>NC_134408.1:1623953-2823953 GCF_038048845.1 Mixophyes fleayi | reverse complement strand
TGCATTCTACAAAATGACAGCTAGAATTTGATTGGTTGCTATAGGCAACATCTCCACTTTTTCAAACACGCTGGTTAGTATATATACCCCTAAATCTACATAAATAATTGTCCATCCAAAAAACTGGTGATAGGTAACAATAGAGAGGACCATTACAACTTATAGATACAGGGGCTTATGTTAAGATGAATGCAAATTGCGTTTTATCATATAATGCGTTTTTTTACATTTGGGCAAGCGCACAAAGCACCATTCCTGAAATGAGTTGCTCAAATGTAAAAAAAGCTCATTATATGCAAAGAACACAATTAGTGCTCAACTAAACATATGCCGCACAATGAGGAAATCGCAAGGACGTCTGAAATTCCTATGAAGTACGTTGGAAGTAGAATCTATTAAAGGGGAATATGGCAATGTAATAATCTTCGGTTAGACAGGCATGTGTGGATAATATTAATAAATACATTTCAATGGTATTTACAATGTCATCCTTCTCCCCCAGTATATTGGGAAAAGATGTAAGTGTTCTGACTACAGCGAGGTAGATCTGAATTATCCAGTAAAAGACCTGTATTTCTTCCCAGAAACTAAGGCTCGGTTCCCACTACAGAAAATTTCTCCCTATGCGATATTGTTAATGATTTTATCAATGAATGAATGTCCGGATCAGCCAATTCCTGTGTATACACTATTGATGTATCACACGGTTTACCGTCAGATTTGTGCTCTTCATCTGTCATAACCATCATCTGTAAATATTGTGACTCTGTAGACTCCATGGAGATCTATGGACACTGCTGGTCATCAGTACGTACACACTGCAGAATTGCGATATCAGCCCTAATGGTCGTTTATCGTGTGATTGGCCCGATAATCGGGTGAAAAACCTGTAGTGTCTAACCAGCCTAAAAGTAATAATAATAATAATAAAAACAATAATAATAGCCACCTCCTGGGTACAGTCACTGCTGACTTGTGTTAGTTCTGTACAGACTGATTAAACACTACAACCAATTTACCATTGATACAAATAATGCAATTTAAGATATAGTTGTTCTTGTGCATTATATTAAATGTATTATTAGTTGTCATCAGTACAATATATGAACTCTGAATTCTGCTGGGTAAAGTTTAGTTTATGGGAAAAATAGCTGAATGGGCAATAATGGGAAAATGGTGATAACAGACCTGGGGGTAAATGTATCAAGCTGAGATTTTTCCGGCGGGTTTGAAAAGTGGAGATTTTGCCTATAGCAACCAATCAGATTCTAACTTTCATCATGTAGAATGTACTAACTAAATGATAGCTAGAATCTGATTGGTTTTTCAAACCCACCAGAAAACTCTCAGCTTGATACATTTACCCCCAGGTCTGTGTAATACTGTGTTACTCTTTTTTTAAATAAAACTTTTATATAGTTAACTTTATTTTTACATGTGTAACCCCCTGTTTGCTTGATGGGTGGTTTAGGTGCATTCTCACAATGACACCTACCTCTTGATCACTGATGTACCCGAATTGCCCTGAGAAAGCTTCAGCGAAACGTGCGTCAGCATTAGCTGAGTGCACTTGTATCTAACAATGTAATTATCCCACTACAAAATATTGATCTTGGTTGGTTCGGGTTTATATTTACTAAACTGCTGGTTTGAAAAAGTGGAGATGTTGCCTATAGCAACCAATCAGATTCTAGTTATCTTTTATTTAGCACATTCTACAAAATGACAGCTAGAATCTGATTGGTTACTATAGGCAACATCCCTACTTTTTCAAACCCGCAGTTTAGTAAATTTAGGCCTTAGACTTTTTAAACTAATAACTGCTATTCTGGTTAACAATTAGAAAGATTAGGTATACCCAGCCCTGAGAATTAGTGGATGGTTAGAGAGTAAGCAATTCACCTTACCTGTTATAACCCACCAAGCGAGTTGTACACCATTAGGGATCTATAGGCAGTAATTTCAAATAGCCTAACCTTTTCAGCCACACAATACCTAGGACTTTCAGGTAGTAATCATAAACAATATGTATAGAATTTTCACAATATCTAATAGATCTGATTATTATAATTTATAAAGATAGCTATATACCATTAACATATTAGGATTGTCTACAAATCAAATGAAAGAATTGATATTATATTCAAAATAATAAATGTGAGAACTGTAGAAGGGACTATAGATGTGGAAATTAAAATCCAGACACTAAGTAAAATAAATTAAAGCGTTTGAGTACTGCCAGCCTTAGCCATTTTACTAACAATTTATAAATTAATCTCTAGTGGTGAAATATAGAAATATGGTCATTAACCCTACTGACCCAAACCCTAAGAGAGATAGTTAGCCTGACATTGACTGTACTAATCTACTTCACAGTGTGATAACAGTGAGAACTTTATTATAAGCATTTGAACACTGTGATCTGAAAGTGGAAACATGTTCAATGTAAGAAACAAATAAGAAAGTGAGACCACAAAGATAGATCATTTTGAATGTGATTTATTGGGAATATGAATAGCGAGATTAGAAAGTACATTCAGCAGTTTTTAAATATCATTTTTGTCACATTATCACCTCATTATTTTGCTGTTTTTTAATTATAATTTTGAATGAAACTATTAAAAGTTATATTTTAATACAATCTTCGTGTTTCAAATTCAACTTATAAACATTTAATATTCGGCGATTGTCATTGCACCCCATTAAAACCAATTTATTTCTTCATAACTTTGCAATTAGTCCAAGTTGGTGAGTAGCACCTTTTCAAGTCCATTACCAAACAAGCTTATAATGATTTCTGTAACAAAAAATAAGAAACGGATAATAGATATCATCATCATCATCATCATCATCATTTATTTATATAGCACCAACATATTCCGTAGCGCTTTACAATTGGGGACAAACATAATAAACTAATAAACAAACTGGGTAAAACAGACAAAAAAGTGAGAAGGCCCTGCTCGCAAGCTTACAATCTATGGGAAAATGGGAGATTGACACATGAGGTTAAGTATACATTTTGCATCTTGGCCCAGCCAGACTGCAAAGGTAAGGTGACTCATAAGCTAAATGATCCTGTCACACAACAATGTTGGTCAGGGGGTAGTTGTCTTGTGTGAAATTGTGTAACAGGCTAAAGGTAGTGAGGTTAAGAGGGTGGTTGAGGAATATTATAAGCTTGTCTGAATAGGTAGGTTTTCAGAGAACGCTTGAAATTTTGTAGACCAGAGGAGAGTCTTATTGTGTGAGGGAGAGAGTTCCATAGAGTGGGTGCAGCCCGAAAAAAGTCCTGTAACCGGTAATGGGAGGATGTAATGAGGGTGGATGAGAGACGCAGATCTTTTGCAGAACGGAGTTGCCGAGTTGGGAGATATTTTGAGACAAGAGAGGAGATGTATGTTGGTGCAGCTTTGTTGATGGCCTTGTAGGTTAGTAAAAGTATTTTATATTGGATTCGGTAGAAGACAGGCAGCCAGTGTAGAGACATACAGAGTGATTCAACAGAGGAATAGCTATTTGCAAGGAAAAACAGTCTTGCTGCAGAATGCAAAATAGATTTTAGGGGTTTGAGTCTGTTTTTGGGAAGACCAGTAAGGAGGGAATTGCAATAGTCAATGCAGGAGATGATTAGTGCATGAATTAAGGTTTTTTGCAGTGCCTTGCGTGAGATATGTGCGGATTCTGGAAATGTTCTTTAGATGTATGTAACATGATTTAGATATAGAGTCAATGTGGGGAACAAAGGATAGGCGTGAATCAAGGATTACACCTAGGCAGCGAGCTTGTGGGGTGGGAATTATGGTCATGTTATCAACAGAGATAGAAATGTCAGGTATGCTCTTGTTGGCGGGTGGGAATATTATTAACTCTGTTTTAGAAAGATTAAGTTTAAGTTGACGAGAGGACATCCAAAATGATATGGCAGAAAGACAGTCAGTTACACGGGACAACACAGATGTCGAGAGATCAGGAGAGGCTAGATAGATTTGGGTATCATCCGCATAGAGATGATACTGAAAGCCAAAGGAACTTATTAGATTTCCAAGAGAGGAGGTATAGATAGAGAACAGCAGAGGACCTAGCACCGAGCCTTGTGGTACTCCAACTGATAGGGGAAGCGGAGCAGAGGTGGCTCCAGAGAAATTAACAGTGAAAGAGCGATTAGAGAGGTAGGATGAAAACCAGGATAGAACAGTGTCTTGAAGACCTAGGGATTGCAGCGTTTGCAGAAGAAGAGAGTGGTCAACGGTGTCAAATGCAGCCGAGAGATCCAGGAGAATTAGGAGAGAGTAATGGCGTTCAGTCTTAGCAGTGATCAGATCATTAACAACCTTGGTCAGCGCAGTCTCTGTGGAGTGTTGAGAACGAAAGCCAGACTGAAGAGGATCCAACAGGTTGTTTGAAGAAAGAAAGCGTGTGAGGCGAGTATAGGCAAGCCTCTCTAGAAGCTTGGAGGGGCAAGGGAGCTGAGAAATGGGACGGTAATTTGAGTGAGAGTTTGGGTCGGAGTTTTGTTTTTTTATAATAGGAGTAATCACTGCATGCTTGTATAGTGATGGAAAGATGCCAGTAGAGAGTGAGAGATTACATATTTGAGTTAGAGGTGAAATGAGCACAGAAGACAGGGATCCACTAATTTGCGAGGGAATAGGATCAAGAGGACAGGAGGTAGAGTAGGAAGATAAGAAGAGCGTAGAAATTTCCTCTTCATTTGTGGGGTCAAATGAAGAGAGGGTTTCAGAGGGTAGTGGGAAGGAATTGAGCTGATGGCTTGTTGAGGAAGAGGATATCATTTCTAGTCTGATCTTGTCAATCTTGTCCTTGAAGTAGGAAGCAAGATCCTGAGCACTGATAGTAGATGGAGGGTTCGGGGTGGCAGGATTGAGAAGATGATTAAATGTATTGAAAAGGCGTTTGGGGTTAGAAGACTGAGCATAGATAAGAGATTGAAAGTATGTTTGTTTTGCAGTGTCCAGAGCATTTCGATAGGAGTGGTAGACAAAAGTATATGTGAAGAAGTCATTAGAGGTTCGAGATTTACGCCAGTGACGTTCTGCTTTACGGGAAAGTTTTTGAAGATTTCGTGTTGCTTTGGTGTGTCACGGTTGACATCGAAGTCGACGTGTAGTATGTAGTGTTGCTGGAGCCACTTGATCAAGGGCCGTTGCTAAGGTTAGGTGAAAATGAGGTACTGCCATCTTAGGGGATGAGAATGTAGAGATAGGGGAGAGAAGGTGTTCGAGAGAGGTGGAAAATTGTTAAAGATTAATAGAATTAAGATTTCTGCGAGTATGAGGAGGCTTGGTTGCGTTAGACAGTAGAGAGGTTAGAGCAGTGGGGGTGAGAGTGTAGCTGATAAGGTGATGATCTGAGAGGGGAAAGGGTGTATTAATAAAATTAGAAACTGAGCATAGTCTAGAGAAAACAAGATCAAGGCAGTGGCCATCCTTATGAGTAGATGATTCAATCCACTGGGAGAGGTCAAGTGAGGATGTTAGAGAGAGTAGTTTGGATGCAGCTTTGGAAGGTGGGATATCAATGGGGATGTTGAAGTCACCCATGATGATGGTGGGGATGTCTGAAGATAAGAAGTGAGGGAGCCATGCAGAGAAATCCTCAATAAATTGTTGGTGTGCTCCAGGGGGACGATAGATCACCGCAACACGTAGGGAGAATGGATTAAAAATGCGAATAGCATGTACTTCAAAAGATGTAAACGTTAGTGATGGGACATTTGGTAGAACTGTGTATGTGCACTGTGGGGAGAGAAGTAGTCCAACCCCACCTCCTTGTCTGCCTTCAGGTCTGGAGGTGTGGGTGAGATGGAGGCCACCATGTGAAAGTGCTGCAGGTGAGGCAGTGTCTGATTGCATGAGCCATGTTTCTGTTAATGCCAGAAGGTTGAGGTTTTTTGAGAGGAAGAGATCATGAAAGGAGGTAAGTTTGTTACAAACATAGCGTGCATTCCAAAGGGCAAATTTAAAGGACTTTGGAAGAGAGGGGAGACAGGTGATGTGTTTGAGGTTTGCTATAGAACGGTAGTGCTCAGATGTATGTGTGTGTGAGGAGTG
This sequence comes from Mixophyes fleayi, assembly GCF_038048845.1. Classification (NCBI taxonomy): domain Eukaryota; kingdom Metazoa; phylum Chordata; class Amphibia; order Anura; family Limnodynastidae; genus Mixophyes; species Mixophyes fleayi. The sequence continues at coordinate 2,817,879 of NC_134408.1, read as the reverse complement.
AGGGGGACCTGGATTAGGTGATATATTACCAGCTAAGAAAGATAGGCAAGGGGATTGTAAGATGTGTGATTTTTTATTTTCTGGCGACAGGTGGAGGCTATACTTGTTAGAGATAATAAATAGGACAACAGTTCATGGGTGTTAAATAGAGGTGAGTGGAGTAATGCAGGTGCAATATGAACAAGTTTGTGTGTTGGTGGAGGGGTGAAAGATGACACAATCCTAAAGATCATGCCATGAAATGAGACTAACAAAAGCAATTTGTGAAACATTGTGATAAAAGGGGTAAAAGCAAAAAGCAAGGGTATTTAAAGAATTACCTCTTTGCAGTCGTCCATATAAATAGACAAGTAATGCAGAAATAGGCTGGGGCAGATGTGGCTTATTGCTGGGAGTAAAATCCAGTCCAATGTTTGTCCTACTGTGTTGTCTAACTGTGCATTTTCGTCCACTTTGTGAGAAAATCCCACTTAGTGTAGAAATCACACACGTTTAACCCCACATACGTCTCCCCATAGAATGAAGCTAAGATGTAGTCAGTCTAATTTAGGAATACACTACTGATGTGCTAATTGGTCAGCTAATCAAAGGAAAAGAAAACATTTGTGGGATAGGATGGAGGAGGCCAGATACCTATTATAAATTAGGCAGCAATAAAAGACTGTGCCAAACTAAGTTTAAACAGATAACAGTTTCCTATAACATACTTTTAAACACAGATTGCAGGGATGAATTTCACAGAATAATGATCAGAGTAGTAGTAGCATGGATGAACATACCTGGAGATAAAAAGAGAAGAGAAAGATGAGGATTAGTTGCTGTGTTGTCTAACTGTGCATTTTCGTCGACTTTGTGAGAAAATCCCACTTAGCGTAGAAATCACACACGTCTAACCCCACATACGTCTCCCCATAGAATGAAGCTATAGATATATAATCTATAGCGACAATCTCCTAATAAAATAATGGTGCAACAATAAACTCTACAGTACCCAGATCTATCTCATTCTCACCAGAGACCTCGGTAAATCAGTAGATAGGTGTCCCTGAGCATGCAAGTTTAATGGCTGTAGTGCTGTTGCAATAAGTGACTGTACAATTACCAGTGTGAAATAAATGGTTGTCTGACCCTCTATTTTGTTGAAAATAAGTTAGGTAGGTATACTGTAGCCAGTGTTTGAAGTGGGGCGGTATATGCCTCTACTGGCACTTTTTCTCCCCCTTTCATTTTAAGCTGCACACATGCTTTACTTTCCTTGCAGAGCCTGTGAGTATAACACTTATTGTGCAAAGACTGTGCCAGGAGGTGGTGGGAGGGCGCAATGCATCAGGGCACTCCATCCACCCACCGGCTCATCAAGCAGCCTGCCGACCATACCACCCACCAGGCAACAAGCCCATTCAACAATTAGCCAAGCACTGCATTGAAGGAGCAGCATGATTTGGGGTGGGTGGAGCTGTAGCCATGGAGATGGTTAGGCTGGGCACAAACCTGTGTTAGTCACAGGGGAGAGAGTGGGGGGGGTGAGGTGTGAGTATATATTAGATTATCTGCAGACACCCCACTTTATGTATCACCTGGGGTGTGGTGGGGGCAGCTAACATGTCAGCATTGTAAATCCCCTTCCATTTACTGGACCTCTATAAGAGAATAAGGATGGTAGTGGCAGAAAGCAATATAATCATTGTACTAGCAGCAAACTATCAGATGCACTGACTTCTGTAGGGGTCTCTATCACCCACAAAATATGAGGAATCAAGTGTCCTGGAATGAATTCATTAGCAGTTTTTGATTTTAGAAGATTACAAAAATAAAGGTGATGTATCTTGTTAATTTGTATGAAATATGAGGCCAATTTTTGTTAAAAACAAAAAAATAATGTAATATAAAAGTGATATTTTATTGCCTAAATGAGAAACAAGAAAAAACTACATTTCAAGCTATAATGCATCTGATCTTTTCAGGCTCAATAATGTATATAAATAAATATAAATGTATATATATATAAATAAAACATTCACAGTTGTATGACAAAGTGTAAATGATACATAATTTGTTTCAAGCACCAAGGACTGTATATCTGTTTTATATGAGTTATGGGGGACACAGGGTGGAAAGCCTTGCATTATATAATATGTTTTACATTATACTATATGCTGTTAAAATAACTCTGAAATTAATTTCACACATTCAAATTTTCAAAATTAACAAAGCAGGGAGGTGGTGGTGCCTATGTACCGGTCATGGAGGGGGCAGGATCAAGGGGACAGACTATATATAAAATGTAAGCAATAAAGTGTAACTGCGATGCCATCTAAAAGGCAAATGTCTGCTGTGGGAGTAACTGCACAGCAAGAAGCAACAAAAAATGAAGGGAGGAGCGGGATAAAGCCCAGAAACAAACTATGACTGATGACCAAAGAGAGCGTGAACGCAATCGTTATCGCCATGGAAATATGACTCCTCAGCAAATTGTTTGTCACAGAGAAAACAAACGAAGAGCGAACAGGACAGAGTTAATATCATCATCACCAGTTATTTATATAGCGCCACTAATTCCGCAGCACTGTACAGAGAACTCATTCACTTTGGTTCCTGCCCCATTGGAGCTTAGAGTCTAAATTCCCTAAATTATACACACACAGACAGTCAGAGGGAGAGATAGACTATGGTAAATATTGATAGCAGCCAATTAACCTACCAGTATGTTTTTGGAGTGTGGGAGAAAACTGGAGCACCAGGAGGAAACCCACGCTCCTCACAGATAAGGCCATGGTCGGGAATCAAACTCATGTTCAGATAATATCATGTTAACGTGTTCAAAGCCAGCGAACAAGATGCCACGCTATTCTTGATGTCGGTAACTTTAATGAAACAAATATTAATGCTCACAACTGTGGTCCCATGAACAGTATTTGTGAATGTTGCCATGCTAAGCATTTTGTGGCTGAACAGCCATCTGACATACTATTCAATCAATGCTTCCACAAGGGTAAAGTCAAATTGGGTGCAAAAGGGTCCAATATGATCTTACTCTTATTTTTTTCTGTCATTTTGATGGGCTTATACCTAGTAGCTTCATTATTTGCAATATTTTCAATTTTGTATACGTCCCGCATTGACATCTTAATCATGCAATAATCCCACCCAGCTTAGACATGACCTATGTGATTGCCATGTTAAACATGCTTGTTTGTGTGCAAATGTGTAGGAAATAGGTTTGAAAGCATTGAAACCTTATCTAAAGGTATCAGCTGCGCTGTTGAGTGTGAGTACGGGGGTGTGTCTGTAAAAATGTGTTTGCTGTGCCAGGTGTGTGGGTGCATTGGGAGGAAGAGTGTGTCCATGATCAGGACTAGGAAGGTTTTGTGCACTGCTTAAATGCTTGTATACACTGGTCTAGGGCTCTTACAGATATTCCAAGTTAACCAATTATTCCTGGTAATAAATGCTGTGCTCCAGAAACTTTCCACTAGACGAAAACCCTATGTTCCACAGAACAATATGTCCAGGTAGAACCCTCAGCCCAGAGGTTATTACTGAAGTTATCCTCTTCCCCAAGCACCGTACAATTTAATGTCTCTCCTAGACCGATTAGCTGCAATAGAAAAGAAAAAAAGTAAATATGGGGATAGGACCTCTTCATTGTAGGTAATGTTCCCCATGTGTTATCGAAAACAAAATTGAAATAAGACTGAATTGATTAGTGCTTGAAAAATTGCAAGTTGGTGAAACTAACCATTATCTCCCCATCTTACGAACCCAAAGATTCAGACCGAAAATATGTGACTCATATATATCTAAATTTAGCCCCTCAATTGCTATTTCTTCTATTACTCCAATATGGGACAATTCTAAGTTATTTTCAGGAAGCTCACCTTGATTCCCAGAGCCCTGGTATCAAATGTATAGCTCATCCTAGTGATGGACAACCCTTTGCTCTGTTGGATGTTAGCCAACAAAAATGCTCTTTGCTGAGCTTTAGTTTTTTAAATATTTCTTTGTCAGGTATTTCATCCATTTTACCCCCTCCCCCTCCAGGTGGCCTCTCCTCTAACTTCCTCTTTTTAAAACAACTCCTCCTGAGGTAAGGTAGATCTCCTCAAATGAGAACTTGGACCTCAAAGAAAACAGATGAACAGCACAGGAACAGATCCTATTAATGTGAATATTATATAAGACATATTAAATACACTTAATATAAAGACATTTTATGATAATAATATGAATATAATAACCTAGTTAACTAAAAAGTAATACAAAATGATTAGGAGATCCTGTACTAAAATAAATACATTTAATAATAACCAATTTTAAACTGATACACATAACACATAAGCACCTATAAAGTTAGGAAATACCACAAACAAAGGTATATCAGTTATGAAATGTATGTACATAACTAACAATGACATACATTCTTGACTTTTGCTTGTGGTACTTCTTCTCTTTTTAGTTGCTTATAAGCCGAAAGGTATAAAATAAGCAAATGTATGTACTTATCAGCAATGCCGCTAATCGGATACTAGTCAACATATCGCAACACTAACTTACTGTATAAACATAAACATTCATTGGTCATTTTTTCGATCACTGTAATGCTCAAGTAAAGTGGTTAGATTTAATCACTGAAAACTGCTTTAACTCCTTCTCTTAATAGGACTGGGGGGAATGAAAATGGCTAAATTTCAAATATTTTTTTTTTAACCATCACTGAATCCAACAGTTACAGTCCTCACCTCGACTTACAACTAGATCACTATTAGAGGTAAGTTGATTAATACTTTGTGTGGAATAAAGTATTACAAGTATATTTCCTACTGCTGTTCTCTATAGTATAGTTGAACTTCATCAAGTGGACGTCTCAGTGCCAGTCCTCATGTACATTTCACAATTCACTTCATCATTGGTAGGAAACTTGTTATTAAACTACCTCTCAAAAAATGTTGGAGCAAATCGTATGTTATACTGTTTAGGAAATTCTCTGTGAGTGCGGGGACCAGTTAGCACTTATCACATTGTAACACTGACCATCAGGACTTGGAATTGGTGGCAGAACTGTCCCATGCTATTGTGTCCTTGCTGATAGTTTACACAGTGCTCTGCCTGCCTTATATATCAATGTTACATTTTTACACCTCAGTACATCAGAACTGGAAGTACAGTCACTACCTACAGTTACTTATATGGATATTACCTGAGTTCTGAGAGGGTTGTGATGATGGTCAATGTGATGGAATGGGGAGCTGGGGGAGTGGGTGGTACCAGGTGTGAAAGGAGCAATTTAATTAAAAAAACACTGCAGTAATTTAAGATTAAAATCAGCTCACATTTATAAATGTAACACAATATTTTTAAGCCTTGTTAGTTTATTTATCATGCTTTACCTTACATGTGCTGGCAGAATTATAATAAAAGCTTTAAACACATATGTCTACACATATACAAATAGATTCAGCTCTTTATATATCCATCTGTTGTTAAGACGCTGCACATTATGTATAGATTATTTCTTTTGTTAGAATATAATAACATATGCAGTGTCACTCATTGGGAACAGTACTTTACAAATATGCTATTCTGACAAGTGCACCATCATTGAATATAATTTTTACACCCAGCTTATCACTACAATCACTGTAATATGAAATCAGGTGTTCCGAGCATATAAATTTGTAACACGCTGGGCATGTAGGAGTGGACTTGTGATCTGTTGTAGTGGGACACACTTGACATCTTTTGCGAACTCCTGGTACTTTTGCTGGTGGCTCCTCTGAAGAGTCTCCAGTGAAATCTCTAATTCCTTTGATCATTTGGCTTGGTAAAAAAAAAATAATCTTTGTGGATAATCAAATGTCCATTTAGGAGAGCAAGACTCAAGTTTTTGATGAATTGACATTATTTTTGCAACACACTATTATTTTTGCACCACTATATTATGAGCACTTCGATTCCAGCCATGTTTAACATGACATAAAAAACAGTCAGAAGCTATTTTCTCGAATTGTGGCTCACATCATATGTCAAACAAAGCTCGGCTGCAACATCTACTCAAAGGAAAAACATCACATGCTAAAATGGCACGGAATTGTTACATTGACATCGAGGTTGGGTCATAATAACCATTTTGGAGTTATCGCCCGTCTAGTTCTCTGCGCTGATGCTGGCTGAGTGTTAGCGGGAAACATGTAGGAAGGGGTCTTTCCTTCAGCTACTTAGAGGTTTGACAACATCACATAACTAAGTAAAAAGATACACATAATCTATAGCGCCCCGGGGCATTATGACCCAACCTCACTGACGCCGGATTAATTTCAGAAATTCCACATACAAAACAAATGTACAACATAATAGAAGAAATATAGAAATAATCTATAAACTTTCTCAATTTGCAGTAGATTTTTATGCCAAATCTTCTGCCCAACTACAAGTCCTTCAAATTACATATTGACTTATGATATAGATTTTCTCCCCAACATATATCTCCTCAATTTAGGGTTTCCAGAGATTAGTATAAAATATTGTAATGATGGATACGACAAGAGAAATAGCCAGAAGATTATTCCTATTGCAGGTTCTAAATGGAACGACAATACAAATATGTAAGTAATAATAATAAGGAAGGTTAGGTCCAACATCAGACGCAGAGTCATTGTGACAGCTGCCCAAACAAGAGCCTGGGTTTGAGGAGATGAGCTGACCTGTGATACATTCTGCCTGATCTTCCAGACATGTTGCAGTAGAGTCATTACACTGAGTCCAATACAGATGAGAGTCAGGATAAAAGGCACGGTGTAACTGAAGAAAATAATAAACACACCAAAGTAGACATTCACATCCATTTTTAACAGTAGCCGGTCTTCAGTAATATTTGTATTTTGAAGAAACATGATGTGTGCTGTCCAGAACACAGGCAAATTAACCCAAACTGAACATATTGCTGATCCTATAAGTAGTTTATTGATGGAAGAGGAAAACCACATTTTCAACTGAAGAAAAATCCGATGGGAAATGTTGACCAGTTTCACACAATAGCAGATGGAGAGCCAGGCGGTGTTCCAAAAGTTCATATTGTACAGAACAAATTGGACATAAAAAGAAAATAAGAAAATGTTTATGTTCACTTCTCTCTGTGTCTGAGAAGAAAACAGGAAACTGTTAAATAACACTGAGCACTGCAGGAGAACATTAGTGAGAGCCATAGTGAACATGATTTTATCACTGACACCAGGACTAGTGATCTTTCGCCAGAGTCTGATGTACACAGTGAGGATAGATGAGTTTATGATGAGCCCAAGTGCCCCAAAGATAACTATAATGATGACTTTCACAATCTGCTCAGCCAGCTGCATTCTGTAAAACTGGACTTGTCTTGGTAATAATAACAGCAGATCTGAACAAGTGTCAGTGGTGTAATGATTTCATACTGAGCAGGACATGATGAGAGATGCAAATCTGTTATATATCTGGTTTCCCTCTGTGTGTTTTGGTTAATGTCATCAGTAAACTCTGAAGAGATGGGAGGAAAGGATGCTATGATAGGAATTGTTTTATAAGTCGGTAACTGATGTAAGAGATAAAAAAGACTAAGGGGTATATTTACTAATCCGCGGGTTTGAAAAAGTGGAGATATTGTCTTTAGCAACCAATCAGATTCTAGCTGTCATGTTGTAGAATGCACTTAATAAATGAAAGCTAGTATCACTTTTACAAACCTGCAATTTAGTAAATCTAGCCCTAAATGTACATAAATAATTGTCCATCCAAATAACTGGCAATAGGTAATAATGGAGAGGACCATTACGATTTACAGATACTTATGTTAAAATGAACGCAAATTGCATTCTTGGCATATAATTTTCTTTTTTACAACTGGACAAGCGCATAAAGCACCATTCCTGAAATAATTTATTTATGTGCATGCTCAAATGTAAAGAAGCTCATTATATGCCAAGAACGCAATTTGTGCTCAACTAAACATAAGCCGCACAGTGAGGAAATCTCAAGGAAGTCTGAAATTGCTATGGAGTACATAGGAAGCAGAATATTGGCCCAATACTGGCTCATGGACCTTGGAGGAGAGCACCGTGACACACCTGGCTCCCGGACCTTAGAGGAAAGCACCGTGACACACCTGGCTCCCGGACCTTGGAGGACAGCACCGTGACACACCTGGCTCCTAGACCTTGGAGGAGAGCACCGTGACACACCTGGCTCCCGGACCTTGGAGGACAGCACTGTGACACACCTGGCTCACGGAACTTGAAGGACAGCACTGTGACACTCCTGGCTCATGGACCTTGGAGGACAGCACTGTGACACACCTGGCTCCCGGACCTTGGAGGACAGCACTGTGACACACCTGGCTCACAGACCTTGGAGGACAGCACTGTGACACACCTGGCTCCCGGACCTTGGAGGACAGCACTGTGACACACCTGGCTTCCGGACTTTGGAGGACAGCACCGTGACACACATGGCTCCTAGACCTTGGAGGAGAGCACCGTGACACACCTGGCTCCTAGACCTTGGAGGAGAGCACCGTGACACACCTGGCTCACGGAACTTGAAGGACAGCACTGTGACACACCTGGCTCACAGACCTTGGAGGACAGCACTGTGACACACCTGGCTCCCGGACCTTGGAGGACAGCACTGTGACACACCTGGCTCCCGGACTTTGGAGGACAGCACTGTGACACACCTGGCTCCCGGACCTTGGAGGACAGCACTGTGACACACCTGGCTCCCGGACCTTGGAGGACAGCACCGTGACACACATGGCTCCTAGACCTTGGAGGAGAGCACCGTGACACACCTGGCTCCCGGACCTTGGAGGACAGCACTGTGACACACCTGGCTCACGGAACTTGAAGGACAGCACTGTGACACTCCTGGCTCATGGACCTTGGAGGACAGCACTGTGACACACCTGGCTCCCGGACCTTGGAGGACAGCACTGTGACACACCTGGCTCACAGACCTTGGAGGACAGCACTGTGACACACCTGGCTCTCGGACCTTGGAGGACAGCACTGTGACACACCTGGCTTCCGGACTTTGGAGGACAGCACTGTGACACACCTGGCTCATGGACCTTGAAGGACAGCACTGTGACACACCTGGCTCCCGGACCTTGGAGGACAGCACTGTGACACACCTGGCTCCCGGACTTTGGAGGACAGCACTGTGACACACCTGGCTCATGGACCTTGGAGGACAGCACTGTGCCACACCTGACTCCCAGACCTTGGAAGACAATCTTGCAATGCATCTCCTGCTTGCCACACTGCTCAGGTCTAACTGTGCTGCACAGACGCCAACTATCAACAAGGCTATGGGGCTGCCTATTGTAGTGCCTGACCTCTCAATCAAGATAAAACTGAATGGAGATTGAGCTATCTTGCCTTTAAAAAATAAAGAAAAGAATAAATTAAATAAATACAAAAAATGTCCTACCCTTTCCACATTCTAAAATCCCAGTCCTACCCAGCAGCAAGCTAAAGGGAAGGGAGGGAGTTTGCTCAATAAAATGATTGCTCCCCCGCATTTAGAGCTGACTGACTCAATTCTGAGAAGCACTGGCCACCACCTAGTTTCCCTGGCTATTGGGTGTCGGGAAATTACAGTCAAACTACAGTGCATGCTCTTGTGGAACTATAAGTGTCAGCATATACTAGCATCAGTAAATATTATCAATATTAGGGCACCACAAGTGTTGGATCCTCTGTTAAATAAACAAATAATATTGTCCCCAGTAAGTAAATACCCCCCAGCCCCCACCTAATTAGGCCATTTAAACAATATAGCTCCTCACAAAGAGTGGACCCCCCATCCCATACAAAATACCAACTTAAAATAAATATATATGCCCACTAAAAAAGTAGTGGAATGCATAGGCGTCTGTGCGCTCCACACGAAACCCGGAAGTTCTGCATTTGGAACGCATAGTGCGTTCCAAGTGCCGTGATAGGAAGCCGCTCGGCCCAGCTACATCACCGCCCAATAAGCAACAAAAAAGCCCCGTATTCCACTGGACCCCACGGAAAATAATATACAGGCAATTAACAAAACTGCTCTTATAAGAGCAACATTACAAGAGCACGCCCTACACTACCGTTCTATTCACCCACAGACACACGCGCAGATTAACAATACCTTTACACCTACACTGCTGACACAGTTAAGAGCACACATTTAAAACAAAACACCTGCTACACGACATCCCACACAATAACAGATAATCCCCCATAACTACACCACAATCAACTACTAATTATAAACATAAGCTCTCAAACAAAGTTACAAACCTATAAATAGGAGCTATAAACAAAGAGCTATAAACATTGCTATAAACACCTACTAATAATTCCCTAAGCTATAAACCAAGATCTTATAAACACATAGTGGCATCCAGTACTACAATCAATATACACCGCATCCGAGCTATAGACAAAAAGCAAAAGAGTTATAACATTTAAAATCCGCGAAGTAAGCTATAAGCACATTGCTGCATTAATCAGCACTCAAGTATATTGTCTAGATCGCTACTAGCTGTTTTCCCCAACCCCGCTCCCCCTCTTTCCCCCCCTTCCAAACCCCTTTAATCTCCACTCACAGGCAATGCAAGTTGTGCCACGGCAGAACCAACAAGACCTAAGACCAAATCCACAGGAATCGGGATGCCGGGACACCCATAACGCCAGCAACGACCACCAAGATTAACGAGCAAAGCGCAAATATCCCAGATAAACCACATAAAACGGGTCCCTACAACCTGCATAATAGAATTTTTCTGAGCTTCATAGCTTAGTGTTGTGTGTACCTGGTTCCTTGGTCAGATGATTGTTAGTGCAGGACACATTTGTACTCATTAGTCAATATTCTTACCAGATAAGGTTTTGTAATAAAAAAATGAATGCAAAGAAGGAATGAGAACAGAAACAAAGGCCATAATAAAAAAAAGATAAGTTTATTTGGCTTTGATTAATAAGGTTAGCATAATGTTAAATATGTCTGTGCCGGAAACCCCAAAACCTTTGCCCAAAAAGGTGTACTTTACATCCATTACAGCATGCCGAGAAGAGCAGGGTGTTTCTTTCTTCAGAAGATTACTTTATAACTTTTGAATAAGTACACACCCAACGCATTCCTATATAGGATGCAGACACCATAAGATTAAATTTGTTACATTTTTTCATTAAAATTATGGCTGCCCCATCAAATAAAAAGATGAATCAGTAATACCTTAAATTGTACACACATACACAAACACACACACACACAATGCAATGTTGCAATTTGCGTCATGAATACACCTATTGCATCACAATTGTCAAATTGTTTAAGAGGTCAAATGACCCCCAGTTCACTTTTGTATATAAAGTCGAAGGTCAGCACTGACAGATTATTATGGCTTCCCCCATTGTTGAACATTATGAACTCAGCAGCTAAATGTTATTATGTGTAGCACTAGCTGTATTACTGTCAACTACATGTTGCTGGCTTATATGAAAGGTCATATAGTAGATTAAACTACATGGCTGCAAGATAGTCAACAGCTGATATAGTTGTCACCATAACTATACTGCAGGAGGACAGAACTGCTAGACTGCATCAGATAAATATCTGTACATTTCATCCCAGAAAACATATTACTTTCCATATGTAGACACTGGTCCTCCCCCTATAATTTCAGTATTTTCAGACAGTGTTACGCACTAGACACTCGGTATCTATAGCTGTGTGCAGGTAGGTTATTACACAGGACAATGACAGCATACAGCAATATCAGGCTGTTATGGGATAACTGTTACAGAACAAAAGCCACTTGGTAACATTTTGTTAATCTAGGGACTTTCCACAGGAGCAAGAAATAGCAAATCATCATGCAGATTACACATATGGTAGCACTATATACCAGGAACAGGGAGAGCAGTGAGAAACAAATAACAGTACATGTTAATGGTTAAAGAGTTAGACAAACTTTATTAGTGTTTAAATCTAGATATTATCCATATATACTAAAAAATGTGTTTCTTTTCTCTTATTGTCCTCATTACCATCACACTCCAACTTTGATGTGAAGACACAGCTCAGGAGACTATGAATTCCAGTCTCCCTATAAACTTTAGCTCCTACTCCTTGGTATGGAATAGCGGCAGCAGGGTACAGCTATTAATCAGATCTTAAATGGACTGTCATGGTAATATATACTACTTCTATATATGGATTTCTATTTTCTATTTTTATACTTTAACAAATTCCACATACAAAAAACAAATGAACTACATAATAGAAGAAAATTAAAAGAAAACCTCTAAAAACGGTCTCAATGGGCCATAATTTGCTACCTTATCATGCCCTGTTACCTGTTACTGTATGCTACCAGTAATGGCTTTTAAATCATCTTCTGACCAACTATAGGTCCTTCAAATTATGTAACAATTTCCAAGGTGGATTCTCGTCCTAAGAGACTTTCTTTCAGTTTGGGGTTTCCAAAGATTAGCATGAAGGATTGTAATGACGGATATGACAAGAGAATCAGGAGGAAGAACATCTCTATTACAGGTTCCATATGGAACGACATTACAGATGTGTAAGTAACAATAATGAATAAGGTTAGGTCCAACAACGTGTGCAGAGTCATTGTCACAGCTGCCAGAACAAAAGCCTGAATAGAAGGAGATGATCTGACCTGTGATACATTCTGCCTGATCTTCCAGACGTGTTGTAGGAGAGACCTCACACTGAGTCCAATACAGATGAGAGTCAGGATAAAAGGCACAATGTAACCGATCAACAGAATAAACACTCCATAATAGACATTCACCTCCATTGTAAACCTTCGTGGCTCATCAGTAATATTTGTATCATGAAGAAACATGATGTGAGCTGACCAGAAAAATGGTAAATTAAACCAAACTGAACATATTGCTGATCCTATGAGTAGTTTGTTAATGAAAGAGGAGAACCACATTCTCACCCGGTGGGAAACATTGACGAGTTTCACACAGTAGCAGATGGAGAGCCAGGCGGTGTTCCAAAAACTCATAGTGAACTCAACAAACATAACATAAAGAGCAACAAATAATACATGTATGCTACATTCTCTCTGTGTTTGAAAAAAAGACAAGTAAGTGTTAAACATCCCTGAGCACTGCAGGAGGAGATTAGTGAGAGCCATAGTGACCAGGATGTGGTCACTGACACCAGGACTAGTGGTCTTTCTCCAGAGTCTGATGTACACAGTGAGGATAGATGAGTTTGTGATGAGCCCATGAGCCCCAAGTATAATGATAATAATGGTTATCACAATCTGCTCAACAAGCTGCATTCTGTAATACTGGACAACTTGTCTTGTTTCCCTTGGTAATAACAGCAGATCTGAACAACCATCAGTCGTGTAATGACTTCAAACTGGGCAGAGTGAGGAAGGAACATGATGAGAGATGCAAATCTGTTATATGTCTGATTTCCCTTTGTTTTGGTTAATGCCATGAATGAAACTCGAAGAGATGAGAGCAGATGATGTTATATTTATTCATTATAATTTTTCAAAGTAGGTAAAGAAGAAAATAAAATTCATACTATATGTACAGAATCCATCATTACAATCTTTCGTACTAAACTTTGGAAATCTTACAACAGAGAGGACTTTGACAACATATAGATATAGTGAGGACATCTCATTGAAACATAAAATTCTTACTAAGTACAAGGGAAACAGAAAATATTAGCTGGAAAAGGAGTAAGTTTCCAACTTGGCAAAAACATGTGACATTGGAGACATTTGAAATGTGGGGACAAGTTTATAGTTGGGGTAGAGCATGTCCTAGATCAACTCTAAATTTCAGTGTAAAAATAAAGCTACATGAAAAACAGCCACTATTTAAATTACGTGCAAAATAATAAACTAATTTTCACCCCTTGCATTGTAACATCGTCTGTCCAGGATCAAAGTTACTCCTTTTTTGCCTTGCTCTTCTTAATGACTCTGGATCAGTATCTCTCTACATTTACACACATTTAAAGAACAGTGTAATAATCTGATAATAGCCAACGGATATCACTAAACAGATTTTGAAGGTATTTACAGTGTGATCATCCACTCTCTGTATACTGACAACAATACTAAGTGTTCTGGCTACTGTGGGTAGTAGATTCAGATTATATGGTTGAAGACCATTATTTCAGCCAAGAAAATGTATAATTAATTTGAACAATATAGAAATAGGAAGTATTAATCCACTTCATCTGTTAGATAGTAACAAATATTTATTTAAAGGGCCATCCCTTTAAATTTATTCCACAAAAGCATCTATTTTTCTTTTATTCAGGGAGGTAGAGTATTAGGTTTAACTGAATTTTTACTTTACTTATTTTTGTCTTTAGACTTTCCAGTAGCCTTATGTTTCATTCATAATTTGTAACACATGTTTAGTTACATACTATTTATAGTAGAATAGCGCCAGATTCAGGGGTCACCATATCAGAGGGACCATGTCTACATGACGTGTGAAAGCAGGGAGTTAGAACAGATGTTGAATTTTGTACAATAGATGGGATTTAAAAGCTAGCATTCTGTTCACCATGCTCAACATTTGTGAATTGCTATACATTTCATAATATTTACAAAAGGAAAAAAAGTAATATGCCTCCAGGCAGCATCACTGGATCTTTTTGTATTGGACCGTATTTGTTTTAAGTGAAAAAATATCTAATATATAAAAAGTGCAGCATGTGGCCCCCCTTTATAGCGAAGACTTTCCTTTAGTCTTCAAACCTTCAAGCGTTCTCTTAAAACCCACCTCTTCAGGCAAGCTTATAATATTCCACAACCACCCTCTTAACTTCCCTAGGTCACCCTTTTACCACCCTTTGTATAGTTCACACAAGACAACAAGAACCTGACAACATTGCATTATATCCCACAAAGCAGTTTTTACTTTTGCAATCTGGATAGACCAATATGCAATGTGTAGCACTTACCTTCATGTATCAAACTCCCATTGTCCCATAGATTGTAAGCTTGTGAGCAGCGTTCTCTTACCTGTCTATCTGTATTACTCAGTATTGTTTTATTATTGTATTGTTCCCAGTTGTGAAGTGCTACAGAATATGCTGGTGCTATATAAATTGATATTGATGATGATGATGATGAAGACCAGCCCCATGCCCTTCCCAGAGGATGACAGACTTCTCACTCAGTATAAAGAACAGGTCATTGAGACACATTCATAGGGAATCACAAAGAATCCTTATGACTGTTTTCTATGAATTTGCATTTGAATTTGCTTGTTGAACAGTCTGTGGGCTAGATTTACTAAACTGCGGTATTGAAAAGTGGAGATGTTGCCTATAGCAACCAATCAGATTCTAGCTGTCATTTAAATTAACTCAACAGATCCACAGACTTTGTTTGAGACTAGAAGCTTTACTTGGCAAAACAGTCTGAGTAGATTTCTACATCAAAGCTTGGTTCTTGCTTTAGGTGTGACCACACAGCTTCACTTTAGTGACAGACAGGAAGATTGATCCACAGATGTAAAGGTGGGACTAGCGAGCTGTAGAGAAGGGTACCGGATCCCACAGCTCACTAGTTCCCGGTGCAACGGGCCCCATTATCTCCATGGGCCCCCATGCACTGCACCTGCTGCCCCAATGGTAGTTCCGCCACTGCACAGACACACTTGAGGTTATTACAAAGCACTGCTGATGCACATTTTAAAAGTACTTGATTTTGCACTGAAGCACCTCTACCGATGTTATGTGCACTACATCAAATAAACATGTTTCTTTTTCTTCTGATATTCAGTCTAGTTCAGTATAGTTTAGTAGTTGCACGCCACATTTAACACATGAGTATTATCTATCTATCTATATATATATATATATAGCAAAGTGACCCTCATTTATGCACAATAATTGGTGCAACATTAAAACCCTTTTTCTGTTATCTATGAATATTGACACAAACAGCTAATAGTGCATCATTCATTATCTTTGTGTTATGTACCCTAGTGTGCTAGATAACTTATTAAAACTGACCTTGACAAGGCCTTTACCTCTATCAACCCCCATTACCTGGAACAATATGTGATCATTTATCTCAGTAGTAACTGACCTGAAAGATGACAGCTGAATAGGGAGACAAAGCTCTGAAACCAGAGGCCAATGCAGGAATCCTGGTGTAAATCACAATAGTGGTTAATGGCAGAGCCCGACCAAACAGGAGAGTTCAGAACACAATCAAGGGTCTATACAGGAAGCAATCCAACTAGTAAAGTACAGTAACACACAGAGATAAAACCAGGCAGCTATCCAAAGAGCAAATAATAGGCTCTAGAACTCAGCAGCCAGAGTGTGTGGGAACGTGATAACCCCCATGGAGGCTCTGCTCTACCTGCTCTATAAAGGACCAGCTACAAATCAGAGATGTTCCTAGGAATGAGCCTCCCAACCGGCTTACTATTCGCACAGTCACATGACCGTACTAACACTGAAAAAGCTCTTTGCCAGACAGCCGGGACAGAGAATATGAGTTCGAGTCTCATAGAATTAGCTGCCGCCAACTTAACAGTGGGGGCTCCTAATGCATTGCAGTTATATTATCTCAAGTTATGACTTGTCAGATTACTTATTTGTCATTTCCATTTGGACTACTGCAGGAAAGAAAATTCCAATGGTCAATGATTGATGCTGGGGATGAGTTTGTTTAATTACTTTTTTATATGGAAATGTGACTACCATTTACTATTAACACTATCAAGCTGCATTTCTGTGGTATCGTTGGGTGTAAGAATACATATTGTGCGCTCGGCGTATACTTGATGCAGAAATACTGCTGTGTTTTATGTTATTAACAATTCTGACCTCTGCAAACTAACTCTGTCTACTACCAGAAGAAAAAGCGTGCAGCTGCAGTAGGAGATCCCACCCTCCTAGATACATTCAATTCAATAGGCACTGCAGCGCTCAGCTTATTTCCAACTCACTTTCCAAAATGACTAAGCTCACTTATATTTACACAGTGTTAACCATATCCTAATACAATGTATATTTGAGAAACGCTCTACTTTATAATCTACAAAAATACACTGTCACAAGCAGTGCACAAAAATAATTGCTAAGGATTCAATATACACCTATATTCCAATACCAAATTCCTCAGTGACGGACTATGTAAAAGAGACACCGCATCTACAGACATATATACAGCAGATGACACACAGCATATATAGACATGTGTTTTCCCACATAAATGAACCATGCACTGTGTAATTCTCAGTTCTAGCTGTGCACTTTTTATCATCTTCCTTCCTTAAATAACTATTATCTCTTTGTCTCTCCTCCTCCACTATGTCAAGGTTCATAACTTTATTCTGAAGTGAAGTGTGAGGCCAGGTACATTTACATATCAAAACTATTGGCCTCCAATCAACTACATCAGCCCATCCCACAGAAGTTTTGTAATTAACCTTTGTAAAGACTAAAGTCTCTTGAAAACTATACTTGGAAATAGACAGAAATACAGGTTTCCTCTCCCAATTTGGAAACAGACAGACAGAAGGATTTTGCTACATGTGCCCCTCGGGGTGCCGGTAATGTTTTGAACATGAGGAAATAGACTTAACTATAAGTAAAATGTACACTGTATATTGTTAGTAGTTTAAGGGTAAAATATTTGAAATACTGTAGTTGTCTGTACATTATTGCATTATTGTTAAGTGATATTATTGGGAGTTAGCGAAGAGATTACTGTGGCAGATAATATCTGTGTTGTTAGCCATACTTACCTACTCTCCCGGAATTCCTGGGAGGCTCCCAAATTTCAGGGAGTCCTCACAGAAGAGTAGACAAAGCTCCCACATTCGCTGAAATTCATGGCAGTGAATGGAGGGGGCGGGGATTAATAGAGTCATTAAGCTCCGCCCCCTCCATTCAATGCTGTGAAATTCAGCTTATTATAGTGGGGGCGGGGGCTCTGGTGACGCAATAATGTCACCATGCCCTCCTCCTACCCTAAGTCACATATATGCCAATTTAAAAGTTGGCATGTATGGTTGTTAGCTTTGCTATAGAGTCACAGACCATGTGGTATAGCTTTTAAGAGGTGTACGTTTCTAAGTGAATAGTAAGAGATATTGTTATTTAGGAAGGTATAAGTTCAGGAATACTTACTTGGGAAATATAGTTGCATTGTATTTGACTACATTGTGTGACACTGTATAATATAGCTTATAAATATCTGCTAGATAAAGATACGCACTGTATTGTGTATCTGCTTCAGCTAGCTCACATCCCCTCCTCATATGTGTGTAATGGCTACTAGTTAAACAGATGTGTGACAAGATAGATAGACTTCTTTGGATGCACATAGTTTGAATTGAAATTAGTGAATGTTGACATATCCCCTCCCCTGTTAGGCAAGAAATATTAGTGATCATTGCATTATAACTGCTGAATAGAGAGCTGTTTGTGGTGGATTGGCTAATACTGCTTGTAATGAGTTAAGGGCCTGTTGCTGACTTTGCATTGTTAGTAAATTAGGCCCCAATATGTGCTTGTAACTAAGGATTGTAAGTCAGTCATTTTGGATGGTGAATTTGCATTGTAAGAAGAAGTTTCATTATGGACTGAGATACATACACACAGTCACATGCACGTACACACACATACATAATTAGCAAAAAATTAATAAGTTATTGTACTTACACACAGAATGTCATCTATTATATGTACCGTGTATAAGATTATGTTATTTAAATTATATTATTACATTATTGTACAAGTAAAGATTCTATTTCATACACATATATATCTGCAATGTGGTTATGAATTTATAATATCTTGATAGAGGAGATATTATATAGAGAAATATGTGTCATACAGTAAATTAGGTTTAAAGGACTGAAGTAGGCGTGTCATAAGAGTGAAAGTGTAAATGCGTATGATAATGTAACGAGCATATCCAGAAATAGAATAAGAAGATAGTGTGCACAATTATGGCTTAATTACAGGTCCATTTACAAGACTAATACAGTATTAAACTCTTAAAACAAATACTTAAAAAATAAAATACCTTTCACCCCAATTGGGTTTTAAACCACAACCTCGACATTACAAAGTCACTTCCTAACCAACTGAGCCAAAAGTTCTCATAGAGATATCACAGGTTGTAAGGATGTTAATCAGGAGGCTTTTTCCTATGCAGGCGGCTGGTCTATAAATAGAGCTGCCGGCTGATAGATTTTCAATCTGCACCGCGTTGCTTCTGTAGTCAGAAGCTGTTGCGACATCTCGGAATCCTGTTTGTTTACTTTGTCCAGCATGTTCCGGCTGGGTTATTTTGGGGATCAAGCTGCCAGATGGAAGATTTGCTTTTTTTTTCATCATTTGGAATATTTGTTTGGCTATTTTTTTTTTCACCTCCCTCACTTTCTATTAAAAGTTTACAATATTGGACCATAAAGAAGAAAGAAAACCAGAGTTGGTAAATAAGATTGAAGTTTTTATTATTTTTTTAATAAAATTAACTGTTTCAATGAGGGTTGTTTTTATTTACATTGGTGCACTACAGGACACAGCAGGCCAAGGGTGTCAGGACTTGCTGCCACTTGTAGTACCCTGGCAGTCATGAATATGCTGGTGCTTGTACTACTACAAGAACAAGCATGCTAAAACTGTTCATGGCAACCCAGACAGTAAGTTTCCTAGTGCTATCAACACGGGACTGGGTACCCCTAGGAAGGGGTCCCGAATATTTTTTTGTAGACTCCAACTCCTTAGTGAATCCAGCCCCATGCTGCCCCTGCTATAGTGCCACAAGCCTCGGCTGGCTAAGCCCATGACTGGCTAGAGGAAAATAAGGTGGACCCCATGCTGTTTGTCCCTCTGGTTTTTCTTGGGTCAGCCCTATGCTGGCAGCACTAGGGTTAATATGATTTCGGGGGTGTACCTTTTTAACATGTATTTATTTATATATTTATTTATTTTACTGTTTATTGCCAGAATTTTCATTGTCCGTAATCACATTGTCTGTATTTTATCCGTGACGGTATTTTCAATATGTAGGATTTTAGTCTGTAGGGATTTTCTCCATGTCAGTATTTACACTGCTAGGTATTTTCTACATGTCAGTATTTACAGTGTCATGATTTTTGTGTCAGTATTATTTCCGTTGATATATTCACCGTTGGAAATGCGTACCCAACCAATTATAGCCATTACTAGCTGTTAATTAACAGTTATATAAGCAAACTCTATATAATTGGTCCCCATAAATTTCTGATATGTCTATATCTTATAAGACCATAATTACATGCTATAGGGCTCATGTGACACTGCATTATATTTCCCATGTTCTGTGTTATTTATATATATTAAAATTATCTATTTTACATATCAAATATTTCTTGATATTCACACTGTTCAGAGCTAGATATTCCTCTCTTTCCTTGTTAAAAAAAAATAACTACATTAATTGCTCCAGATGACAGAGATATAATAACTATAAGAGATGTAAGAAGTTATATAATAACAATGTACGCTGTAAGCATAATATCTGTACAAGGTTTATATGGGCTCATACAACATATATGTGAGGATGCCTCACAGCATGGGGGCCTATAAAGTTCTGTATTACATATTGACATTGTATAAATAAAAGCTAATAAATACATTTATTTTAAAATATATACATATTTTAGACATTCACTTGTGAATACAGAAACACAAAAAACGTAAATTCAAAATGGTTGGAGCACAGTGAATTACACTCTAACCAGAACATCCTGCTCACCCCTTCACAGCACCCCCAAAGTTACTTGGGCAGAAAATATCTCACTCTGTCACTGCTGTTAAATGCAAATATAGGTGAGATAGGAACCTGGCCAATCATTGCTGTGATACAATAACATTATCTATGTACAATTAATTCAGTATTGCTATACTCATTGACTGGTGACCCTATCACAGTATAATATTTAATGAGCAGTATAGTGGGTAAGGTGGAAACAACCAGACAGGAGCATCTATATACTTTAATTACCTTCAACTTCATGTGAGCAAACATTTGACAAATACAATAGCAATACTAACAAACTAACTGTTACAAGCAAGTTTCTGTGATTTGTCGAAGTAATAATTAACAAAAACCCTATATTACCAATTAGTTCAATAGAATGAACTAATGAACTTGAATATTATGTGTCTGTGCTTTAAAGAGAACTGAAAAACACGTATTGCACAATACAGAAAACAACAAGTTATATAAGGGTCACATGTTATTCATTTCACAATAGCAGGCCAAGGAAATATTTGCTCCAAATAAGGTCAAGAAGACCCTTCCAAAAGACGCCTCCAAGAACAAGTCACTTTAATGAAGACTAATGATAGAGCCTTAGAGTGCCAGCAGTGATGTAAGCTGGGAAGGTGTGTTCTAAGCAATGATGAGTAACATTTTCTATAAAAGAATGACTTAATCAAATATTGTTTGTCAATTGGCATTTGAGACCCTGAGCTTAAGTCTGCTTCATCCTGTATGGCTGTATCTATGCAAAATATCTTTTAATAAAGAATATAAATAGTATATTTTATAAACCTGCTCATCTCAATTATTATTTAAAGAGTAGAATAGAAAAATCTTAAGCAGGATTTATGTCAATATTATATATTACGCATATCATTATTGCACATACCATAACAATTGTTTAATCAAATCTTTAACGCTCTATCTCAATTCATCAGAATACTTTATAAGTTTATCTTTTAAACAATCAATTGAAATACAGAATAAAAAGTTACTATGGAAACTTCACAATATTTAAATATATATCATCCCACATGCTGATAGCGTAGCAAATTGTTAACATTTTAACATCATTTTCTAATTCTCAGTTTTCATGTTTCTCCAGAAAAGAGCACGCAACTTCTCCACAAATATCTTCTTGAGCCTGGAGTTGGCCTGGATAACGATGATGGCCTCAGCTGTTGGATAGGACATGATAATGAACCAGCTGATAATAGGCATGATATCTAATGAGGAGGTGGATTTAAATTTTAAATTTACAAACTGGGCTAGGCACAGAGCCACAAATAGTATAAGTAGAAGGATGATTGTTCTTATAGCGTTGATGTGGGCTTGGAGTTTAGGACGAGTAAATCCAGAATCATTTTGCTTTATTTTGCACACGTGTCTTAAAAGAGAGGAAAAAGTGAGTATAATAGAAAAGAGTATGAGAAGGAAGGGCAGAATGCAACCCAGGAAGGTGGCTATTAGTGCATTCAATTGATTAAAAAGAAGTGTCCCGGACACAAAGGAGGTTCCGAGTGTACTATTCTCAGAAGATTGCTCTTCATTTTCAACTTTAGTATCCCAAATGCACAGGAAACTTATGAGAAATGACCCAACAGCTGAAAGTAGAAGAAGAAGCATCTGGGAAGTTGAGCTAATTCTCTTTAGCCAAACACAGAGTCCAGATCTGAAGTTGGTGATGCGGGTACAGTAGTAGGCACAGAGCCAGGCGGTGGACCAAAAGCTACAGTAAATCATTGTAAGTATAATTATGGTAAATGATAAGAATATTTCCTTATTAAAAAACATAGTAACACAAGTAACATAGAGTGAGCCTTGTACAGTAAGAAAACACTGCAAAATAATATTAACCAGTCCCATCACAACATGGATTAGTTCAGATTGGTTCAGTCTCTGTCCATGGTTAATGCTTTTGACATTAGCCATCACGATGTATGTGTTCAAAGTAATCGCTATTCCACTTTCCAAGTATGCAATGGTTAACAGAATGATCCACATCGGAGACAGCATTTTGTGGCTTCTCTGTGTGTGTTTCAACTCGAGATAATGGTTTGTACATGTTCAGTACAGATAGATCTATGTTTGGAGTTTGAATGATGCAAATAGTCTTCTAGGCTCGGTTACATAACATTCTTAACATAAATAAGTATTTTACTGCAAAGCTATTTAAATTGTTTCAACAAACTGAATTCAAATTGTCAACATTTGTGTTTACGCTGTGCATATTTCTGTAGATGATGATTTTTCTTTTCCAGATAGATCTCCTCAAAAGTTAATGTTGAGTATTGTTTAAAAAAGTTGAAATAATGTTTTAAATAATAAACATGGCTGTTATCATCTTTACGCAAGTATATACCCACCCAGACATGGTTTATCTTCATCTGAAACATCTGAAATATTTAGCATTCTGCTGTATTGCAGCATGGTGGCTAAGTGGTTAGCACTTCTGCCTCACAGTGCTGGGGTCATGAGTTCAATTCCTGACCATGGCCTTATCTGTGGTTTGTATGTTCTCCATGTGTTTGCGTGGGTTTCCTCCGGGTGCTCCGGTTTCCTCCCACACTCCAAAAAAACATACTAGTAGGTCAATTGGCTGCTATCAAAATTGACCCTAGTCTGTGTGTGTGTGTGTGTGTGTTAGGGAATTTAGACTGTAAGCTCCAATGGGGCAAGGACTGATGTAAGTGAGTTCTCTGTACAGCGCTGCGGAATCAGTGTCACTATATAAATAAATTGTGATGATGTTGATGATGTGTTTAGGTCTGTGTAGCATTGGACTTAAGTCCATTGCATTTCAACACTGCACATGTGTACCTACATCCGGCTCTATTCAGAGGTTAGCATTTCTTAGACTTGGTGCATTTTGTGTTTGGAGAAGAATATCTAAGGTGCTACGTGTAATTTAATTACAGTATGGGCATAGAGATTCAAGTCAACCACTCCCCTTATGATGCGCCTGATTCGCCTTAAACGGCATGGACAATTTTCCATGTTGATGATGATGAGTGCATTTCATATGAAGGACGTATCTATAAACTAAATTACCTAAATTACAAATACATTTATCTTAATTTTTGCAGTCATATTTCTACATGTACGTTCACCCCCCAAATCTAAATGTGTTAAAATAAAACCCATCAGCTCTACTGCTTACCCTTTAATTCAATACTCTTCATTGAGGATGTTGTATGCCAAGGATGGCAACAAACTCTAATATAGTTATGAGTGCACGTAACTGATCTATAAAAAGTAAGTTGTAAAATAGAAAATATATGCTTTCATCATTGATGGACATTATGGGCCTACATGAAAAGTAGGATGACACAGTCTGAGTCACTATCTGTGGCAGCAAGGTACAAAAAGAACACACCAAGATTTGCAATAGGAGCTGATGCCTCATACCATCAGTGCTTGTGTGAAGACAGAGGAAGAAAAACATAACCCATGTACCCCACCTAAGGGTAATTGCAGATGGCTGTTCTAATTACAAGCTACTCACATCATACATGGATTTGGATGCTTCAAGCTGCTTGATAATTGTGATTAATAGCACTCTGCAATACAGGATCTAAGTTCTAAGCTGATATGGGACTCATTATTGGTAAGGAGAGGTTCTGTTATAAATTGAGTTCCTGCGGAATATACATATGTGACGTTTGCAGCGATTTCTGCCCTTTCAGACAATTCAAACTAAGCTGCAATTTATGTAAAATAATTTTATTTGGAAAAAATTTGACCATGATATTTGCCAGTTCTCTGGATGGTTGGAGACAAATACATATTTTAAAGTGAGATTTTATTCACGTGTTTTTGTTTATTTTTGGTTTTATGATTGGATTTGACTTGGGGTATAGTTATTAAATATTCATCTTAATGAGCTAGTTAGTGGTATCTATTTAGTGTGTTACATATCTGATTTTTAGATACGCTCTTTGCAGCACTGTTCTCTGTTATTTGAATGGGTTTATCCAGTTTGCTTTAGGGTTGGTCACATACTCTATCTATAGTGATCTAAGAGTGTCCTGATATTAATTACCACCATATGTTCTACTATGTTTGACATTTTATTTGCACTTTATTTATCATTTTTGTTTGAGCTGCTATTGGAACTTGTGGACAGTGACTGAATTTGCGTGTTTTAATGCTAGGACAGTATATCTTGCAATGTTTACTTCAAAACGTTAAATTATATCAGATACAATAGATTATAATATGTAAAAAAGTTTATTTAGAGCTATAAAAAATAGCCATAAAAAAGTGGCTTGAGAGTTTATTGATAAACTACCTGAAACATTGGTGGAATGTTTTTTTATATTGTATATAGAATCGAACAAAATATGTAAAGGTCTTAAGAGGTTTAAAACTGGCTCTGTGGGTGATTATCCTGACCTTTTAAAATATTGGAATTTTATTTGGACTCAGGTTCCAATTACTCATCACTTACAGATAAAAGAAAATAAATAAATAAAGTTGTTGAGTTAAAGTTGTTAATTAGATGGTTTCTTTATTGTTGTAGATGGTGATGATATAACATGTTTAACCAAACTAGAAAAGATTGTGAGAATAAGGTAAGAATTGGGGGAGAATTACATTAATGTAGTTATATGGAATGATTTATGCCTGGATAGATTCTTATTCAAAGTAAAATCAGAATTTTTTCCAATTGAGTCCAGCAACTGCAACTGAAATATACTACAAAAAACTCTAAATGATTAAAAAAAAAAAAAAAAACTGCACAAAGAAATAAGGACATATCCCTTTGTCAGACTAATCTTTCACAAGCTGAAAGATTGACCCTTAAGAAGTTGAAAGATGACTCTTCATTGCCATTAAAGATTCTGAAATGAAAGAGCTATATATATATATTCAAAATTTAGAGTATTTTATTTGAGGCATTTAGACAGTTGAAAGACCAGTCTTTTCACTTTTTTTTCCCCAATACAAAATTGGTTTCTACTTTTTATTCTCTAAACACACTGTCACTCCCATTTTTTATATGTTAAGTAAAATTCACAAATCTTTACCAGGTTGCCATATTATTTCTGGGACTGAGTCCTTAACTTCCAATTTATCCTTTTTTTGGTATTCATTTCCTACAAAGTCATGTGACATCTCTCAGATCTCACATCAGGGATCATATGCACAAACTAAAAACATTGGAGGAGGTCCCCTGGTACCCGAGCTATGGATTTTTACCCCTGGATATTCAGTCTGCATATTAGTTAGGAAACAATTAATGGTGCAAAACAATTTTTATTTACTTGTCATTGGCGCCATTACAAATTGTGCCAATGGTAGATTCATTGTGATATCAAAAGGTGTAATTGAGTGTGTGCTATAAGTTAAAAAGGGGCATAATTTCTGCCTTTATAAATAAGAGTCAATGGTTACTTATTTTCAAGAGATACATACACAAACTCTTCTGTCATTCAGACAACAAGACTGGGTTTCATAATACAATTAAATTAAACTTAAATTTTTTTTTTTTAAAAAATGATTTTAATCAAATTTTGTTCCTATGACCCATGGACAGGTTTACTAAACTGTGGGCAACTTTTGCTCCCATTGCCAAACCTGTATTTTGTATAAAAAACTGAGGTTTAAGGGAAATCCTATAATCTAATAGAAATCACTCCTAAAGAAGAGTTACATCTAATGTTATTTTGTAAAGGTATAATTGCATAGAGGGAAGTGACTGTTGCAAAGAAATACGTGATCTCCTAGAGCCTGATTCATTAAGGATCTTAACTTAAGAAACTTCTTATTTCAGTCTTCTGGACAAAACCATGTTACAATGCAAGGGGTGCAAATTAGTATTCTGTTTTGCACATAAATTAAATACTGACTGTTTTTTCCTGTAGCACGCGAATATCAACTTTAAATTTCAGTGCACAAATAAGCTATTAAGTATTTGTGTGCTACATGAAAAAACAGTCAGTATTTAACTTATGTGCAAAACAGTTAATTAAAAATATAATCCCCACATTCATCCTTCTACTACCTATATCACAGTCAAACCCCACATTCATCTCACCAAGTCCTCATAATCATCACACTCAGTGCCCACTCCCCTTATCAGTCTTCACAGAGACCCAATTTAGGTTCCACAACATCCCACTCTGTCCCCAAAGAGTCCAACTCCGGCCCCACATCCATCTCACTTAGTCCCACATTGCACTCAGTCTCCGCATTTATCACATTCAGCCACCACAAACATCTCAGCTGCCAGAGCCATCTCACTCAATCACCAGAACCATTCAGTAGACAGCATCACCCCATTCAATTGCCACAAGCATCGAAATCAGTCATAGTAACATAGTAACATAGTTGATGAGGTTGAAAAAAGACACCAGTCCATCAAGTTCAACCTATTTTGGATCTCCTGCGATCCTGCACTTATATTTGAAATTAATCCAGAGTAGGCAACCGCCCATCTGTTTCAATTTTGAAAATCCCCCCAGACTCAATATTGCAATCCAATTTTACCCTATATCCACTACTATCCTTTATTTTAAATTAACGGTCGTATCCCTGGATACACCTTTCCGCTAAAAATTTGTCTAACCCTTTCTTAAACATATCTATTGAATCTGCCATCACAACCTTCCCTGGCAATGAATTCCATATCTTGACTGCCCTTACTGTAAAGAACCCCTTCCTTTGCTGGTTGTGAAATTTCCTCTCCTCTAACCTTAGGGGATGACCACGTGTCCTGTGTATGGTCCTTGGGGTAAAAAGTTCCCATGAAAGCTCTCTGTATTGACCCCTAATGTATTTGTACATAGTAATCATATCTCCCCTTAGACGCCTCTTTTCTAAAGTAAACATGCCTAAACTGGCTAACCTTTCCTCATAACTTAATGACTCCATACCCTTTATCATTTTTGTCGCCCTTCTCTGAACCCTTTCTAGTTCCAAATTATCTTTTTTATAGAGTGGTGCCCAGAACTGTACTTCATATTCAAGATGAGGTCTTACCAATGATTTATACAGTGGCAAAATTACACTGTCTTCCCTTGTCACTACAACCATTTAGTAGCCTGAAAAATTTCAATTGCTACTACCATCACACTCACTCCACTGCTCAGTCCACACCTCGTTTGCAACTCTTACTCTACAGATCTCAGTCATTACCAACATCTCAACTTCCATTCAGCTTTCTATATTCCTACCCAGTCCCCACATCTTACTCAATCTCCATCTCCCACTCACCCCTCTAAATCCCATCCCATAACAAAATTCCTTAAACCACTATAATGTAGGGATGTGCACCGGCCACTTTTGGTGTCTCGTGTTTTGTGTTTTGGATTCGGATTTGTTTGAGGTTTTGGGTTCGGATTTGTTTCGCAAAACACCTGACGAAAGGTTTTGGTTCGGATTTAAGGTTTTGGATTTATTTTGAAAAATAAAGCACAGCACAGTACAGCACAGCACAAGATATAGCAGGACAGAGGACCACCTAACACAACGTCCCTCTACCCTGATCAATGCCCGAGTGAAGATGGCGGCGGCTAGTGGGGAATTTATAGAAAACGAGTATCGTGAGATCCGACATCGGGATTATGACTCAGAGCCTCGGTTTCAGTTTTGCAATTGGCGGGAATACCCGGATCTGTCTCGGATCCGGCTCGGATCGGCAACGTTCGGGTGGGCTCGGATTTCAGATATCCGAGCCCCCTCATCTCTACTATAATGTCAAGTTAAATGTGAAATGGATTTTATTGCACTTTTTCATTAAGTATTTATCTGAAGTGTAATCTAATGGTTTGTTCAGTTCATATACACATGTCATGTTTCACAGAGTATATATTGGCGGTGGAGAATTGTGAATGGTTATATCTGATGTAGTATTTCAAAATGAGGTTATTTAATTTATGCGAAAATCATTAGATTTATTGAACTATCTCACAAGTTACCTAGAGCACAATGTCATACATCATATCACTCATTCACTAAAAACAAAGGTTATTGCTTGTCATATACCAGCAGATATATTTATTTACCTATAAAATAATTGCTGTGATGTAAATATGTATAAAATGAAAAAAAATTGTAGCTCTAATAAGTATGTAATTAGAGAATAACTGTATAGCAGTGGATTATGTTGATTATACATGATAAAACTGGTTGTTATTTAATCGATAAAACATGAACCAGAAAAGTGTAACATAGTTAATAACTAGTATACAAATGAGGCAATAACACAAAACTGTACAGTGAATATAGATGTATATGCAGGTGTTGCTATGTAAATGTATATTTGCATTCACCAACTAATAAAAGCAAAATGAGGTTTTTTTTTTCAAATTTTCCCAAATATACATTTTATAGGACAGATGATCCCAGTGTCACTCGGTGTGATCAGACCCTGTGCGCACACAGCCCACAACTTGGCTAATATAAACCCTCACCTGGCTCTGAATATTTCCTGCACAGATCTGGATGTGTTCACCCTCCTCGGAGAGATCACTTGGAAGGATCATTTGTAGATAAGTGCGGAGGGGCATTTGTATATATTATGATTGCACTGAATGTAAATCATTGTCCTTCCAGTGTACACGCTTTTCCATCAGTGCTCCTGATGCTGGATACTGATGACAATTGCCATTCTTTTATTTGTTTATTGATATTTTCATTTAATATTTGTTTAAACACTTTTTATCTGACCTGTTGTCAAGACTTCTTGTAGGATGTGTATTTGAGGAAGGGATGACAAAATAAATGTAATTTTAATGTGGTCGTACATATATTGACATCACTTTATTGGTTATAGTTTAAGCCTAAATGGTTTCAGTTATCTGTAAAATAACTTACTGCTTCTTATATTAACAAACAACAAACTATTTTAAGCTTACACATACTCCACTCCTATTTCCTGTACTGATCCCCACTTTTTGTGGTCAGTGGATGAACAAGAACAAAACATATTTTTTAAATTTGGCACTCCCATATCCTGATGCAGTGAATAAATTGGTGATGTCACAGAGCAGTTGGAAATTATAGAAAGATGCCTGTAGATTTTGACCAAGAAACAGACTTTCACACACTTTGTCCTGTGCTGGTGTCCTCTTGTCATACAGAGGGTAAATTGCTGGGTGACATGATCAATTTAATTTGCCAGTCTGTCTATCCGCCTCTGGCACTGCACGGTTTTTAAGTGTGATCTAAGAGTTAATAATGTTACAGTGAACACACATGTAGTTTATTCACCTCCCACCCACAGAATAAAAGCTGTAAGCAGAAGAAAGACAGCCATATTGTGCCCCACTTGTGAAGCCACTGACAGTACACTCATCAGAGTCCTCTAATTTACATACACAAAATTATGAATTCCACTATCTTTAAAATGAGACAAGACTGTAAAATAATTATTTTCTCAAAAGCAAACCCACAAAGTTAAGCATTCTAAAAAATCGTTAAATAGGTGCAAATTAGGAAATGGAAGAAAACATCAAGATATTCAACTTTAAACTATTCCAAATATGTTAAAAAAAATTATGTTAAATTTTATTCTTTTGTTCTTAAACTTGATATACAGCACCTAGAGATGGTTCTCCATTAACATGTCAAATTTCATAACTATACCCTTATAATATTATGCAATGATCCACTGTGTGGATGCAGCTAAGTAATAATTTTGGGTCATTGGAGGACCACTTTTTTCATATACCCTTGCATCAGACACTCTATACGAGTCTATATATATATATATATATATATATATATATATATATATATATATATATATATATATATAAAAATATATATATATATATATATATATATATATATATATATATATATATATAGGGACAGGTGAAATCCCAAAGAGTCTGCATGTACAGACTGCAAGCAGGGTTAAAATCCCTCTCATGTTTTCATACAGCACACAGACACACAGGTGCACCACATGGATGTGATTAGTTTGCTATTTTTTTTTGCTGATTAATTAGTGCTTGGGGAGAAAAAAAGACAAAATGTTATTTTGTTGTTAGCGGAAACCAGTCAGTTGCCCTGTGACTAGGGAAAAGATGTATGTCTATACAGAGAGTGGGTAACAGGGACTATAAATGGCTACAGGTGTCATTATATGCTCAACACACTGCTGTCCTTACCACCCTGACAATAACATTGGACATTTACTTAAGCTATACTGGAGTGAGATGTCGTGTAAATGCCAACCTTATCAGACTATATACATATATATATATATATATATATATATATATATATATATATATATATAAATATATATGAAAATGTTGTATGTTTGTAGGCAAATATCGACACCCCTGCACTGACTCGGATGGATTTTAAGGGTATTAGGGACCTGATCGGACCTCCCATGGTGTACACTGCCAAGAACTTTGACTCGCAGAGCCTGTTCTGAGCCTTCCACTGGATGGATATGGACAAAAAATTCACAGACTGGTAATATTGGATCCCAGAAGACATATTAGCGGGTTAAGGCCCCGTTTGGACATCCAATTATGTGGGCCATAACTTTGACCCAGGGAGCTGTTCTGGGCCTTCCATTGGATTGATTTGGTTTGTATGAATTCAGACACCCCTGCACCGATTGGAATGAAACCAATGCAAGGTGGTCTAGTTGGATCCTGGGCAGGTTTTAATGGGGTTTCGGGTCCTGGTCGGACCTCCCATTGGTGTATATTGAGCATAAATTTGACCTGGGGAGCGTGTTCTGAGCCGTCAACTGGATGGATTTGGACAAAAACTTTACAGACTGGTAACATTGTTTCCCAGAAGACATACCAGGGGTTGAAGTCCCAGTCAGACCTCCCGTTGATGCACGCTGGCCAGAATTTTGACCTGGGGATTCTGTTCTGGGCACTCCACTGGATGGATTTGGTTTGCTTGAATTCAGACAGCCCTGCACTGAAACCAACATGAGGCGATCCAGTTGGATCCTGGTCAGGTTTTAAGTGAGTTAGGATCCCGGTCAGATCTCCCCTTAGTGTACGTTTGGCAGAACTTTGACCAAGGGTGCCTGTTCTGAGCCTACTACTGGATGGATTTGGTTTGTTTGCCTGTCCGATTACGCATTCGGACTCCCCTGCAACCATTGGGATGAAACCAATGGGATTCGGTCCAGTTAGATCCTAACCAGGTTTTAAGGGGTTAGGGTCCAGGCCGGACCTACTGTTGGTGTATGTTTAGCAGAACTTTGACCTGAGGAACCTGTTCTGAGCATTCTACTCAATGGATTTCGAAGAAAACTTCACAGACTGCTAACATTAGGCCCAGAAGACATTTTAGGTCGTTAAGGTCCCATTTGATCCTCCCATTTGTGTACGCAGGCCAGAAATTTCACCTGAAGAGCCTGTTCTGGGCCTTGCACTGGATGGATTTGGTTTGTTTGTCTGTCTGGCTATACATTCAAACACCCGACACGGGCAATGCCGGGTACTTTAGCTAGTGTTGCAATAAAACAATTATTTCTTATGATAAGCGCTCATTTGATTTCATAAAAATCCTTTAAACAGCACATAAGAATCAGTTTCATTAAGGTATTCTGAATAAATAACAAATCAGCAATTAGCTGATACAATTACTATGTGCTTCTGCAACACTTCAATGCTGGAAGCTGAAAGTAACAGCTATGGAGCCCAGAATATGGTGAAAGCATATGATATTTATTGAACAGATGTGGTCCAGATATTGCAGACAATGGTACAAACTGAGCATTGCAGACACTGAACAAGGATTCCTGAGAGAGGCTGAAAAGCAGGTAATAACGAGAAATACGATTTATGCCAGGGAATATGCTTAGTGGAGAGAACCCAGGTAGAGAGATGTTGGCAAGCAGCTTGTAGTTGTCACAGGGAACAAGAGAAACAAGTGAGCACAACAATGTCAGGCACAGCAACTTAAATTAGCAAAGGTAACTGGGAGAGGCAGGTATAAATAATAAGATAACAGGTGCAGATGATATATAGTGCAGCATTTTAACCCCTGGTAGTGAGAAGAGACAAGGCATGGCACAATAACAGCACCTCTGGTGGATTAGAGTTTCTGCAGGATAATTACAATAATCTAAAGTCCAATATAGTCCCAGAGACAGGAGCTGCTGATGAAAAGCAACATGCTGATGCAATGCTGCAGTGGAAACAAAGAAGATCCTGACACTTTCGTTCCCTAGCTTATTTGGCTTTAAGTTGTTCTATTATTTAAATTTTTAATATATAACATATTTTAAAGGTATCTGACAAAGGTACATTTTTATTATGTTCATTTTTGTTTGGGCAGTTTATATTATACAGTAAGTAACATTTACAGTTGAAACCATATATTCAATCTTTTGGTAATACTGCCTCAGGAATACCTAGTATAAAAATGAGTTCCCTTTTTGTTATGATAACCTAAGATTATCAGTTGTTACCATGTTCCTTGAAAATTGCCTCACTGAGTCCATATGTAGTCACGGTACCCTCTGTTACCTTCCACTGGTTCAATGACTGGATGACTTATTTATGTAATTTCATTATAATTTTTATCTGTTACACCTTAATACAAAAAAATTAATATTTACAAATAGCG
Organism: Mixophyes fleayi; assembly: GCF_038048845.1. Lineage (NCBI taxonomy): Eukaryota > Metazoa > Chordata > Amphibia > Anura > Limnodynastidae > Mixophyes > Mixophyes fleayi. The sequence continues at coordinate 2,784,503 of NC_134408.1, read as the reverse complement.
TCCCCTTCTCCCATCTCTTCAAGTTTCACTGAGGTCATTAATCAAAACACACAGATGACATATTTGCATGTTCCACACTCTGCTCAGTATAAAGTCATTACACCACTGACTCTTGTTCAGATCGGCTGTTATAATTACCAAAGGAAACAAGACAAGTTGCCCAGTATTACAGAATGCAGCTGGCTGAGCAGATTGTGATAACCATCATTATAGTTATCGTCGAGGCACATGGGATCATCATAAACTCATCTATCCTCACTTTGTACATCAGACTCTGGAGAAAGATCACTAGTCCTGGTGTCAGTGATAAAATCCTGTTCACTATGGCAGTCGATAATGTTCCCCTGCAGTGCTCAGCTTTGTTTAGCTATTACTTGGCTTTTTATCAGACACAGAGAGAAATTGGCACCTATGTATTATTCGCTTTTTATGTGCAGAATGTCACATTCAGTATGAGTTTTTGGAACACGACCTGGCTCTCCGTCTGCTACTGTGTGAAACTCGTCAATGTTTCCCACCGGATCTTCCTTTGGGTGAAAATGAGGTTCTCTTCTTTCGTTAACAAACTACTCATAGGATCAGCAATATGTTTAGTTTGTGTTAATTTTCACTTGTTCTATACAGCAAAAGGGACATTTATTCAAAATACAAATAAGACTGTTACATCACGTATTACAATAAAGCTGAATGTCTACTATGGTGTGATTAATCTGTTGTTTGGTTTCATCGTGCCTTTTACCCTGACTCTGGTATGTATTGGACTCAGTGTGACATCTCTAATACAACACGTCTGGAAGATCAGGCAGAATGTATCACAGGTCAGCTCATCTCCTCAGATCCAGGCTCTGGTTCGGGCAGCTGTGACTATGACTCTGCTTGTGATTTTGGACTTAAACTTCCTAATTATCATTATTTACATATCTGTAATGTCATACTATGTGGAACCTGTAACGGAAATGATCTTCTACCTGATTATCTTCTTATATCCATCATTACAAGCTTTTGTATTAATCTTTGGTAACCCAAAACTGAAGAGAAATCTCCTAGTGTGAGAATCCACCTCTGAGGTCGTTACTTAATTTGAAAAATAGGCCAGAAGACAGTTCTGTTGTTTCATTTTATATTCATTCAATGAAGTTATACATTTGTTTTTGAATGTTCAATATATTATAATTTAGAAATAGAAAATAGAATTCCACATATAGAGGTAATATATATTATCGGGATGGTCCCTTGAGGATTGTAATAATAATGGCTCTCACCTGCTGTCTATCTTCCAATCCCAGGTGTCTAAGCTAAGGTTTGTAGTCAGACTGTAACCCAAAGTGTAGTATAGTGAGCAGTTCTTCAGCCTCAAACACCTGTGAGAGTAAAAGACACATTGACACATAAAGAGTCACAATAACATTTGTGTTCTATTTACATGCAGTCCCTGAAAGTATTGTCATTTACTTGTCACTCTTCTCCCTGCTCCGTTCTAGTGCTACTATAAATGTTAATCTGGATAATGATTTGTTATCTCCTGCTTTTCTGAAAAGTCCCTGAATCAGCAGAATATCTTTCAGACAAACATATTCCCACAGTCATCTAAGGATCAGTCACCTCACAGTTCCTGAATAATCCTGTGCACTATCACTGTCCTCTCCTACAGCTTCTCCTGAACACACATGGTTACAAATAAATCTTCTCTTTTAGCCATGTTGTGAAATCAGCTGTTCCACAATTCATATAAGTCAGGAACATTTACCTAAAAACAACAAAACCACATAGATGCTATATACAATGACTATTTGCTGCTGACAATTTACAACAATGAAGGAAAACATTATAATCTCTCACTGCCGGCTTTCAGCTTTATAAACAGAAGTGAGCTGGGGGTCCTTTTCTCTCCTGGACAACTTGACAGCTGTGATAGAATTGGTACTTAATAAGTAACTGAAGACTTTACTGTACGTATTTACAATTTTATCTAATATGTGACGGCATAATTATAATAAAAACTTTTAACTAACTAATTTTATGACATTTATATCCTATATAAGAAGGTATTTGGTGTGAATTTTATTTTAAATTTTCTACTGTGGACTTTAAATAAAGAAGTGTCCTGGTCCTCTTCTATGCAATGGTGTTCTTGGGTTTGGGGATTCCCTGCACAGGTCCAGGTTTATTCAATTCTATGCTAACCTCATTATTTGAAGCTATTTATTTTAATCATTAAAACCTTTGTGTCTGTGTCTTTCCTTATAAGCCTTCTATAAGTTTTCTACTGAGTAACACATACAAATCTGTCCAGCGCTAATCAGCAGCTGACCATGCCCTGTACATGCACTTTATTACGTTATGAAACTGTGACAAATTCTATCATGTAGTCTGGAGGAGATCATATACAAGTGGATATCATAGGAAGAGGAGGAAGCAACATCTTTACTCTGTGGGCATGAACATGGTGAAGGTCAAAGGTTCCTATTAAACAGACTGTCAAACTTCCAACACAGAGAAGTATGTAGAATTACCTTGATTCTTTGTCTCAAAATGTACTTATTCTAATTTCAGGAGACAGCGCTTACACTATGCAGCTGTGGCTCCTCACTTCTCTATTGCTCACAACCTCAGAGAAACACTTTTCATACAATTCGGCACATAATAATATGCAGCAATGGAATGGTTGTTAATGCTCAATTTAATGGTTAATGGCCATGTATTGAATGCAGGCTACAAATCTTGTTCCCCTGTTATTTGATGAGCGAATACATTGTTTGAGTTATAAGATGGCACAGAATTCAATAAATGTTACATTAGAAATGTACATCAGACTGCATCCTTTATTTCATTTTGTATTTCCAATATGGTTGTGCTAACCAGTTTATCACACAGGCATCTTCCTGATGAGAGCATAGGGGAATATGTAACAATCTAAGGGTTAAAGAACTGATACATATAGCACAGGAAATGAATACAGAACAAATCATATTCACCTGTTATTTGCTAATTCATAGATTTAGAGGCTTAGAAGACTCCACCCACTAAAGTTTTGAAGGGCACCAGACATTTAGCCTCTGCCATATGATTCTTCACCATCATACTTTGAAAATATTTTTTTTAAGTAACTGTATGTCCACAATGATCTAAATCTTCTAAATTGCAGGATGTATGAATGTGCAAGTAAATTGAAGACACATTTGTGTCAAAATAAGTACAATTGTACTAAAATAATAAAACACACAAACAAAGACGTTTTAAATATCAAACTTTTTTGCAACAAAAAAACAAATTTAAAAATACCACTTAATAAGTGATAACAATGTCAAATTTTAAGTTTATTGTTGCCATTATCTACCTTCCCTTCTTCCTCTACCCTTCTTTTTTTTATCTCATCCCCCATTCTTTTATTTATTTGTTTATTTTTATTATTTTTTAATTCTTGCCTGTTCTCTATTTATGTTAAACATAAACTTCAATTAGAAAAAAATTGAAAAAAATACGTGATTTTTTTTTAGATCATTATGATATATTTCGTTATAGATTATTTTTTTCAGAATCACATCCAGTTGTAGGATTTCTTTTGCACTTGTAGAAAAATGTAAAGACTACATTTTTACATCACAATGTTACATATGAGAAAAATTTCATACTGAGCATGTAGGTACAAATGGCCAGATCTTGTCTAATGAGACCATCTCTCTGCATATAATCAAATTGTACACTGATACTTTGTCTCACCTCTCTGTTTTTTCGATATTTTCATTTTCTTTTCATTTGTTACAGGCTACGAAGCACAAAATATCATTAGTAAAATCACATATATTTGTCTCTATTACAATGTAACAAAAACCAACAGGATTTGATGTCACCAGAGGTGATTTGCATCTTAAGCCTAAGGTTTGTTTAGCTTAGGGAACACAAATAGACTCTACCAGGACTTTTCTGCTGTGCTTTACATAATAGAAACATGAGAGACTTTAGGCTGTAAAACTCTAAAGTAGTTAGAATGTGTTTTACATTGAGGCTGTACAGTAACTCAGGAAGTTTTATTGCTGGTGGTTTGGGTGAGAGGATGAAGTAAAACAGTCGGCATCTTACATCCTTTATCCACAGTGCTGACCGCGGTGCTGATTGTTTGCTATAAATCACTGAACTGAAGGTGGGACATTCTCTGAGGGTGTTAATGAGTCTGTAATGTGTCCCATAGATCACAACAAGAGGCCTGATTCAATACTTGATAGCTTATTTGTACACTGAAATTTAAAGTTGATATTTGTGTGTTACATGAAAAAACAGGCAGTATTTAACTTATGTGCAAAACAGAATACTAATTTGCACCCCTTGCATTGTAACATGGTTTTGCCCAGGAGACTGAAATAAGAAGTTTCTTAAGTTAAGATCCTTAATGAATCAGTCCCAAGAATCTGAAGCTCCTCAAATATATCTGGTAGCCAATGATGGACTAGATTAACAGATCCCACTCAATGTAGGGGCGATGGATCTCTTACCCCTTAGCTCATCTCTTGAGGCTGAATGGATTTTATTGTAGGTTACATTCCTTGACCTCTTGACCACATTTACCTAAACACAGTAATTTATTCTTCCAAAACTTTTTTTTACATTTATTTTGCATATGTTTTGCTTATACATCATTTGCTTGTTTATCTTTATGTATATTTGCCCATCTCACTAATAAATGAAACAATAAAAGTCTTGTACATGTTTGCAAAAAGCAACACATGCACAAATATATCAAGAGTAATGTACAACTTTAATCACATAACAATTATATATAAAATATTTAAGTATTCATGACCTTTGGATATATAAATTGTTTGATTAAATCTGGAAAAAGCATAAAATAGATATAAAAAGAAAATGTGAGCAGCACCAGTTAAAAAGTTAAATAAATGTATGAAATTATTACATATGTACAAAAACAGTGATCCAAAGTGTATTACAAATCTATATAATTAAAATATTTGTGAAATTCACAAAAAGTGATGCATTTGCTGACACATAAATAACATATCTATGTATTAATGCCAAATAACACATGAACAGTTTGTGTAAAAACTATAATAGTATCATATATAACAGTGATCATTTAATATTAATAGTAATATTGAAAAAATATATATAAAACAAATAGAAATACACAGGTTGTGTTTAACCAAAATGCAGAGAGCTCAGATTAATAATAATACAGCCGCACACTTCAATTCAAATCATGGGGATCAATAATTCACTTCCTTAGGAACAAAGTACATACATTTGGAGACATAATTGTACTGAAGTAGCTGGGACTGTGTATATATAGTTGTGTTTTAGCAGTAATCCAAAAAAAGTTTTCTAACTTAAACAATAATTGTTCCAGTAATGTAGAGAGATGTAAACCCAAAATGCAGATATGTTATATTTGTGCTGACTAAACATAAAATCTCACAGCCCCTTTCTCCCTACTCTTAGAAAGGATTTCAGTCTTGTTAGTGTTTCCATGGTGACCATTGTGGAACCAAGTCCACTTCTGTATGAATCCAATAGAAACCCTGGTCCGATACAAAATCTAAAAAAAAGATAACCACATATTTCATTACATTTCTATTTCTTTAATCTGTTTGATATTTAGGGCTAGCGGTACCCCTAGAGAAGCCTCTGTTGCTGTCCCTGTTGAATACTTTAGCACTGCCTTAAGAATTTGTGTCTTTTTTACAATAAGGATTAAATAGGGTCTGAGATTTGCAGGAACAAAATGGTCGGAGTAGACAAACTGTGAGTTTTCTATCTACCATCAAATTCTACTGCACATACGACTGCAGTGCTCCTTCTTTGAAGCAGAGTGTGAGGCCCCATGTGCTATGATTAGTAATTTCATATAGCGGAACTCTGCTCCATTTTCGGGCTTCAGAAGTAATGGAGGATTTTGATGTTTTTGGGATTATAACGAGCTTCAGACATACCACAGGGTAATGATTAATCTCATTACCATGTGTGCACACACTCATTCAGTGCTGACTCTACTTCTGGGCAAGAGGAGGCAAATATAAAGAAAAGAGAGGAAATGCTCCACTCTTTCTTCTAGAGTTACATTAATAATAATTCCTCTATGTGCTTATAAGGCCAGTGAATAGACAAGGAAAAAAAAGTCTGTGCAGGTCACAGACTTTATATTCCTTGTCACTCTCTTTGGGGAGAAAGGGAGTTGGATTAAGTGTTAATTAGGTAGCTAACACCCAAATATCTTCAGTTTCAACTAGCTTTTGAAAATATGCAGCATGGTTTTGCCAAGGTGCAAAGTTACTCCAATTTTTTTGCTTTACTTTCCTTAAATGAATCAGGCCCAATGTGTTAAGGAGACTGATGCCTCATCATCACACTAATATATATAAGAAGAAATAGACTAGTATTCATCTAGAAGGAGTATTTAAATTTGAAGGCTAGTCATAAATCCTTACTATCAGTTAATTTGTAAGAGACTGAGAAACATTATTAACTAAAGCTACATTAATTACAAAAAATGGTTTGAATTGTGCTTGACATATACTAAGGCATATTATGCTATAGTACACTTTTATTATTACATGAAGAGCACATCCATAAACCAAAAAGAAAATTATTTGCACCAACATTGCTTTTCATGGAAACTAGCCAGCAACTCTTCTGACCACAAGACCACCACTATAACAGATAATTAGATCTGTTCAAATTAGAGCATTTGTTTACCGTTAGCAGTCAGAGACATTTGGCATTGTCCACACAATAGTAACATTTGCTAAATAACTGTTATTATATGTATGCTAATGTAAGATGATAAATTAAGTCAAATCTAATGTTATTATTATTGATGGTAAATATAGTTAGCCATAAAGTTTTCCAGTATAGATAAAGTTGTGCTACAAGGTTTTAATGTTAGGGGTCTCAGGTTAATTTAAGTATCAGTTTACAAATATTTAATTGTTCAAAGGTTTTCCACAGAATCCTGAAAACATGGAGAGTGTGGTAGGAAGAACTATTATTTAATCCTTAAGACTGTATATGGTTGAATATAGCTGATGGCTCATCTAAGTAATTGGTAATTAACAGGTAGGAATTAACAGGTAGGGGAAAGTCCCTGAATCGACTCCTTAGTTGCTCAAACTTTATGTGCTATAAACAAACCACCTTCTTTGCACAAGCTATAAACACTGTGATCTATACTGTCCCAGCTATTAACATTACAGGTTACAGATTACACGTAAGATCTTTAAACCCAAGACCTATCTACTTTACATGCTAAAGACTGCTGACACTGTTTGCTATAAACATTGTAAGCTGTGCTATCTGAACTATTTACATCATGAGCATCGAACAACATACAAAAGAGCTGCATCATAGCAAAAAGAATGCTTCAAACCAGTAAGAAAATAAAAGATATAAAGCTAGAAGGATAACAGATATGTTTTTGAAAAATATCCCCTGGGACATACCTACAAGGACAATTCCAAAAGACAAGCCCACTCTTCTCCCTCCCCCAAATTACTGTTTCTTTCCATTTATAGAGAAAGAATGAATGGTTTGTTGAAAGAGCAAGTTAGGAAAATGATACCACATTGTACATTGAGGGGATGGGATAGAGTGGTAGGAGAGGCAGGACCAAAGCATAATAGGAGATCAAACTCATTTTCACCAAATGATGACTGCCCCTTTGATACCTCTACCATCTTCTACAATAATTTTCAGGAAGAAACTATTGTAAGTACAGAAACAAGATTGAGGTAGTGACTCATGAAGAACAAGAGTTCAAAGACTAACCATGGGTGATAGACCCAGATAGGGACTCTCCATACATAAGTTTAGGATTTAAATCTTCACTATATTTTATAACAATTCTTGAATTGATTGAACATTGTTCATGGGAAAAATTAACTTTACTGGATGCATTTTTTAAAATTTTAATAAATGGTGGAGAAGGGATTCATATTAGGAAATGTGCTAGTGGTACCTGATTCAGTTTATGTAGTAGCGAAAATCAGTGAACCTCAGATAGGATAGTGACACTGGTAGGGACACAAAAGAAAACAAACATTAGTAGTAGCTTTAGGCTTAGGAGAAACATATTTATTGTTACTAGAAGGTACAGACAATCCGGCCTATTCCTCATCCAACAGATTGATTAGTATTGCGAAACGATGCCCTGGAAGTGGATTATGCTGCCTCTTCTGGTGATCCTGTGTTTTGGGTTTCGACAAATACCATGGAACAGGGGAAAGAGGGACTTAATCTTAGGCTTACGGCTATTAGATACACTTTTAGAACTTATTTGAATTTATATTTATCTTTTATAATAAACATTTGTATTATGTATTTTTGCATTTGTTGTCGCCTGTAGATCATTGTAATCTCACAAAAGAACAGTTAATGTACATCTTGTGACACCACATTTCTGATTGGATCATCTTGTTTTTCCATTAAGTTTGGCTATTTTTGCCTATATCTAGAGATGGGTGAAATAATTTGGCACATTTCAAAATGTATTGGATTTTGTTTCTTATGTTGATTGTGTTCTCAAATTGATTTTCCAGTTTATTTATACAACTTTGTTTTGTACATTAAAAAAAGGAAATAAAAACTTTTTGATATAGGTGCCCAAAAGTGTAACAAATGGTACAAGTGTACTAGTCCAGCAGCTGTTAAGGGAGAATGGAAGTCTCCCAATTAGACAACAACAAACAATAAAGGGAAAACAGCGCAATAGGACTAGCGCACAATAATGTAAATAAAGGAACTGAAAGAATAGATGTAAAAAATCATAAGGATATACAAAAATCACCAGTATAAAACATCAAATTTAATATAATAAAATAAAATATAGATCAAACTCATACATAAAATATGATAAGTATAATCGTAATAGAACCCTGAAAATAACAACTACAAACTGTAAGAGCCAGAATCTACTAAAAGGATTGACACAGTTTTGTTTAGAACTGACACCATATGTGTTGAATCCAGGTGTATGATCAAAAAAATAGAAATGCCATATTAACCAAACAATGATCCGCTGCTATGGATCATGGTGAAGTTTCCTTAAAACATAGTCAGTGTGAAATCATGAAACGTCTATTGCTGGTCTATAGGGAAATCACTCTGCAGAGGAGAAATGACTATTATGTGAACATAATATGAAGTTACTGTGTTACCATTTAATCTTGAAACCGCTCCCCCAATACGAACGGAGGCACTCTTGACTGTCTGTCCTATAACTCTCACCCCATGGGCAAGCAGATCCAAGCGCAATCGCGTATCTGAAGGGGAAGAAAAGCAGTAAAGCTGTGTCCCTGGACTTCCCCGGCCCACTTGGCGACAGTAGACAACTGTCAGTCTGGCTGCTCTGGAGGAACCAATATGTCAAATGGCAATCAGTAATAAGGCGGTGAGGATGGCTTATGGAAAGGTAACAGCCTGCGTCCTGTAAAGATGAGTAACGTATGTGGTTCCACTCCAAAATATAATAGAATAACAATCCAGTGTGATGAGTCCAATCCAAAAATGTTAAAGATAGTAGTTGAAATAAGAACAGGGTTCCCTAACGCGTTTCATTACACTAGGTAACTTCATCAGAGGGATAAAACAGTTGATCTAGTAGGGTTCAATACCTCATTTAAATAGCTCAAGCCAATTAATTAATCAACCATGCATGCAACTGATGATCCGTGGTTGAAAAAGTACCAAAGTAACCTGCATCAAGAGATTAACCACTTGTGGGTGAGACCCCCCCCCCCCTAAATACTAAATCAGAAATTAATAGAAATACATTTCAAAAGTATGAAAAACAATGAAAATAAGAACATCATATAAATAATACTAATGTGTATAAAAACAAAAATACATATATTACTGATGATAAAATCAACCAATATTAATCAAGTGTATAAATATTTTGATGCAATCAAACACTTGAATATAAAAATATAAAAATCCAGTCTGACATAAAAATAAAATAAAATGAAATAAAATAAATATAATTATAAACCTTCAAGCGTATGTGTCCATAATAAGCAATTGCAAAAAAAAGGGAATACCTATTACCGATGCAAAAACTAGTAAAAACTAAAAAAATTATCTAAACAAACATCCAATACTTTTCAGCCTCATAGGATGTTATTGAGCTACATAGTTGCATTGCGACCATCAGGATGTATGGAATTTAACTGATACATTCACAGTACCTCCTGCTGACATAATTTGCTGTATCTATCTCCTCCTGTTGCAGTACTTCTGACATGTTCTACCCCATATTTCGATAAGCTGGGAGATCACCTTTGAGAACAGTAGTAAAATGGCGTGAAACACTATGGAATGGATATTTGTTCAAAATATTGTGTCTATGTTCTACAATCCTCCTTTTAAGAGGTCTGGTAGTTCTTCCAATATACTGGAGAGAACAACTGCACTGTAATAAATAAATAACAAACTCAGCATTGCAGTTAATAAAACAAACCGTTCTGAATCTGTTATCATTTTTGGTGGAGATAAACTCCTTGGAACCCTGTTTAATATGTTTACAGGTAATGCAGTTCATCTTTCAGCATTTTAAAGTACCAATTAAATGTAGACTCTAATTTGTTAATTGTTTGGTTCTTACTCTTGAGAAAACTTGGTGCTAGGATGTTTTTCTTAAAAATTTCTTGGGCCGCTCTAGAAGTAATGTTGAATCCTGATTTAGAATAGGATAGTAGTTATTAATAATTATTTTAATCTGATGTGAGACACTGTTACATTTTGAAATAAAAGCCATCTCAGTAAATTGTATCTGTGTCTGAACTTCTTTTACTTCATTTCTTAATAATAACGTTCTATCAAAATTTCTTCACCTCATCATAAGTCTTTTGTAAGAGATAACATTGGGACAACCCCTATCTTTAAATGAGCAAATCATCTCTTCTGACTGTTGCTCAAAATCAGCCATAGTTGAACAATTGCGTCTAACTCGCATGATTTGCCCCTTCGGAATATTATCTTTCCATATTTTATATTGGGCACTACTATAATGAAAAAAATTGTTAGTATCAACTTTCTTCTTGAGGGTCATAGTTTTAATTTGTGATCCATTAACAAAGAGGGTCAAATCCAGGAACTCTATGCTGTTCTTATTCCAAGTGTGAATGAATTTCATTTTAAACGTGTTAGAATTCAAATAATTAATCAATAAGTTGTTTTGTACACTGCTTAAAATGTGTAATTCAGAATGTAAAATATGAAATAAAAAAGAAAAGTCATTAAACAAGTAAAAGATAGACCTATTAGGCCAATATTATTAACATTTTTAGGAATCAAGAGATTTCCTGTAATACACAGGAAAAATATTAAGAGCAGGAGTTATAAAACAAAATAGGAATAGAAATAGGAATATAGGATATTAATCTGCAGAAATATTACCTTCTAGCATTTCAATAGTCTGGACAGCCCACTTTTCCCCAAGGATATATGGTTACAATCAAAGTAACCTTATTTAAAGGTAAATTTGATACTGGACTGATTTGCATTACTACTGTAACCTCTGACAAACATCATATATGAACAACTTTCCTCTGGACATCAGTAAGAGAACAGAATATCCTGCTCAACAAAATGATGCCAGAATTGTCGATATTTCTTTCAGTCTTTGAGTTTGTATCATTGATTTCTGGAGTCATTTTAAACTCATCCATTATCATCATATATATCAGAAACTGGAGACAGAATCCCAGTGCTGGTGAGAGTGATAAAATTATACTTACCATGGCTGCAGCCAATGTTCTCCTCGAGTGCTTACAGATATTTGTCGGGATAGCATATTATGCAGAATTATTCAAAAATGTGCACTTAACTTTTCTAATGAGCTTACTGCCATTAATTGATGTTTGTTTCTGGAATATATTCTGGCTTTCCATCTCTTACTGCCTTAAACTGGTCAATGTTTCCCACCGATTCATACTTTGGCTAAAGTCGAGGTTCTCTTCTGCTGTTACTCTGCTACTCGTTGGATCCACACTGGGATCATTTGTCATAAATGTCCCATTTATCTGGATAGCAATTGTAAATGTTCCTCCAAATGGGACTGGAAAATTTAATATAATTGACTATGGGTATTACAGGTATTTTCCCTACATCTTTTTTAAGATCATGCTGGGCTCTTGTCTGCCATCTTTTGTGACATTGATCTGCATTGTGCTCAGTGTGACTTCCCTCCTGAAACATGTCTGGAGGATCCTGAAGAACACATCTCAGATTAAATATTCCCAACTTGAGGTCCATGTCCGGGCAGCCAGGACAATGATTCTACTGCTGTTCTTAGACTTGGTCTTCTGCATGGTAATTGTTGGACTACTAGCAATCTCTACAAACATAGGACTTGTTCTGGAACCACTCGGCTGGCTATATATCATGGTGTATCCTTCTCTACAATCCATGATTCTAATTACTGCCAACCCCAAGTTAAAGAGACATCTGTTTGGCCATCTTCATTATTTACAAATATGCAGGAAGTAATGTCCTGAATTGTGGCTGAATATTTCAGTAGAGATAGATGTAGATTAAGATTTTGTAAAATGCATGTAAATAATACATACTGTCTTTATTAAACAATGGCTGAACCTGCATGATAATCAACCATATAAAGTGATTTTATAGCATTATCAGTTTGCTAATAAAACTGCAGATATACTGTATATATGATATAGACAGAATGTTAAATGAAACAAAACATATTAAGAACACTATAATAAAAATAAAATATATAGTTCTTCCTATTTTGTGTCTATGGTTTGGATTCTCTTGCTAAACATGTTTGGAATTTATGTTAATGCAATTTATGCTACTTTTCGTGGCATTTTTTAATAAGGTTTTAATGCTGTTTTTTGGAATCAGTGTATTTATTCTATTAAAATAACAGTTTCCTAATTGTCAACAGTTTTCAGAAAGAAAGTTACTATCGGTTTACTGATTTATTTCTATAAAAAATGGCCACCATACTATGAGAGATGCAAGTTTGTACTGTGCAAGATACAGCAAATGGTATTGCATATAAAATATTATATTGTATGTAACAGGAGATTTATATCAGAACATCATAAGAAAGGTACAGAATATTACAAAATATAGTGTTTTTTTAAGTACATTGTCAAAGCTTTTGTCTTTACAAATAGTGTATGACAAAGGCCTTACTGTATGTTTCTGATGGGAATATGGTGATTCATACTGTATACACAATACATTGTAATGTTTTACAAAGCCTAAACTGAATTGACATAATTAGTATTTACTTCAGAGAATTGTAATATAGCAACCAAAAATCGTGCTCTTTCCCCTATATGTAAGAGAAACTATGATATAGGAATAATTATGTAAGTGCAGTGTTCTCTGAAATTCTGGATGTGCCACAGGATGTTTCTTCAAAACATGTCTAATGTCTCAGTGATATATAATCTATTGTGTGTACCAATGTGGCAATGCCCTAAATTGCATATTTTCAGGAGAGTCCTACAGATGGATGACCAGGTATTTGGAGTAAAGATTCCATTATTTCTATTACAGTGCTTACTTGGACACCTGTAGGAAGTAGTAGCTGGTATATATATAAATAAAAAAGCAATTTAAGAACTACTGCAGGTGAGAAGGTGAATTACACAATATAGCACACAACACATGTATTAATAATGTTACCAAAGTGAAGCTGACCTTGAAAAAAAAAAAAGGTGACGGCAAGTTTGTTGGCTTTACCTGCATAAAAAAATTAGATTGAGAGATGGGTTGTAACGTACTTGCTTCCGTCACTGCATGAATAATAGAATAATAAACCACCTTCTTCTGCATGGTCCAATGCTGATAATCATCCCAATGTAGCAATGTAGGGGTTCAGTAACAGCTATGTGGACAATTGTAAGTCTATCTCTCTCTCCAAGATTCTGTGACTTCTTCAGTGACCTGGGGGACGTTCTCACCAGGCTGGTTGGGAGGAAAAAGCTGCTAACTGGATGACTGAAAAGGTATAAAACCCCTGTTTCTATTTCTGGATTTTGTTCATACTTTTATGCTGTATTAATGTATTTTCTGTGGTAGTGAAGCCATTTTTGTTTGTGTTCATGCTTGCTGAAGAAAGGGAAATAAACCTGCATTTATTGTATAAATCCTCCCTGGTACAGCAGGTATGTAATATATAGTCATGTATGTTTCTTGCGACTCTCTGTTGTTATGCTGTACACTCTAAAAGCAGTGTGATATATGGTCACTGTATATGTTTGGTAAATAAACATTACATACACAGTTTAATTTCTTGATAAATGTCCGCAAACAGCCACTGCTGTAGAGTGAGCTAAGAGTCGGATGATGGAATAAAACTTTGAGTTCTTAATAAACATTTGAAGATTTTCATGGTATCCGCTCTTACCAAATGCAGTAGAGAGATATCTACTCTGTAAAATAAGTTGTATTGACTTAATGACCAATCAGATCACATCACTGTGTATGCAGAGAAGACATCAAAACTGTGCTCATATTTCTACCATGGAACCTTCCCATCTGAATGGTCTAGTACTTGTACAGATTTACTGTTAATGGTAAGTAATAATAACTTATAAAACAGACCCTCTGGCGGCGGCTCGTGTGCTCTAAAGATAATAGTCTGAAGGACCTATATCAGGTCATAGTACTAATAGGGTCATAAAAACTATTGTGTCCTCTAACTAAGCTGCATTTTGGTGGGTAACCAATGCATAGAAAGTAAAACCCAATTGTCCCCTTACTAAAATGTTGGGATGCTGCAGCTCAATATCACCTTTTAGATGGTTTGTCAGAGATTCCAGAACCCTCATAAAAACACTGTCTGCAAGACTCAAGTATAAATCTAATGCCACAAGAGATGCTGGGATGACATAATAAAATGACCCCTAACCTGTGACTTATGTAGTCATTGATATCTATAGCTTACATGTGACACAGTTTTAATATTACTAGCTCTATTTAGAATCCTAATTACAGAGATAAACATGAGAAAGCCTGTGTAAATGAATCTGTATTTACACCATAATTGTGCATGTTATCTTCGTATTCTCTTTCTGGATACAGTTGTTACATTACCATACGCATTTACAAGTTCCCTCTTATGACTCACCTACTTCAGTCCTTTAACCCTAATTTACTGTATCACACAGATTTCTATATATAATTTCTCCTGCATAAAGACATTATAAATTCATAACCACAACACAGATATATAGGTATGAAATAGAATCTTTACTTGTACAATAATATAATTTCGATAACATAATCTTACACATGTTATACATGATAGATGACAATCTATGTGTAGGTACAATATCTTATTAATTATGTATATGTGCCTGTGTGTATGTATCTCATTATTCATTACAATTCACATGATGACTGCATTATCTCTATCTTAATCCTAATTGCACTATAGATCTATATATCACTATTCCAGTACATATACTCATAATGAAACTGCTTCTTACAATGCAAAGTCACCACCCAAAATGGCTGACCTGACGCCAGGCTTTGTTACAAACACATGCTAAGAGAATGTGGCTCAAAGGCCTAATTTACTAACAAGGCAATCTTCATAGTCACAGTGGCAAATTTTACCTTATTAGGCTACACAACCAGTATCATATCTTTATCATTGTCCACTAATTTCCCTTTGGTCTCACAGGGAGGGGCTATCTACAAATTTCCCAGTAACATTCCTTCATTTCAATTCAAACTATGTGCAACCAAAGAAGTCTATCTTATCACACTTATTATTGTTTAACTGGTACCCATTAGGGGAAGAGGTGATGAGACCAAGCAAGGCAGATTACACAATTATAGGCACAGTAAAATGTAATGTATTTCAATATATACAAGTAAACTAACTTATCCTCAAACTAACATCTTATTTAACTTATATCTTCCTAAATAACACACTTACAAACTGTTATGTTCGTCTCGTTGCTATCAATAAATATTGTCCGCTGCAATCAATGTGGTTCCAATGCACAAAATGAGATTTAATAGCAAGATGTAACAAATAACAAATAAAATAAAGTACAGCTGATACGCATACGCATCCCACTGAATCCAGCAAACAGTCATTCAGTCCTGAAGTCTGTGGTCAAAGTAGACTGAATGATGGTCTCAGTGCCTGGTTTATATACAGTTTGTGGTACATAAAAAACAGTGGTGATGTCATGGCATTTTTCCATTGGTTCAGGATATAGGACAGTCCAGTACTATGCAGGTCATAGGTCGGTTCAAACAATGCCCTTCAAGTGTGGGGGTCAACTCTTCAACAGCTGCATACGTGTCTTCCCACCGAAATACTGGTTCAAAACAGTCTATTAGCATTCCAGACACAATATCATTTTGAGCATTAAATCTTTATCATCCAAAACTAGCATACGCAAGGTGCAATCGCTTAGCTGATTGTAGCAGATGTCTGATGGTAAAAAGTGGATTAGTATGACACTAAACATGATACATTTCCTATATCCTGAACCTTAGATATCAATAAAGTGATTATTATATCAAACTATTAACTCTATTACATTTGATTATAAAAGACTAGATGCTGGAACTTTATTAAGGTGAACCATTTACAAATGAATGTGTGAGTGTAAATGTATGAAGAAGTGTTCGCTAGTGTTATTGTGTAATACGCCCTTCCACGCCATAGCGTGCTATTTGCATATTTTCAGATAAAGCCAACTAAATCGATCGTTAGTAATTTGAAACGACTTCATCCAATTATTTGACTTTCACAAAATGAACATTTCTTAAAAGCTATACCAGTGGTCGAAGTGGAAATTTTGAAGTGGCGGTATGAAAAATGTCATAATCAACATGTCAAGAAGCTTCAGCTCAATGGCGCAATTGTGTCATTAAGCCCCGTCTCTACAAGGATCCGGTAAGTTGCCTATTCTTTTGTGAGTCCGGGAGGAATCCCCCAAGATGTGGGAGCTTAGACAAGTGTATTCTGTTCTATAGTTGACAGCCTCAAACACATATATCTATATTCATATATATATATATATAAACACACTCCAAAAACATACTATTGGGTTGATTGGTTGCTATCAATATTGCCCCTAGTCTCTCTCTCTATCTGTCTGTGTCTGTCTGTGTGTGTGTGTGTGTGTGTGTGTGTGTGTGTTAGGGAATTTAGACTGTAAGCTCCAATAGGGCAGGAACTGATGTGAGTGAGTTCTCTGTACAGCGCTGCGGAATTAGTGTCGCTATATAAATAAATGGTGATAATGATGATATATATAATAATCAATTAAATACATATATCTTCTTCAACCTGTTTATCATGAACATCGACTTTAGAAGTACCACCACACTCCTCCGATCGTGAACATCATCGCAGGATGGTGTTAGCCAGTGTACAGAACAAGAAAATAGCTTTAATATTAAAAAAATTAATAAATAAATAAATATGTATATAGAAATTATTTAAATAATTTATTTAAATTTTTTGGGCTCACGCATGGTAACACTCACCTGAGTCCAGGGAGCCGGTGACATTTTTATGTTAAAAATGCTGTTAGGCTGGTGGTGAAAAGCAAATTGAGTCAGATTGCAGAACCCATAGAGGTCTAAGGATAGGTAAAGTAGAACAAATCTCTGATCTCTCCTGCTTTAACCCCTTCATGAATTGAGACAAGAGCTGTGATTTTCTGAAGATAACAGCAATCTTCCCTGGAAACTGAGGATAGATCCCTCAGTTTCTTTATAACCTAAGAAACTAATATTAGAATACACAACTACCTGATTTAATTGTTGAATTTGAATATTTGTATTCCTTTTGTCCTCTAGGCTACTACCACTTCTTTGTGAGATTTTTTGCTTTATGTAAGAGAGAAGGTCATTGTAAAGGTCACAGGGGCACAAAACAGTGAACAATTATATTTCTAACCCAAGCTTGGAATGCACAATGCCTTTATTTACATATATATGTATGTCTTTGCATGACAAAGTGATCTATAAGCAATAAATAAAAAGGGACTACTTTGTTTTAAGGAGAGAACACTCCTCTTTTTATTTAGCAAAAAGGGGGCATAAATCGTATTTCTAAAAGGACTAGCCACTTGTATATAGATATATTTGACTTGTTTGGTCATCACATTTGATCACCACCATAAGAAATTAAAAGGAGCACTGTGTTTTGTAGCAGACATGGGTGTGAGCTCCTTTTTTTCCTGTCTACTTATTATTCCCTGCTAATAAAAAGTGATGAAACAGAAATAATTACACAGGAGCCCTCTTGTGTCCTTTTTTTTTTGAACCAGCGGAACGAGAGCTCATCTAAAGCACCTCATCTCCTATATACTTTATTATTTATCAGAAATGATCAGCTGTCTACAATTAAACACAGGCTTCCTTGTTTTAAAGAGAGAACATTTCCCTTCAATTCTGCTTCTTAGCCAATGATAGAAGACTGAGGCTCTGAAATAGCCCTGGTATTTTCAGTACTCATTACATTGGGGGCACATTGTGACCTTATAAAGTGTGTTCACATGACCACATGATGCTGCAGTGGATTTTATTTGCAGCACCATGAGGGATCGGTCCTAAAACCATTTAACTAAAGGATGAGTGGGAGGTACACTTCACTGTTTTGAGCTGCATGAAAAGAGTTCCATAGGTCCCAAGGGGTAGCCAACCCTTGGAAACCTTTGTTAGCCAAGGGGTTCCCAACCACATTAATGTTTTGGTGTATCAAATATGATAATTAAATACTTTCAATAAATAAATTGTCTTTATAATATTGTATAAATAATGATTGCAACGTATCTACATCTACCATCAATATAGAAAACCTTCTCAACACTGCAACTCTATAATATACAGCATGAAATGTGTTATAATCTTACTAGATGAAATCACTCGCCCACACAACCAACAATAATTTGTGGGGGAAAATGTGGGCTCAAAATTCATTACATTTTGGGGTCACAAATCACCTATAAATTTAATCTTTTGTATCAGTTCTGCTTAATATGAGATATATGCTTAATAGATCATAAATAACTTTTAAAAAATATATTTTATTTTATTTTAAAACAGATTTACAAAAACCAATTGAGAATCATATGAACTAAACTACAAAAAGTTAATTCACCTGTACTTCCAGTGCATTCTACTGTTTAGGTAGCCTGAGCCCAGCTGCACAAGTTAATGGAACAAGAGATAAGATAATTAGGGAAATAACTACTGTTATAGAACCCAGAACACACAGGTCAATAAAACAAACAAGAAGTCAATAAAAGCCAGCATCATAGAAACTATGTCAGTCACTGTCCTAGAATCAGGAAGCGACCCATGTGTATTATAGAGAGACTGCTCTCACGGCAGTCAGCTCCAACAGATTCCCTTATGTGCAGATCTCTCCATCATCTGCTGCCATGTTTAAAATATTTATTTTTCATATAAACTAGAATGCTTTGGAATCAACCCATTTCCAATAAATCAGAAGAGAAAGGGAACTAGTTTTGTGAATTAAGAGGTGAATTATTAACTCCTGCTGCTGACCCATTGATTACAGAATACAATGGACACATCTGATCATTTGTCTGAGGATCCCGGGACTCCATAGACATATGTCACTTCCTGTGTGGGGACCATGTATGTTCTAGTTGGTGATTCACATTGATCATAGGTGGACCAAGATATAAGTAAGATCTAACACCTATTCTTCTGTTTATTTATCTAATGGATTGGGGGCACCGCCTATGCCACCCCAACAGACAGTTATGACGTACACCCTGGAACACCTTTTAAAAAAACTTCAGAATGCTTAGACACTTCATGTTTGTTTTCTTTTTTTTATGAAATCATGACTCTGAACAAGATGGAAATTGAACCAAGCAGCTCTATAGAATAAAGGTGTTCCTACATTTAAGTATCAAATTCCTGATCCACAATCCTCCTAATTTACTGAAACTGAACAGCCAATGTAGCATAAAATAATTCTATTAATGAACAACAACTGGGGATAATTTGTGGACTACTCTCCAGAGAGGCCCGCACAGCATGCAATCTATTCCATGTGGATCTGACATAGCAATGGTTATGTAACTTAATTATAATTTACTTCCTGACAGTTTTGTCAGCTTAATTCACAGTTGCATATTTATATATTATTCAATATATTGCCCAGCACATGTAGAAAGGAAAGTAAAATATTTCCCTTTGTTTCTGGCCATATAATGGACCGTAGATAGTGTACATCTTTTATGTTTCTGTACTCGGGGAAACTAGCCAGTTACATTGTGTGATACATTTGTGCGGTGCATTTACTGTCTGGAAATAGCTGTTTGTACTAAACATAACACATTTTTAATGAATAGAAATGGGTCTGGTTGTGGAGGGATGAGAACCTTCCAGTCATCAAGTGGTTACGGATCTTTGTCTATGGAAACATTTTCTACTGCTGTACAGAAAAACAAAACACACCATACACATAGAAACAAGATACGGGGCAGATTTGCATGTTGTATTCCTTGCATTTTCTTTTCTGATCCTTAATATTTGCAAATTGCATATATATTACATTGACTACTACCTGTATATCAATAACATCACTGGCTACTGATACTACAGCTATAGCACTACTAAACACTACTACTGCATATATTGATATTTGAAGAAAACAGAAATGTGTATAAGGGGCACTCTGGAGATCAAATAATATAAAACGTTTGTTAAACTTTATTGATATGCATTAAAATAATGTCAAATAATATATTCATAACAGAGTTAGCGAAATATAAAAAAATGTGAATGGAATGATAACCCAAAAAGAAATAAACTGATAAAACTATGTATAAAATAACATTAAATACATAGTCAATATAGATACACATTGTATCTATACTGTATCTGAGAGCATTACTTGTTTAGAAGATCCCTGTTCCATCTTTATATTCTACCCATCATGTGAATGTCTTAAATTGAGGCCTCTACATTTCTTTGGTTAACTCTGTATCATATATACTGTACTACACTTAGTACAGTGATTTATGCAGGAGACATATATATTCCTTATAGTAATAAACATAATCAATATTGCTGCTTCAGGGTGTCTGCGGTCCGCAAATGTTCAGAATAAACTGGAATATGAGCAGCGCAGAATTTAGTCTTTTACAAATATAAAACTATGAATAACTATAATTAATATTAAGGATGAGCCAAAAAATTCATCTATTAAAAATTCTAATAGTATAAAACCAATGAACAAGCCGGACTCGCATACAGAGTAATAAACAGCAATTCTCCATAAAATCTCACAGCAACAGTCGGCATGAATGAAACATCTCACATAGTTATCGATTAGTCTCTTCTTCTCTTAGGAACATAAAAATCACAAATGATTAGATAACAGAGATGATAATTTAGGACTAACAGGGAAAATTAATCCGGGTACCAATAATAATTATTTACGAACAGTATTGTCACAAAAAGACAACCTACAGTCCTTACAGGAGTGAGCTGATTACTCTGAAGCTTTTTTCCACATGTGACGGATACATTAAGTCTCTTGGAGAGAGAGTATTCAAACCCTTATTTTCCAAATGCTTTAAGTAATGTATTAATTTCCAGCTGACTCTAATTAAAGTGTAAAGGTTAAGATGACCTATAAAGACAAACCAGATGTTCATTAAGAAGTATTGAGCAAGTATTCAATCTGAAATAGACAAGGTTTTTCACACAGTGTCTCGTATCTATTGGTTAACATCACGCTCTGTGCAATAACAACAGTATTGATTTATCAAGCACATTACCATTGCCTTTTACTTAGGACTGTATAATCTCCACAGAAGATATTGGACAATCTCGTGGCGCCAAAATAACAAATAGTAAAGATGTAGGAAAACCACTTTATTGGTGCAAGTGGGTACAAAGTTCGATATTAAATTCAAACTATAGTACAATATAAATAGACAATAAGTTGCTAAACCTGTTTGATAGTAGTAGTCATAAATCAATGATAGTGCTGGTCAGGACAAGCCAATGTGTGGACTCTGAAAGTAGAGAGTTCAATCACCACAAAGGATATGGATAAAGGTCGTTGTCTTTTATTTCAATCCGACAATAACAAACGCCAATATGAAACAATTGTTCTGTATCGAAGTAGCAACATATAGTTCAATACGTAAAGTTGCGATGTACAGATGTATACCTGTTGAGTGGCATATGTCATAGATGAACGAAACATATGTATCAGTATGTGAGCTCCAATTGTAGAGAGTTCAATTGCCACAGGCAAAACAGGTAAAGGTCATGCATCTTTAACATCAATAGTAGAGATAATAGATCCCAATAATGTGGAATCGATGTCAATATATAGAAACTACACCGATAAATATAGTTCCGTACATGTCTCGCAAATATGCATATAGCAGTTTCTTGCTGGTGCAGATAAAAAACAGCCGGATATGGAGTGTCACCAATCATATGGTGCAGTACTCCATTCAGCGATGGTGTAGATATAGTGGCTGGGAAATATCATCCAGATTCTCATCAGTAAATGGATCAAATAACAGTGGGTATATCCGTGAGTGGATTACTCAAATATATGTAGCATAAGCCAGTAGGCTGCAGTGATGAAAGAGTCAATAAGCTCCGAACAGGGTAGTACTCCACACCAATTGGTGCCGGATTGCAGGGGACTTACCAGATCCCGGGTGATGTGAATGATATGCCCTCTCCTACATGGAGTGTCTGCTCAGTGGTTGGATACTCCCGGTGAGGCAATAGTGTGTTGGCGCCTCACCGGGAGTATCCAACCACCGCGCAGACACTCCATGTAGGAGAGGGCACATCATTCACATCACCCAGGATGTATGTCATTTAGAGGGCGTGAGCCTACCCCTCTGTTGTATCTTGAGGCAGCCTATCGTCCATATACACCTCAAGGAAGCGAAGGCCCCAATCCATCTCCATATTGATCTGTATAATCTCCACGCCTATGTTATGTTTATGAGTTATATGGCTGCAATCTGATGTATATATATATATTTTATTTATTTATTTACGCACGATACCCTCGAGGCCTCTTGGTTATATTAATTTGGTCTTATGTGCTTATGCTTTTATAGGAACAATAAATTATGTTTTATTTAGATATATACGCCACATGTATTTGTTCTAATTTCAATATTTGTATCCTATGTCATCGAATTATATGACCAGTTAATGATATAACTGGTCATATAATACTCATTACACACAGGTCAGTGAGCGCAGAGATCTGTTTTTATTGTTTAGTTCTTGTATAAGGAGGGATCCTTATTTCTGTTACCGCTCTTGCCATCCAGCGGAAGTTAAGCGCAAACTCATTCTTTTTTAAACGTTCCATCAGGTTAGCATCTACTCTCAAAGGCTTCAAGTGTGCCCTTAAGACTCATTTCTTTATTCAAGTCTATCAGTCCTCCTCCTAACTCCCTTGTCCTGGCTCTCTCCCCCAGTTAGTACCACCCTATTTGTGTCTCCCCTTCCCTTTAGGATGTAAGCTCTCATGAGCAGGGTCCTCTTTCCTTGTGTGCTCCTTCTACTATTCCATCACCCCCTGTACCTCTTGGCCTGCTTCACTAGCCCTGTTTTTCCTGTTTTCTTAAGCTTTGGCCTTCTTCTCGCTGATTTCTACCATCCCTTTCACTATCTGTCAGATATAATCTGATTTGCTTTACCCTGTCACCTGTGTTTGTATATATTTTTGTATCATGTTGTGTCTTGGTTCTGTGTTCTGTATATGTAATGTAAGGCACTTCGGACCCTTTGTGGCGCCTTATAAGTCAAAGATAATAATAATAATAATTTTCTAGGATATGATCTGGTACTGGGCACATGATTTTGAGGACAATACACTCAAAACTGGCAGATACCTTCCTTGATGAATCATGCATTCAGCTATTTCATCTGTCTTAAATCTCCCCCTATGTCAATGGATTTTCAGCAAAAAATTTCTTCTGTGTCCAAGGAACCTACCTCTAAGAGGGCATATTGTTCGCATATATAGTATATTAAAGATTACAATACATAATGAATGCATTTGATCTGACAGATAACATCAGCTACCTATTCCCATCACACTATGGAAAACCATTAAAATAGTATACAATGTAGTTATTAGGCTGGAACACATTTAAATATGTTCAAACCGACTCGGACACTGGCGAACCCATTCACATTGCTCAAAGTTTTTTTAAATCGAAACGTTTAGAATTCATTAAAAAATGTTCAAACTTTAAAACCGATTTGTCAGATCATTACGAGATTCTCTTTGAAACAATTTTGAGCATCGGTATAGTTAATGCATTCTGTCTAATCAGATTTTTTTTTCCTTTTTTTCTCTCTTCATTAAAAATTTAAATGTTCTATAATATATAACTATATTGTGTTGGTATTAAGGTCTGTGCTGAACAATAAAGAAAATTAATCAACAATGATAAAGAAAAGATCCAAAGTAAATTCATGTTTTCAGTGGCCTTTCCTGTGGCTTTTATGTTTCACATCACTTGATTTGTCTTCTATTGATGTGGAAAGTTCCATCAGATAAGGATGATACTGATATAAAATAAACAAGTATCAGATGAAGCCAGAGTATCACTCTGACACCTGATTATAGATGCACTGTCCATTAAACACAGCCCTCACCTCTGATACTGGTACTGAATATATTTGCATTCAACACTCAGGTTTATATGAATCTTCTGCTTCAGTCTAATCATTACACTGTAGACTTCTCATCCATAAGGTATTTATTGCTAAAGAGGAATCAGACGAGGTTCATAACTTAGATAGACAATGTGGCCAGCTCTGAACCTGTTCAGATTAATTATTACAATGATCACTGGGATATCTGGGATGATCACATACTGTTCAATTTTCAAAGTGTACTTTAGACACTGGAAAGAGGGTCCTAATGTGGGTGTTGGTGATAAAATCCAGCTTGTTACAGTGCTTACAAATGGCCTTTTCCAGATCTTCTTGACAGTTGATGGCATTTTAGAATTCTTTGGGATATACCTTATGCTGGGCAAACACATATTACTATTCTTTTTTATGCTACAAGGTGTCCTATTTAATATTCATTTCTGGAACTCTACCTGGATCTCCATCTTCTACTGTGCTAAATTGCTGAATGTTTCACACCGTTTTTTTCTATTTTTCAAAACAAGATTCACGTCTTCTGTTCCTCAGCTCATAGTGGGATCACTGTTATGTTCCATTGTCATTAATATACCAATCTTATGGCCAACAAGTTTTGGTATCCACGAAAATAACACTGACAAACCAAATTTTGCTGGTTACGCAATTACCTGGAATTCTGATTACACCATCCTTAGTTCATTGATTGGATTTTGTCTTCCATTATCTATGACTTGTCTCTGTATCGGGCTCAGTGTCACAACTGTACTGAGACACATCTGGAGGATGAAGCTGGGACAATCTAATGTAACATCTCCTCAGCTCCAGGGCCTTGTCCGAGCAATCTGGTCTATGATTGAACGTTTTATACTGGACATCACTTTCTATTTTGTATCTGTAACACTACATTTTACTTCATTGTTCCCTCTTGGTGATATTTTGCAATTTACCTTATGGTTGCTTGTCCCACTTTATCCATCTGCTCAGACTCTGATTTTAATCTTTGGAAATCCCAGGTTAAAGAGCAGATTATGTGGTCACAGTGTCACAGCCTGATTATAAATTACTTGTAACTATCATAAGACATATTAATTTCTTCTTTCCTGACTAGATCTGTAAATAATAAGACGACTGTATGATCAATGATTTTAGACTGGGGAAATATTCTTGTGTGTATAAAAAAATAAGTTTGTTACCATTTATTAAGAAAAAGAGTAAAAACTATATTACAAGTAGTTATGTTTAAATATGAATTTAGATTTTACATTTGTTATATATTACTTGTGCTTTCAACTATTGTATAATTCTGTGTAAGATAATGCAGCCATGTTTAATTCATCAGGAAGGGACTGAATGAGGTTGGAAGAAAGCTCTGTAGGAAGGTGGCTCTTTGAACTCCAGCTTTGAAACCATACTGCGGAAATTTTCTACCGCCACTAAGATTATTTGATCCATAGGGAGGCAGAATTTTATTCAGCTAAACCATTTTTTAATGGATCTCTTTTTTGTAGAGAGGGATAAACTGGGAAGAGAAGGAGCCAGAATTGTGGGCCTGCTGGTACCTCTGACTCTGTGATTCCCTTTGAAAGATCAAAAAAGCTCGCTATTAATTCCTGAACCTGAATTATCCAGTCTAAATATCAAATTACTAAATCAGCTCCTGTTGTCCATTGTTCCCTCTATTTCTTCCCTAACCCCATTATCTTACCTATTTTACTTTCTTTGTCTGTGTCTCCCCCTCGCAATGGTTTTTGTTTTCTATCCACTCCTAATTAAAGTTATAACACAGGTTTGTGAAAAGACTTACAATCAAGATGTGAGAATTGTGAATATTAACGCGCTGGTTCAGTTTGATCTACTCCATATTTGCTCTGTACACTGTAACCTTTGTTTGAAAAATAGAAAATAAAGAGTGTGTATATATATATATATATATATGTATATATATATATATATATATATATATATATATTCAAGATATATTTCTACCCTTCCTCTCTAGTGTGATACATGTGCAATTATTTAAATATAATAACATATATTAGGAATCCAACATTGTAATATAAAGTCCTGTATGATGGTGTCACAAGAGTAAAAATCACAGGGTTTGTTGAGCCAAAAAAGATACATTATATTCATTCACTCAATGCCTTCTATTCTCTTTCCCTCTCTCTCCTCTAATATTCTTGACTTCTGCATTGATAGAAAGAAGGGTAAGGTTTGAAATTGACAGATATAGGTTTGTATAATCTTGTGGTAGTAGCACTTAACAAACTCTCATTTATTTTTTTGCTCACAATTTTTTTTAAACATTTTAAAATCTATTTAATTACCACAATAGACTAAACATTGCAGTAATAAAATACATTCTTCCCATCTAAACATATATCATCCGTTACAACTGGAATTGACTGTGTGATCGACGTTGCATGCAACATGTAGTTGATTTCAGCTATTGTGCTTTATGTGTATGAGTGTGTATTCTCTATGTGTATGTTCTTCTACATAGAAGATATGTTTGTGAGTGGTGAAGACTTACTTGTATAGTGATTACTGAAGGTCTGAACTGAGCTGTTGGGAGTACAATTGTTGGGGGATAATGTGTGTATTATTATTGGTGTGCGGGTTTGTTGGGGAGAAGTATAATACAACAGATACCAAGAGGTGTGAGAACACTTCTTGTGATCTTGTATATACTGGTCAAGGTGTCTTGCAGATAATCCAACATAATACCTTCTCCATGATGCACCAAAAAATTCCCATGTCACCAAGAAACCTTGTTTTGCACAGCCCCACAGGTTTAAAGAAAAAAGAAAGTTTAGAAGAAAATGGTGCGAACAAGGATGAACAAGGGATAAAATAAGGAAGTAAAACCAAAAAGAATCTTTCTGGTTTTGTGTATCGTGACATTAAATGTCTCCTAAATGAGACTCCTCAACAAAAGTTTACATTTTCACTTAGTAGCATTTTAAAAAAAATGCAATAAATAGATTGTTATACGTTATGGTTCCCAGTATGAAAACCACAGAAATTTCTTTGAAAATAAAATCAGTGCTTTACTTAGGACAAGGATCACACAGGTAATACTAGATGCAGACAATGGCAAATTTAGTCATGTACAATTGGTAAATTGCATGTACAGGATGTCAGGATAACCAGGTTTAGCTAAGGAGCAGGAGTCACTGGAAAACTAGATACAATTGGAGAACTGCAGGCACATGATGTCTGGATTACCAGGCTTAGCTAAGGAGCAGTAGACGCAGGAGATGCACAAATGGATGGAGGTCATGCAAGCCAGGGCCAAAGATCTGGAGATCCACAACAGTACCAGGGACTAAAAAGGAGCAAGGCCAAATTAAGCCGAAGTTGGGTTCTGAAGAAAAGGTGCAAAAACAAGCCAAACAAGAGTCAAATGCATGGATATTAATCAGGCAGTACTAACAGAGACCACGTGCAACAAAAAATTGAACTGTCACCAGTCTGTTGGAAAGGCAGTCTTAATAAAGGCCAGACACAGGTGTACACAATCCAGAGTAAAGGATGGGGTCTTAAACTCTTACAGGCAGGATCTGAAACAGTCAAGGCAGCATCCAAAGAGGAGATGATGTACTGCAGACAGAGGCAGATCATAACAACATACACACATTCAAATTAACAAACCAATAAGGATGTAATGTCAATACTAAGGCATAATGAAATATATAGAAGTATTCTACTAGAGAAACCTAAAGTTATATATAGAATGTAGACAGTTTACTAAACAAACTTGTAACAATTGGAAATCCAATGAAAGAAATAAACTTGGTTGGGTGTGTCAGCATATTGTGCTTCCTTCATTCTCTGTCAATATGCACACATTTTGTGGTATAACTATTTATAATAGACTGTTTAGTTATCAGAATACAGAGATGACAGGTCTTACATGAACAGCAACATTTCTTGAACATTCCTGTACAACAGAGCACATTTCTCTAATATAGATTAATTAATACATTTACACATTTAGTAACAGCACCACCAGCTATCCCTCCAGTGTAGTCATGCAAAGAACTTTAAGTTTCAGTCTGCTGTAATATCTCAACATAGTGATCATAATTATGTTGTTCTACTACTGTCCAATGTGCCAAGCATCCAGCAGTACAAAGCAGCAAAACACCAAACCTGTTACCAAGTTCAATTCCAACAATAAAGACTATATAGTCGGGTCTATTGTGATGCCAATGGGGAGATTTATATGCTTAAATGCCAATGCATCCTTCAATATATAGGCTGCACAATATTTGAAATTTGAAGGTGGAAATTGCACCTATGGAATATAAAAAACAATGATATCACGTACACAGCACAAATTTCAACAGTCACTGCTAATCTATCTAGGAATAAAAAAGGTAGCAAAACCATGGAGAGTTGGTTATTATATAGCATTAAATTCAGAAGAAGAGTCTAAATGGATTTCTAACATAAACAAACTCTCCCCAAATGGTCTAAACTTTGGCCTTAATTAAAACATTAGTCCGACTTGGGTTCTTCTACTGATTTTTAAACTTTCAACCATTCCCAGTACCTTGAAAGTGCGAAAAAGGGACAGATCCAGCTTCATGATCCAGATCCAATACACTGAAGAGTAATATCGCATCAGGAAATTAGCTGAATATGTTTTATGAATGTGCCTATTAGACTCTTAAACAATATAATAACGGAATTTTCATAATAAACAATTAAAAATGTTAAAACTGTCAGAAGGGAACTGCCCGGGTTGGATTCCCCAATGCCCCTTCCCCTGATCGAATTCTACCACCTCCATTTTTGAAGAAAATCACTTCAACTATGTGCTGTAGACGGCAATTTTAAAATTGTAACCATAAAATACTTTATGTCAATACCTTAATAAATTGATGAAGTACAAAACAATGTTACATAAGTTGGAATGAAAAGTATGCCCACCCCAGTTAAGCTGTGAGTGCGTGTAAGCAAACCACTAATGCCTGACAAATATCAGCTTTACATAGTAAGCAATACAACAGACCATATACACAGCGCAATTTGCTAATGCTTTTCATCCATTTATAGTATATAATAAAATATTGTGAACACTCATTTATGTATAATTTGAAATACAGAAACATGTTTCTATATATATATATATCAAAGAATAACTTCCATTCTTGTTAGGAAATATGGTTATCACTACTCATTATTAAAATGCTTTTTATCTGGATAATACAATTCCACTTCACATATCACATCAGCTCAGGTGCTATATCTGGGCATCCAGGACAGTGGTTACACATTTAGTCCTAGACTTGATCTTCCGATTAATAATAGCTTTGTTATTAATTACAATTTGCTACCGGAACAGTATGGGTTTATCATTTTATTTCTAAGAAGTCCTAAATTAAAGACAAAACTGTTATGTAATAATAATAATAATAATCAATAAATATAAAATCAATAATAATGATGTAACATGACTTTGAAACATTTAGGCCATTACGGAATGTAATTTAATTGGATTCCTATTAATGTTACAAGATATAGAAAAGACATCTAAAAGGTAAATTACACTGAATATTCACACTGCTTCCACCAAAATTTTAAAAATGATAATAATTCTACATATTTTGTCCAATTGGCCACCGCTCTATTTATTCCCTGACTTATTACATTAAGTTATTATTATAATTATATTATTGAGTTGGGGGAGGACTGTGTCCACTACTTCTGTTCTTCTATACTGGACATGGGGTCTTACGGACACTCCTGGTACACTTCCGCTGGGTGCCAAATGCTCTGTTCCATGAACTCCCAACTTTATCAAGAAACCATGTTTTCTACAGCACAGTATGTCCAGGTAGAACTACTAGTAAGCCTGTAGTTATCATTAAAATTGACCGGGCCCTCATGGACTGTGATTTTTAATATCTTTCCTAGTTGTATTAGCTGTAAAGAGAAAATAAAATAGTAAAAATGGAGAAGGGGCATCTTATAATTGTAATGTTCTCTTTGTATTTAATAAAACAAAAATTAAGTTAGATTGTAATAACATTTCAAATAAGACCACCCTCCTTGAAGCACCACCAGCATTCCATTCTCAGCATTTGCTGCTATCTGGACCATTACAGATGAGCAAACCCTGAGTTATTTATTTATATAGCACCACCATATAATGCAGTGATGTACAGGGAATATTTAATTTTTCAGTCCCTGTCCCATTGGAACTTGCTGTCTAAATTGCCAAATAACCTACTAGTATATTTTTGAACTATGAGAGGAACATGGAGCTTTCAGTAGACACCCACACAATCTCGGAAAGAACCTTTAATCTCCACACAGATGGGGCCTTGTTGAAATCAAACACTGTGAAGCAGTAGTGCTAACCATGTCCCACTCTGTTGGCCTACTGTACAGTAGTTCACATACACCAATGGCGGGGAACATTTTTTTTGCCAAGAGTCATTTGAGTATTTATAACCTCAATCACGGGCCATACAAAATTATCAACTTAAAACTTAGCCTGCTATATTTGGTCAAACATTTAATTAACTCACCCCTAATGTGATGGCTGGAAATGCTTCTCTTTGGTGAGACGTGTGATGTTAGCTGGTACTGATGATTTTTCTCCCCTTTGTCTCCCCACTTTCATGCTGTGCCCTTTTATGCTGTTTTTCTACCCTTCACTTACCTTTCAATTGCCATCTTTATTATCTACTGTTTTCTTTTCTTCTAGTACACTTCTTCTTCTCTATGTTGTTCACGGCTCCTCACTGCATTTGCGGGTGTGATGACGTCATGTCCGACATTCTGTGCACAGGGAGGAGAGGACAGAAGGAGTGTGCTGGACTGGTCTGTCAGATAGTTATTTTTTATTTTATTTATTTATTTTTTCTTTTGGGACGGCGGAGAAGTGGGATGGCAGAGGGCCAGAACAAATGATTTTGAGGGCTCTATACTGATCGCTGACCGGATATTCCCCATCCCTGAAATACACCAACACCACCTTTGATAGAGGAGGTTACGCACACATTGACAGAGACCAGCAATGGCTATTTTAGCAGAGCAGTGTGATTTTAGACATTTTGACAAGATTGTAAAGTTTGCTATCAGTGTTGTATGTAGTACGCATTAGTATTTACATAATTTTCAATAAGTCATAAATTTTGGATGTTTCATGTTTTGCTTTTTTACAAATGTTATAGTTTAACCCACTCGTTTGTATTATTGTATGGCAATGGCTCAAACAGACATTGCTTCATTATCCAACCATGTGACATGCTCAATCTCAGCCTTTCTCTACATTGAATGTGCTGTAATTTAAGTGGTCAGCATTGCTCTGTCACATAGCTGGGATCTTGGGTTCAATTCAGGCCAAGGCTCAATCTGTGTGGAGTTGTTCACTTGTTTGCATGGGTTTCTCTGGGTGCTCTCACATTCTAAAAATATACTGGTAAGTTAATTAGCTTCTGAATTAATTGTGTGCTAATGTGGTAGGAAATATAGATTGAAAGCCCCACTGTGGCATGGACATGTTTGAATACTCTCTGCCAAGTGCTGAGTAACATGCATGCATTAAATAAATAAATGTTAAATTGTAAGTAACAGTCTCCTGAAATATGAGCATTGGCTGTGATAGCTATTATTAAGACTTCCACTTCATGATTGCCCACTTTTTGGGGTTTATTTTTGTTTGGCTACTCCAGGCCCTTGGATATGTGTTTTTTTTTGGATACCTACAGGACCTGTAGAATATTATGGGGTTTTTTATGATTGGTTTCAAGAATTATTTGATTAAAAGCTTGCAAGATTGGATTATTTACAGATGAAGACATCAGATGGTAAGTATGTGGGGATTTATTATATTTAATAAATATATGTGGTTTTAAGGAGGTGTGTGGTTTATTTTAGGTCTTTTATTAATTTTATTAAAGTAATATGATTGTAATGAGGGTTGTGTATTTTATTTAGATTTTACTTTATGGGACTACATTCTGACTTTTGTCCCCAGTTATCCTGCTTGTTGTCTGGCTTAAGCCTTAGCCTGTTTGATTCTTGGACCAGATATTGCCTAGTGCACGTTCATCACTGCTCTGCTGTCTGTTCTGTGTCACAGATCCTGCTCCTCATCACTCTGCACATCTTATTTACAGACTGACTCTTTTCTGCCTCCTTGGGTTGCTATTGTTCTGACCTGTCTTCTGGCTGTAAAGCCCACTCCTGCTGGTAATGGACATTACTGATGCTACCAATTTTCCAAGTTCTATCAGTATTTGTGCTGCTTATCACTACCATTGTAGTGATGGCTAAAAACTGGTATACAGCTTGCACATTAGTTTGAGGGTAACTATATTACTCAGTACTCTCTACTGCAAGACTAGTGCTGGTTGCACTTGGTACTGCATCATTCATGTCCAAAATACGCTTAATTTATGTAATAAATCGAAGTTAGACATTTATTAATACTGTAAACTTTATCCTAGGATAACAGTTTTTAAATGATTAGTGAAACTGACAGTTTAACATAAGTTAAATTAATCATTTTAATCTCTAAAATGTAAAATACACTGTAAACATAACTTACACTCATGGCCTTTCCTTTGGCTTTCATACTTTCCATCACATGATCTGTCTTCTGTTCATGTGGAAAGTTCCATCAGATAAGGATGATACTGATATAAAATAAACAAGTATCAGATGACGCCAGAGTATCACTCTGACACCTGATAATAGATTCACTGTCCATTAAACACAGCCCTCACTTGTGATACTGATACTGAACATATTTGCATTCAATGCTTAGTTTTATATCTCCTGCCTCAGCCTAATCATTCTACAGCAGACTTCTCATCAATAAATAATCATTGCTAAAGAGGAATCACACGTGGATCATATCTGATAGACAATATTGTCAGCTCTGAACCTGTTCAGATTCATTTTTACAATAATCATTAGGATATCAGGGACCCTCAACTACTCTTAAATTTTCATTCTGTATTTCAAACACTAGAAACAGATCAGTGATCTGGGTGTTAGAGATAGAATCCAGTTTGTTACAGTGCTTCCAAATGTCTCTCTTACAGAGCTTCTTTACTTTTTTTGACATCTTGGAAATATGTCTGATTCTTGGCAAAAACACATGTTTATTCCTGTCACTTCTACAAAGTGACCTGGATGATAGTAATATTTGGAACACCACCCGGATTTCCATCTTCTACTCTGTTACATTGAATAACATTGCCTACTGGGTTTTTTTTGTGTGTCAAAAAAAGGTTCACTACTTCTGTTCTTCAACTCATATTAGGATCACTGTTATGTTCTATTGTCATTAAGATGCCAATTTTATGGTCAAGAAGAATTGACATTTCCCAAACTATCACTAAAAAACTGATTAGATGTGATTATGTAGTCACTGCTAGTTTTCATTACACATTCACCAGCTTATTAATTACATTTTTTCTTCCATTTTCCACAGCTTGTCTCTGCATCAGACTCAGTGTCACAAATCTACTGAGACACATCTGGAGGATGAAGCAGGGACAATCTCATGTAACACCTCCTCAGCTACAGGGCCATGTCCGACCAGCCAGGACGTGTGATGATGGACATCGCTTACCAACTGTAGCTGGATCTCCATTGTTCAATTTTGACAACATTTTGCAATGTACCCTTTGGCTATTGATGCAGATTTATCACACTGCTAAAACCCTCATTATAATGTATGCAAATACCAGGCTAAAGGGCAGATTACGTGGTCAAAGATTACCACCTGAACAATATGGAAGTAACTTGATGAGCAGTGATGTCCACATTATTATTATTATTTTTATTTATAGGGCACCACTAGGTGTCCGCAGCACCGTACAGGGACAGACAGAAACACGATACAGGGTGAGACAGCACGGTACAGTTAACAAAAGCACAGTAACTCCGAAGCTCAATGTACAGCTAGATGAGAGGTGAGAGCCCCCAGCGGGGTAGAGAGAGGGGTAGAAGGGCAGGAGGACCTCGTGGAAGAGACAAGGAGCTGAATAGCAGAGTTAAGGTGGTGGAGAACAGAAGGAGAGGAGGCCCTGCTCGAAAGAGCGTACAATCTAATTGGAGGGTAGGACGGACAGAGACGCAATGGTAGGAGGAGGGAATGGGGAGAACAGAGGCAGAGACGGAGAGGGGGGGAGAGGAGAATGAAAAGGAGGGAGGTAAGAGGGGGACAGGCGGGAGCGCAGGAGTGGGAGGGGGGTAGGGGGAGACTGGGAGGAGGTCAATTAGGTGGGGGACTGGAGGGCTTTAAGGAAGATGTGGGTTTTTAAGGCCCGTTTGAAGCTGGACAGGTTGGGGGAAGTTCTGATGGAGCGGGGGAGCTGGTTCCAGTGGAGGGGGCAACGCGGGAGAAGTCTTGGATGCGAGCATGGGAGGAGGTAACCAGGGGGGAAGAGAGGCGGCGGTCATTAGCCGAGCGCAAAGGGCGGGATGGAGCGTGAATGGAGATTAGGTTGGAGATGTAGGGAGCAGTGGAGTTGGAGAGGGCCTAGAAAGTAAGAGTGAGGAGCTTGAACACGATTCTGTAGGGGATGGGGAGCCAGTGGAGGGATAGGTAGAGGGGGGAGACAGAAGAGGAGCGGCGAGAAAGGAAAATGAACCGAGCGGCAGCATTGAGTACGGAGCGAAGGGGAGTGAGATGAGAGCAGGGGAGGCCAGTAAGGGGGAGGTTACAGTAGTCCAAGCGGGAGATAATAAGAGAGTGGACAAGAGCTTTAGTGGCATCTTGGAAGAGGAAGGGCCGAATGCGTGCGATGTTGCGCAGCTGGAAGCGGCAGGATTTAGCGAGAGAGAGAATTTGAGGGGCAAAGGAAAGAGAGGAGTCAAGGGTGACGCCGAGGCAGCGAAGTTGAGGAACAGGGGAAATAGGGGAGTTGAGAACGGTGACAGAATGGTCGGAAGGGGGGGGAATGAGCGGGTGGAAAGACAATAAGTTCGGTTTTAGCGAGATTAAGTTTGAGGAATCTAGAGGACATCCAGGAGGAGATGGCAGAGAGGCAAGCAGACACCCTGGAGAGGAGGGAGGGAGAGAGATCGGGAGAGGAAAGGTAGAGTTACATAACTGCTGCTATAAAATTCGGTCAGTGCAAGCCTGCCTTGATTATTGAGTGTATCTGATTCTTGTCCAGCATAACTGTTCCTGTGTTTTGTGCAACTGACTCAACTTACATTTGATCACTGTCTGATCACTGCCTACAATACTGACCCAGCTATTGGTTGTGACATCTGCTTCTCTTTCGTGAACATTTCTCAGATTATTACCATAGTTAATCAATGATGTTAACTTGCATATTGCTTTGGAATTCTTGGGTGATTCTATTGCAAAAATGAACTTTTATCAATGACTTGATCTGTTGTTGCTGTGTCGGTTCCTGTCTGGCTTCTTCTGATTACACATCATTTGCACCATGGTACTTACGTACATCCACTCCTTACCCAATGCAGGAGATTTTGTCAGACTGTCCTTGATGTCAAGGAAGGCCTGCTCTGTTTTCTCAGTGTGTTGGACATGCTTAGGTTTAGATAACGAGACTAGTTCTTGCAATGGTAATGCGGAATGGAGAACCTTGGTATCTGATATCAAAGTGTGAAAGTAATAATTAACAAAATATATATATATATATATATATATATATATCAAATATAAACTTATATATTACTGATAAAGAACTAATCTAAGTTTATGTGCCTGTACTTTTAAGAGGAAAAGTACTGACATTTCTTTTACATATTACACAATAGAGGAAAACAACAAGTTATAACGATAGACACACTTTTTGTAAATTTCCATTATCTCCATTATCCCACAATGATCGGACAATGCCAGGGACATATTTGCTCAGAATAAGGTCAAAAAAACCCTTCCAGAAGACCCCTCCAAGAACATGTTACTTTAATGATGAAATGTCAACTTTGACGCGGGTCAAGAGGTTTGGTTTGGCAAGGAAAAGTAATGTTTTTGGCAATGATGAGTAACATCTTCTATAAAAGAATGACTTAATCAAATATAGATGGTCAATTGGCATTTGAGACCCTGGGCGTATGTCTGCTTCTTCCAGTAATGGCTGTATCTATGCATAATGTCTTTTAATAAATAAATATTATGTTTTGGAATCCTGCTCATCTCAATTATTATTTAAATAAATGATTAGGTAAATCTTATACAAATTATACCCAACACATTCTGAGGAACATACATATCTTCTGTTGGTTCTGTGGTAGTGTTATGTCCTGCATTGCCTATATCCCATCTGGTGTCAATTGTCTTAGTCCCTGGGTGAGACAGTGTCCTAAGTATTTAACTTTCATCTGATATAGCTTTAACTTATTCTTAGACACCCTGTGTCCTGTTTTTGAGAGATGGAAAACAACTGTTTAGCTAAAGATAACATTAACGAACCAGAGCACAGCAACAAATCATCAACATATTGTATGAGGACAAACCCATTACCTGGTTGAAAAGATTGCAAACAGTCTAGCTAGGCTTAGGAAAAGATACTAGGACTGTCAATAAACCTTTGAGGCTGTCTTGTACCCCTTGAACAGTGAAGGCAAAGTAGTACTGACAGTCTGGGTGTAGAGGTACAGAGAAGAAAGGAGAACAGAGGTCAATGATGGTAAAATGAGTAGAAGTTGAAGAAATTTGTTTCAAAATGAAAGAAGGATTGGGCACCAGCTTTCAACTACTTGGTTCTCTTTTTACTGGTAAAGGTGAAACTATTGGTTGTGCTTGCCATACAAATTAAAATACCTTGTTGAGCAGCCTTTCAATTACTGTGCAAACTCCTTACTCAACGTCCAGCTTTAAAGGACACTGTGATATTTGTGGCGCTTGCCTACCATCTTTTAAGGTTGCCATTAGCGGGGCTGCATTCACCATTAATCCAGTGTCCTGCCCATCTTTAGTCCATAAGGAACCAGGTATTTGGTGTACAGCAAATAATGTACCCCATCTTACATAACAAGTCTGGTCCAAGCAAGTTAGTTAGAGCTGCAGCTGAAATAAAAGAATTTTATGTATGTAAGGCCCAATAGGAATTTCTGACAGAACAGTCAAAGAGTAATGATGCAGTCTTTCTGTCACCCCTACAGTCAAAATTGTTTTCCTGAAACAAGTTTAAGGGACCGGTTAAACAGATTTGCCACCCCTGTATCTACTAGAAAGCTTTGTTTAATTTATGCAACACTTATTTTCACATTTGGCTCTTCTTGCAAATTGTTAGTTAACATTAGCATATGCAGCTTACCGGTATGACCAAATCTTCAATGGTTGCCACAGTATGTATGTGTACCTAACACACAGCATCAGCAGTGGATGCACACTTTTCATTTGGCACATAGCACTATCCTATAATCCCTTTCCTGACAAGTTTGAATAACGGTATAACCCTGACTATGTCTCTGGAGCTCCTCCCTGAGTGGCTGAAACCTTCCTGTTCTATCTCTGCTATTAGTATAACCTCTATGTGGACATTTCTGAGCTATATATTCCCATTTTCTGCATATATAGCATGTTTTCATATGTTGTTGTGCCAACCCATCATACTGCGTATTGTACTGTCACTGTTGTTGTTCCTGCACCTGTAATGCTTGTATGCTTACTGTCATTAATTTACTGCTCTGACTCTATCTCCTTTTTGCTATGTTTTTATCTTGGTTTACCGGTGACAGTCAAAGTGCAATCACAGATGTACATTTGTAATTAGGCATTGATGTGTGAACTCTAGTCCTTAAGCTTCCTTGAGTCCATTCATCAATACAGCTATATCCGTGTACTTGGGCATTTTTGCTTAATCTAAGAAGAATACTCACCTACTTCCTCACATTTCTTTTGTTTAATAGAACATTTTCTATGCCAATCTATCCTTTATCTACAGTTAAAGGAAAATAAACACTCAATTGAACATTAATATTTTCTATATAGGTTTGATTGACTGCATCATAATAAAGGTCTGAATATCGACACTTGCGGGATGATCTCCTTTAGGTACAATACCCCAATCATGATTAGTGGATTAATAAGCAGTTCCGAGATCTCTAATAAATTTCTGGCAACTGGCTAAATCTTTTATAGGATCAGGGAACTCTGAAATTATAGAGCACAGCTCTGACCTATTCTACAGACAATACATTTTAGCATTCCTAGTTGGTACTACCCCATCTCTATCACCTCATCGGGGACTGCAAAAGTATGTATTGGATATACCCCTACATGATCCACATATTCAGGTTTAATGGCAGGTACAGTAGTTTCTAAACTATGAAACTATGAGTATTTAAAACATTATTTTCATGTGGTTACACACTGGTGTTATGGGTCAGCATTATCCTTCCTCCTTTGTTGCCCCACATTGCAATACATGGGTAAGGGCTGCAACCAGAGATGATTTATCCTCCTCATTCTCATCACCCCTTTAAACAATTCTTTACTCAACAAAGGAAACAATTTTGTAATATTGTCGGCAATTTTGCTTGAGTCCGCGTAAGGTGTAGCCTGTGGCACGATCGTTGTTCTTTTCTAACAGGTTAGCATTTTTTCACACCATTCCTCGCCTTCACATTGGCATTTACTATGTTTAAGCTGCAATTTGCGTGAGCTTATTCTACTGATCTTATCACTCTTACGCAATCTTTAACATGTTTTTATCAAAATTGCCAAAAGTAGGAAATGGATGCACACATCGAGTAGTCACCTTAGACCACTTCTCACAACACACAGTTTGGTGCAATAGCACCATACTTTTTATCCATAATAAAAATAGCTGAACCTTTCAGCTTAATCCAGATCAATGTAGCAGGTGGTACTGGTACATTAACAGATTGTCTAATCCAAAACAATATGGTTCCAAAGCACATAAGGATTTATTTGCAACAAAAGTAAATTGAAAAGTGCTATATAAAGTATATATATATATTACAATTTTGAAATCAGTTGTGGCGATACAGAAAACTTTTTTTTACAATTCAAGGTAATCTTTGACTATAGTAGAAGAAACAAATGTCTTTGATCCCACTCTACTATGCAGAGATATAAGAAAACTAAAAACTTGTGACTTATTTTGCATCTGACACCAGACAAACCCCTGGATAGTGAAACACAGATTTAAAGCTCCTAAATAAGCTACATTGTATCCCTGACAAAAATTGTGTCTTTCTTTCCTGTGACATCATGATGTCAGTCTTTGGCAAGATAAGATGGAGTCTTGTCATTCATCCAAAATAACTGATTTATATCATCTTCCTATCATCACAACTTATCAATACCCCCCCCCCCCCCCTTTCTCTTTTTCTCCTTCTCAACTACTGGAGAGGAGAAAAACAAACAAAAAGGATTTCTGAATCTAAAAAAGTCCTAGAGCACAACACTAACTGTGTTGTGCTCTAGGATTTTTTTAGATACAGATTCCTAATTGTAGAGAATATAGGGTTGATCTATATCCTCAAGCTGCACACAGAATAACAAGCTAATTAGTGCGCTTTCATCTTTTCCTTGAAGAAAGAAGGATTTCTGTTGTTGATTGTGAGAACAAATCTATATATAATAGAGAGAAAATGTGAGAATCCATAATACACTTGTCAATTCATTGTCTCCTCTACATCTTTTGTTTTTACATCTTTTGTCTTTAGCCAAACTCATCCAATTTCTTGGTCAACCCAAAATTTTATTTTGCAAACGTGACGGTACTTTTGATTTTGAGGAGGGTGCACAGGGCACATTAGGAGCATTTGTGTTTACAGGTAAGCATTTTTCAGTACTTAATTTGCGTGCCATTCGTCACCTGCATGTTGTCATAGTTCTAAACATTCACTTAGTCTTAAGATGCATTTTGGGTGAAATAGCTGCATATACTTTAAATTCTTACGGACTGATTCATTAAGGAAAGTAAAGCAAAAAAAGAGTAACTTTGAACCTTAGCAAAACCATGTTGCATTGGAGGGGGAGGTAAATTTAAAATCTGAGGACAGATTTATAATTGGGGTAGAGCATGTCCTAGATTAACTTTAAATTTCAGTGTAAAAGTAAAGCTATCATGAAAAAACGTTAATATTTTCCTTATGTGCAAAATAATAGACTAATTTGCAACTCTGGCATTGCAATATGGTTTTCCCAAGGTTCACAGTTACTCATTTGTTTGCTTTACTTATTCAGAGTGAATATCTCCCATACCTCCTGCTAGCTGTGCATCTTTTGTGATAGATTGTATTGGCTGTTTTTCCTTAGTGTACTTAGCACTGCGGTTGTTCTCAACTCCCCTTTGCTGTCGCACACTAGGTGACCACCGCTTCCAATTGCTTTGATAAGCTGACTTTTGCTACATTTACTTATTACTATGCTATTTCCTATCGATACGGACACCATAAATATAGTGTGCAGCCTCTCTGCACACAATAGATAGCACACAATTCAATAACAAAATGATTACACACAACAAAAATGCTCAATTTGCAACAGTCACACAGATTGTTAGATGCCTGTTACTCGCTAGTACTTTCAACATATACTGTGTATAACAAGCAACCAATTTGTTATACTATCAGTTATAGTGCTTAGATTTATGTCAATTTGACAATAAAAGAACACAATATTCATACACAAAAAATTGCTTGAGAAAATAGATCACTTCTGAAAAAATAACTCTAAAACAATTCCTGGACTTGTTTAAGGGAAAAATATGCACAAAAACAACATACTTCTGACATAAAAAAATCTGTGACTGGCCACTGATACGAACAACATACACACCTCATACTTGCCAACTCTCCCGGAATGTCCAAGAGACTTCCAAAAGTTGGGTCGGTCTCATGGACTCCTGGGAGAGCTGGCAAATCTCCCACATCCCGCTACTTCTGTCCAAAATAACGCGATTGGTGGTGAATCGCTTGATTTTGGCCCTGACCCTGCTGCAAAATTTAATTTTCGTTGCGGGTTCAAAATGACGCATTTGGCTGCGCCCCGCCCCCTCCCACCCTCCAGACACGCCACTCTCTCGGAAAGAACATGCCCAATGTAGGCAAGTATGACATACCCATTTCTGTCGTATCACCAACTTGCAAAAACAAAATATATATTACTATTTTTATTTTTATTATGTAACACTGTATAATACTTACCAATATGCTTAGTTTTCAATAATTTTTTTAAGTAATAATAATCTTAATATATCTTTAAGATTATATTAGTACACTGCATTCATACATCTCATATACATGTCATGTATAAACTTTAATTTCCGCATATTTGTTTTTTCTTAAATTTGCTAGACCATCATAAAGATTTATGAAAATCAAAGTTATAAGTCTCACCATGCCCACTAATACATATCCACCATATCCACTTATATCTAGTAAATGTACATATATCTGTGGTTACATAAACTTGACTAAGATATCAATACTATTGATACAGAGAGATGTACTTATTCAGTATTTAATATATTTGTTTCAATCAATCCTTATCAATAGTCAAACAGAATTTAACAAAGCAAAAAACAACCATCTATAAAACGTTGTGAAGCTCCACAAGGTTACCAAAAAAAATCATCTTTTGTAAATTTTGGATACTTCATACTTTAAACAAATAATTAATTATCAACAGCATGTCTCTGTTACAATTTATATTTCCTTATATATATATATATATATATATATATATATATATATATGCTCAAGCATACATTTTTTTCCATTTATCTTCATCGTCACCTTCAAATTATCTAATGACTGTTGAGGTGGATTCTCGCCCCAAGAATCTGCTCTTCAATTTGGGATTTCCAAATATAAGTACAAAACATTGTACTGAGGGATATGACAATAGAAACAGAGAGAAGATTATCTGTATTGCAGGTTCCACATGGAAAGACACTACTCTTGTGTAAATTACGATAATTAGGAAGGTTAGGTCCAACATCACACGAAGAGTCATTGTCACAGCTGCCCGAACCAGAGCCTGGATCTGAGGAGATGAGCTGACCTGTGATACATTCTGCCTGATCTTCCAGACGTGTTGTATTAGAGACCTCACACTGAGTCCAATACAGATGAGAGTCAGGATAAAAGGCACGGTGTAACTGATCAGCAATTTAAACACACCATAGTAGATATTATCATTTATATTAACATGAAATGGTTCATCAGTAATATTTGCATTATGAAGAAATATCAGGTGTGTTGTCCAGAAAAATGGCAAATTAACCAAAGCTAAACATATTGCTGATCCTATGAGTACTTTGGTAATGGATGAGGTGAACCAGATTTTAAACCGAAGGAAGATCCGGTGGGAAACATTGATGAGTTTCACACAGTAGAAGATGGAGAGCCAGGTGGTGTTCCAAAAACTCATATTGAACACAACAAACATGACATAAAGAGCAATTAATGCATTTGTATAATTTTCTCTCTGACTCTCAAAATAAAGCAAGTAACTATAACATAACAGTGAGCACTCCAGTAGGACACTAGTGAGAGCCATAGTGAACAGGATTTGGTCACTGACACCAGGACTAGTGGTCTTTCTCCAGAGTCTGATGTACACAGTGAGGATAGATGAGTTTATGATGATCCCATGTCCCCCGATGATAACTATAATGATGTTTATCAAAATCTGCTCAGCCAGCTGCATTCTGTAAAACTGGACGACTTGTCTTATTTTCTTTGGTAAAAATAACAGCAGATCTGAACAAGTGTCAGTGGTGTAATGATTTCATATGGGCAGAGTGAGGAAAGAACATGATGATGAATGCAAATCTGTTTAGTATTAGGTTTCCCTCTGCATATTTTGTTTAATGTCATCAGTGAAACTTGAAGAGATGGGAGGAGAGGATGCTGCAACAGGGTAACAGATAAAAAAGGTAAATTATACTAATTGTACATACATAATTGTACAACCAATGAACAAGTGAAAGGTAACAACAGAGAGGACCATGAATAAATATTGATACAACGTTGTGGTGAGTTAAGGAAAAGCGCTTCTGGGTAGATATGGGGATAGGTGGTTGAGTGCAGCCACAGTACTTTACAAAAGGTTTTCTGCGCCCTTCTTAAGAAGCAAAGTAGAAAGTTGGAACTCAATAAGTAGGCGGAAGTTGGGAGGGAAGATGTGGTGGGAGTAGGGACAAAGGGGAAAATGATTGTATGCACCTTGTATGAGTACCTTGTCTACAGGTAAGAAGCACCTGCAAGAATTTGTGTCTGCTATTTCTACATTGATCACTAAGTAACAAGAGACAGCTGTGTAAGTGCTCAGAGTAATTTGTTCTACCACTGCCTGTCACTGTATTACATTATGCAGATTTTTTCGGTTTACTGCGTGAACTAAAAAAAACAGATATGGATGTTTCAAGATTTTGGAAGCATTCAGTTACTGGATGTTTAGTGAACAAAGCTAGATATTCATATCTTTCCAAGTTAACATAAGGACTGGAGATAACTCCTCTAACTGTTTAATAAATCAAGACTATTTTCATCATACAGCTTCACATATTGTTATATAGATCAAGATTCATACGAGATACCTACAATAATTTTCCCCTTTATCCTAACCTCCACCACATCTTCCCTCCCCACTTCCGCCTACTTACCAAGTTCAAATTTTTGAAATATAGATACAGTAAGGACATCTCAAGATCCTCTGAATTTCTGACTCAGTACATAGAACACAAAATATATTATTATTAATATTATTATTATCTTTGACTTATAAGGCGCCACAAAGGGTCCGCAGCGCCGTACATTACATATACAGAAAACAGAACCAAGACACAACATGATACACAAATATATACAAACACAGGTGACAGGGTAAAGCAAATCAGATTATATCTGACAGATAAAGAAAGGGATAGTAGAAATCAGCAAGAAGAAGGCCGAAGATTAATAAAACAGGGAAAGCAGGGCTAGGGAAGCAGCCAAGAGGTACAGAGGGTGAAGGAACTGTAGACAGAGCACACAAGGAAAGAGGGCCCTGCTCATGAGAGCTAACAACCTAGAGGGAGGGGAGACACATAAATGGGGGTAGTAACTAGGCGAGAGAGCCAGGACAAAAAAGTTAGGATATTAAATCCTATTAAAGAGGGAACATGGTATCTCTCTACGTTTTCACGTAGGATAGTCAGGCTCAAGTGAACAATATTAGTAAACACATTTTAAAGGTA
The DNA here is from genome assembly GCF_038048845.1 of Mixophyes fleayi. Taxonomy (NCBI): domain Eukaryota; kingdom Metazoa; phylum Chordata; class Amphibia; order Anura; family Limnodynastidae; genus Mixophyes; species Mixophyes fleayi. Next base: position 2,739,672 of record NC_134408.1, on the reverse strand, counting down.
GTTACAAAGTGTGCCTTCTCCCTCATTATACTAACAACATGAATAATTGTTCTGGGTGGAGGTACAATGGGAATATCCATTGGAAGACCAATGTTTCTGTCAAGAAACAAATAATATTATGTTAAAAGTTATCTAGTTGTACATTCACTTCTGACTTATGTTAGGTTTGTGCAGACTGATTAAACAATGCAGTCATATTAGCATAGGTACAAATAATGCAGATTCAAATATAGTTTTTCGAGTTCATGCAAATGATATATTATTAGTTCTCATCAGAACGATATATTAGTTCTTAGACTTCTGCTGGGTAGTTTATTAAATAGACACAAATATAGAAATGGTTAGTATTAGAAGCTTGATACAGGGAATTGTTACACTTCAGTAAGGGAGTTCACATCTGTTACATAGTATCACAATTTTATTTAGAGGGGAGAAAACTACTCAGTTGACAATTTTCTTGACCAAAAATTGGCTATTTTTATTTTTTGCAGGGAGACACACTATTATTTTTAACTGACTTTTAGTTTTCACTTATTTTGTGTAATATTTTCAATAGTCTTATTCAACAGGCATACATTGTAACTCCTGTCTAGTTCCATGCAATATGTAGCAGGATAGCACCAGGGTCATGGGTGGTGATACCAGAAGAACCTATCTACATGATGTATGAAAACAAAAGAGAGTTACACAGAGAGATAGAACTGATGTTGAACATTGTACGTTAGAGGTAAATGAACAGCTATAAATATTGTTCACCGTACTCAAAATGTGCAAAATTAATGAAAATATCATAATAATTTGAAAGGAAAGGAAAATTATCTAATGTATAGAACCATATTTGCTTAAAGTTAAAAATATATTTATTATATATAAAAAGGGCAGTATTGCATCCCACTCTACAGTGAATACCAGTCATAGGTGCAGGACTAGCACTTCTGGGTCATAAAAACTCCATCCCCCTCCTAGAGGCTGAAAAATCTTCTCACTTCCAGTATAAAGGAGATGTCACTAATACAGATTCATATTGAATCATAGCAAATCAAAGTGAATTATTTTGTAAATCACTTTATAGTTGCCCTATAAATACAGGTCTGTTCTTAAATCTCTGGTATGGTGCAGAAGACAGTGATTACAAACTTAATTTACTGTTGATTTTGATAAATCGTTAATGCTATGTAAAACTCATACATAGTGATCAATGATTAAGCCTGTATTAATACAGCAATATATTATACTTAGCATGTAAGTGACATATAATGGGTGCAGTTACTTTCAGCAGAGTGAGTTTAACCAAGCTGAATAGACAGCAATTATAATAAATAGCCGACCACATGTGTACGTGGCACAGATGTTGTTTGTGGTCTGGAGCTACAAGTTTCCTTATATTATGAAGATACCCACCCTGAAATATCTATTAAAAACTCTATTGGGAGAATAGGAGTATTTGAAATTATATGATGAAATATTATGATTGTGTATTTATGCTGAATTTATTATTTTATTGAGAAGTTATGTGTTATTATGCTTGTTACACCCTTAGGATGGCCGCATTGGTGTTCTGTAGAAGGTTAAATAATACTGAAAAGAACAGCTTTAGACTTTACTGTACACCTGCACATGGTCTAGCACTGTCTCGGGGGAAATAAATTCTGCATTAATGGGTGTCCTTGTGTTGTCCAGTCACTACCTTGATAAATAAAGTTCAATGCTAGAACAAAAGCAATCATTCAAGAATGTATTATCGTAACATTAAACAGAATGGTGAAGGGAAAGGTGGAGATGCAACAGTAGTGAATGTGTAAAGTAATAACACACAATTATAATATATTTTAAGTCAAATAATTGTGTCAAGGCTGCTATAAAAATACATAAGGCTAAAACCAGGAAAAACATAATATTTTATATTTTGTATTTTCTTAGCTGTCTGATGGGGTATGGAATAAATTACTGTTTTTATTAAAAAAGGGGAAATTGTTCCTGCTTAAATGAATTAACCAGACCCACAGGCATTAATATGTAAAAGTGTACATGTCATCATCATCATCACCATTCATTTATATAGCGCCACCGATTCCTCAGTGCTGTACATAGACATGTCACATCAAAGTCCAACTTTGTCCCACTTTAGTTTCATATCCTTTTACCTAAACACAATTTTTTTTACTATCATTTATTGCTTAAATTAATGGTGAGTGCAAAGGACGACAGGGGGTAGATGTATCAAGCTGAGAGCTTCCGGCAGGTTTGCCTAATCATTTTGTAGAAGGTAATAAATCATCATCACCATTTATTTATATAGCGCCACTAATTCCACAGAGCTGTACAGAAAACTCACTCACATCAGTCCCTGCCGCATTGGAGCTTACAGTCTAAATTCCCTAACACATATACAGACACAGACAAACAGAAGGAGAAACTAGGGTCAATTTGATAGCAGCCATTTAACCTACCAGTATGGTTTTGAAGTGTGGGAGGAAAGCGGAGCAACCGAAGGAAACCCACGCAAACACGGGGAGAACTTACAAACTCCACACAGATAAGGCCATGGTCAGGAATCAAACTAGATAAATGATCACTAGAATCTGATTGGTTGCTATTGGCAACATATCTAAGCTTGATAAATTTATCCCTTGGATTGATATGTGGTGATTGTGTATGTTTTGAACTGTTTATTACATTGCTTGATATGCACCTGAAAATAAGTAAAAGTCATAATATTGCCATTTATAATATAAGGCAAGACCTGGAGAACACCAGCTCTGAGATTATTTAATAATAAAGCTTCTGTGTGGAGTGGACTTCCACTAAATATGTACCCTCTCCAGTCCTTTATCTTCTTACAATAATCTCCCTTCACATAAGCAAATGAGTATGTAGACAATAACCAGAGGAACAACTGGTGAACAAAGATGACCAGTATTAGGCAAAGGTAAATTAAGTGCCAAAAATACAAGAATGATATCAATGCATTGTGTGTAATGTATTCAAAGTTATCATCCAAACAAGGTTATCCATTCAGGAGAGAACTGGTGATCACCATGAAGTGCGGGATAAAAAGCACAATGGACATCACCAGCATGGTTATCACTAATCATATTATTCAGGAGCAACAGTAATGCAAACAGTTAATTGGGTGAATCTTATTTTAGAGCAGTGCACCCTATTGAAGGCCCTATTTTAGTGACATCTAGCTTGAAACTTGTTGATTAGCATGAACATCAGATATAAGACATTTCTTATATATCATTGCTCTTCCTGTAGAAAAAAAATCCCATAGAAATGAATAGGACTGCTCCCAAGAAGCTCCAGTCATGACATAAGCTACTGTCCGGTGAGCCCACCAACTTAATACTGATTGATAAGAGACTGCTTCTAAATGACTTCACGTCTTTGCCCATTTGTTTGCCCCCACACTTAGATTCAATTAAGCCAAAAATAGACTACAGAAAACCATCTCACTCAAGCGCTAGAACTTATTAATACAAATGAAAATAAAATTGCATACTGTATTATGCAGAAACACTTGTCAGATGCCGTCCCCACATGCCCGTTAGGTGCCAGGGATGACGGCCTTGCACTACTGCACAATCACATTCTGTTGACTAGCAACGGAATGCTTCTTTTTTCTCTCTGGGCCCGGCATCAGCTATTTCCTGACCGCTGATCCCACTGCCAACAATCAGGGTCTAGCACACACTATTTAAGGAAGGCTCTGGCACCATTAGGATACCAGAGTATCAAGGTTCACTTACGCTCTAGCACTCCTGCCTGTTTCCCTGCATTCTGTCTGCCCTGCTGACTACTGCCCTGGCTTTACCTGACCCTGCTTCTGGATTCCCTTTTGGTTTGTGTAGATTCCTTGGTTTGATCCCATTCTGTGCCTCCTAGCTTAGTAGTGTCAACTCCAGCAAGCAGACTTCAGTTCAAGCAGATCTGTGACAATACTATGATATTTAGATACAAATAGATTGAATAATAATATGAATTTACTAATAATTACTGTATTTAATATGTATTGCATGTTAATGGACACTATCATATTATATACTATATATGAGTGGATAAGGTCAAACCAACATGTAATAAGGGGCTATGTACAGGAAGTTAACTGGCCAATTAGGTACACTCAAAATCCAGATTCACCTTAATGTATTCAGAGTCCCATAGGTCTATTTTTGCAGTGTTCTATTCAATCATCAAACCTATATCACATAAGTCTGTCTCTAGATAAAATCATAGATATTAAATAGAGCTCAGAGATTCAGAGAAAATAGACTTATTTACCCATCGGTGGCCACCAATTTCAGAGCATGTAGTTTATTTTAGCAAATAAGACATTGGCCCCACTGTAAAAAAAGAAGCCCAGTGCTAAAAGCAGTGGAGGTCTTTCCACAAATTGCGGGCTGTGGGTTCTTTGGTAAAAAAAAGTGTTAATTAAAAAAATTATGCCAGGACATGCTGGTGCCTCTAGTAGCAGAACAAATTCCTGGCTCAGGAAACAGTGCCACCTAGTGATAGAATAATGACAGAATAATGTGAATTTATTTGGGAGAGAGTTTTTAATCACATCTTAAGTCAATAACTTTTTCCAACTTAATTTACTTTCAATTCAATAGTCATGCTTCTTATAAAGGAACATTTAATACAATTTTTTTAGCTGAAACAGGTGACATTATTCTCTAACTTACAATTAATATTTACAGACCTTTGATGACTGAGTGAGAAAAAAAAACATTTAATGTGATGTTGGGATGAACAGAGAGCTGTAATACCTCTTTTAGTCAACAGGTGGTAATGCAGACATGTATTTCTTATTCAGTGTACACTGTGGACCGCCGTACCAAATCGGTGGCCATTGAGGTAAATGCCATCGGGAGAGCACTAATTGACTTATGAACATTCTACTAAATGTGAGTGTGATTTTAAACAAATATATTAAATGATTTTTATCTCAGTTTCATTTGCATGTATCTATATGAGATTGGGAGAAGGGGAATCAAGCAAAAAGGAGTCAGAGCTTAATCTTCAGGCTATTGCTGGACATTGTTTTAAAATGTGCAATATTGAGACTAAAGTAAAAGGACTGTGTGTTTTTCATATGAAATATATTCAGTAAGGTTGGGCATTAGGCTATCATAGATTGCCATTACAGTTATTTTGCTGGTTTCAGGAATACCATGACTTATGTAATGAGTTATCTTTATTGAAAGCATTTCAGAGTACCAAACATTGCAGTTGACATCTCTGTTTGCAACACTTAGATTTCTTTGGAATTTTGAGTTATATCTACGAAACATGTTACTCAAATATTGGAGTACAAAAAAACATATCTAGATACATTTAGACAAAAAAAATGTAAACAACAAATATGCCATTCCCCATTTTCCCAAGACTTTCCTTTTGCGGCCTTTGCCTTATTTTGGAATATTTATATAATAATTTAGAGGAAGTAAGACAACCCTAAGGGTTTGTGGCAGCATCCAAAATTCCTCCCCACTCTTATGCCAGAGGGAGCGCTATTCCAGCACCAAGAAAAACTTTATATGATTGTTCATTCTTACTGTATGAACAAATAGTAGAATCTATATGTAAGTGGCTAATTATACATATTGAGCCTGATTCATTAACAGGGGCAGGATGGGTTGGAGGACAAGGAGGGGGGGCAGTCCCATAGTGTGCTACCTGGGCTAGTCACTTGGTTATCTGCATTTTTTTCCTTTTAAAATGATCCTAATAGGCTGCTGAGTCTAGTCTTGTTCCCCAGGCTTAAATATGCCAGCCCTCCCCTGTTCATCAAGGCACGCATACTGGGCGCAAGCTGTGTTTTTTTAAAAATTTCATGAATCGACTCTGTGTACTCCCGAATTCAACAAGGAATGAATCTGAAGATATATGCGCTTATGGTTACGGGTGTATAGATAAATATACTCAAAGGAGCACACGTGAAAAAAGCTATTCAATTAATGTCTGAGATCACTAGTAATCAGGACTTAGACTAGTCCTCTAGCTGGAGCAAGAGATACGGCAGAAAAACAAGTACCTTTGAGATGCCCAAACCTTGAATTGGACATGGCTGTGTGCGCTCGAGTTTGGCACACCTATATTGTACATTGACTATGGCCAAACATTCCTCGATGCGCGGATCCCTCCCTGAAATCGCAGGCTGAAGTAAGTGTCCTTTCTTTCAAAGATGAATCGCACTTTGCTGCATTCTTTGGCGCTTAACCCGGTTCTGGGCATGCGCAGACTCATTTTGCGTACGATACACATAAAATCGACATTTACATTCCTTAATGAATCAGGCCTAATGTGTGTACTGTATGTTTCTAAGTTCCACATCTATGGTATGTCTGATAATATACAGTTATACGTACATGAAACACAGTGTTAATTTAGAGTGAAAAGGAATTGTATTTCTTGTGGAAACTGCCTTTGAAAGTGGTTAATAAATGAGATTAGCTATTACATTTCTGTGACAATAACATGTTTTTTTACACACACTGTACACTTTATGTGTGACATATTATTATTAATCACCTCTTGGTTTATGTTGGTTAATTAATTTTGCCCCTGTGGAAAATATATAACAATTTGTTGCCCATAACGGCAGATGACTGACTGTATTTCAACAAAACTGATTTATTTGATTTACCATTTTCAAAACCCACTGAATTGTATTAGTTATTTGCCTGTTATTCTTAAAATATATTATTGTTATTATTATTATTATTATTATTATTATTATTATTATCCTTTATTTGTTAGGCGCAACAAGCTTTCTGCAGCGCCGTACACCATACAAACAGTACACTATATGGGGTGAAACAGTACAAAACAATAAACAAAAAAAATACCAGTACTTCAGAAACTCCAGGCTGGTTAATGCAATAAACACGGAGCAGAAGAACAGGTAGGGAGACAGGAGGGAAGAGGGCCCTGCTCATGTGAGCTTACATCCTAAGGGAGGGAAAACAGAACAGGCACAAGGGGAGCCAGATGAGGCAAGGGAGAGAGCGAGTGGAGGAGATGAAGGGGTTATGCGGATGGATCTATTTCTTTGACATCCAACAGGATTGGAAAAGTTATGTTTCATTATTATCATTAATATTAATATAATTGTAATATATTAACTATAGTAATGGTTCCGGCGACTTGTACAAATCGTAGTATGATACATTTACCCCTGGGTGTTATACTTAGGTGTAAAATGAGTTAGAAAGTTCAACCGTGCGATGTCATAACTGTGTTGTTTCTGCAGTGATGGCAAACTTTAAATGTAATTTAGAGTTGGGAGTGGGATGTGTCATACGTTATCTCTTATTACCAGGTTATCTCTAATTACCAGTGTAAAAGTAAAGCTGCCCAGTACATAGGTGCTATATGCAGAAGCAGACATTGATTTTCAAGCAAGCAAAAAAGATTGTATGTGCACTCCTTACATAGCAAAAGAGAGAGAGATAATAGGTAAAATTTAATATTTTTCTCAAGAGGAGATATTTTGACCAAAAAATTTACTGTATAATTTGGGATTTCCTACAACTAAAGTGACAGCTTGGGCAGAGGGATATGACATCATAAATGTCCAGAGAACTGCTTCCCACAAGTTGCTAAGTTTGAATGATGACAAGAAGATTGAAATGACAGCCGAATACATGATTGAGTTAAGCAATACTTGTAGAATCATTGTCCTGGCTGCTCGAACGTGGACCTTAAGCTGAGGAGATGAGTTAAACTGAGACATGTTCTGCTTCATCCTCCAGACATGTCCCAAGAGAGACTTCACACTAAGCCCAATACAGATGAGAGCCACAAAACATGGAAGACAGCAGCCAAACACTATATTAAAGACAGTGTAGTAAATGTTTATATCAACAAAATAAATATTTCTAGATGCATCAGTCACATTTTGACGAAATTCTAATTTGATTGTCCAAATAAATGGCAGATTGATGAAGAATGATCCCACCAATGTCATTATGAGTACTTGTAGAACAGAAGAGGACAATCTCTTTTTCAGGAAAAGGAAGAAATTATGGGAACAGTTGACCAGTTTCAAGCAATAGTGAACTGAAAGCCAAGCAGTGTGCCAAAAGTTGCCATAAATTAGAAAGAATTCAACGAAAAAAAAATATACATAACTTTTGTTGACATTTAGCAGGTGAGTCCATAAAAATTGTATCCAAACATTGATAGCCATGACACATTGGAGGACGACATTTGTAAGAGCCATGGAGAGAAAGATTTTGTCACAGACTATAAAGTGTTGTTTCTTTCTCCATTCTCTGAAATATACTGTAATTATTGAAGAATTTAGAGTAATTCCTGAAACACACATGATAACTGCAATCGCAATCAAGTAAATTTCTATAGTTGTCGACATCCCTGATGTATTTTTTCTCTGTAGATGTGAAGCTAAAATGCGACACTGCACACATCAGCTTTCAGGAGCATATAGTGATTACACAAGGTTGAGGACAGTGTATATATATATACAGTATATGAGCAATGCATGCAAATACCTACAAGGATATGTATTACAGAGAACATGGTACAGTGAGATGTGTTTGTTACTGAGTGGAAATGTTTCATTATTTATCTATCTTGTATATATATATATATATTAAATGTTAAAGTCATTTTATCGCTTACCAAATAAACATTGTCCAATGCGATTATTGTGGCACCAAAGCACAAAGATATTTAATTGCAATATATAGCAGGATCTACAGCAAGCCATTATTACGCATTAAAGATGTTACAATAAAGCAGGAAAAGTATAAAAACACCAAAAACATTACATCACGTCTAAATCTTCATCCAGGCCCAGGATAAGGTAATCATGTCTACTGTGTAGTCAGGCAAAAATAGCCAGAAATATAGGCCAGTGTGCTTATATGCAGCTTCAGTAGAGAAAAAACTACTGATGATGTAACTATGTACACAAGCAAAATGTCTAGGGTCTTCATTGGCTCAGGGTTAAATGATGTTCCAATTGACTGCTGATCATAGGCTAATTCAAAGGGTTCTATGGGAAGGTGTGATCACCTTTCCCCAACAGCTGAAAACTTGTGCTTCTCAAGGAAACTGACCCAAACCAGTTCTAAACAAACTAAAAACATATTGTAATTTTGATCATTCAATCTTTTGTCTTCCATAATTATTGATCGCAGGAAGTGATCGCAAAGTCGGAAGTAGCAGATTAGAGATGGTAATGTGCAGATAAAAATGACACTAAACATGATACATTTCCTTTATCCTGAGCCTTAGATACTTTTAATATATTACCATTTATGTATAAACAATCTAATATATTTTACCTATAAATAAATGTGGATTGGAACCTTAATAAATGTGCATTATTTACAAGTGTAAGTGCGAATGTAAATATGTGTGTTAGGAATCCTTGCGATTGCGTCATAACACGTGAAGTATTTATCGCAATCGAGCGGTAAAACAATATTAATCAATTTGGTTTACTTCATTCAATTATTTGACTTCCACAATATATATATATATATATATATATATATATATATATATATATATATATATATATTATAAGAGCACAGACGTGCCCTTATATTAAGGTTGCTTATAATGAACAACATTCCGCCATGTTGAATCTGCAAGTCAAATAGAGTTGTATATAGGGTGTACTCAGACTGGCTTCACTTAAGAGTACAAATATGGCTGACCCCTCTCGCTAAATAAATTTCTTCTGTGAGCAGGAGAAATTAGCCTCACTTTGTTGCCACAGGGGAGCTGGATGGTGTTTTGGGGCTGAGGGGGTCACACTATACTAGTATTAGCCCTGGCAACGCTCTCATTTTACAGTTTAATCTCTCAGAGCGGTGCCAGAGACAGCTGTAACAGAGCCCGTTTTAATCTACCCACCCCTCAGTGACGTCAGTTCATTTATTCACTGCTCTGAGTTGGGAGCATGAGATTTAAAAGTGCTCTGCTCTGTTTGGGACATGACAACATGTACAGTGTATATAAAGGGCCTTACAAGCACTCTCTGTGAAGGATATACAAATATTTGGGGCGTCTGATCCACATTACACAATAATCATATCTGTATAATGCGCTGACAGGTGGTATATGGCGATGAGATCACCCCACACTTTTTTACTGTAGATCAGCTTGTGCGGCAGTGAACTTTCTAGTACTGTTCTATTAAATGTCCTACTGACTGCTCCCATCCCAGTCACTGTTTCAGCTGTCAGAAACTGAACATGAAGCAATTTTTATGTAAAACAGTCTCCCCTTCCTTATTTATTTATTTAAAGCCGCAGTGTCTTTTATACTCATCACGTCCAAACTATGCTCATTTTGAAAAGTAGAGGGATGACCAATTGGCAAAATATTTGCAGGAATGATAAGAGAGAGCACAGACAGCAGTAACATTGTGCGCTCTGATCGAGATCCATTTTACTTTTCAGAAATTCAAAATAATGTGTCCTGCATATAAGTTCCAACATCTGCTGCAAGAAAATCTCATGACCACAAACAGATGCTGTACACAGACCAAGCATTCTGCCGTACTGTTGTATGGGTGATCAGATATCAGAACAATACAGACACATCATCATCATCATCATCATTTATTTATATAGCGCCAACATATTCCGTAGCGCTTACAATTGGGGACAAACATAGTAAACTAATAACAAACTGGGTAAAACAGACAAAGAGGTGAGAATGCCCTGCTCGCAAGCTTACAAGCTAAATCTGACGGATCTGTTGTGAGAGTACAAATGATAGAAAATGTTAACTGGTATCTATCCTATAAACCTTATCCTTAAATCCCAGCAGCAGTCAATCCTACATATATTATCATAATGACTTACCCATTATATAGGAAAGTACATTTCAAAGACTAAGGTCAGAAAGATCCAGTGACATTTGCTTGGAGATTGATTAAGGAGCACAAATCCGAAACGATTTTTCAAGCCCCACTAATCCTATGATAGGTGAGTGTGCGATCATTCACTTGCTCTGCCTGTCTCTTAGGCAGCTCGCCCCTTGTTACAGCTCTTGGCGAATCAGGATGCAGGGGGAGTGACAGTTGAGGGTCGGGCTGTGTGAGAGCTCTCAGCAACTCATTGAGGGGAAGTTTAGAGCTAGGAACAAAAGGAAGGTGAGAATCACTGAAGAGGCTGCACTGAGGAGGGGGCAGCGAGACTGTGGAAAGTAATGAGGTTTCTACACCAGTTTGAGAAAAGCTACAATTGTTATCACTAGATTGTTACCTCTAGATTGTTAACACTAGATTGTTACCACTAAATTGTTACCACTAAATTTTTACCACTAGATTGTTACCACTACAATGTTACCATCAAATTGTCACCACTAGATTGTTACAACTAGATTGTTACCATTAGATTGTTACCACTAGATTGCCATCTCATACATTCACAATTAGCACTTGGTCTTTCAGTCTGTGCCTGAGATCAAATGATTTTTTACAGTTTTGACAATAATTGAAACAGCAGTCTCACTCCATGATAGTGCTGAATCTGCAGCTAACCACAGGATGTGATGACATACCATGTCTGTATTGTGTGAGTGACAGTAATCTCACTCCATGATAGTGCTGAATCTGCAGCTAACCACAGGATGTGATGACATACCATGTCTGTATTGTGTAACTGACAGCAATCTCACTACATGATAGTGCTGAATCTGCAGCTAACCACAGGATGTGATGACATACCATGTCTGTATTGTGTGAGTGACAGCAATCTCACTCCATGATAGTGCTGAATCTGCAGCTAACCGCAGGATGTGATGACATACCATGTCTGTATTGTGTGAGTGACAGCAATCTGACTCTATGATAGTGCTGAATCTGCAGCTAACCACAGGATGTGATGACATACCATGTCTGTATTGTGTGAGTGACAGCAATCTCACTACATGATAGTGCTGAATCTGCAGCTAACCACAGGATGTGATGACATACCATGTCTGTATTGCGCAAGGAACACGTCCATTAAGGTTTCTGCCTTAATCGTCGGAATTTCATTGCTATTTGGAGTTTGAGTGGAAGAGTTTCAATAGTTTTCTTACATTTTAGATGATGTGTAAGGAACCTTAATCAGACATGTTAAACTGTAAGGTTTTTTGTCTATGGAATATATATATATATATATATATATATATATATATATATATATATATATGTATATCTGTATATTGTATACACTTTCATTTATGCATAATTTGTTGTTTCTTAAATTTGCTAGACCATCATAAATAATTATGGAAATGAAAATTATTAGTCTCACCATGCCCAATAATACATATCCCCTGATATCTAGTAAGTGTACATATATCTGTGGTTACATAAACGCATCTATAATTTCAATCCTATTGATATAGAGAGATGTCCAAATTCAGTATATGATATATTTGTATCATTTAATCCTTATTAATTTTCAATCAAAGAATTATAGAATTATACCAAAGCAAATAACAGCCATCAATAAAAACTTTCATGTATTCCTCCACAAGGTAACCAAATAAAAATAAAAATATCAGTATTTGCAAATTTTACAAACTTCATATTTTGAACTAATAATTATTTGTATTTCTGTTACAAAGTATATTTCCTTGCTGCATTTCTATATCTAACTTTTCACTCATGCATATAGGTAACTATTTGTTTATTTCTTGATAATAAATAATCTAGCGAAAATCTTAATATATAATTGTCCAATAATATTTTTTACTTTGAAGATACATTTACATAATATGGTTCTAAAAAATAATAGTATAATATATATATATATATATATATATATATATATATATATATATGTATCACATGTTGTGCAGTTTAGGAGGGCAAATGGCTGACAATTCCCTATTGAAGGCCATGAAGACCAACGCTGAGAGACAGAGATAATCATGGCTTTCCTCATTGTGCTGAACATTGTGAGGACAGCAACAGAATGTCATTTTGTAAAGAATTTATGTATTTAATGGTAATTACATTTTGCTGGCCTATGTGAACCATCATGTAGTGGATTTCACTATATGGCTTTGAGAGAGGATATAATTGTAACCATATCTATACTGTAGTAATTGTAACCAAAACATATATTGTATTTTCTTCCATAATACCTATTACTTTCAATATGTAGCCACTATTTCTGTTTTCCTGGCCCTCCATCGATAGTTATTACAGTGGCAGACAGTGTTTGAGACTAGATTAGAGCAGGTAGCACTAGACGCTCAGTATCGCTTGATGTGTGTAGGGAACTGTTGGACAGGACAGTGCACAGTAGTATTGGGCCAATGTGGGATGACTGTTCCTTAGATGACTGAGGGAAGATGATTACCTTGAAGACACTTTGTAACATCTTTCTTCTCCACGGATTTTCCAGAAAGCCAAAATATACTAAGTTATTGTGTAGATTAAATAAATGGTAGCACTAAATCAGGAACAGGGTGTGTAGTGAGAAATAAATTAAGGGACTGTATTGAAATAGGATTCTAATATTAGCACTCCAAAGACAAAGACAATGTACATTAGTGTGTGTGACTATATATATATATATATATATATATATATATGCTCAAATATACATTTTTTTCCATTTGTCTTCATCATTACCTTCAAGTTATCTAATGACATTAGAGGTGGATTCTCGCTCCAAGAGTCTGCTCTTCAATTTGGGATTTCCAAATATTAGTACAAAACATTGTACTGATGGATATGACATTAGAAACAGACAGAAGGACATCCCTATTGTAGGTTCCAGATGGAAAGACACTACAGTCGTGTAAATAATGATAATTAGGAAGGTTAGATCCAACATCACACGCAGAGTCATTGTCACAGCTGCCCGAACCAGAGCCTGGATCTGAGGAGATGAGCTGACCTGTGATACATTCTGCCTGATCTTCCAGACGTGTTGCAGGAGAGACCTCACACTGAGTATAATACAGATTAAAGTCAGGATAAAAGGCACAGTGTAACTGATCAACAATTTAAACACACCATAGTAGACATTCTCAATTAGTTTAATATTTAATGGTTTATCAGTAATATTTGTATTATGAAGAGATATCAGGTGTGCTGTCCAAAAAAATGGCAAATTAACCAAAGCTGAACATATTGCTGATCCTATGAGTAGTTTGGTAATGGATGAGGAGAACCACATTTTCAACCGAAGGAAGATCCAGTGGGAAACATTGACGAGTTTCACGCAGTAGAAGATGGAGAGCCAGGCGGTGTTCCAAAAACTCATATTGAACACAACAAACACGACATAAAGAGCAATGAATACATTTGTATAATTTTCTCTTAGTGTTTGAAAATAAAGCAAGTAGCTATTACATAACATTAAGCAATCCAGAAGGACACTAGTGAGAGCCATTGTGAAAAGGATTTGGTCACAGACACCAGGACTAGGTATCTTTCTCCAGAGTCTGATGTACACAGTGATGATAGCTGAGTTTATGATGATTCCATGTGCCCAGATGATAACTATAATGATGGTTATCACAATCTGCTCAGCCAGCTGCATTCTGTAAAACTGGACGACTTGTCTTGTTTCCTTTGGTAATAATAACAGCAGATCTGAACAAGCGTCAGTGGTGTAATGATTTCATACTGAGCAGAGTGAGGAAGGAACATATGAGAGATGCAAATCTTTTCTCCCAGCATATTTTGGTTAATGTCATAAGTGAAACTTGAAGAGATGGGAGGAGAGGATTCTGCAACAGGGTAACAGATGGAAAGGTAAATTATGCTAATTGTACATACATAATTGTACAACCAATGAACCGGTGAAAGGTAACAACAGAGAGGACCATGACTAAATATAGAAACAACTTTGTGGTGAGTTAAAGAAAACCGCTCCTGGGTAAATATGCGGATAGATGGTTGAGTGCAACCAAAGTACCTTACAGAAGTAGGGGGAAGTATGGAGGGAAGATGTGGTGGGGGACTTCCACCAGCGAAGTCAGATTTACAGCAATTTAAATGTTTATTTTAGAATTTCTTACTAATTGGAACTTTTATTTGTGGACAAGGTAGATTAAATGAATAGCGCTGGGCATGAAAACACTGGGTATTATACTTAGGTTTAAATTGAGCTAGAAAGTTTAACCGTGCCATGTCATAACTGTGTTGTTTCTGCAGTGATGGCAAAGTTCAAATGGGATTTAGAGTTGGGTGTTGGATGTGTCATAGGTTATCTCTCATTACCAGGTTATCTCTAATTACCAGTGTAAGAATAAAGCTGCTCAGTACTTGGGTGCTATATGCAAAAGCAGACATTCATTTACAAGCAAGCACAAAAGATTGTATGTGCACTCCTTACATAGCAAAAGAGAGAGAGAGAGATAATAGGTAGAAATTAATATTTTTCTCAAGAGGAGATATTTTGACCAAAAAATTTACTGTATAATTTGGGATTTCCTACAACTAAAGTTACAGCTTGGGCAGAGGGATATGACATCATAAATGTCCAGAGAACTGCTTCCCACAAGTTGCTAAGTTTGAATGATGACAAGAAGATTGAAATGACAGCCGAATACATGATTGAGTTAAGCAATACTTGTAGAATCATTGTCCCGGCTGCTCGAACGGGGACCTTAAGCTGAGGAGATGAGCTAAACTGAGACATGTTCTGCTTCATCCTCCAGACATGTCCCAAGAGAGACTTCACACTAAGCCCAATACAGATGAGAGCCACAATAACTGGAAGACCGCAGCCAAACACCATGTTAAAGACAGTGTAGTGAATGCTTAAATCAACAAAATAAATATTGCTAGATGCATCAGTCACATTTTGAAGACATTCTAATTTCATTGTCCAAATAAATGGCAGATTAATGAAGAATGATCCCACCAATGTCATTATGAGCAATTGTAGAATAGAAGAGGACAATCTCTTTTTCAGGAAAAGGAAGAAATTATGGGAAGAGTTGACCAGTTTTAAGCACTAGTGAACTGAAAGCCAAGCTGTGTGCCAAAAGTTGCCGTAAATTAGAAAGAATTGAACAACAGAAAAATATACATAACTTTTGTTGACATTTATCAGGTGAGTCCAGAAACAATACAGCCAAACATTGATAGCTATGACACATTGGAGGACGACATTTATAAGAGCCATGAAGAGAAAGATTTGATCACAGACTATGAAGTGTTGTTTCTTTCTCCAGTCTCTGCAATATACTGTAATTACTGAAGAATTTAGAGTAATTCCTGAAACACACATGATAACTGCAATCAAAATCAAGCAAATATCTATAGTTGTCGACATCCCTGATGTATTTTTTCTCTGTAGATGTGAAGTTAAAACGCGACACTGGACACATCAGCATTCAGAAGCATATAATGATTACACAAGGTTGGGGACAGTGTATATACATACAGTATATGAGCAAGGCATGCAAATATCTACAAGGATATGTATTACAGAGAACATGGGACAGGGAAATGTGCTTGTTATTGATCGGAATTGTTTAATTAATTATCTATCGATCAATCTATCTATCTATCTATCTATCTATCTATCTATCTATCTATACATGACAATGAGCATTTCATTAGGAATACAAGAATAACACATTTCCATAGACATGTGCATTGGAGGAGATTGAAAGGGGAACCTACCACAATTGTTTTCTGTCACAAAGAACATTTCCATGTTCCCTTTAATACATATGCTTGTATAATTTGCATACATTTCTCACATGTATACACTGTCCTCAACCTTATATTTTCATTATGTGCTTCTGTGAATGCTGATGTGCCCAGTGTAGCATTTTAACTTCACACTGAGAGAGAACAAATACATAAGGGATGTTGACAGCTACAAATATATACATGATTTTTATCTCGGTCATTATGTTCATTTCAGCAATAATTCTAAATTCTTCAATAATTACAGTATATTTCAGAGACTGGAGTAAGAAACAACGTTTCAGTGTCTGTGATCAAATCTTCCTCTCCATGGCTCTTACAAACATCATCATTCAATGTGTCATGTTCATCGATGCTTTAACATATTACATCTGGATTGACCTGCTATCGTTCAAGAATGGATATGTATATATATATATTGCTGAATTCTTTCTACTTTATGGCACTTTTTGGCACACAGCTTGGCTTTCAGTTCACTATTGCCTGAAACTGGTCAACTGTTCACATAATTTCTTCCTTTTCCTGAAAAAGAGATTGTCCTCTTCTATTCTACAATTACTCATAATGACATTGGTGGGATCATTCCTCATTAATCTACCATTTATTTGGACAACGCATTTAGAATTTCTTCAAAATGTGACTGAAAATCTATCTAGTAAAATTTATATTGATGAGATAAACAGCGTGTTCACTCTATTTAACATGGTGATTGGATGTTGTCTTCCATTTATTGTCGCTCTCATCTGTATTGGGCTTAGTGTGAAGTCTCTCTTGGGACATGTCTGGAGGATGAAGCAGAACATGTCTCAGTTTAACTCATCTCCTCAGCTTAAGGTCCACGTTCGAGCAGCCAGGACAATGATTCTACAGATGTTACTTAACTCAATAATGTATTTTGCAGTAATTGCATTATGTCTGTCATCATTTAAACCAAATTACTTTTTGGAAGCATTTTGGGAACCAATTCTCTGGACAATTGTCTGGTCGTATCCCTCTGCTCAAACTGCCACTTTAATCTTGGGAAATCCTAAAATATACAATAGATTATTTGGCCATGATGTCTGCTCTTGAGGAAAATCTATCTATCTATCTAATATATATATATATCTATTTATCTATCTATCTATCTATCTATCTATCTATCTATCTATTTATTTATCTATCTATCGCATATCTATCTATCTATCTATCTATCTATCTATCTATCTATCTATCTATCTCATATCTATCTATCTATCTAATATCTTTCTATTTATCTATCTATCTATATAATATCTATCTATCTATCCATCCATCTAATATCCATCTATCTCATATCTATCTATCTATCTATCTATCTATCTGTCTATCTATCTCATATCTATCTATCTATCTAATATCTATCTATTTATCTATCTATCTATCTATCTATCTATCTATCTATATAATATCTATCTATCTATCTAATATCTATCTATCCATGTATCCATCTAATATCTATCTATCTCATATCTATCACTCTATATATCTATCGTTCTATCTATCTATCTATCTATCTGTCTTTCATAGATATTTTACATGCTCTGTATGGTAAAAAGTAAATAGTGTATGTATCATATCTGTTAGATTCTATTAAAAGTTTAGTATAAACTAATGAATCAGAAAAGTGTATATGATAATTGAAATTAGAATTAATGATCTAGAAGCTCAGGCTAAACACAATTTTCATTATATTTTCCATTTGTTAGAGATTATATTAGCCCATTATTTATCTCTATTAAAATTTTGTATGTTTATCATTACTTTTTATCATCGCTTTTCTAATATTGATCAACACTATTGCTTCACTTTTTAAAATTTCACATAACAGATAATTGCAGGTATTGTATCAATCAATGAAATAAATGTTATTACATTTTACTTTTCTCATTTTCCCTAAGTGCACCCGACTTAATCACTTTCTTTCTCTGCTTGGTTTTAAGGGTAGCAGCCCCCTCACTTGTATCATCTGTTATGTCTTTAGGATTTTAGGACAGAGGGGGAACCTCTAGTAGTGGTTTGGAAAATAATCACATAATTAATCTGTGTGGCTGCATATAGTACAAGTCTGGGCAAATACAGCAAAAACACTTAAAAAACCTGTTCCCTAACCACACTTAGTGCAACCTACATTTTCCAATAGCCTTTTGAGAGTTACGTCAACCCTATCCAAAATATATTGTTGGATTTTTGAAATTTGGATGATAATGAACAGCTAGGAGCTTGGCCCAAAATGTATGACCATTCCCTGTCTGAAATAGACCCTAAGTTATTTTCCCTTTTCATTCACAGAGAAACAAAATAATCAGAACTAAAATTAGCTACAAAAACTTGCATATAATTTAGAATATTTAGTAATAAGATGTTTTTTGTGTGATCCAGCACCTTGAAGGATTCTTTTCAAAGGAGATGTTATGAATTTACAAATTGAGTCTGAAAATGTTGCCTCAGGTCAAGATCTGTGGAATATTGACAAAGGATTATCAAATTCCTCTTGGAAATGAGAAAAAGAGTTTAAATGGTTTTGGAAAACATCATTTCTCAATTTGAGGTGTTTATCCATTTTAACAGTATACCAAATTGGGGGTCTATTCCATTACCACCCATTAATAAAGGTGCAGTACCCCATATATGGATAGCTTGCTTGAAAAGCAGGGGTATATTTCCTTTGATTTTGCCCTCTTAAAAGGGCCTGTAACAGGATATGACAAAATCAAACTTGCTCAACCAGAAATATCTGTAGGCCGGTACCGGGAGATTCAGACAATAAATCTCTAAGTTGTGCCAATTGAAATGCAAAATAATATAGTTTATAGTTGGCAAGCGCCAACCTCCAGAATCTGGAGTTCTATGCAAAACATTGAGTTTTATTATCTCCATTTAACACTCCCAGACCAGAGAAGAGATCATATTTTATTTAACTCTGGCTGAGACTGTAAAGGATAATTCCTTCCACATGTGGCATTTTAGTACCAAGCTAATCAATAATTGGAGAATAAATATTCCTTTTAATAATTGGAAATCCAAAACTACAAATATTTAAATGCCATAATAAAGAAGAAAAGGGAGTAAGTTCCTGGGGAAGTCCCTTTTAAATGGAAAAATTACATTGGGCAACAAAATGCTACTCTTATGTTAAATTGATCTGATAGAGTGCTTCTAATAACATTTTCTCTGCTGACTACAAATCTGTTTTCCATATTTATGTGGATGGCAGGGATTTGAGTAATAGTTTTTTTTCGAAATATACAAAATATAATGCAATGATTTTCTGTTGTATTCAGTTTCAGCAACATCCTTTTTTAGTGTCAAGCAGTAATTTGCAAGCATTTTTGGGTTCCATTTTCCTTTGTATCAAGTTTCCATAATTGACATATCCTACTGGAAGCGCTCACCATGTTCATCACTTATATCTCCAAGATTTTTTGAAAAAAAAGTCCAAATGTGAATCAAAGAAATGGATTTCAGAGATGTTTTGCAACCCAGGGATTTGTATTTTTCAAAAAGTTCACTATCAAATTATTTGTAGAAATATACAAGTGGAATATGTTGTTCATGTGAACGCTGACACTCAACTGAAGCTCTGATAAGTCACACAATGCAAGATTTTCTTATCTTGCATGACTCATGGGTGTAGGATAGTAAATAAAAAAACTAAAGTAGATTAAAACTATCGTAAAACTGGAGGAGTGACTGTTACAGAATTAGTCACACACAGCAGATTCCTCTACTTTATTTTCTGCTTAGACATACATAAATGATTAATAGGGAATAAATAATGTATTTAACATGATTTGCTGCTCATTATAGAAGGTTTGAAGCAAAAATAAATCATTTAAAAAATGAATGAAAAGAACCATACAACATGCTGTTTTGAGCAAAATGTATTTATTTATTTATTTTTAATATCATGGCAAAAGAGTGGAGCCCTTAACACAAATCCTGACCTAATTTTCAGAATTGGCACCAAAAGATACCTAAGAATCTGCCAATATTGTCAATTAACAAAATCATTTTTGACCAGTGTTATTGATTTAGTCCAGTTAATTTGTAGAAAAAGTTCGAAATCTTACCACCACCTGCATTCATTTTGTAAAGGATTTTGACCAATCTGGTAAAAAAAATAGCAGCATATCATCTGCATACAAAGCAACTAATGTTATGATGATTTCTTATTAGAGATTCAAGATGCCTTATGGCCAAAGCCAATAGAGTCAGAGATAGAGGGTAGTCTTGACCCGTTCCCCTTTGTAACGTAAATGCTGAAAAAATATACCAATTGACCAAGATTCTCCCTAGTGGAGCAGAGTATAATAGTTTAATCCCATTAAATAACCTACGTCCTATACCAGATTTCTTTATTACCTCCCATAAGTAGTTCCATTCGACAGATTCAAACACTTTAGCAGAATCTAAAGATGCTACTACTGCCTCATTATTATTACTGTGATTTAATTGAAGGTGTGTAAATAACTGTCTAAGATTTAGAAAGGTGGATATACCTGATATAAAACCACTCTGATCTGGGTTGACATTTTGTGTAGTAATTTAACGACAGTAGCCAATAATGATATTGACCTATATGAATCAAGATTCAGCAGATATTTACCTAACTTTGGAAGAATGATAGATATAGAGGGAGGGAGATTATCCTCTTCACACCAAAATGTTAAATAAATCCAAAAGCTAAGGAACCAAACAATTCTGTTTGTTTTTGTTCAATTAGTAGACAATTCTCGGAGCCTTACCGTCCGGAAAAGGCTGAATCAATCCCATCAACAGTGAAAGGGGCTTCTATTGTCAGATAGGGCTAAGAGAATAATGTCAGACAAATAAGTGATTAACTGCACAGCGCTATAATGTACTTGTGAGATATATAAAGTGAGATAATAATTATAAAAACATTTTTGTAATCTTTCATCATCATCATCATCATCATTTATTTATATAGCTCCAACATATTCCGTAGCGCTTTACAATTGGGGATAAACATAGTAAACTAATAAACAAACTGGGTAAAACAGACAAAGAGGTGAGAAGGCCCTGCTCGCAAGCCTACAATCTATTGGACAATGAGAGTTTGACAAATGAGGTTAAGTCTACATTTTCAGTCGGCCCAGCCAGACTGCAAAGGTAAAAGTGACTCATAAGCTAAATGATCCTGTCACACAACAATGGTGATCAAGGGGTAGTTGTATAACAGGTGGTAATAGGGTAATGCACTGAGGTTAAGAGGGTGGTTGAGGAATATTATAAGCTTGTCTGAAGAGGTGGGTTTTCAGAGAATGCTTGAAAGCTTGTAGACTAGAAGAGAGTCTAATTGTGCAAGGGAGAGAATTCCATAGAGTAGGTGCAGCCCGGAAAAAGTCCTGTAATCGGGAATGGGAGGATGTAATGAGTGTGGATAAGAGACGCAGATCTTGTGCAGAATGGAGTTGCCGAGTTGGGAGATATTTTGTGACAAGACAGGAGATGTATGTTGGTGCAGCTTTGTTGATGGCCTTGTAGATTAGTAAGAGTATTTTATAATGGATTCGGTAGAAAACAGGCAACCAGTGTAGAGACATACAGAGTGATTCAACAGAAGAATAATGATTTGCAAGGGATATCAATTTTGCCGCAGTATACAAAATAGATTGTAGGGGTTTGAGTCTGTTTTTGGGAAGGCCAGTAAGGAGGGAATTGCAATAGTTGATGCGGGAGATGATAAGTGCATGAATTAAGGTTTTTGCAGTGTCTTGTGTGAGATATGTGCCAGAGTCAATGTGGGGAACAAAGGATAGGTGTGAATCAAGGATTACACCTAGGCAGCGAGCTTGTGGGGTGGGATTTATGGTCATGTTGTCAACAGAGATAGAAATGTCAGGTATGCTCTTGTTGGTGGGTGGGAATATTATTAACTCTGTTTTAGAAAGATTAAGTTTGAGTTGGCAAGAGGACATCCAAGATGAAATAGCAGAAAGACAGTCAGTTACACGGGACACAGATGTCGAGAGATCAGGAGAGGATAGATAGATTTGGGTATCATCCGCATAGAGATGATACTGAAATCCAAAGGAACTTATTAGATTTCCAAGAGAAGCGTTATAGATAGAGAATAGCAGAGGACCTAGGACTGAACCTTGTGGTCTCCAACTGATAGGGGAAGCGGAGCAGAGGTGGCTCCATAGAAATTAACACTGAAGGAGCGATTAGAAAGGTAGGATGAGAACCAGGATATAACAGTGTCTTGAAGCCCTAGGGATTGCAGTGTTTGTATGAGGAGAGAGTGGTCAACGGTGTCAAATGCAACCGAGAGTTCCAGGAGAATTAGGAGAGAGTAATGGCATTTAGTTTTAGCAGTGATCAGATCACTGAACACCTTAGTCAAAGCAGCCTCTGTGGGGTGTCGTACACGTTTTTTTTTTGCCCTCATTTTTCAGTATTGTTGATGTAATTATGCTTTCATATTCTTCCTTTGCCAAAAAGTCAAAATACTACCATCTTTGTCAACACTATAGCGTTTCACTCGTTTGTCATCTGGGGAATTAGGGTACTGGATCTTTCAATCCTGCCACATCAGAACCGGCAAGTATTGACTCTGAAACAGCAGTTATACTGCATGAAGGATAATCAACTTTTATAAAGTATACTAAAATACATGCATATTACTGGGGTTTTTTTATCCCACGTTAAGTTTAAGCAAAGTTATGATTTATAGCTATATTGGAAGCACATTGTTAACCTGCTAGAGCAGCGCCAATAACGTATCTGGTGAAACTATTTCAGGTTCTTTCAGGTTGCAAGGGGTTAAAGTTCAAATATCAATTTTTTATTGTTAACAAGTAAAAATATATCAATAATGTACATAGATTTGATCCTTCTCTTAGTAATATGTTTAATCAGCAATTATCCAGGGCCCCACCCTCTCTCTCTCTCTCTCTCTCTCTCTCTCTAGAGAGAGAGAGAGAGAGAGAGCTTGATAGACCAATGACTGGCACCATTACAGAAGGTCCAGGACGAGGCATCTTGTGTTGCAGCAAAACCAGTTTTTATAGAAAGGAAACTAAGGCTGCTGGATATCACTAACATATAAGGTATAAACATAATTGGGAGCTTCTTATTGATAAACTCTGAGCATTAAACAGTTTCACTTATTTTATGCACGTGCAACAGCAGTGAAGTTACACGGGACCATTCAGTATATGCGCAGTTAGCACTGGGACTACGCCTGGCTGATATATGTATATAGAAATACCCCGGCTTTGTCTTGGTTACTACAGCATTTCATAATACACACAATAAAAGTACAAGAACAATAAAATGGAGTTAAGCGGCTATTTTGATTGGCCTGTCACACTGACAGCAACCACTATTTTCACAGGTAGATCACGTCACAAATGTAGACCAATAGTGTTTTAAAGGTCAGATGAGCATTTAACTAATAATAACATACTTAGGACATTTGTCAGAAAGATAAACAGGATAACTGTCACAGGAGAGGAAACACATGATCTATGCCATGAGCCACAAGGTCTCATGGCATTGCAATAAATGTATATGTTTAATGTGTTCCTACAAATCTATATTTATATCTAAACTAAGTCTTACCCTTCCTTGTATCAATGTAGAACCAATAATGTTAGTCCCTGAGTAACATAAGGGGACAGAGAATAGAGAGGATAGAATGTGATAGCTGTGATTTAACAATACAAATACTGTGATTTGGACTCTTGACACCATTATCCAGGACTTTATACCACAGTGTTGGATTCCTAATATATATTACTACAATAAAATGATGACACAGACATCACACTGTGAGGAAAGATACAATATATATTTATTACACTTTCAGGTAACAAGTAAAACATGACTACATTATCCTAATAGAAGCACTCAGGGTTCTAAAATACCCCCAATGTAAATAATATACAGTAAATACATAAAGTGTATTGATATTTAAAATGTGATGACGTGTTTATTATTTGCTTTCTCTCCTAATAAATTGTTAGATATGTAACGTATTGAAATGGGCTTGAAAATACATGAAAATTATCCTCTTACAGCTTTGTTATTATTTACAGATTTAGTCACAAGAAACACAACAGAATTCTCATTATAGCTGCACAGACTTTATATTCAGGGGTGACGCTGTGACCACATAATCTGCTCTTGAACCTGGGATTTCCAAAGATTAAAATCAGAATCTGAGCAGAGGGATAAAGCTGGATATATAGCCAGAGGGTGAAATACAAAATATTATCAAGATATAAAAACGATGCTAAAAATGCAGTTGTTAACAAATACAAAGCAATATCCAACATAACACGTAGAATCATTGTCCTGACAGCTCGTACATGGCCCTGGAGCTGAGGAGATGTTACATGAGATTCTCTCTGCTTCATCCTCCAGATGTGTCTCAGTACAGTTGTGACACTGAGCCCGATACAGAGACAAGTCACAGGAAATGGAAGACACAGTCTAATCAATAATCTGGAGATGGTGTACGTATAGTTCCAGGTAAATGCATGACCAGATAGAATTGGTTTGTCAGTGTTATTTTTTGTAATGTCTAAGTTTGATGTCAGGACTATTGGTATATTAATGACAATGTTAAATAACAGTGATCCCATTATGAGTTGAGGAAGAAAAGATGTGAACCTTGTTTTGACAAGAAGCAAAAACTGGTGGGAAACGTTCACCAATCTAACAGAGTAAAAGATGGAGATCCAGGTGGTGTTCCAGAAACTAACATCAATCTGGAAACTATTAATCATAAACATGATTAAAAACACATGTTTGTCCACAATCAGATATATCCCAAAGATGTCAAAAATACCATGAACAGTTAAGAAGCCCTGGAAGAGAACGTTTGTAAGTACTATAACAAATTGGATTAAATCACCCAGATTACTGATCTTTTTCCAGTGCCTGAAATACACATTGAAAAGTGAAGGACATATAATGGTCCCAGATATCCCAGTGATCATCAGAATAATGAATTTGCACAGACTCATTGCTGACCACATTTCCTAACAATTGTGATCCTTGTGTGATTCCTCCTGATCAATGATTACTTTGTGGATGAGAAGTCCGTAGTGTAATGATTAGACAGAGGAAGTAGTTTCAGATAAATCTGTGCTCTGAATGCAAATATGTTCAGTATCGGTATAACAGGTGTGGGCTGTGTTGGCAGAGCCTCTATAATCAGGTTACAGAATGATAGTCTGGCTTCATCTCTGGCTTCATATTTGTATCAGTAAGATCTTATCTCATGGAATTTTCTCTTGAGCAGAAAATAAATCAAGTGAAATATGAAAGCCGCGGGAGATGCCATGATGGAAAGTTGTATTTACATTCGATCTTGTTTTAATCAGATAGATTAAGTTGATAACAGTAAGTGAGTAGAAACTGTCAGTTTTACCACTTTACATTATCAGTTATGCTCTAACTTGAGTTTATTATATAAGTTACATATAGCATCCAAAAGTTTAGAGGATGGAGGAGTCTCCTTGGCCATGAAAGTACTTTCCATAGGTAATAGCACAGAAGATGTCTTGAAAGCTCTGTTGGGATGTGGCTATCAGTACATAATTGGCAGAGCAGACAGGACGTCAGGGTGTGTGAATAAATAAAAGGTCAGGGGTGTATAGCGGTGGATGAATGCTCTGTAGGACAGAGATCAGAGTTCAAACTATGTTCGGTAGAGAACAAGAAATCAAAGTAAAGATTGGTGAGGTGGTGAAGAGGAAGTGAAGAGGCAGAAGATAAAAATAACTGAACAGAATTGAAATAGGGAAGAGATGAGGAAGTTGTCAAAGTCAAGTTGAGAGATAATGAAATAGTAGATAATAGTTTCTGTAGTGTTAAAGGTGAGAAAGGTTCTTCTACTGGTGATTTTCAGAAGTTGGTGCAACAAGCTGCGGAAAGAGACTAGATATGGAGAGAGTGGTAAACAACGTTTGGATTTGAAAGATAGTGTTAATTGTGCTGAGATTGATGTGAGGGTCTTCAGAGCCTCTTGAAGGAGGGAAGATAATGAGCCCTGTTTCAGATATGTTGAGCTTTAGGCAGCAAGACATTTAACAAAGGAGTGAAGGTCAGAGGGAGTAGAAAAGATTTGGATTCCATCAGTGTAGAGGTGGTATAGGAAATGTAAATACTTGGTTATTTCAACAAGAGAGGAGACATACACTGAGAAGAGCAGAGGGCTGATGACGGGACCAAAAGGGTAGGGGAGAGGATGCAATCAGTTGCTGGAGAGGTAGTGAAGTTAAGGTGTTCAGGAGTAAAAGGTTGTCAAAGGTATAGATGGCAGCAGGAGACTGAGCATGCATAAATGAAACATGGACTTAGCAGACCTGGTAGTTTTAGTATGGACGGGCAAAATATTCACAAAAATAACCATAATGAAAAAGAATGGAAATAAATATGCTATAATCACTATAGCATCTAAACTGATCCTGGAAATAAACAAGATTTCACCTCTGAACAACCTGAAAACCTACAGCATAGAAGAACCACGTTTGTATTTGTTTTCCAGTTGTCAAATTGATTGAATTTATTTTACAATAAATAACTACAAAGTGGGAGATTGTGAGAAAATTCAACCAATAGCGTAAGATGACATAGATGCAGGGTTACAAAGAATTTTATTGTCTTGTGGTATAACCACACGATTAAGGTTGGTCTACAAAGCATTCAAATTCAAGCACAATCTTAAATCACTTTTATTGTTAATAAATAAAAACACTAGTCAATTTATATACTGTTCGCCAAATGCAAAATACTAAAATAAAATAGGAGAAAAAAGAATAAGAAAATCTGTGAAATAAAATAATGATAAAAAATAGACCCGCTGTGGGAGCCGGTATAAAGCGTGTGGATACATTATTTCTTAAGGGTGTCAAAGTTATCATAGGTGTTAAGGAGATCTCAGCATAAATAATTCTTGCTTCATATCTTCTCATTGTGTCTTCTTATCTATATTTCCACCTACAGATACCAAACCTCCATATGCGATATATGTATCTTAATTTATCTTGGGAATATAATTTATCCAAGACTTATCACATTTCAAATCTTTTAATGATTCAACACACACATGTATTTTCCAAGATATATAATGAATATCTACACTATGACTATGTAAAAATATTGTGAACTGTGGGAAGATACTGGATAATCCTAGAGGTAGTAGGTCTCTAAATAATGATAGCCAACTATAAGATGTTTTCATAAGCAATCCTATCAAACGGTGTTAGACATCAACGCTCTAACCAATATGATTGTTCATTTCATTATTATTATCATTTATGAATCGTTTGTTCAAAATATAAATATTGTTTTGTTTTTGTTTTTTATTTTTTTATCTATTTCTTTCATGTATTATTTTCCTTTTTCATTTGTTTATTAGTAATTAATACATATACAAAGCAGATCTGATCTCAAGAACTTATTGGTAGATCCCTTAATTATTCTTCTTACTTGAGTGCATAAATAATTTGGTCAGAGAAATATCCGACCAAAAGTGTGTGATAATCAGTGTTGCTTAGTGTGATGCGATAATAATTTGTTCCCACGGCCTTCTCCACTTAATAGGTGTCTGTCATCAAACACTCAGGGTCGTACTACAATTAGGCTTCTACAGTGTTCACGGACGAATAATGTGTTGCATTACATGATGTTCCTTATTAATTTCTTAATATATAATGTAACTCTCAAGTGTAATACAGCACTGCTAGGCCAGATGTTCATATCTGCACCTGCCAGTGAGAAACTAAATGCAACACCAAAGCACCCAAATTCTTAAACAGCGATGCTGCCTCTTAGTATTATGCAGTATCACAGTATAACTCCCCTATTAGAAAAGCTCCCCTAGATTATTATCACATGAACACAGTGAATATAAATGTAAATATAATTTCATGGACGCAGTTGAACACCGCTTGCTAGCCCCTTACAATTTCCAGGTTCCAGATGTCACAGGGGACGTACAACCCAGATGCACATATTGCCATTTAGGTTTAATAATGGGAATTACCTGTTTACTACTGAGTTATGCATTAAATATTGTGGATAGCCAATCAGTTTAATGAAATTTTTATTGCCATGAGAATTGTCCAATTCTTGAAATCCATATGTCCTCAGCGCATTACAAATGCCTCAATTACAGAAATGTCACGATATTCATATCTGAATCCAATCGATACAGAGGAAGAGAATATATATATATATATATATATATATATATATATATATATATATATATATACATATAAATCCGAGACAATTTCAAACATTCGCACAAGTATGTAGTGTTTGTTTGTAAAATGTAAAGGAATGCACCTACCTCTCTGGTAGAAGAATCATCTAATTTAACCATATTGGAATGTCAGCAAAAATGAATAAATAATCAGTTTGACTAAATGACAACATAGTATTCTCCCTCTGTCGGTCTCACATAGTGTTGTATAACAAGATGAGTGTGTGCAGGTGTATAGTAAATTCTCCCATTATGTGAGGAGGAGGCAAATGCTGTGTTTAGTCATCACTATGATCCGTAAGTTACACTTGCCTGTGAGTAGGTGCAAACTTTACATCGAAAACGGCGCACTTCTGCCTGCGCTGGAGCTTGAATCGCACATATCTGCGGGGAACGCCTTTACTGAACATTGACAATGTGCATGCGCCACTTCCCCTCCTTATTCAGCCCATGAAATCATAAGTTGTAATAAGAGTCCTTTGTGCTCGAAGATGTATTGGACATTGCTGCGTTCAATGACGTATGCTCCGGTTTTGGGCATCTGCAGAGCGTTTTGGGCAAAATACGGCAAGAATTGGCATTTGCATTGTTAATGACTCAGGCCCACCATGTGCATGCGCAAGTCTGTATTTAAGATCAAGTGCATACAGGTTATATGTTCCTTGATGAATACTATATTAAGTCACTTACGGGCGTAAAATGTAACACATGTATCACTGCGTTTGTATTTGCTCCTTCATATGATTTGCGAGCAGAGACACCTTATTGCTCTACATACTACTGTATTACTCCTGATAGACAGAGGAGCACACAGCTGTACTATCCCTTTATCACCCTCATTCACCTTATTACACCTAAACACTCATGTTTCATGGCAGTTATTGAATATTAATCCTTTATAGGCAATACCACATCGATCTGTACTATTCCATGGTATGCAAAACCCATTTAGAATTTATACTACCTTAATCAAAGTAGTGCACATTTGTTTTAAAAAAAACTAAAACAAACACACAAAATGTTGTTTTTTAAAATGAAGCTTTCTTTAGTAAAAAATAGTCAAAATTCAAAATAACACTGAATAAATTTTAAATAATTGTCTTGAATCATATTGACATATTTCACTATACATTTTTGTTTTTTCAGAATCACATTCAGTGGTAGGATCTCTTTGGCGCCTGGAAAAAAAAAATAATTAAAAGACTTCATTTTAACATCAAAACATTTTAATATAATGAGAAACATTTCATATAGAGCATATGGGTGTAGTTTGTTCCTACGTTTCTCTGACTCTGCAGAGTTAAGAGGTGCTACATTAAGGTAAGTTCTCAAAAACATTCATTTTTGTGTGAACACAGTACTAGCCAGAGGACTGTATTTTGGAGGCACACTTTTTAGGCCCATTAGGGTAGACCCCAATAGAATAGCAATCTTTGACTAGGTTAGGAAAAGACACATTTAGTAAAGAAAGGCTTTGCGAGACCTATAATTTTATGCTGCAAAACAAAATGATTAATATAATTCTAGATTATAAAATCAATATACTAACATTCTTCTGCAGGACCTGGGATGTACCTGCCCTTTACTGCTCCTCTATGGTGTCCTCCTCCAGGGGCTCCTTCATAATGTCCAGGTTATCCTCTTACCCTTCGTCAGATGGTAGGTAAAGGGATTTTGGTGGTGGTGGGTAAAGGGATTGTTATGGGCATGGGGAAAGGGTCTCCTACTGGTGTGCGCCCTCTTGGGATGTCTCCTCCTGAAGGGTCTCATCTTTGGGTGCATCAGCAGAGAACACAGCCTTTTCATTAATCTCAAGTGAAACTAAAACGGATATTTAGAAGCAATTGTCACAATTTAGCAAACATTAGAGATCGCTTTGTCGATATTAACATTCAAAATGGATAAGCTTTTATCTATTCTTACATAACCTCAGTCAATCAATTACGAGAAAATAATTATTATTGACTATTATTATAAAGCACTTATTTCTTATGATAAGGGCTCATTTGATTTCAAACAAATCCTTTAAACAGCACCTGAGGATCAGTTTCATTAAGGTATTCTGAAAAAATGTAAAATCAGCACTTAGAGATATTAAATCAAAAATCATCTGATATAATTACTAAGTCCTTCGCTCGCTAGCTTGTTTGGTTTTAAGGGGTTCTAATATTTTACTTTTTAATATATAACATATTTTAAAGGCATCTGGCAAAGGTTCATTTATATTACTTTTTGTCTGGGCTGCTTGTATTATACAGTGAGTAACATTTACAATTGATGCCATATATTCGATCTTTTGGTAGTACTGCCTCAGGAATACCTCGTATGAAAATCAGTTCCCTTTTTGTTACAATAACCTAAGATTATCAGTTGTTACCATGTTCCTTGAAATGTTCTCATTCTATCTATATGTAGTCATGGTCCTCTATGTTACCTTCCACCGGTTCAATGAATGGATGAATTATTTATGTAATTTCATTATAATTTATATCTGTTACACCCTAGTCCAAAAAATGTAATATTTACAAATAGCGTCCTCTTCTCCCATCTCTTCAAGTTTCACTGAGGTCAATAATCAAAACACACAGAGAACATATTTGCATGTTCCTTCCTCACTCTGCCCAGTATGAAATCATTACACCACTGACACTTGTTCAGATCGGCTGTTATTATTACCAAAGGTAACAAGACAAGTCGTCCAGTTTTACAGAATGCAGCTGGCTGAGCAGATTGTGGAAACCATCATTATAGTTATCATCTGGGCACATGGGATCATCATAAACTCATCTATCCTCACTGTGTACATCAGACTCTGGAGAAAGATCACTAGTCCTGGTGTCAGTGATAAAATCCTGTTCACTATGGCTCTCACTAATATTGTCCTGCTGTGCTCAGTGATGTTTGACTATTACTTGTATTCTTTTCAGGCCCAGAGAGATATTGGCACCTATGTATTATTTGATCTTTATGTGCTGAATGTCACATTCAGTATGAGTTTTTGGAACACCACCTGGCTCTCCATCTGCTACTGTGTGAAACTTGTCAATGTTTCCCACCAGATCTTTCTTTGGGTGAAAATGTGGTTCTCTTATTTCGTTAACAAACTACTCATAGGATCAGCAATATGTACAGTTTGTGCTAATTTGCACTTGTTCTGGTCAGCAAACGTGACATTTATTCAAAATACAAATATTACTGTTACATCAAGTAATAAAATAAAGATGAATGTCTACTTTGGTATAATTAACCTGTTGTTCAGTTACACCGTGCCTTTTACTCTGACTCTGGTATGTATTGGACTCAGTGTGACGTCTCTAATACAACACGTCTGGAAGATCAGGCAGAATGTATCACAGGTCAGCTCATCTCCTCAGATCCAGGCTCTGGTTCGGGCAGCTGTGACAATGACTCTGCGTGTGATGTTGGACTTAAGCTTCCTAATTATCATTATTTATATGTCTGTAATGTTGTTTTATCTGGAACCTGTAGTAGATATTATCTTATTTCTGATTTTCGTGTTATATCCATCATTACAAGCTTTTGTATTAATCTTTGGAAACCCAAAATTGAAGAGAAGTCTCCTACGGTCAAGAATCCACCTCTGAGGTGATTACTTAATTTGAAGAATTTGCCAGAAGACAGTTTTTTTTATTTTATTTTATGTTCATTCAATGAAGTTGTACATTTGCATTTGAATGTCCAATTTATTATGATTAGAAAAATAAATTATAAATCCGCATTTAGAGGTAATATATATTGTCATGGTCATCCATTGAGGATCCTAATAATGGCTCTCGCCTGCTGTCTGTCTACCAATCACAGGAGTCTAATCTAAGGTTTGTAGTCAGACTGTAAGCCAAGGTGTAGTATAGTGAGCGGTTCTTCCATCTCAAACACCTGTGAGAGTAAAGGCATAATTAATATACAAAGACACATTGACACATAAAGAGTCACATACACTAATACAGTATATCTTTGTCAGTGAAACAATAACATTTGTGTCTTATTTACGTGCAGTCTCTGAAAGTATTGCCATTTACTTGTCACTCTTCTCCCTGCTCCTTTCTAGTGCTGTAATAAATGTAATCTGCATAATGATTTGCTATCTCCTGGTTTTCTGGAAAGTCCCTGAATCAGCAGGATGCTACAGAATATCTTTAAGACAAACATCTTCCTGCAGTCATCTAAAGAACAGTCACCCCACAGCTCCTCAATAATCCTGTGCACTATCAGTGTTCTCTCCTACAGCTTCCCCTTTACACAACTATGGATGCTGACCACCTAGTGCTTACCCACTGTAACTGAGTCTCCACCTACATTAGAGTGCTAGTATCTCTACTGACACTGACAAGGTCATCATTTCCAATCAGGAGAAGAAACTGAGACTAATCCAGACCAGAAATGGGACAGATAATAATGCAGGGTCCTAATACTTACCCTTACAGTGTAACACCAAGAGGTGAGGGGCCAGGAGTGCAAACATAAGTGGCTACTTATGGAATGTAATAGCTGTTATGGGAAGGAATGCAGATGTATTTATCCAATACAGTACAGCAGTCGTATATCCCACAGTACAGTTTATCGTCTCTTCTAGCCTTGTAGTAAAATCAGCTATTTGATAATTCATAGAAGCCAGAAACAGTTAGCTAAAAACAACAAAACCACATAGATGCTCTATACAATGACTTTTTGCTGCTGACTTAACAATTTACAACAATGAGGAAAAACATGATAATCTCTCACTGCCGGCTTTCATTTTCCCTCCTGGACACCTTGACAGCTGTGATAGAATTGTTTTTTTCATAATATTTATTACATAAAGTTTAAATGCATATATAAGTAACTCAAGACTTTACCGATTTACAGTTTTATCTAATAGGTGTCGGCATAATTATAATGAAAACGTTTAAACCACTTAATTTTATATAAGAGAAAAGAAGGTATTTGGTGTGGATTTTATTTTAAATTTTCTAGTGTGGACTTTAAATAAAGAAGTGCCCTGATCCTCTTCTACACAATGGTGTTTTGGGTTTGGGGATTTCCTGCACAGGTCCAGATTTATTAATTTCTATGCTAAACTCATTATTTGAAGCTAAGTAAACATATTTATTTTATTCATTGAAATATTTGTGTCTGTGTCATTTCTTTTAACATTTAACTTAAAACAATAGTCTTCTGCTGAAGAACACATACAAATCTGTCCAGCACTAATCAGCAGCAGACCATGTCCCGTACATGCACTTTATTGCGTTATGAAACTGTGCCAAATTCTATCATGTAGACTGGAGGAGATCATTTGCAAGTGGATATCATAGGAAGAGGAGAAAGCAACATCTTTACTCTGTGGGCATTAACCTTGTCAAGGTCAAAGTTTCCTCCATGCAAGTCTTACACAATATGAAATATACACAGGCTTACATTTAAGAAAACATCTTACATGCCTTAAATAGCACTAAAATCCACTGTATAATTTTGATTTAGCATCTCCTGTCTCATAGATTTATTTATTATCCATCTTCTTTAGATTCCTAGAATCCAACACTAAATTCTTTAGACAATAAATTGCAGATGACTGTTTATCTTAAAATATATATTGCTTTTGCATTATAGCAAAACAAAGAAGAAATGCATAGTCCCACTAAATTAATAGTTCATTTATGGTTGTGTGAAGGACCCAACTCTACAAGAGTCGTATCCCAATACATAGACTGTGAAATTCTTCCTTCCCCCAAATTCCCTGCCCATGTCCATGTACCTGTACTGACATTAATTTTTTTACAGCATCTCTGCCTTATCCTACTTGTCAGTGGTGCTTTTGCACCACAAAGGCGATAAACAGCTCCTCTTCTATATTTTCACAATATACTTCAAGATAATTTTGCTAATTTTATTAAATGGCAATGGCTTTAAACAATAATTGTTACCATACAATATTTTATCTATTATGTAAGTGTAATACTGTTTCCCTCTTGGTGCAACATAATATGGTCCAATAAAAATATTGCACCAGATGTTAAATTTTTTTGGAATGTGAAGATACCATATTTTGTGATGCTTTACAAACATGCATATTAAACAGACTGTAAAATCTCCAACACAGAGAAGTAGATACCACGACCTTGATCCTTTGTCTCAAAAATGTACTTATTCTAACTTCAGGAGACAGCGCTTACACTATGTAGCTGTGAAACCTCACTTCTGTATTGCACACAACCTCAGAGAAACACTTTTCATACAAGTCGGCACAGAATAATATGTTGTGTAGTGACGGCGCACATGTGCACTAATGTCAGGGATTGATAAAGCTCTGCTCACAGTGACATCACAGAGACCAAGGGAGCGAGGGAAAAGTGACAGTTAGGTGAGAGGAATTACTGGAAACTGGCAGTTGAAGTGTAGCAGTTGGTCTGGAAAAAGAGGGCCAGAGAGAAAGGAGGCTGAAGAGAGAAGGAAAAGAAGAAAGTGACAAGCAAGAGAACAGACAGGAGGCAGAAGTGGAAAGTTGGAACGGAGAAGAGAGAGACAAGAGGAGTCTCAACAGAGTGACATATACAGCAGCAGGATGAAAATTAAAGACAGAGGGAGAAGAGAAGAAAGGTGAAAAACAGCAGAGATTTACATGAGAGGAAGAGGAACTAATAGCATGACAGAGGAGTGAGAAAAAGAAATCAGAATGCCAGAAGCAAGACAAAGTACATTATTAAAGCTGACAAGCAAGAGATAAGACATCTTTCACACCACGTTAAATACCTGTATCCCGATCCTGAAGAGACTGCCTGAAACTAGACCTGAAGCAACATATTTATAAGTACCCTTTAGTTTTATTATACTTCCTGTTTTACTAGAAAGACTGAGCCAAATGTACATATTAGCTTAGTCAGACATATAACTTTTTTCCAGGATTGAGTTACATTTTAAAGGGTAAGTTTAGGGATAGTTAGCCAAACTTATGAACTGAGTCAGATAGGAAATCAGTTATAAGGGTTCGGTATAGTTATGAAAACTACTCAAGAGAGACAGTAAAATACATGTGACAAGCATTGGAGAAATCTGTGTTTATTCCTATTTTATTATTGCTTGCTGACGGATCTCTACCATAGGAGTATTGCAGTTACCATTTTATTTATACTGAGAACTCATATAGTATTACTGAAAAGTAACAAAATGACCCTGTAGACACAGATACCAAATGCACTTTATGATGTGTGCTGCATATTGTTATATATTGGACAGTCATATTTACATGTGAAAGTTATATAGGTTTAAATTGCAGTGTTTTTTTACATGGCACTGTTTAGTATAAACTGCTCGCTAGAATAATGTTCAGATGTAGAGGTACCTCTGAAGTTAGTCTTTAGGATATTAAGAACTGTGTGTTATTATATGATAAGCTAAAGCTTAATCTGTTGTTTAGGTTACATTGAGCCGATATACTATTTTAAATGTGCACTCATTATGAAAACTTATATAAAAAAAAAATCTAGCCTGGGGAACCGCTCTAGAAATAAACATACCGGTGGTTTCTAATGCTAGCTATACAGTGGTGTGTGTTTTCTGTACTCGAGCCTGGGGTTGAAAGTAAGG
Organism: Mixophyes fleayi; assembly: GCF_038048845.1. Classification (NCBI taxonomy): domain Eukaryota; kingdom Metazoa; phylum Chordata; class Amphibia; order Anura; family Limnodynastidae; genus Mixophyes; species Mixophyes fleayi. The sequence continues at coordinate 2,703,160 of NC_134408.1, read as the reverse complement.
GTGTGGAGGACTCCTTGGTCTCCCTCTGGTGTCACTGAACAAGGGCTTTACCCCACAAAGAGCTTACTATCTGAAGACCAAGGTGGAGGCACTGTGAATCAAGAGTAATGATCAACTAGTGGGCCATTAACCGGAACACACCCACACACATCCATTCCCATACACGCCTTAATCCTAGGAAAAGAGGTGTTACAGTTAATACTCAAGTTAATGGCCATGTAATGAATGCAGGCTACAAATCTCTTCCACCTGTTATTTGATGAACGAATACATTATTTCACTTATAAGATGCCACATAATTCCACAAATTAGATGCTACAAATTTACATCAGACTCTATCCTTTATATCTTTTAGCAGTTTATCACACAGACATCTTCCTGATGAGAACATGGGGGAATATGCAAAAATTTAAGATTTACCCATGTAAAGAACTAATACACATAACACAGAAAATGAATACAGACTACAAATCATATTCACCTGTTATTTGCTACTTCATAGTTTTAGAGTCTTAGAAGACTCCACCCACCAAGTTTTAAAGGACACCAGACATTTAGGCCCTGCGACATGATTCTTCACCATCACACCTTGAAAATACATCTTTAAATAACTATATGCCCGCAATAATCTAAGTCTTATAAAGTGCAAGATGTATAACTGTGCAAGTAAATTGAAGACACATTTGTGTCAAAATAAATATTTTGTTAAGAAATGTAGAATTGTGACCTTGTTTTTATAACTTTTGTTAAGGTGTTTAACCATAGAATATTGTTGGCTTTTAGGGACAGAGTTTTCTATGTGTGAGCTAAGCAGCAAAGGGTGTAGGAAATGAATGAGAAGGTGGCTCCTGGGGCTCAGGCTCACCTGCACCAGATGCACAACTGAGGCCATGGTGTGTTTTGCAACATTTGGCCACTTGTTCTTTTTACAACAGACACTATTTTTTTCCATTATGACATTTTGAGATGAGTAGTGTGAGCAACGTTGTTCACTTATAGAGGCTCCTGTGAGGTTCTAGATGGAACTTGCCATTGGCCCAGGTGTAGATGAGCATGGAGGGGGTTGGTACTAGTGAATAAACTGGAGGCGACCGTAACTGATAACATTTTTTATTGGGAACAAAAAGTAATAATTTTGTCAGATCATACTGATATATTTCGCTATAGATTATTTTTTTTCCGAATCACATCCAGTTGTAGGATTTCTTCTGCATCTGGAAAAGAATTAAAATACTACATTTTTACATTACAATAGTACATATGAGAAACATTTCATATGGAGAATATGGGTGTAGTTTTTTTCCTACATTTTCCTGGCCATGTAGAGTTAAGAGGTCACTTTACAGCAAACACCTATTATGCCCATTAAGTCAGATACCTGTAGAATAGCTGAAATACTCTACAAGGCCTACAATTTTATGCTGCAAAACAAAGTAATTAATATAATACTAGATTATAAAAAGATACTTACAAACTTGCACAGGGGGCCTGGAAAGTCATTGCCTCCTCCTGCTCTTCCATGGTGTCTTCTTCCAAGGAGTTTTATCTATTCCCTCAAACTCTTCGTCTGTTGGTAGAAAAAGGGATTCTTGGGTGGTTGGGGAAAAGAATCCTTGGGGGTGTGTGCAAAAGGATTCTTGGGATTTGGATAAATGGCCTCCTCCTGGTGTACCTCTTCATGGTGTGCCTCCTCCTGGGGTGCCTCCTCCTGGGGTGCCTACTCCTCCTGGTGTGCTTCCACCTGGGGTGCCTCCCCCGGGGTGCCTCCTGCCTTTTCTTCCCAATGATGGTTGGAGGCAGAGTCTTGTGCAGTATAAAAAATATGAACCCAGACCCTGTGAATATCAGAGAGGGATTATATCTTATAATTGCTTTGACACATTCTTAAAGAATGGGACATCTATTTGGTGAGCTCTTCTATACAGTGAGACTTCTCGTAAAGATTGTTCTTAACCAGAGGGACACTGTTGGTTCCTTATATATTCCACCATAATCAGAAACTGTTACTCTCCTCCAGACCACATTTCTATTTTGACATCTGCTGATCCAATTTGGCCACTTTTATAGTCAGATAACTGTATGATATCTATTGCAGCTGTCCATTCACTACCTGATTTATATATAACTTGTGTGTGTGTGTTACTTATGGTAGATATGTGTTTATTAATAAATTGGAAATTAATTAAGGTTCTGCAATATGTAATATTTTGTTATTATCCTTTACAAGCTTAAGCACAGTAATTATTTTTCATAATCTATTGATATGTTGTTGATAGATTTTAATCCTTAGTGCAATCAGCATAGGCCTGTTTGCTTCTCTGTAACCTCTTCTCACTGCCTTTCTCAGTGGACTGTCTTTCATATTCATCAAAATATCCATCACCTTGATCTTGTTTTCTCTAATCTTTGACCAGTTTCTGATATTTTTTATCAGTCCTTTCCCTCTCTTCGACCATCACCTGACAACCAGCAATCTTCCACTTTGTCCTTTAAGCCCTCTAACTCAAAGAAGCCTCATCATACCTGCAAATATCTCAGTTATATTACTTTTCAAAAATTGATAATTCCCTACAACACCTCTTCCCTCATTTCTGACATTCTTCTGTCCTGATCTGCTCATCCCACATCCTAATCACACCCTAGCAACATTTCCTGAGTAAGTGACTGAAAAACTTCCCAGCATCAGGGACAACCTTAGCCACAGTACACAAAGGAACCAACTTTCAAAAATTGTTCTGAAAAGTACAACATTAATGGTGATATTCACCAAAGTCTGTAGTCTGTATGTTTTCCCCGTGTTTGTGTGGGTTTACTCTGGGCGCTCCAGTTTCCCTCCACATTCCAAAAAAATACTAGTAGGTTAATTGGCTGCTATCAAATTGATCCTAGTCTGTGTGTGTGTGTGTGTGTGTGTGTGTGTGTGTGTCAGGGAATTTAGACTGTAAGCTTTGTTGGGGCAGGGACTGATGTGAGTGAGTTCTCTGTACAGCGCTGCTGAATTAGTAGCACTATATAAATAAATAATGATGATGAGTGCCTCAAAGATATTTACCACACCTAACAAAATGTTCTGGCTGTTTCCAAGCAAATATCCTTATCTTAAATCTGCTTCTGTTAATCCCAAATGCCTCTTTTACATATTTAATATTTTTAACTATCCCATAGCCATATTCTTTGGCCAAGATCTTGTTTAGTACTTCAAGGACAACATTGACAAGATATGATATGACAAGGTATCATCTTTCCAATCAACAATCAATTTCTTTCCAACCTTCCACCTAACCATCTCGCCATGCTCGTTCTCATCACCTCTCTCTTCCCGGCTCCCTTAACTGCTGCTCCTGTGCTTGATCCCCACCACTGACTCCCTTTTGTGCCTGCTGTCTGTTTGCCCTCCCTTTAGGATGTAAGCTCTTACAAGCAGGGCCCTCTTCCTTCCTGTCTCTATACCTATTCTTCTGCTTCAACTTCACTATAATTGTTAAAATCTGGAGCTTCTGGAGTCTTGGTATTACTAGTTTATTGTTCTGTATTGTTTTCCCTGTATGGTCTATTGTTTTTATTGTGTATGGCACTGTGGAAACCTGGTGGTGCCATATAAATAAAGGATAATAATAATAATAATAATAATAATAATAATAATAATAATAATAATAATAATAATAATAATTATAATAATAATAACCTCTAGAAATGTATTTTCTTTTGATGCCACAAAAGAAGAGGAAGTCTCTATCCCCTTCTACAGATCAGTAACTCACTTATTGTTGTGCTCATCCAAGCCTCTAACATCTGTAGTATCCATCCTCTTCACTTTCCATCATTATTCAAACAAGCAGTAATTACTCCTACCATAACAAAAATAAATTTCTGATATTCTCTCTCTCAGATTACTGTCACATATCCCATACATATCCCATAATCCCTGTGTTCACCAAGATTACTGAAAACCTTTCTGTCATTTAATCTTGGATGTCTTCTTGGTAGCTTAAGTTCAGTCTTTCAAATACTGGACTACATTTTTTAATAACATATCAATAAATCCTTCACTCACTGCTTAGGTAACTGTCCCAGTTACTCAGTAAACCTCTAAATAGAGCGAATCAGGTTTTAGTTTTAACCAAGCATTGTCTGAAATGCATAAATATTGATGAGATATAATGTCAGGTTCAACATGTGTCACTTCTTTATAATGTGAATACAAATCCCAGCTACAATAGCTACAAGGAAAGTCAACTGACAGTAAGTACATTTGGAATTATTAATGTTGATTGTTTATGAGCGCTATACATGGGCTGTCATTAAAATCATAATTTAAGCATGCAATCATTGACATCACAACCATTTGCAACTTAAATCAGTCAACATTTATTTCACATCATTTTGCAACCTAACTTGTGTGTAACTCTTTTGAGTGCTTGATTTACCTGATTAGAAAGATGTTTAATTGTACAGTTTCTTAATTGTTCTTCATTATTATTATTATTATTATTATAATATTTCCAGTAGATTGTCCAGAAGGTATCTCACTATAACAAGACAGTCACTGTATAATGATTGCAATGTTACAGTAATGTGTTTACTAATCACGCAGTTAGGAAACACAGGAGAGTTAGCTAAACAGGGGAGTGTTTGCCATGGCAACAACTCGCTTAATATCAGAGAAAAAAATTGCAGTTTAATACATCTGGCAACTTGGGGACAAAAATCGCGGGAAAACACCCGTGATTTGCAGCGATTTTAAAACGCTGAAAAAATCGGACCTTGATACATTTACCCCCAGGTGTTATATCTTTTTGAGTGCTAGAAAAAGTTTCTGAGTGCTATAAGAATGTGTAATCTTGATTTTAATAAACAGAACAGTTTCTATACACACAAGAGATGGTGTTGTGTTCTCTCTGTTCTCTAATTGTTCGATCAATGCATGCATAAAAAACAATTCCTTTGATTGTGTATAGCTTGGCTTCAATTCATGGATAGTATACGTTTGGAATAGACACAATATATAATAAATACATGCATAAATAATTAACATTAAGAGCCAGATATAGAGAAGTCTGCAATTTTGAAGTCCAATCACAAACTTAAAATTTCAAATACAACGATGCATCCTAATATATGTTACTTCAGTTACAATTTGGGTTCCATATAGAATTCAGTAACAAATACAGCCAAGAGGTACAAATTTCACTATGGCAAAACCATGATACATAGCTGAGGGGTCAAATTCAAAAAGTGAGCAAAGATCTTAAATTGGGAGTGGACCACATCCTATTTCAACTCGAAATCGATTGTAACAATAAAGAAAGCCTACGAAGAAAAAAGCACAACTTGCGCCACAACAGGGTGTGTTCTGCAACATATTGGCGCTTTTTGCTGGAATTGCTTATAGCTCAAACTGAAGCTTATTCAGTGTATCTTTATGTGGCACATTAATGATAAGTCAGTCATGATCTTCAATTTCTTGAAATAACAAAGGTTAAATTAAAAATAAAAATGGGAGTGGTTATGAACGAGAGAGTGACTTTATTCCTTATCTCTACACCTCTTGCTTCTCCGGCTGAAATTAATCTGTGATTGCAAAAAGAATAGAAGGCACCAAATAGTGAAGTATGTATGAATTCCACAACTAATGTGAAATAATGAAAAGTACGTTACCTTGTACCAAAAATTAAAGGATTGAGAAATGAGTATAGTTAGACCCCTCAGTATTAGTTGTATAGAGGTGGTGACGTTAAATCAATATGCGGCATCCTTCAGAATCTAATAATTTCCTCTGAAGTATAAACATAAATATGCAATAGTATAAAAAGATCAAAAGACACAACTTAAAAACAATACATACATCAATAAAATATGGATTAGGTTAATGTGGCAGGGAAATCCTTTATGCAATATATCTAAAATATCCATCCTGCCTCAGAGAACAATTGGAATGGATGGTTAATTATTCACCAGAGAAACCTCAGAAGCTGTTCCACAAAGCACCTTTTAGGGACCAACGCATTTTGACTTTTGCAAAATCCATCAGGGGAATGAGTCATATTGCAAATGGACCCCTCTTGTGTAGTACCAGAACACCTCAGTACCATGTGATCTTATCAATATATTAGGATTTAGATTTAAGTTAAAGTCCATAATTGCTGAATACTTTTACAAGAAAACCAATGTTTCCATAAACATAATGTTTAAAACAACGTATACAGCATCCCACATTCTTATACACAAGTGATATTTACATTTTCACCATATGGAAGACTAATGTTTCCTCATTTTTCCTTTTTGTCTGCTGTTTTTTCCTAAATTGCCAATGGTTTAGGGGTTTGCACACTACCATACATTGGATGCGGTTTGAGTTCTCACCCTCCAAACCTCTGGTTAATGAATCCTTCGGTTTGGACTTGAAAACAGTGGCAAGTTGCACACCGCACAAAAAATGCTGTTTAGTAAATTTATCCCATTGTGTTTTTTTATGAATTCTCTGCTGTCAGAAAAATTATGTGTAAGCATCAGAAGCTGTGTAATGCAATGTACCATGGACTGTTGCCTCTTTTAACTACTCCACAGTAATGTATCTTTAGACACTTTTTGATGTGAAAAGTGTCTCCTATCTTATTAGACAAAATAAAAAATAGTCAACACCTTGTGACTGCTGAACTTCTGGATATAAAAGTGATAATGTGCCCTCTCCACCAATTTATTGCATGAAAATATTATTGCTCCACAAAATGAAATGTCATTTCTACAGGGGTGCCCCTACTTCATACTTTACTAGACACATCTTCACTCTCTGCTCAACTCTTCCCCTCTCACTGCAAATTGCTGCTCCTCCACAAATACGGCCATCTTACATCACAAACCTATGTGCCACAAGAAAATCTAATCGTTTTGAGCTTCAAAAACAACCTCCTGTCTTTATGGTCCTTTTACAACCACACTAAGAGCCCCCGGAAGTTATAAGGCCACTCAGCCCATACCCAAAATGGCCAGATCTTGTCTAATGTGACCATCTCTCTGCATGTGGTCAAATTGGACACTGATACTTTATCTCACCTCTCTGTATTTTGGATATTTTGGATTTTCATCTCCTTTTCATTTGTTACAGACTAGGAAACACAAAATATCATTAGTAAAATCACATATATTTGTCTCTTTTACAATGTAACAGAAACCACCAGGATTGATGTCACCACAGGGGATTTGCATCATGAGTGCTAAGGTTTGTTTAGTTTAGAGAACACAAATAGATTCTTCACCGACTCTCCCGCTGTGTTTTACATAACAGAAACATGAAAACATTGAGGCTGCGATCTACACAGTACTTAGAATGTGTCTTACATTGATGGCTGTACATTAACTCAGGAAGATTTATTGCTCGTGATTTGGGTGAGAGGATGAAGTAAAACAGTCGGCATCTTACATCCTTTATCCTCAGCACTGACCGTGGTGCTGATCGTTTGCTATAAATCACTGAACTGACGGTGTGACATCCTCTGAGGGTGTTTACAAGTCTGTAATGTGTCCCATAGATCACAACAAGTATCTGAAGCTCCTAAAATATATCTGATAGCCAATGACCAGGACTAAAGTAACAGATCCCACTCAATGTAGGGACGATGGATCTCTTACCCCTTAACTCATCTTTTGAGTGTCTTCACCACATTTACCTTGATCACATTTACCTAAAGTCGGTCATTTTCTTCTTGCAACCCTTTTTTTTTTACATTTATTTTGCATACGTTTTGCTTATACATCATTTGCTTGTTTATCTCTATGTATATTTGCCAACTCACTAAGCAATGAAACAATAAAAGTCTTGTATATTTTTGCAACAAGCAACACATGCACAAATATATCAAGCATAATGTACAACTTTAATCACATAAAAAGTATATATTAAAAATTAAAGTACCCATGATCTTTGGATATATAAAATGATTGAATAAATCTGGGGGAAAAAAAGTATCAATCAAATGGATATAAACAGAAAATGTGATCAGCACTAATTGAAAGGGTAAATAAATGTATGAATTTAATAGATATGTATAAAAAAAGTGATCCTCCCCCACATCTCTGCTTTCCTTCCCCCTTTTCCCACCACCCCTCCCTTTGGTCATTTGTTCACTCCAACTTTGTTCAGGTTACTCCAACATACTATGATGGATAGTTATACACGGTCCCTTATGTGGCCTGCCAGGGTCTTGCTAAACGAACCACCCCACAAGCACCCTTACTTGTACTATCATGTTTTTTCTTCATTGTTTGATTATTTCATTGATGGCCCTACCTGGGGCTCTCCTCTCCAAGGGTATTTGCCTAATTAGGCCTCCTTCTTTTTCTTCTTTCTATCTTTCTCTTATCTGTTGCAACCTAACCTTCCCTATCCTTCTCCCAAGGTTCCAGATGGACTGATGATCATTTTTTGCTTTTTATTTATTCATGTAACTTTTTAACCAATATTATGTAGGACTTACGCTTCCTCCTGTACTCATGGTGCCTAAGGTATTCTCGATTATCGTCAATGGTCTGAGCTCACCTACTAAACGTGCCAAGGTCCTAGGAGCCTGCAGGAGAAAGAAAGTCAATATAGTTTTCCTTCAAGAGACCCACCTAACGGGACAACACACTTGTCTACAAAGTAAACACTAGGTCTTTTGCCTCTGTGGACTGACAGAAACGTGGATTGGCAATAGGGTTCTCTTTCTTCTAAATAAATCATAGCCAGATCACGACGGTCGGTATTTGATTCTGACTGGCACACTCCGCTTAGAGCAAATAGCACTCATTTCTCTTTACGCACTTAATCAGGGTCATAGTTCCTTTTTTTCTAAAGTATTTAAAAGTATTGGGCGCCTTGCACGGGGTCATATGCTTCTTGCTGGGGACTTCAATACCATTTTCATCCAACATTAGATGGATACTCTGGCCCCTCCAACCAAAAACCCTCACCCACTTCCTTAAGAGATTCTCTGCTGACTTGATTTTTGAATAAAGTATTTTTATTGCGATTTTTTAGTTACAACATATAAATAACATATTTAATATCTAATCTAACTAACATCTATCTCTGCGTATGTCACTATAAATATTATACAGTGATATCTAGTGAACTTTTAGGGTGATGATATTATCATAGCATTTTCACTACACTCCAGGTCAGATCAACTGAAGCTGCACAGGGCTGAGAGTTAACCATCCACCTGGTGACTCCTCAAACCCACCATATCATCCTGATGAGGGTGGATAACATAACTTGATTCATACCAGTTATGCCATATCTTATGGTGTTTATATGTGGCCTTTCTACTTTCATACATGAATCGCTCATGCCTCCATACTTCAGTAGCTAGATTAATCCAGTGAGGTACACTAGGTGGTTCAGTTGCCATCCATCCCCTAGCTATAAAAACCTTAGCTAGGGTGGTTAAGGTAAATATATATTTGAAGTGTGATTTACTCAAATTTTCTTCTAATGTAGTGCCAAATACACAAATCTTAGGGCATAACAAAAGGGTAATACGTAGTGTGGAGGAGATGCAGTCCCATATTTGGCCCCAGAAGGACTGGACAACTGGAAATTACCATAAAAGATACCAAAAACTTCCCTCAATGATACCACACCTGGGGCACTCTGAAGAGGTGTGCAGTCCCTTCAAGTGCATTTTCGTTGGTGTTAAGTATACTCTGTGTACAATGTAAGAATGGATCTGCTGAAACCTAAGACATAATGTGACATGTCTAGTACTTCCCACAACCATATTCCACACCTCTTCATAAAGAACCCTAAGATCGGTTTCCCATTTTATTTTGAGCAGATCTAATCCTCTTGGGGACACCTGAGGTAACAATAAGGCATAGAGCACAGAAATAGTTTTATATATCCCTACAGATTGTTATATATTTTTAATCGGAGAATCTGACATATGAAGCAAACCTTTAGGAAATTGAGCATTCAGTGCATGTATCTGCTGTATATAGCGGAAGAATTGGTTGTTGGGTAATGGGCAGGTCGCTCTCAATTGTTCATATGTAGCTAATTGACTGTCTATATATATTTGACCAATGGTGTAAATTTCTGCATCCTTCCACATCATTGAATGCTCCAACCCCACCAGTTTCCTGAAAACAGTATTGAACCATATGGGAGTGTCTGGGTCTAACCCTTCACCTCCCATAAGAGCATATTGCCCAAATCATTGATGTCTGTCATATTATAGGGGCCACTTCACTAGGTCTATGTTTAGATAAGAAAATCCTGCAAAGCTCCAAGGAAAGGGTCCGTCTGCTCATCCAAGAAGTGTGAGAGTGATGTTCTGCGTGTCGCCTAACCAGGAGAACAAATTTGTAAGCTGGGAAACAACATAATAAATTCTAAGATTGGGCAGGGCCAGTCCTCCTGAATTTTTGGTTATACATAATGTGTTAAACCACACCCTAGCTCTCTTACCACTCCAGATAAGGGAAATTACATTTGTATTAATGTTTTGAAAAACCTTCAATGGTAGATACACCAGGGAGTGTTGTAGGGGGTATAAGTACTTTGATTGGATCACCATTTTAATTAGGTTGATCCTACAATTGACAGTGACAGGGAGCTTACGCCATGTGTAGCTTTTGGTCTTTAGATTTTCTGTTATCGGGTCAATATTTAGAGCAACATATTCTGATGCATGGGCTGTAATCCAGATACCTAAATATTTAAACCTGTTGGTCCAGAGAAGTGTCTGACAGTACACAGCACCTGGCGGAGTTTGTCACCCCATCAGAAAAAACACAGATTTGTTACAGATGATCTCGATTCCTGAATATGAACCAAAGTCCTCAACCACTTGAGGCCCATCATGCTCCACAAGAAAGACCAACATGTCATCTGCGTAAAGTGCAATTTTGCCAGTGACTCCTTCCATCTCTATGCCTCTAATGTGGTCATTGGAGTGGCTCAAACAGGCCAAGACCTGCGTAAATAGTCTTCTAACATTAGTAAGTGTAGATTTGCCAGGCATAAACCCAGTTTGATCTGGGTGGACAATCCCATGAAATTCCCATTAATTGGTATGGATTGAATTTTAGCCAGAATCTTGGCATCTGTGGTAATCAGGGAGATTGGGGCGTTATGAACCCGGATATAAAGGATCTTTATAAAGATTAAGGACAAAGGGAGTGGGAAGTGGTCGCACCAATTGTTAAGGAGTGGTTGTGCCCTTCTTATATAAATATTTTAGATAATTGTATCTCTATAATCCAATTTGAAGGGTGCATCAAAACCTATAATGATGTACATATAAAAGGAAAAGAAAAATTGGTTGATAAGATGCACTAAGCACTCCACTAATTAGATAATTGTAATAAATTAGGGATTAATTAGAGGCATTGCTCTAAAACTTAACTTTTATTATATGTTATATGTTAAAATAAAATTTTATTATTAAAACAGCGAAATATTTGACTGAATAAAATAGATTTATGAAATTATGATTAAAAGCTGGTCACATCTGATAAGTCTCAAATAACATTAATCATTTGGGGCAATCAGTTGGATACAATCTTATTATGGAGTGATTTTGTGTAATATCCCCTCTAGATAATGTAAAAGCAGTCTGGGTGTTAAACAACACCCAATTCACGATAGACCTGTTATAATCCTGTAATAGTGAGCTTATTGTTCACTAAATGCGCCTCATATAACACTGCTGTCATGGTTTCAATACCAGCAGGAATGTAGTTTATAAGTTGCAAGCCCAGTGTAGTGAGTTACATATCGGTTCTTGACACTGTTGCTATAATATAAATTGTAGCAAAATTGTGTCTAAGTAGTTATTAAGATAGCATGAAGAAATAGTGATAGAACAAGCAGATTAGAAATAACATCTACAATCTAGGATTGATGTATCCCAGTAATATGTTGGATATATCTATTTTAAAGGAACCATCCAGTGGAAATGGTATGCAGAAAATACAAAACCTATGGTATCTGTCTGAGATTAATCCAGAATCGGCATAGCGGGGAGTGTCACACTTACTGTTTATAGGAGGAAATATATACTCGAGAAATTTAGAAAGATTGTGCCTTATTAATATAATTGAACATGCAGTGGTAATGTATTACTATGGCAAATAAATATATTTCTCATACTGCAACACACTCATATATTCCCCATTTTTAAACTGAAAGGTGGAATTTGTATTTGCTGTAAATCTTATATGTGGGATATGAGTAGTTTTTCCCATGTAATTACTCAAATAGATGGATAGTTAAGACATGCGGACTATATAAAATACACAATTGATTGGTACATTGTGATATTTTCCATGTTTTCCTAGACAGTTATTCAAAAACTGATTCAAAAACATATTCTAGCACTTCAATTGTTTAGGCAGCCCACTTTACCCCAAGGAAATATGATCACAAACAAAGTAACCTCATTTAAAGCTAAATTCGATACTGGACTGATTTGCATTAGTACTGCAGCCTCTGTGAAACATCATATATTCATCACAACTATTTTCTTCTGGAGGTCAGTAAGAGAACAGAAGATCCTGCCCAACAAAATGAATCCAGGATTGTGGATGCTTGTTTTAGTCATTGTCCTTGTCACATTGATTTCTGGAATCATCTTAAACTCATCCATTATCATCATATATTTCAGAAACTGGAGACAGAATCTCAGGGCTGGTGAGAGTGATAAGATTGTACTTACCATGGCTGCAACCAATGTTCTCCTCCAGTGCTTAGTAACATATGGTGGAATCGCATATTATACAGAATTATTCATACTGGTCTTCAAAAATGCATACTTAACTTTTCTAATTAGTTTTTTGCCTTTAATTGATGTTTGTTTTTGGAATATATTCTGGCTTTCCATCTCTTACTGCCTTAAACTGATCAATACTTCCAACCGATTCTTACTTTGGCTAAAGTCGAGGTTCTCTTCTGCTGTTACTCTGTTACTCTTTGGATCCACACTGGGATCATTTGTCATTAATGTCCCATTTATCTGGATAGCGATTGTAATTGTTCCTCCAAATGGGACAGGAAACTTCAATGTAATTGACTATGGGTATTACAGGTATTTTCCCTACATCGTTTTTAAAATTATGCTGGGGTCTTGTCTGCCATTTTTTGTGACATTGATTTGCATTGTGCTTAGTGTGACTTCACTCCTGAAACATGTCTGGAGGATCCTGAAGAACACATCTCAGATTAAATATTCCCAACTTGAGGTCCATGTCCGGGCAGCCAGGACAATGATTCTACTGGTGTTCATAGACTTGGTCTTCTGCATGGTAATTGTAGAAATATTAGTACTCTCTACAAATATAGGGATTTTTCTGGGAACACTCAGCTGGATATATATCATGCTGTATCCTTCTCTACAATCCATGATTCTAATTACTGGCAACCCCAAGTTAAAGAGACATTTGTTTGGCCATCTTCATTGTTTACAATTACATAGGAAGTAATGCCCTGAATTGTGGCTGAATATTTCAGTAGAGATAGATGTAGATTAAAATTTTGTATAAAAAAGTATTCGTAAGCCTGTCCATTACACCAACAGTGACTGTAATGACATTGTACACAAATTCATATACTTTAATATGGAGTTGGTCCCCCTTTTGCAGTGATAGCAGCTTCCACTCTTTTTGGAAGACTTTTCACAAGAAGTGGAAGTGTTTCTGTGGGATTTTGTGCTCATTCATTCTGCAGAACATTTTTGAGGTTAGGAACTTATGTTGGACGTGAAGGCCTGGCTCGCAATCTCCTTTCCAGTTCATCCCAAAAGTTTTCGATGGGGTTGAGGTCAGGGCTCTGTGCGGGTCAGTCAAGTTCTTTCACACCGAACTCTTCAAGCCATGTCTTTATAGTCCTTGCTATGATTCCATAGCTGAAGAGTTCTGAACTTCCACTGAGATTTATGTAAGCAGAAAAACTGTGTGACGGGAGCTTAATTATTTGAAAAATGTCAGTTAACAGCCATAGCTGTAGAGTGAGTCGGATTATGTAATAAAAATGTGAGTTTTTAATAAACATTTGAAGAGTTGCATGGCATTCTCTCTTACCAATGGCAGTAGAGGGATATCTATCTTGTAAACTAAGTTGTATTGGCTTCATGGTGCATCAGACCACATCCCTGTGTGTGCAGAGAAGACAAGAAAACTGTTCTTATATTTCTACCATGGAACCTTCCCATCTGAATACTCCAGTACTCATACAGATTTACTGTTAATAGTAAGTAATAATAACTTATAAAACAGACCCTCTGTTGTCAGCGCATGTGCTCTAAAGACAATAGCCTGAAGGACCTATTCCAGGTCATAGTACTGATATAGGTTTATAACTATAGTGTCCTCTAACTAAGCTATATTTTGGTGGGCCGCCACTGCATAGAAAGGAAAACCCAATTGCCCGTCTTACTAAAATGCTGGGACACTCCAGATCAATATCACTTTTTAGATGGTAAGTTTGTCAGAGATCCCAGAACCCTCATATAATCTGTGTCTGTAAGACCCGAGTATAAATCTAATGTCACAGGATATGCTGGGATGACATAATAAAATGACCTTTAACCTGTGACATATGTAGTCATTGATATCTGAGTAATAGCTTACATGTGACACAGTTTAATTATTGCCAGTTGCATTTAGAAGCCTAATTACAGTAAAGCATGGGAAAGGCTGTTTATCACGGACATCGACTCTAGAAGTAACACCTCTCTCCTCTGATTGTGACCACCATCTCATGGTGATAGCCGGTGGACAGAACAAGAAAAGAACATTTTATTATTAAAATAACGCATTAAAAAATATTTATATAGAAATTATATACATATTTTTTTCTAATTTTTTCTAAGCTCACACATTGACAACAGACTGTCCTGGTGAACGTTAAGTCTGAATCCTAGAAACTGGTGACATTTGTACGTTGAAAATGCGTTGAATAGCTTTTAAAGTCTGGCAGTATAAAGCAAATTGATTCAGATTGCAGTCCCCATGGATGTCTAAGGGGACTGCGGTAACCAAAGTAAACAGGTAAGGTAGAAGAAATTTCTGATTTCTCCTGCTTTAGACCCTCTATGAATTGAGATAAGAGCTGCGATAGCAATTTTCTGGAGATAGCAGCAGTCTTCTTTGGATTTTTCACTCACAGCAGCTTAATAAAATGATCCCTCGGTTTCTTTATAACCTAATACCTTAACATTAGAATACACAAATATCTCGTATAATAGTTGAATTTGTATATTTGTATTTATTGTGTCCTCTAGGGTACTACCACTTTTTTGTGAGATTTTATAAGAGATGAGTTCATTGTAAAGGTTATAGAGGCACAAAACAGTGGTCAACATTTCCAGCCCAAGCTTGTCATGCACAATGGCTTATTTACATAAATATATATCTATGATTTTGCATGACGGAGTGATCAATAGGCAATAAATAATAAGGGACTACTTTGTTTTAAGGAGAGAACACTTCTCTTTTTATTAAGCAAAAAAAGAAGGGGCATAAATAAAAGGACTGTATATAGATAGATATATTTTACTTGTTCTGTCATCAAGAAAGTAAAAGGGGCACCCTGTTCTGTAGCTGAGATGGGTGTGAGCTCCTTTACTCCTATCTACTTATCATTGCTAATCCAAAATGATCAAAGAAAAAAGATTATACAGGAGCACTCTTGTGTCCCTTTATCTTTCTGAACCAGTGGAGACAGATCCAAGCTCCTCTAGAGCACCTCAGCTCCAATCTACTTTATTATTCATCAGAAATGATCAGTAGTCTACAATTAAACACAGGATTAATTAGCACGTCCTCTTATTAACCTGTGATAGAAGACTGAGGCTCTGAAGTAGCCCTGGCGTTTTCAGTACTCATAGCATATGGGGCACGTTGTGATGTTATAAAGTGTGTTCACGTGACCACAGGACGCTGCTGTGGATCTCTGCTTCCTAAAACCATTGAACTAAAGGATGCGCGTGAGGTGCACTTCACCATTTTGAGCTGCATGCATAGGGTTATTTCCACTGATCCTTAGCAGCCAAGGGGTCCCCAACCACATTAATGTTTTGATGTATCAAATATGATAAATGTTTTCATTAATTAAAATGTCATTCAAATCGTATATAAATAATAATTGCAAAGTATCTACATCAAACATCAGTATAGAAAAGCTGATCAACATTGTAACTCTGTAATATACAGTAAGACATGTGTTATTATCTTACTAGATGAAATCACTCGCCCACGCAAAAAACTTTATGTGCCCAGACCATCTAACGTACACTCTCAGACACACCAGCCCTTAAAGCTGAATAGAAACTAAGGCTGGGTACACACTACAGAAAATTTCTCCCTATGCGATACTGTTAATGATTTTACCAATGACTGAAAAAAGAAAAGTCCTGATCAGCTTGTGGATTCCTGTGTACACACTAAACTCGTGTTACAAGATTTACTTTCAGATCTGTGCTCTTCATCTGTCATAACCATTGGCTGAAAAGATCGTGACTCTACAGACTCCATGGAGATCTATGGACACTGCCGGTCGTCAGTGCGTACACACTGCAGAATTGCAATGACATCGCTAAATCGATGAACGAGATTTTTAGTCCATTTATAAAATCAAATGAAATGATGTGAGGTGCTTTGGAATGATAATCGTTCATCGTTGTAGCAAACACACTAATACGATATCCAGCCAAACGGTCATTTATCGTGTTATTGACTCGATAATCATCTGAAAACCCTGTAGTGTATAGCCAGCCTTATACAATCATCATACAGATCACACAATAAACATCCGTTAGGTCAGATATTACAAGAGTGTCTACGCTCCCATGACAACATTTTTCGTACCAAAGCACATTGCATTGTTTGATTTGGTTTTCTTAACTTCCTATAAATCATAATCAATGATGGAACGATGTTGGTTAAATGTGAAAGTGTGTACAGAGTCACGACCAGCAGCGTAGGCAGGTATGTGTAGAGTGTACAGAGTCACAACCAGCAGCGTAGGCAGGTATGTGTAGAGTGTACAGAGTCACAACCAGCAGCGTAGGCAGGTATGTGTAGAGTGTACAGAGTCACAACCAGCAGCGTAGGCAGGTATGTGTAGAGTGTACAGAGTCACAACCAGCAGCGTAGGCAGGTATGTGTAGAGTGTACAGAGTCACAACCAGCAGCGTAGGCAGGTATGTGTAGAGTGTACAGAGTCACAACCAGCAGCGTAGGCAGATATCTGTTGTGTGTACAGAGTCACAACCAGCAGCGTAGGCAGGTATGTGTAGAGTGTACAGAGTCACAACCAGCAGCGTAGGCAGATATCTGTAGTGTGTACAGAGTCACAGTCTTTTCAGCAGATGGTTAGGAGATGAAGATCACAAATATAAAGGTCATGCTTATCGGGACTTTCTGATTTTTGTAAAGTCATTACAGAAATCACATCTGAGGTACGATTGCATAATTGTGTACCCAGTTTATGGCAAATGTTAAGAGTTGCCAGATTGCCAATTTGAGTCTGTCAGCATAGTTGGGAGAGTTTCAGAATGATGAATATAATGTACACTAGTTTCAAATATAGTTTCACTTAGTTAAATTAACATTCGAAAGGTAAAATACTTATTTTTTTATTTTTTTTATGATATCATCACTCTAAACAAGATGAAAGTGGAACCAAAGAACTCTATAGAGTAAAAGAGCTCCCACACTCAGATATCAAATACATGAACCACAATCCTCCTAAATTACTCAAACCGAATACCCAATGTAGCATAATAATTAACAACTGGGGATACACACGCACACACGCACACGCACATACACGCACACACACATACACACACACACGATTATCACATAGATTATGTGGTCTAAGCCAAAGGTGTAAAAAAAAACATTCTCAAACTAAAATGTAGAAAGGAAAGTAAAATATGTCCCTTTGTTTCTGGCCATATAATGTCCTTTGGATAGAGAACATATTTTCTACTACTAGAACTAGCCAGTTACATTCTGTGATACATTTGTCGGGGGCACTTTCTGTCAGAAATTAGCTGTTCCTGCTAAATCTAACTCATTTTTAAAACATAAAAATGGGTCTGGTTGTGGAGGGATGAAAACCTTCCAGTCATCAAGTGGTTAAAATCTTAATTAATGGAAACAGTCTCTACTGCTGTACAGAGAAACAAGATCTCGGGCAGATTTGCATGTTCTGTTCCTTGCATGTGATTTTTATATCCTTAATATTTGCAAATTGTGTATTTATTACATTGACTACTACCTGTATATCAATAACATCACTGACTACTGATACTACAGCTATAGCACTACTAAACAATACTACTGCATATACTTCACGTCTGTATACTATTATTAATGCATCCATTACACTACTGACTACAACTACTGCATCCACCATACTACTGTCTACTACTACTGTATACATTACACTACTGACTACTAATACTGCATCCATTACACTACTGACTACTACTACTGCATCCATTACACTACTGACTACAACTACTGCATCCACCATACTACTGTCTACTACTACTGTATACATTACACTACTGACTACTAATACTGCATCCATTACACTACTGACTACTACTACTGTATACATTACACTACTGACTACTAATACTGCATCCATTACACTACTGACTACTACTACTGTATACATTACACTACTGACTACTACTACTACATCCATTATACTACTGACTACTACTACTACATCCATTACACTACTGACTACTACTACTGCACCCATTACACTACTGACTACTACTACTGTATACATTATACTACTGACTACTACTACTGCATCCATTACACTACTGACTACTACTACTGCATCCATTATACTACTGACTACTACTACTGCATCCATTACACTACTGACTACTACTACTGCATCCATTATACTACTGACTACAACTACTACATCCATTGCACTACTGACTACTACTATTACATCCATTACACTACTGACAACTACTACTGCATTCATTATACTACTGACTACTACTACTGTATCCATTACACTACTGACTACTACTACTGCATCCATTACACTACTGACTACTACTACTACATCCATTACACTACTGACTACTACTACTGTATCCATTACATTACTGACTACTACTACTGTATCCATTACACTACTGACTACTACTACTACTACATCCATTACACTACTGACTACTACTACTGTATCCATTACATTACTGACTACTACTACTACTACATCCATTATACTACTGACTACTACTACTGCATCCATTACACTACTGACTACTACTACTACATCCATTACACTACTGACTACTACTACTGTATCCATTACATTACTGACTACTACTACTACATCCATTATACTACTAACTACTACTACTACTACATCCATTACACTACTGACTACTACTACATCCATTATACTACTGACTACTACTACTACTACATCCATTACACTACTGACTACTACTACTGCATCCATTATACTACTAACTACTACAACTGCATCCATTACACTACTGACTACTATTACTGCATCCATTACACTACTGACTACTACTACTACTACATCCATTATACTACTGACTACTACTACTACTACATCCATTACACTACTGACTACTACTACTGCATCCATTATACTACTAACTACTACAACTGCATCCATTACACTACTGACTACTACTACTACATCCATTACACTAATGACTAATACTCTTCCTATTTGCACATAAGTTAAATACTGACTGTTTTTTCATCTATCACACAAATATCAACTTTAAATTTCAGTGTACAAATAAGCTATCAAGTATTTGTGTGCTACATGAAAAAACAGTCAGTATTTAACTTATGTGCAAAACAGAATACTAATTTGCACCCCTTGCATTGTAACATGGTTTTGTCCAGGAGACTGAAATAAGAAGTTTTTCAAGTTAATGGGCTAGATTTACTAAGAGTCGTGTTTGGTGGCGGTTTGAAACCGCCACCTATCGCCGGCGGTTTAGTGGTTCAAACCGCTGCATTTACTATAGGGCGGCTTGAGGTTTCAATTTAAAATGACTGGCGATGTATGGCGGATCGAAAAAGCTAAATCGCTGGCGGTTTGGATGAAACGCCCATTCAAAAGACAGGAGAGGACAGTTTTAATACCTGCTTCAGAATTGCTAGATAGCTTAAATATGCTGTTTGAACTATATTGGCATTCAGAACATAAGAGAAAGCACCATTGATATTTAAATTATGTTGGCAATTTTTATTATTGATTAAGGGGCAAAATGAATTAAATATTAACTTATGAGGGACTAAAAAATGTTCATTATATTAAGGGGATACAATTATTTCATTATTATATTATTTGGACAATATGTATTTACAAATTGTGCAACATAAATATTTATATCCACCATTAACAATCAGTTAAGTTTATATATTCACATTTTCTACATAATATAATGCTATAATAGTGTCCCTTTAAAAAACAAATATAAAAAAAAAAATTCTCTCATAAATTAATATTACATTTATTTTGTCCCTTTATCAATCAATAATGATTTTCCAAATGATTAAAATATCAATGGTGCTCTCTTTTATGTTCTGAATGGCAAAATAGCTCAAACAGCAGCTGTTTGATCAATCTCGCCTATTGCAACCACCTCTTTCATTTTGGCCATTTGGATGACTGTTTTGCGGCATTTTTGAAAACCCCAGCTTAGCTGTTTGTATGTTCATCATTGTTAAAATCGGGATGGCGGTTTGTAAAGTCGTGGTTTTGAAAAATGTCATTTCTGGCCGTTTTGACGGCGGTTTGGGCTTTAGTAAATCCGGTGGTTTCAAAATCGCCGGGAAACTAGCCGAAAAGCGGGGGTTTGAGCAAACCGCCCTTTAGTAAATCTAGCCCAAGATCCTTAATGAATCAGACCCCTGGTTCTCATCCTACCTATCTATTCGCTATTTCAGTGTTAGTTTCTCTGGAACAACCTCCATTCCACTTCCTTTATCAGTTGGAGTACCACAAGGCTCAATCATAGGTCCTCTGTTATGCTCCACTTACTACACCACTTCTCTAGGAAAACTAATAAGCTCCTTTGGATTTCAGTATCATCTCTATGCGGATGATACACAAATCTATCTATCCTCTCCTGATCTTTCACCATCTGTGTTGTCTCGCGTTAGTGACTGTCTTTCTGTCATTTCATCTTGGATGTCTTCTCGCCAACTCAAACTCAATGTTTCAAAAACAGAATTAATAGTATTCCCATCCAAAAATTGAAGCTTATTGCCTGACATTTCTATTTCTGTTGACAACCTGACCATAATTCCAACCCTGCAAGCTCGCTGCCTAGGTGTAATCCTTGACTCGCAACTATCCATTGTTCCCCACATCAACTCTATATTTACATCATGCTGCATACATCTAAAAAACATTTCCAGAATACATACATATCTCACACAACACATTGCAAAAACTTTAATTCATGCACTTACATTAACAGAACTTTCCTGGTCCAGTTTCAACTAATATTGATTCACTCAGACTCCGATGTGTAGTGAGTTATTTGTCAATTGACCGGTTATTTAATTGCAATGACTATACGGCCAAGATTGATACTATTCGCATGCATGTAACACCTCTGCTTTTGGTGAAGTTTGAAATATGTATGTGGTCTACGGCTTTAATATATTCAACATCTACTAGGATTTACTCGTACTATCAATTTCTACAATTATTGGAGGAACTTTTGGTTATTGAATTATCAACCTTTTTCTGAGGAAGTGCTTAGATTCCTCTGTATTTTTGAAGCCGCTGACCTATTTACTTTACACTCTAAGACCGTGAATGCAGTTTTTTAGTGGAGTGGTATTTGCTATCAGTGCACTGATATTTTGTTATTCAATTGTTGTGTATTTTATTGGTTACATGTTTTTATTTAATTAAACATTTTATTTATTCAAACGTGGATTCATTACTAAGTTTAGTCCAAAGCCTCAGCGCTGGTATCTATTTTTCTGGTCAAGCTTATAGTATTCCTCTACCACCCTATTAATCTCCCTAGGTTACCCTAATACCACCCTCTACACAGCTAACACAAGACAACAACCCTCTGACCAACATAGTATTGTGACTGATCATACAGCCCATTAAATACTTTGTAACCTTTGCATTCTAGCTAGACAAATATTCAATATGATATAGCAGTTACCCTTGTGTATGAAACCATTGCCCCATAGATTGTAAGCTTGTGAGCAGAGCCATCTTACTTATAAGTATGTATGTATTGTTTTATTACTGTTTGTTACCAATTGTAAAGCGCTACAGAATCTGTTGGTGCTATATAAATAAATGTTGAAGATGATGATGATGAAGGTATTATCTTTATTCTTTCCTGACAAGTCAATATTTCACACGATTCTCAACAAAATAAGCATCAGTTCAATAATTAATTAACAAACTAAGTTTTATTTTGTTATACTGTTTTTGTTCAGGCACTACCACACAGCGTTATTCACCACACAAGTGACTCTCTGGGAACCCCATACTGGTTTTTATCCAATTACCTCCTTTTCCTATAGACGGTAATCCTGTGTTCTCTCTGTATATATTTATATATTTCCATAATGCTCTCAATGTTCAAGGTAATAATAGTGTTTATTGATATACAGTTGGCAGCAATAAAAGATTTAGCAGTGATTGTGACCCTGAATACTGTTCCTGTAGCTGCTGCTTTTACTACGTGTGGGAGATGCGTGTTCTACACATGAAGAAACGGGAAGGAATGTAAGAAAATAGAAGCTCTTGGTGGAAAATAATTACTGGATGGATTCTGATTCAGAGTTGAGTCATTTTCTTCAACAATGTTCTGATTTTATTAGGATTTTGCCATTCAGGAAAATATTAACTATCACATTTCAGTAAAGATAACATCAGGTGGTTGTCAGTTTAGATACACATGGAATATTTTGTTATTTTTAAGCTCCAAAACAATCACATCAATTGCACAACTGTTGGAGAGAACTGATTCTTCAGAAGATCCCTGTTCCATTTGTACATCCTACCCATCATATGTAAATTGTAAGGGATTTATGCAATATACTCCAGTAGAGAACAAATAATACTGTACATTATTTCTTAGATGAGTGGTACATTTTCATCTATTGTTATAAACTTAATCTGTCTGAAAAAAATGATTTACATTTTTCCATCATGGTCTCTCCTGTGACTTTCATGGTTTCCGTGATTTGTCTTCTGTTCATGTGGAAAGTTCCATCAGATAAGGATGATATTTATATAAAATAAACAAGTATCAGATGACACCAGAGTATCACTCTGACACCTGATTATAGATGCACTGTCCATTATACACAGCTCTCACCTGTGATACTGATACTGAACATATTTGCATTTGATGCTCAGATTTATGTGAATCTCCTGTCTCAGTCTAATCATTTCACTGCAGACTTCTCATCCATAAATATTCATTATTATAGAGCAAAGATCATATCTGATAGACAATGTGGTCAGCTCTGGACTTGTCCATATTAATTATTACAATAATCACTGGTATATCTGGCACCATTACTTACTCTTCAGTTTTCATTGTGTATTTCAGACACTGGAAAGAGACCAATAATCCAGGTGTTTGTGATAAAATCCAGTTTGTTACATTGCTTACAAATGCCTTCTTACAGGGCATCATGATTGTTAATACTATTTTTTACATCTCTGGAATGTATCTGATTCTGGGAAAAAAACTATTACTGTTCATATTTATGCTGGAAGGTTTCCTGATCGATGTTTGTTTCTGGAACACCACCTGGATCTCCATCTTCTACTCTCTTAGATTGGTGAACATTTCTAACAATTTTTTTCTACAATTCAAAACAAGGTTCACGTCTTCTGTTCCTCAGCTCATAACTGGATCGCTGTTATGTTCCATTGTCATTAATATACCAATGGTATGGACAACAAGCGTTGATATTTACAAAAATATTACCAACAATCCAACTCAGTATAATTATGTCATTACTTGGGATAATGTTTACACCATAACCAGCTCAGTGATTAGACTGTGTTTTCCATTTCCTACAACTTGTCTCTGTATCGGGCTCAGTGTCACAACTGTACTGAGACACATCTGGAGGATGAAGACAGAATCTCATGTAACATCTCCTCAGCTCCAGGGCCACGTCCGCGCCGTCAGAGCAATGTTTGCACGAGTTATTACGGACATTGTTTTCTATTCCCTAGCAGCTGTATTTGATTCGCTATCATTTAGTCTTAATGACATTTTGCTAACGACTCTCTTTTTATTTATCCAGCTTTATCCCATGACTCAAACCCTGATTATAATCTATGGAAATCCCAGGTTCAAGAGTAGATTATGTGGTCACAGTGTCACCACCTGAATATAAAATCTGTACTTATAATTATTTTTTTTATCTTGTCTCTTATTACTAGATGCATAAATCTTAAGAGGACTGAACCATTGGTTACATGCTGGTAAATTATTAATTCATTTATAATATGTTAAGTCTGTTACAAGAACTCAAGTAATTACATTTTTAAATTTAAATCAGTTTATATTTTTGTTGCATTTTATTTAGACTAAGGACTATTTTATAATTGTGTGTATATCTATGAGGATAATATAGTCATGTTTTACTTGTCTCCTTAAAATGTTATAAATACTTTTTCTCCTTCCTCTAGTGTGATGAATGTGTCATTATTTTAATGTGACAAAATTTCTTATGAATCCAACATTGCGATATAAAGTCCTGTATAATGGTGTCATGAGAGTCAAAATCATAAGATTTAGTAAACCAAAGCTACAACATTCTGGGCTTGATTCATTGAGGCCCGCAAAACAAACATAAATTGTGTTTTCTTTTAAAACAAAATGTACTTAAATCGGACATACGCATGTATGTATTCAACAATGGCGATGGCCAGACCATCCCACTTACACTCTTAGGCCCACCAGTACTCATGACAAATGTCAGAGTTCACAGATGCCAGTCTGGGCCTGTTAGTTTCTACTAGAGATGCTCAGGCTCGGTTCCCTGAGAACCAAAAACACCCGAACTTAGCAATTCCAAGAACCGAGCCGCGCCGGCTCAACAAGACAAATTGTCATCGCTGCGTTGTCGGATCTCGGATCTCGCGAGTTTTGGACTCTATAAATACCGCCCTCCACGGTGATCCAGCGCCATGTCAGAGAGGGACACAGAAGGGGTAGAACAGTCTGTGGAGCAGTTGGGCAGCATTATAGGTAGAATAGAAAGAGGAGGGGGCAGCAGTGTTCTTCAAAGTCTACAGTGACATTCAGGAGAGCTCCATTGCTCCATTGCTTCTAAATCTGCAGTCCATTAATGTACAGTGTTATATAGGTAACACACAAAGAGGAGAGCTCCATTGCTCCATTGCTAATTGTCATTGCTAAAATACAAATACTAGGGCTGGCAGGCTTGGTGTAAATCTGCAGTCACACTGTACTGTGTTATATAGGTAACACACAAAGAGGAGAGCTCCATTGCTCCATTGCTAATTGTCATTGCTGAAATACAAATACTAGGCCTGGCAGGCTTGGTGTAAATCTGTAGTCAAATTGTACGGTGTTATATAGGTTACACACAAAGAAGAGAGCTCCATTGCTCCATTGTTAATTGTCATTGCTGAAATACAAATACTAGGGCTGGCAGGCTTGGACTTCTGAATCTGCAGTCAAATTGTACTGTGTTATATAGGTTACACACAAAGAGGAGAGCTCCATTGCTTATTGTCATTGCTGAAATACAAATACTAGAGCTGGCAGACTTGGTGTAAATCTGCAGTCACATTGTACTGTGTTATCAAAATGGATTCACAGCAGTACACAGAAGACCGAAACTTTATTGAGACAAACACAAATATAGGGAAGGATATATAAATTAAGGCAAGACATTCAACAAATCTTCAAACAGTGATGGGGGAATGGGTTGAAGGGGGTAAGGGAGGGGGAAACACAAGCCCAAGGTTTTATTGAATAGACAGACACATAGGGGAGAAGGAGAAGAGGTAGACAGAAAATGAATCGTCCTCCTCTTCCTCAGGACTGTCAATGGTGTTATAGTCTTTTAGTAGACTGTGGATCAGCCTGCAACAGTCCTGGATGGTCATCTTCTCCCTTTTCAAGATAAGGTGATTCCTGGAAAGCCAAATAGCGCCCTTAAAGCAGTTCATAAGGCACCAGGCCTCCTGGATTGCCCCAATGATGTGGGTTCCAGGAAATAATCCATAAAATACTGAATGGTATAAAAGGCAAGTTCTGGGCAGGCTGTCCTTAAGTTCATTTTCCAAGGCATCCAACAGTGCCTGTGCAGTGGGGCAGTCCCAAAAATACGCTGTGATGTTTCCCTTCTGGTGATGCAGTAGGGACAGTGGACATATCTGCACAGGTTCCAGGATTGCATGAATGTCCTGAGAGACAGACCCCCCTGGATAGCATGCAATGTATTTGTGTCTGTTAGTGGCCACATTCATCCACACGTGTTTTGTTGTTGCAGCAAGGAGCCGTGGAACAGACTCCATAATGTCTTTAGCTCTGATGAGCTTGTGGACAGTTTTTGGCTTCCACAAGTCTGGTTTAACTCCCTCCAGATGGTGCTCCCCCACGTTTGCAACCGGCCCTCTGTCAGTAGCAGTTTTACTACTGGGCACTGTAGCAAGGATTGCCAAACCTTTTGACATGGCGTTGGCTTTGGCATGAAAGCAGGTGCTTTGGTGATTTGTTGTAAAGTACAAAACCTCTTTAGCACTGTGGCAAGATCAGATTGCAGCACCCATTTTTGCAGACCGTGTCCAGCCCCCCGATGCAGTGATCTATCACCAAAACCTCACTGATCTCAGTAGTAGAATTCTCCTTCTACTGCAGCCATTTTATTTTAATTTTGGAAAGCTCAGCCAATTGTGCTCTGATCGGTTTGTCTTTGTGAAGAAGATACATCTGCATGTAATATTTCTTGTTATAAGTATCATTGTTCTTATGATGGGTTATGTCTATCTAAGCATATATGGTTATCTGTTAGTACTGCATTAATGTATAGCAGAATCTGCATCTAAGTGGCTTATTATAACTATTGTGTGTTTGACTGCAAGTCCCAGGTCTTGAGAATTTGCTATGCCATAAAGAGTAGATATGTAGTCCTCTTAATGCTGTACATAAAAAATAAATCTGTTTCACTTTTATGGATACTTATTTCTGTACGAATATCATTATTATTATTATTATAATTATTATTATTATTATTATTATTATTATTATTATTATTATTATTAATATTATTATCTATATGACATTTACAGACCGAATAATCCATAACATATTACCTGATACAAAATACAAAGACCAGACATACTGAATAAACAAATAATATACAGCTGACATGATAATGTTACGGAACAGTCAGTGAGAGTGATGGTAATGACCAGCGTGAAGTAGGTCTGAGCTTAAGAAAAGAGGGCTTCAAAGGGAAGCAAGCCAAGAGGTACAGAGAGTGATGGAATAGTAAAAGGAGAACACAAGGATAGGTGGCTCTGCTTGTAAGAGCTTACATTTTAAAGCAAAGTGAAGACAGAAATAGGGTGGTATCAATTGGGGGAGTTGGTGAAACAGAAACAAGGGACTAAGGAGAAAAGCTGAAAGGCTTCAATAAAGAAATAAGTCTTAAGGACACTCTTGAAGTCTTGGAGAGTAGAGGCTAAACTGATAGGGCCTGGAAGATTGTTCCACTGCTAGAAAGCAGCCTGGACAAAGTTCTGGAGTTGGGAGTGGGAAGGGGTAATCAGTGAAGTCGTGAGACAGCAGTTATTAGCAGAGTGGACGGGGTGGAAAGGAGTGTAGGTGGAGATGAGGATGGGGATGTAGGGGGGAGGATTGATTGAGATCTTGAAGATGAGGGTTAGGAGGTTAAATATAATTCTGTAGACCATGGGGAGTCAATGTAGCAACTGGCAGAGACGGACGGCAGAGATAGAAACGTGGGAGAGAAAAAATTAATTCGGGCAGCAACATTGAAGATAGGCTTAAGAGGGAGAAGATGTGAGTCATCTAGGCCAGAGAGAAGGAGGTTAGCGTGATCAAGGTAGGAGATTACAAATGAGTGAATAAGAATTTGGGTGGCTTCCATTATGAGAAAGGGCCATTTCATAAATAATTATTTTAAGTGAAAATAGCAGGATTTTGAAAGGGACAGAATGTGAGGTTTGTAGGAGAATGAGTTGAGGATGACCCCTAGGCATTGGCAAAATACCTACTTACCAATCATTAAATATAATCTCACTTGTCTCCACTCAAAAAGTATGTCTTCCTCTGTCTGCCTCCTCTTTGTAAGACTCATGTTTCTCAATGCCCAAATTATGTAGTATTTTTAAAAAAACGCTTATTATAGACAAAAAAACAATAAAATTGCAAATACATCAATATAACAAAATATGAGACTTAGCTGGCATATAAATATAAATTATCATCTCTTCTAGGTAAAAGTGAAAAGATAGATTTCTCAGGGTGGCCCAATGCATTTCATCTTTCACTATCACTGGACTTCATCAGCGGATATTCTATATCTATGTTATATTAATGTGCTGTCACAGTTCTGAAATGTGCCAAACACCTGGGATGCATAGCCGGCTGGAGCCACAATGAAATCAGGAAACTGTCCTAAAGATATCATTTGTCTGTAATGGAGTGTACCGGTATAGCTTTCATTTATAGAAGTGTCAAAGTAACACTGAACAGTACATTTTATTTCTATGATCCATATTTAAAATTTTTTGGGGCTTAGTTATTACTCATTAAATGTTAAAACTATGTTTGCTTTACATGCATCTATCTCTTCTTCATGTAATCCACGGTTTCAGCTCTTACAGAGGCTTGGCTGAGTGTTCCTGGGGGGTAGACTCAGGGGTACATTAGGCTCCCTGAATCCCCATCTATATCTCTTAGAGGAAAACTACTTGTGCTCCCAATGTGATCTCACATAAATGTTCATATATAACTTAGGCAGGTGGTTTCCAAACCAAGGGTCTGATTCATTAAGGATCTTAACTTGAGAAACTTCTTATTTCAGTCTCCTGGACAAAACCATGTTACAATGCAAGGTGTGCAATAAGTTAAATACTGACTGTTTTTTCATGTTGCACACAAATACTTGATAGCTTATTTGTACACTGAAATTTAAAGTTGATATTTGTGTGCTACATGAAGAAACAGTCAGTATTTAACTTATGTGCAAAACAAAATCCTAATTTGCACCCCTTGCATTGTAACATGTTTTTTTCCAGGAGACTGAAATAAGAAGTTTCTCAAGTTAAGATCCTTGAAGAATCCGGCCCCAAGTCCTCAGGGACCCCTAACAGTATGTCAGTGCTATGAGCTAGATTGAGCCACTAACTGGTATTAGCCCAACTGT
Organism: Mixophyes fleayi; assembly: GCF_038048845.1. NCBI lineage: Eukaryota > Metazoa > Chordata > Amphibia > Anura > Limnodynastidae > Mixophyes > Mixophyes fleayi. The sequence continues at coordinate 2,673,709 of NC_134408.1, read as the reverse complement.
ACAGGGAGGCGCGGAGTCTAACGCATCCCCAGTGTTCACCAGGTACCACCGCAAGGAGGTTTGGACTTTGATGCTAGAGGTGTGCAGGTCACAGTTCTCCAAGACAGTTACCAGTGTAGTAATGACGAGGGTGGTCAGGTCAAACCGGGTCGAGCCAATAGGACAATGCAGTACCAAGGGAGATCCAAAGAATGGTCAGAGAAGCCGAGGTCAAACCATAAGGAAATACGGAATTATCCACTATCCATCAGTAAATTTACTTTATATTGTAATTTAACCTCCTGTGACTTGGCACTGTATAGTGAAGTGCTCTTTAGTGAATAGGCTCTCTATTGTACATAAGCCTCTGTGCACTAGCTATCAGTGTTCTGTCTGCCACCCATGTGCCATTTTGAAATGTGCTCTGGTGCTGTAAGGGTTAATACCCAGTGCTAGATGGGGTTAATTCACTGTTGCTAGGCACTGCCTGTGTAAAATAGTTTTTTTTTAGTTGGTATACAATAAAACTGTATGTACTGAAGAATGTATTTTTAAATGAAATAAATAAGTGTATTTAACATATGGGCACTGCAACACCAGTAAGTTACTTGCATGCAGCATCAGAAAGGGTTAAAACCGTCGCTGGGAGCTGGGAGTGTAAATGTATTTGTTTTTATATTGTTCATGTATTGATTCATGAGGTAATAAGTTATGTTGGAGGAAACTTATTTTTGTAAGAAAGGGAGATTAAAAATCCAATGCTAATTGAGTAGATTCATCACAGTGACCAACACATTAGGCTGAATACTTAGCAGGGGGTCCTTACCTTTCTCTCCTGTGGATTCTGTCCTGTTTAAAAGATAGAGGACTATTTGAATAATGTAACAGCAATTAATATAAAAAAAAACAGATTGATGTAAATTTTGTTAAGTTTAAATTGTGCTAATCCAAGTTCAGAGAAAAAATATATAATAAACACAGTGGGGTTGAGTCATTAAGGAGAGCAAAGCATAATAAAGGAGTAACTTTGCATCTGGGCAAAACCATGATGCATTGGAGGGGGGTGGGGGTAAATGTAAAATATGGGGACAGATTTATAGTTGGGGTAGGGCATGTCCTAGATCAACTTAAAATTTTAGTGTAAAAATAAAGCTATCTAGAATTTTTGTGCTACATGAAAAAACAGCCAGTATTTAAGTTATGTGCAAAATAATAAACTAATTTGCACCCCTTGCATTGTAACATGGTTTGTCCCGCAGAACATTTGCTTTTTGTTTGACTTACTCTCCTTAATGCCCAGTATCCACAAAAGCAAAATTCTACCCCACACACATAAAGGGAATATCTTGAACATACACATAATAATGAGTCACCCAACCCCAACTCCATGCTAACTAAAGTAGACTGAAGTATATATATAGTCATGAAATCAGTTGTCCTATGAGGAGGAATCATAATTATGGATACAAAACAGTACATAGACTAAGTCAGCGAATTCTTTCAGATCCAGACATACAAAAATTCACGCACAGCCCCACTGGTCAGGTTATTAAACATAACAAAATGCTAAAAGGACAAGAAAACAAAATCCTTAGAAAGCAAGAATTACAAACCAATCAACTGAAAAATCCAACTTTCTGCTTCTTACCCACATACTACTACTACTACTGCTAATAACTATTATTATTATTATTATTATTATTATTATTATTATTATTATTATTATTATCCTTTCTATATAAAACACCAGCATATTATGTAGAGCTGTGCATTGGGGGGATCATAAACAAAATAGCATACAGTAACATAAATCAGAAGGCAATGAGCTTACAATCTAAGAGGGAGCAATTGATATATAAGGTAGTGGTAGGGAAAGTGAGTGTGGTACAAGCATTATGAGCCACCAATATTGAACCAGCCATTGGCAACTGGCATTTCTGTGCAGCTACCAGTGGCGTGGCATGATTGTAATGAGGAGAGACCATGGAAGGTGGCATCATAAAATAGTAACTAGTTAATGTTGAAGTCAGTCAGCTGCTGGCAACCATGTCTGTCCTTCACCATTTATCTCAACGGAATCCCCTTCCTCTTCTAGTTCTTGTTGTTCTGCATGAGCACTGCTGTGGTCACACACCAGCTCAGAATAGCTGGTTATTGTCTTTGGCGTCATGCTCTGTAATGGTCATTGAGACACTTGTTCCGCATGTTTTTCAAGACATTACCATTTCAAATTTGTCCTGCAAAATTGCAGAATATTGGCGATTTGCAAAAAGCGCTACTTAATACATTTACAGCATGGACTGAAAAGGTATTCAAAAAAGATCTTCAAAATAATCCTTTCCTTGGTGTGATGATGATCCTTTTATTTTCCATTCATTATTTTGTATTTCCTAATTGCATTTGTAGTTTTTTTTGTTATTTATTAACTTCAATGTTATTCATATACTTATATATTGTATTTATATTTCCTTATAACACCCTATTATTCATCTTTTATATATTCTATCTTCCACACTATTATCATATTTTCTTCACAGCACTCAAATCTCTCTCCTTCATGTCATCCAATTATTGATTCACCTCCACCACTATTTCTTATGAATATTATGTTAGTGTACACATTGTATATTGTGTCTACATTTGTCTGTTTGATTCTTTATTAATCCATCTCACTGCTTTCCACAACACTGAGACACCAGATAAAGAAGATCCTAAGACAGGTATCTCCACACACAAAGTTCACCCATCTCCCACATCCACGGGGGCAAAGGGCTACGTGTCTCTAACCCTAAATATGTGCACATCCAGGGGGAGGTTCACTTGGTTAACTTACATCTAACTTACACACCATATTCACTACTAAAAGCACAAGGGTCTGCAAGTGTTAAATATGTGCAGCTCAAATTCCTGGGGCAGGTTGTGCACATGCTCAGTTCAACAAACACACAAATTACTAAGCACAAATTCCCTTGTGATCAACTCTAGGGGGTAAATGTATCAAGCTGAGAGTTTTCTGCCGGGTTTGAAAACCAATCAGATTCTAGCTATCATCTATTTAGTACATTCTACAAAATGAGAGCTAGAATCTGATTGGTTGCTATAGGCAACATCTCCACTTTTCAAACCCGCCCGAAAACTCTCAGCTTGATACATTTATCCCTAAATCTGGCCCTTAAAATTTAAGTAACATAATTGTTACCAATCTCTAACCGCTTTTCCACAGAGCTAGAGATGTCCAGATCTATATTATTTCAGTGAGACAAATCTACCAAGATACTATTAGTAAAATAAGTGCATAATTGCTTGTCTTACAATGTAACACAAGACCCAGACATTTGAATATCTTCACAGGTGATTTGCAGTGTATATATTGGTAATTTGTTTAGTGAAATAACACAGACTGAATGATAGGATGATTTCCCTGCACCTAAATTTAATCATAGCACAGTCTCTGGACAATAGAAAAGCTGAGATATGTCAACACAAAGGGTCATGGGTGGCTGCACTACTGCTTCCAGAATGCCCTTGTATCACAATACCAATGCAGTTATTCTAAACATTACAGAGGACTAAACAGTTAGTACAGTGTTAATCAATTTCAAAATAATGAGTGAGGTTTGAACAATAGCAAATGCATTGTAATTAAGCAGTTTAATATTAATTAATAAGACTCTATAGAGACAGTTGTAAAATGTGCTGTTATTAGTGTTATCTACAGGAACCGACATAAAACTAACACCAAGCTGCATGATCAGTAAAATAATGGGCATCCAAAAGGTTCTTTTAACCAGGGAAACAATGTGGTGAGTCTCAAGCTAATCTCTGAGCCGGTGATAGAAGGAGACAAGTTTTATGCAGTAGAAGGTACACAGCCAGGAGGTCAGGCAAATAGTGAAGATTATGGGTATTATAATCACCACATTAAGACATATCACACACACATTAGCAGGCCCGGCGCTCCCATTAGGCAAGGTTAGGCACTTGCCTAGGGCACCGGGCTCTGGAGGGTGCCACAGAATGGTAAATTACTTTAAAACTGTGCGGCGACCGCTGACCATATCTGTCACGGCCGCCGCACAGCATTCAGATGCACGGGGAGGGGGGGAAGAGGCTATTGCTCCCCACTGCCGCCTCTCTGCTCCGTCTCCTCCCCTCCACTCACTAGTGTCAGTAAGTGGAGGGGAGGAGACGGAGCAGAGAGGCGGCGGTGGTGAGACAAGGTAAGGAAAGATGGGGTGAGGGGGGAGGAGGGAGGAGGGCACCGATTTTTGCAGGGGGGGCGGGGGGGATTTTGTAAAAATGCCTAGGGCGCCGTGGACCCTAGCACCGGCCCTGCACATTAGGAACTGAGAACACATCACTCCAGATATTAGTTGATACACTGGTAGAAAAGTGAAAACTCCCTAATAATGCCCTGGACAGGCCAATGAAAAACAAAGGGAGATTTCGAGGGTTGTGAATTCCATATTTTTATCCAACTTCTGTAGCTGACAACTGGAATAAATATATTGCAACTTATTCCAGAACATAAAATGGAGATTATAATAGTCAAACGTGCAATTTCTGTAGCCTTCATTTAACAGTTTGGTTAATCAGGTCTATGAGAAGTGCCCTCACAAATCATATAAACTTTCTCTTTAATCCCTGTCCGTCTCTCCCTTTCTCATGCTAACATCTTTATTCTTTATTTGGTCTTGATAATCCAGGCATGTCATCTGTGGTCATGTAACTCTGCAATACTTTGCATGATTTGCAAGAAGGGTGAAAGGATTTGCAATATATCACATATGTAAATGAATGTTTTCCTGTAATAAGTAGACCTACTTGTTCAGTAGTTACATAAATTTTGCAAGCTTGGTTATTATTTCTAGTGAATTCCTTTTTATTACAGACTCCATTTCACATTTTCCGAGTTTCGAGGAAGAATAAGTTAATTTTACCTTTGCAGGGGACATCTGGTTTATGGTTACTTCTCCACATAGGTTATGTCTAGAAAGAGGAAATACTAACATCAGTATAAACCAGTTCCTCTATCTTGTTTGTTTTCTTATATATCTTCTTTAACACTCATTGGGGGCACATTTACTATTGAGAGGTTTTGTGTGCAGTTTTAAAATCTCCCCACCTCAGCATGAAGTTTTAAGGTCCAACCTGCATGTTTTTCTAAATAGTGGTTAGGAGGTAGAACACTGAAGTGCCAGTAACATATGGGGGCTTAGAAAAGACAAAACCTCATGCGGTTTACCAAAAACTTCTGGATTTCAGTCCCTAATTTTTGTGCATTTAAAAAATACCTTTTTCCATGTGTCTTTCTATTGGCACTCAAAATGTGTGTGTATTTGAGCTCATATCATATATAGAGAGTTTGGCACTCATTATCTCTGAAAGTGTTGAGAGGAGACTGGTGATAGAAGTGGATAGTTGTGATGTTTTGCAGGAAATACTTCTATATTGATTTCTCAGCATGTTCTTGTCTTTTTTGTTCCTTATTATGTTGCTTTTACTTTTTAAAGTATTTTATAATTTAAGCTATGCCAGTGTTGTGTGTGAGTGAAATGTTTTTTACTATAGTAAGTTTAGTGTTTTTGTGTTGTTTGTCTTTTGTATTGATAGGAGAATATGGAGAGACAGGACAGGGGGTGCTGCTAGTGATAATGTGGAAGAAGAAGATTGGGATGTAGAGCAGAAGGCGGCAGAGGAGGCACAGGAGATTGGAGAGGAGACAGGGGGTGAGCCGAGTATCCAGCTTGGCAGGGCACAGTGTAAGGTTTTCCCATGAAGAGGATTGTGTCCTCATAAATCATGTTGTATGCTGCTCTGAGAAAATATTTGTCAGTCAGCCAGCAAGGACAATTGTAAGACAATAACAGAAACTGCAAGATGGAATTTGTGAGGCTGTGAATGCAGTTGGGACATTAAAGCAAACTGTGGTTCACTGCAAAAAAAAAGACATTATGACATAATGAGGCATCTGCACGAAAACAATTCATAAGAAAGAAGTGCTGCCTCAGCCACAGGAGGTAGCGCTCCCTGGTACTTTAGTGTACAGGACTATGAAATTATGGAGTATTGTATTAATTTTTGATCAATGCACTGATTTATTTTGTTTTTTATTTAATCTTTCTTGTTAAAATTTATACTACCACAACTGTTTTATATCTATACACCCCATTTAGGTTCTGCATATAGCACCAGAGACATCTACCTGTATTTATATTGGCTTCTGCTATAAGAGGTTTAGGGATCTCCTCTTTATTGTTTTCCCCTTTGTTGCTTTGTATTCCCTGAGGAGAACGCTGGTATACCTATATTTTACTTGCATATTTAGTGGTGCAATTTGTTATCTTGCACAAGTTTGTTACTATTATAAGTGTGCACACTAGCTACAGCTTATACATTTTAAGTTGATGAATTACATAATTTAAGGGCTAGATTTACTAAGCTGCGGGTTTGAAAAAGTGGGGATGTTGCCTATAGCAACCAATCAGATTCTAGCTGTCATTTTGTAGAAGGTACTAAATAAATGAAAGCTAGAATCTGATTGGTTGCTATAGGCAACATCCCCACTTTTTCAAAACCGCAGCTTAGTAAATCTAGCCCTAAGTGTTCTTGATAAATTAGTCTTTATAGGACATTGTATATTAACACATTTTTCTCATCAAATGTGTTGCCTTTGGTGACACACCTTTATAAAAGTAACTTTTTTAAGTGTATACAGCTCTCAGACATGTGAAAAACACCACAAAGGACAACCATTGACTATGAACGATGACCTAACAATTGATGTGTGGGTCAAACAGTAAGGTTGGTAAATCGACTAGGACGATGCAGAGGTTCAGATGGATTGGGGACCGATCAGTGCTGAGGCCTAAATGGTGTATAGGCCTAAATGTTGCTTAGGCATTAGGCTCAGCAGATGTCCAAATGGAGTTGTGCCAGGCACCAACTTCCGCATAGGGAGCTATCAGAGCAGCACGCTCTGCCAGACTGAGTCGCAACCACCCACCATTGGCACTCAGGCAACTGGGAGAACCGCAACAGTGAGAATTAGCCAGATTGTGCCAAATTCCAGTCCCCGACATGGGGGCCCCATCAGTGATGGGAATCAGGCAACGACTGAAAGACAATCTCCCTCGCGTCCAACTCAAGGGCAGCAGAGGTCTTCTACCCTCAGGATACAGGTGACCGGATGAGCCAAGAAAAAGTGTCCCACCACACAGGAACCCCCTCGAGAATAAATGGAATTAGGTTTGGGAGCAACTAATGTAACACTGGATTCTCCAGTGCAAAAACTTGAATTGACTGAGAGCTAAAATGCACCTTAGGTCGTTTGTTTTTTATAAATCATATTAGAATGAGGATATAGTGGGGTACTATCTTTTTGTAAGATTTTCCAATACTCAAAAAAATCATTTTCAGTCAGAGGAATGGTTTTGCCAAATTTAGTTACAGAGGGTATGAAAGTTTAGTGGTGTGAATATGCTCCTGAGGTTTAAATTGATTGTCCCTCTTTAATATAAGAGTACAATTACTGTGTAATTTCTACTTTTCAGTAAGGCTCCCCAAAATGTGTTTCATACACAGGCACTAAATTGTGTATCAGCGCACAATTTATCTGAAAACCAAATCTCACATTAGGATCGGACTTAGTTTTGCCTACAGATGGGCTTGCCTCTTCCTCTTGATCTTCCTCACCTCATAGTTCCTCTCTCTCCTCCCCTAGCCTCCTCACCTCTCCTGCCTCTCACTGTGCTGACAGACAAACACACAGGGGAAAGACAAGCGAAAAAACAAATAGAATGACAAAGAAAACACAGGGTAAATACAAAACAACAAATAAATATACTCACAAGCCAAGCACTGAAGAAATACAGGTGGTGAAATAAATTGGAAAGTGGGTAATGAAATTGCCAGGAAATTCATGAACTGGCCGCTTGGGTTTGATGAAATGGTTGGGGGGGGTCATAAATTGGCTGCTGGTAGTTGAGGAAGTGGCTGGTTGGAGGCATAATCTCTGTATTGTTTGGCGTTCATGAGGATGGACTCTAATACCCTAATCATTGAGGGTTTGTTATGTTTGCACATTTCCATGATCAGAACTAAGAAGGTTTTGTTCTCTCCATAAATGCTTGTATACACTGGTCTAGGCCTTTACAGATGTTCTAAGTTAATCCATCAGTCCTGGTACAAAATGCTGTGCACCAGAAACTTTCCACTAGATGAAAACACTATTTTTCACAGCACAATATGTCCAGGTAGAACTCTCAGCCCGGGGATTATTACTGAAGTTGCCCTCTTCCCCAAGCACCGTACAATTTAGTGTCTCTCCTAGACTGATTAGCTGCAATAGAAAAGAAAAAAGTAAATATGGGGAAAGGACCTCTTCATTGTAGGTAATGTTCCCCATGTGTTATCGAAAACAAACTGGAAATAAGACTCAGATTTGACACTGAATTGATTAGTGCTGACAAAAGTGGAAGCTGACCAAACTAACCGTTATCTCCCCATGTTATGCACCCAAAGATTCAAGCCAAAAATATGTGACTCATATATATCTAAATGTAGCCCCTCGATTGCTATTTCTTCTATTATGCCAATATGGGACAATCTGAAGTTATATGTTTAGGAAATTCTCTGTGAGTGCTGGGACGAGTTAGCACTTATCACATTGTAACACTGACCACCAGGACTTGGAATTGCTGGCAGAACTGTCCCCTGTTATTGTGTCCTTGCTGACAGTTTACACAGCGCTCTGCCTTCCTTATATATCAATGTTACATTTTTACACCTCAGTACATCAGACTTGGAAGTACATTCAGTACTTACGTTTACTTATATGGATATTAACTGAGTTCTAAGAGGGCTGTGATGATGGTCAATGTGATGGAATGGGGGGCTGGGGGGAGTGGGTGGTACCACGCGTGACAGGAGCAATTTAATTAATAAAACATTTTAGTAAATTAAGATTAAAATCAGGTTACATTTATAAATTTAACACAATATTTGTAAGCCTTGTTAGTTTATTTTTCATGCTTTATCTAACATGTGCTGGAAGAATTATAATGAAAGCTTTAAATGCAAATGTCTACACATATACAAATAAATTCAGAACTTATTAAGCATTGTTTATATGTATCCATGTATGCACATTATGTATACAATCATGGCCAAAATTTTTAAGAATTACACAAATATTATTTTTTACAAAGTCCGCGGCCTCAGTTTTTACTATGGCAATTTGCATATATTCCAGAATGTCATGGAGAGTGATCAGATGAATTGCAAATTATTTCAAAGTCCCTCTTTCTCATGACAATGAACTATCGCAAAAGCAAAATTTCCACTGCATTTCAGCCCTGCCACAAAAGGACCAGCTAACATCAGGTCAGTGATTCACTCATTAACACAGGTGAGAGTGTTGACGGGGACAAGGCTGGAGATCACTCTGTCATGCTGTTTTAGTTAGAATAACAGACTGGAAGCTTTAAAAGGAGGGTGGTGCTTAAAATCATTGTTCTTCCTTTGTTAATCTTATAGGAAACACGTTCGGTCATAATTGCTTTGCACAAAAAGGGCATCACAGACAAGGATATTGGTGCTAGTAAGATTGTACCTAAGTCAACCATTTATCAGATCATCAAGAACGAGTATAAAGGTTCAATAGTTGTGAGGAAGACTTCAGGTCACCCAAAAACATCCAGCAAGCACAAGGACCGTCTCATAAAGTTTATTCAACTGCGGGATCGGTGCACCAGCAGTGCAGAGCTTGCTCAGGAATGGCAGCAGGTAGGTGTGAGTGCATCTGCACGCACTTGAGGCAAAGAGGATGGCCTGGTGTCAAGAAGGCCAGCAAAGAAGCCACTTCACTCCAGGAAAAACATCAGGAACAGACTGATATTCTTGAAAAGGTACAGGGATTGGATTGCTGAGTACTGGGGTAAAGTCATTTTCTCTGACGAATCCCCTTTCTGATTGTTTGGGGCATCTAGAAAAAACGCTTGTCCGGAGAAGGAAAGGTAAGTGCTAGAATCAGTCCTGTATCATGCCAATAGTAAAATATCCTTAGACCATTCATGTGTTGGGTTGCTTCTCAGCCAAGGGAGTGAGCTCACTCACAATTTTGCCTAAGAACACAGCCATGAATAAAGAATGGTACCAAAACATCCTCAAAGAGATAGTTCTCCCAACAATCCAAGAACAGTTTGGTGACAAACAATGCCTTTTCCAGCATGATGGAGGACCTCGCCTTAAGGAAAAAGTGATAACTAAGTGCCTCGGGGATCAAAACATGGAAATTTTGGGCCCATGGCCAGGAAACTCCCGAGACCTTAAACCCATTGAGAACATGTGGTCAATCCTCAAGAGGCGGGTGGACAAACACAAACCCACAAATTTTGACAAACTCCAAGCATTGATTAGGTAAGAATAGGCGGCCATCAGTCAGTATGTGGCCCAGAAGTTGATTGACAGCTGCCAGGGCGAACTGCAGAGGTATTCAAAAAGAAGAGTCAAAATATTGACTCTTTACATAAACTTAATATAATTGTCAATAAAAGCCTTTGACACTTATGAAATGCTTGTAATTTTACTTCAGTATATCACAGCAACATCTGACAAATAGGTATAAAACCACTGAAGAAGCAAACTTTGTGTAAACTAATACTTGTGTTATTTTCAAAACTTTTGGCATTAACTGTAGTTTCTTTCTTTTATTAGACTGTAATATCAGCATATCTTTATATTCTAAGCATTTGCCACATCGGGCATTGTTTAGAGTTTGGAGCCCCTTGTTTAAAAAGCACAGAAGAAAAATTTTCCACTCCAAAATAAGCACATTTATGTGTACGATACAATATGTACAATTCAAAATAAACGTGCAATTGCGTCCAAATGACCAGGTCACTAATTTGAATATATTAAAATGAAATATATTATTTTAACTTATGATATTGAGTGTCACTCATTGTGAACAGTACATTACAAATATGCTATTCAGACAAGTGCACCATTCTTGAATGCAGTTTTTTCATTTCTTCCTAAATGAATCAGTTTCACCCAGCTTATCACTACAATCACTGCAATATGAAATCAGGTGTTCCGGGCATATAAATTTGTAACACGCTTGGCATGTAGGAGTGGACTTATGATCTTTTGTAGTGGGACACACTTGACATCTTTTCCAAACTCCTGGAATTTTTGCTGGTGGCTCCTCTGAAGAGTCTTCAGTGAAATCTCTAATTCTTTTGCAGATTTCTCTTGGTAAACAAAATTCAGCTATGTGGATACTCAAATGTTCATTTAGGAGAGCAAGACCCAAGGTTTTGATGAATTGACATTGTTTTTGCAACACACTATTATTATTATACCAATATATTGCTATCGCTTTGATTCCAGTCATATCTAGCGTGGCATAAAATATAGTCAGGGCCTATTTTCTCGAATTGCGGCTCACATCATATGTCTGCAACATCTACTCTAAAGAATAAATAAAACATTATCGCTAAAATGGTACGGAATTGTTACATCGATATTGAGGTTGGGTCCTAATCACCTTTTTGGAGTCTGCGCCCTTCTATTTCTCTGCGCTGATGCTGGCTGAGTGGTAGCGGGAAATGGGTAGGGAGGGGTCTTAACTCCAGCTACTGAGAAGTTTGGCAACATCGCATAACTAAGTTACAGATATACGTAATCTAAAATGCCCCGAATCATTATTACCCAACCGCAATGATGCCAGGTTCATTTTCATAGATTCCACATACAAAACAAATGTACAGCATAATAAAAGAAATATAGAAATCATTTATAACCTTTCTCAGTTTGCTCCCTTCACCTATTTGTTACTTGATGCTACAAAGCATAGACCAATTCTTCTCACCAACTACAAGTCCTTCAAATTATCTATTGACTTAAGATAAAGAATTTCTTCCCAACAGATATCTCTTCAATTTAGGGTTTCCTGAGATTAGTATAAAACATTGAAATGATGGATACGACAAAAGAAATAGCCAGAAGATTATTTCTATTTCAGTTTCCAAATGGAACGACACTACAAATACGTAAGTAATGATAATAAGGAATGTTAGAGTCAGCATCACACGCAGAGTCATTGTCACAGCTGCCCGTACAAGAGCCTGGGTCTGAGGAGAGGAGCTGACCTGTGATACATTCTGCCTGATCTTCCAGATGTGTTGCAGCAGAGTCATTACACTGAGTCCAATACAGATGAGAGTCAGGATAAAAGGCACGGTGTAACTGAAGAAAATAATAAACACACCATAGTAGACGTTCATCTCCATTTTAAAACGTAGCCGATCTTCAGTAAAATTTGTATTTTGAAGAAACATCAGGTGTGCTGTCCAGAACAAGGGTAAATTAACCCAAACTGAACATATTGCTGATCCTATGAGTAGTTTGTTAATGGAAGAGGAAAACCACATTTTCAACCAAAGGAAGATCCGGTGGGAAATGTTGACCAGTTTTACACAATAGCAGATTGACAGCCAGGCGGTGTTCCAAAAGTTCATATTGTACAGAACAGATAGGACATAATAATAAATTAAGAAAATTGATGTGTTCACTTCTCTCTGTGTCTGAAAAGAAAACAGGTAACTGTTAAATAACACTGAGCACTGCAGGAGAACATTAGTGAGAGCCATAGTGAACAGGATTTTATCACTGACACCAGGACTAGTGATCTTTCTCCAGAGTCTGATGTACACAGTGATGACAGCTGAGTTTATGATGATCCCATGTCCCCCGATGATAACTACAATTATGGCTTCTACAATCTGGTGAGCCGGCTGCATTCTGTAAATCTGGACGACTTGTCTTGATAATAATAACAGCAGATCTGAACAAGAGTCGGTAATGTAATAATTTCATACTGGGCAGAGTGAGGAAGGACACGATGAGAGATGCAAATCTGTTCTATATCTGGTTTCCCTTTGTGTGTTTTTGTTACTGTCATCAGTGAACCTTGAAGAGATGGGAGGAGAGGATGCTATGAGAGGAATTGTTATATAAGTGGGTAACACATGTAACAAATGAAAAGACTAATTGTACATAAATAATTGTCCATTCAATGAACTGGTGATAGGTAACAATAAAGACGACTTATAGATACAGGGGCTTATGTTAAGATGAATGCAAATTGCATTCTTGGCATATAATGCGCTTTTTTACTGCTGTGCAAGTGCACAAAGCACCAATCCTGAAAATAGTTATTTGTGTTCATGTTCAGATGTAAAAAAGCTCATTATATGCCAAGAACGCAATTTGTTCTCAACTTAACATAAGCCGCACAGTGAGGACATCTCAAGCACGTCTGAAATTCCTAGGCAGTACATAGGAAGCAGAATGTATTAAAGGAGAACATGCTATTGTAATAATGTAAGGTTAGACATACATGTGGGGATAATGTCAATAAATACATTTTGATGGTAATAATAGTGTGACCCTCCTCCCCCAATATATAGGGAGAAGGAATACGTGTTCTGACTACAGCGAGGTAGATCTGGATTATCCAGTAAAAGACCTGTCTTCCCTCCCAGAAACTAAGGCTGGGTACACACTACAGAAAACTTATTTTCCCGATGCAATATTGTTAATGATTTTACTAACGACTGAAAGTCCGGATCAGCCGATTCCTGTGTATACACTATTGATGTTTCACACGGTTTACCGTCAGATCTGTGCTCTTCTTCTCTCATAACCAGCGGCTGAAAAGTCTGTGACTCTGTAGACTCCATAGAGATCTATGGACAGTGTTGGTCGTGAGTGCGTACACACTGCAGAATTGCGATATCAGGCTGAATGGTCGTTTATCGTGTGATTGGCCCAATAATCGGGTGAAAAACCTGTAGTATGTACCAAGCCTAATATTTATAATAGCAATAATAATAATAATAATAATAATAATAATAATAAGAATAATAATAATAAGAAGAATAATAATAATAGCCACCTCCTGGGTACAGTCAATGCTGACTTGTGTTAGTTCTGTACAGATTGATTAAAAACTACAACCAATTTACCATAGATACAAATAATGCAGATACAGATATAGTTGTTCCTCTGCATTATATTAGATGTATTATTAGTTGTCATCAGTACAATATATGAACTGCTGGGTAAAGTTTACTTTATGGGAAAAATAACTAAATGGGGTATAGTGGGAAAAGTTAAGGAAATAATTGTGTAAGTTTTCTTTCTTAAGTTTTCTGGACTAAACCATTTTGCAATGCAAGGGGTGTAAAATAGTTTATTATTTTGCACATAAGTTAATTACTGACTGTTTTTTCATGTAGTGCACAAATACTTGATGGATTATTTGTACACTGAAAGTTAAAGTTGATCTAGAAAAAAAAGCCAATATCCCCGGAGGTAATGATGGGCCGCACGGTGCGCAGGTTCGGAGTAAGTACAACCCCTTTGCGATGGCTTGCGGGACAATAGGATTAGCTCAGAAGGGTTCTGCTTCAAGAATATCTGGGATTTATTGTCCCAGTTTAAGGGTACGCTACAACGGTGCACTTCGGTAAAATGGCAGATATTACAGATGTCCCGAGGATGGGTGACTCAGGATGGGTCATCCTGGTTAGAATTGATCTGTAGCCAAGCCTGAGTAGTGTTCTCCCTCCACCATATCAAGGTTAACTTAATAAACACAAATAATTTGCCAACAAGAAAAAAAACCAAAAATGTAAATGACACTTTTTTTAAAAACGCACGGAATTTGGGGCATATGTACGTCTGTATTAACTACAAGCGGTTCTGAAGACACTTTTCTTTTTTAATACAGGAATAAATGCGCTGACACTGCAGGATACATTCAATACATTTGTGAAATATAAAGTCCAAGGAGAAATCCCAAAAATACATTCAATTATCGTCACCTGTTAATAATATAGTCAATGATGAAAAATGTATTTAAAAAAAATATATATTTTTTTTCATTTTCTTTAATTTAAAACATTTTTCATGATGTTATTAATGCCTACTGTATTTAAAATGCATCTTGTGTGTGTGTGGGGGTGTGTGTGTATGTGGGTGTGTGTGTGTGCGTGTGTGTGTATGTGGGTGTGTGTTGTGTGTGTTTGTGTGTGTATGTGGGGGTGTGTGTATGTGGGGGTGTGTGTGTGTGTGTGTGTGTGTGTGTGTGTGTGTATGTGGGGGTGTGTGTATGTGGGTGTGTGTGTGTGTGTGTATGTGGGTGTGTGTGTATGTGGGTGTGTGTGTGTGCAGTCTTAGGCTTTAAACAGCGGTCTCTTAGGGAAACCACCACTCTTTCCTCTATTAGAAGGTGGCAAAGTGTCCCAATTGCCACAATACATATATATATACACACACATACAATAGAATAATACTACATCATCCACTGCCCCAAGTAATATTATTATTACCGGTTGTTTAAATAGTACATACATATTACACAGATGGGCCCTGATTTATTATGTCTCGCGATGAGAACTCAACTTGCGTAGTTAAAACATGCACGTAACCTGTGCATACGCACACAGGTATTCAACTACAAACGGATCTAAAGATACATTTCCATTTGAATCTGGTTATAAGTACGCTCTGCTTAAACAGTACTTTGCATATGTTAGACAGACAGAACACAATGCAGGATGCGCTCATGCATATGTGCAACATGAAGTCCAATCATAATATATGCCAAAAACATGTTAGAAAATAAATTTACAACTCTTAATACAGGAATAACTAATAAAATTAATGTTTTATTTTTTTTACATGAAAAACATAAATCAGGATGTTGTTACTGCGCATTGTACATAAAATGCATTTTTACAGTTTCACTTACTTGCATTCTCATGTTCTGTCATGTACTCTTGTAGTCTACACTGTGAGATCAGTTGCCACTTAAACCTGCCCAGCAGCTGGTGCAAGTGATATGGCTAAATAATACGGACTTAAGGAATGCTCTGAACGTGAATTGGCTGCATGTGTTTACGATCGGCCTCAGCACGCCCATGGCATGCCCATAGTGTACATTGCCTACGTCCATCCACCCCATTGTTTTCCTGCTACCCCCTTCAAATCGTTGGGTATCATAAGTGTCATTTGCGTTTGAACTTGAATTGCCTGCAATTGCATTCTTGGGTGTAACTCCCATTCTGGTGCATGCGCATAGTAATTTTTACACATAATTTGGCAAATAGACTTGCATTCCTTAATAATTCAGAACCAGAACATTTAGTCATTCACATCAGTTCTTGCCTCAGAATAATCCTTGCCCCCCTCTCCACACACACACACACACACACACACACACACACATACACTAGAGTTAATTTATTTAGAAGCCAATTAACCTATCAGTATATAGCCTCAGGGTGAGGCTATATATAGCATCGCAACCATGCTGATTGGTGTATAATTAGCCTCCCCCTAATATACTTTCATTCCTGACCTAGTCTAGGGGACGAAACAAAAAGGAGCTTAATTTTTTTCCTTGCAACAATTTTGTCCATCGGAGACTTCTGTCATAACAACACATCCGTCTTACGCACGTGGTCAAATCATTGATGGAAAATAGCCGGACTGTAGATATCAATGTCGGAGACTGAAGAAGACTCTCAATGTAAACAATGGGACATGTTAAAGCACATGAAAGGGTAAGAAAATTTGCATGTTCCTGTATGAACATGTGCTGCATCACCTATTATTTGTTGCTTTATTTATTTTTTGTCTTTTATTTTGTTTATTTATTTCCCAGTTATATTTATTTTTAATATTTTTATTTTTTTCAATATTTCATATTCTTCCTTTTGCTACCCTACTTTTTTTCCTGGGTATATTTTTCTTTGTATAATACTTTACCTGATATGTATGCACACTGATGAGTCATTTCACTTATACCCTTCCTATCGTGCACCAATCTATACATCAGTTAAATATCACTATTTCAGACAGTTGCGCTCCCTGAAAATTGCACATTTAAACCCTTAAATACAGGAGCAGCATAGTGTTAGTATCAGGGGTGCTCATTCCTCCCTCTCTATATTCAAATTTGGCAAAATTTCAGACAAGATGCATCATTACTGTGACTAATTTTACAAAATCTAGAAGTGAGCTCCTATGTGTGCTCTGAGAGATTATTCAGATGTATTTAGAATCTGGGGATTCCCATGCTTTGAGATCAGGGCATGTTCAATCCTCCTCTTATATCAATAACTGCACAAACAATAAGAGCTAAATAGCGGCAAGAGCTTTTAACATAGCTAATACTGTGGCATCGATTATCTTTTCTTTTTTACCAAGACCTGGATTTGTACTTAAAAATGCCAGCTAGCTCGGAACTTGGTGAGCAATAAAGAGGGTGAAAGAGGGTGTTGTATGGGAATATTTACTTAATTTAAAGTAGTTTAAAAATGGGTGTGTGAGTGTTTTATTTACATGCATCTCTGGTGCACTAAAGGTTCCAGCATACCTGAGTTACTAGGAATGTTGGAATTTGTAGTTCACCAAGTGCCAGCATGACTTGGCAGCCTTGGCATCCACCAGACTTCAGGATTAGCTGTGTTGCTGATCTTGGAGTCTGGTGGTCAACCTGTGGCAGACTCCTACCCAGTACCCGGACCTTGGAGGACAACACTGTGACACACCTGGCTCCCAGACCTTGATGGACAGCCCTGTGACACACCTGGCTCCTGGACCATGGAGAACTGTGTCGAAGTAATAATTAACAAAAACCCTATATTACTAATTAGTTCAATAGAATGAGCTAATGAACTTGAATTTTGTTTCTGTGCTTTAAGAGAACGTGTTGCACAATACACATATTGCATAACAAGAGACATGTTTTTAGTAAATTTCCATTATTGCACAATGTATGAACAAAACAGATTAGATAATTGTCATGTGATTGTATTTCACAATATCGCCGGATATGTCCAAAGAAATGACCGTCCAATAGAGCATGTTACTTTAATGATAGAGTGCCAGCAGTGATGTAAGCTGGGAAGGTGTGTTTTAAAACATATTCTATAAAAGAATAAGTTAATCAAATATAGGGTGTCAATTGGTATTTGAGACCCTGAGCATATGTCTGCTTTGTCCAGTATGGCTGTATCTATGTATAATACCTTTTTAATAAACTATAGAAATATTATATTTTGGAAACCTGCTCATCTCATTTATTATTTAAAGAATTGGAGAGAGAATATCTTATACAAGCTGGGGGCTCTCGTCCTATGGCTATCACATACCACACCTTACTCTCTTCATGACTGCTTTGATTAGGGGGGAGACAATGACTACACTCCTCTGCACTGTTGAGTATCAGATGTGTTAAATATATCTGTGCTCCGAAGTGTATCGAGGTACCGAAGCAGTGAGTGAAGAGAGGGTGGGGGTGGATGCTGATATGTAAAGTAAACTTGGACCTTATTGCTAAATGTGTAGTAGTTAATTTAATGTGTTTCTGCAGAAACTTAGTAACTTAAGAAAATATTATTAGTTTAAATGTTGCTAAAATGTGCTTTTCCTCAGTATGGACTGGCCACCCATAACTGGCAAAAGACATTTTAGTGCTTAACACTGTATATAGCTGTATGCAAAGTTAAGAGATGTGACTTGCAAAGTTAATGTGTTAAATGAACTGCTTTTGCAGTATAGGCTGATAACCTATATCTGTGATATAGACATTGTGATGTTTGTGATCTACTCGGTAGACTTATTTGGAAAAAAAATAAGATATAATAAACAAGTAGAAACGCCTGTTTCTCGTGATGGACGCATTCCTTACATGAATAGAGACCCTAAGTCAGGATAAGGTCTGCTGTTCATAAGGAGAGAAAGGTTGTGGCTCCCCGGGCAAGCAAGTGTGTGCCTATAGAGTTTTAATCCTGATTGCATGAAAACTCTAAAACAGGGGATGCAAGAAAAAATAACAAAGAAGTTATAAAATGTATTTTCTAGAAGACTGGAATTTTAATGTTGAACCTAGATGAAATTATCTTATAAGAGTAAAGTGAAAAATAAGACAGTTAAAATGTTATTTAATTGTTTGTTGTTAATAAGTGATATCAGCAGTAAAAACAAAAACAGCATAAATTTCAAACAGCAGAAATAAATATATAATGATGATACGCTCTGCGTAACGTATAATATTAACCATACTGATACTCAGCTTTAATGCAGTAAATGCAGGACATTTAATTTCTTTATCATCTTGGAGGCAGAGGTGTAAATAAGTTTGTTTTGTGAAGACAGTAGGCTAAAGATAGTCTGATTTTTTTTGTAGTGCCTGTTAAGACTCGTGTAGTGATCAAATGTGGTTTTAAAGCATAGATAAATGTCTCAGTGCCAGTTAGTGTTAATCAGAGGTTTTTTTTTGTGTGTGTGATTTCAGTAAAACATCTGGTTTTTATAATGTTAAGTGTATTTGAAATGTGTCCAATCGTTATGAGAAAATATGCTGGTTTTATGAATCTGGAAGATGTACAGATTAAATTTAAGATTTAAATTACTTCTATGGAGGTATTAAGTAAATAAATAGTATTTGTCAGTTTTATAGCGAGCGACTACAAGACAGATTTCAAGGGACTTTGCTGGGTAAATCGGCAGAAAGATATGAGATGAATATTTAAAGAAGGTCTTTAATACGTGTTAAATAGTAAAATAGGTATTTTGCAGATTAAATGTATGTTAAAATATTTTTAGAGCAATTGCATAATATTTTTTGGCATGTAGTGCTAACCAAATCTCCGGTTACACATAGAACACAATGTGTGTGTATTTAAACTTTGAGAATTCTTTGCTGTTTTGAAGTAGAATAATTGTTATTTGAAATACAGCAACAAAACCTGTGTTATGTTAGCTTTATCAGAAAATAATTGCATTGAAAGATAGTAGTTTGCTTGGAAAATAGCATCTGTGTAGTGGTTTACATAGTGAGATTTGTGAGATTTGTAACTGTGTCAGAGGTTCGTTTGTTGAAGTTTTGCCATTTTACAAAGATGTCTTTCCTCCCATCTTCCTCGTCTTATGGAATGAGGTGGATGTTTTATTTTCATGCCAAGAGGAGGAGTTCAGTATATGGAAAATTTCCTGTGTTATGAGCGTGTACACGGCTTTGTACCATAGAACGGACAAATGACTGGACCCCACCCTGCATACCAATGCAGATCTCAGTCATAGATTGCGCAGCGTTGATTTTTAATGCTAATAAGAATTATTCTGAATATTGTCTTTTGTTGTTATTAACAGGGAGGTTCAATCATTATAAAGTTTTATAGACACATCTAATTATTTGTTATATTGTGTGCAGAATAATTTGCAATCTTTTGTACCCACAGGAGACAGGAAACCAGAATATGTGAATGATGTTCTGCAGTGAAGATACAAAATAATTATTGTGTTTTCTATCAGAAGTATCCAAGAAGGAGAAAATTAATTTATCTATTAAAAAAGTTAAATTGTTGGACACATGGCCAGAGATATTTAGATTTCTTAAAGGGTGGTCCTGATATTTGAACACCCTCTACCTCCGAATAATAAAAATAAAGAAAGAAAGAAAGAAAAGCAGTACATTTATTTCTTGATATGTCACAATTCTGTAGCCAGTGAATACTAGGATTTTCAGCTGTATGCTAGATAATACTGTTTTAGGATATTTAAAAGATAATTAGTATACAATTAGATAGGTAGCAAAAGCATTAACTTCATGTTTAAGATTTATAGCCATAGCAGCTCTTATTGTGGAAAAGACAGGGGGGTAAATGTATGAAAGTCCGTTTTTTTCAACTCGCCGGAAATCGTCGCTGATTTTCGGCGAGTTGAAATAACTGCACATTCATACATTTACCCCAGGATATTGTGTTGCAGCGTAGGTTACATTTGTTTGTCCTTCGTGTTATCACACAATTCCTCAATAGTCCACTGACTAGACATGTATCTGTAGCAAGGTTTATACAATGGGAAATTAAAATTAAATTAAATTGCTTTAATTCTTCTAACATTACAATATGCAAATGTTAGAATCTCAATTTTGTTACATCATTGCCTGAGAAACCTCACATGACAAGGAAGACAATGAGCATTATTGAATTAAGTAAATGTGTAAGTTTTTCTGTATTACTAGACATTTCGGAGACTACATTGAAGAATTTAGATTAAAGTTTCTTTACTGATGAAAATGTTTTATAGATAAATGCATGATGGCTCACTAGTGACAGTGACAGGGTGTGCAATCACTATACATAATGAGAAATTGAAGTTGAGTCATTAGGCGTACACTTAGATCACTAAGAACTTACAGCACTCATCAGAGCATGTCAGCTAGGTAAAGGAAAACGAGTAAACATTTACACAGATTCACGTAGTAACTGAACGCCATAGTTTATGATTTTTAAATTATTTTAAAATATAGGGGTTACCTAACATCAACAGGAACACCTATATAACAAGCACAAACAGTCAAGCAACTGATAGAGGCTATACAGTTGCCAAAAGAGGTTGCAGCCATTAAGTGCCAGGCACATACCAAACAGACAGATAAAGTCTTACTAGAATATATAAAAAAAAAAAAGTGGAAGTTACTCAATCTATGTATAGGGTATAGCAGGTGCTTAAAAGGGAGGGGTTATCCTGAAAGGAACAAATACACAGAGAGATCTTCCAGCGCACTGCAATAGCCAGCGACAAATCTGCCAGAAAACAAACTAGCAGACTCAGCAACTCGAGAAGCAGCTTTAAAGAAAGGAAGCCACATACCCAATTGATGATTTTTCATGATATCACATTTTAGAACTTAAGACAATGTCAGTAAAAGGCTATATTGAATGAAATTAATACATGGAAATTGAAACAATGTTATGAAACAAATGATGAAATTTGGGTAGTTATAGAAAATAAACCAGTAGCTTTAAAAATGTTGTTACTAGCTTTGCAGAAAGTGCTCATGGGTTAGTTAGTATACATGGGAGCAGATAACAAGATTAGAATTGTGATATCTTGTTGGAATGCCCAGAAAATACTACAGTTGCTACATTTAAATGTGAAATATGTATAATTTGTTTTAAGAACAATGAAGGAAAGATAATACCTACTAAGGTCAGAGAGTTGCCTAATATAACCTTTTCAGAGGTTACAAATTAGGTTATTAATTTTATTTCATTAAGATGGTTACAGTATGTTTTAGTTGGTATTGATACGTGTTGGTGGGATGAGGCCTAGATAACTGCCTCAGACATAGTACAATTTATTGTTAAGAAGATTTTGCCAGAATTTGTATGTAGATGTTGTTCACCCAGAGAGTGGACTCATTTCAGAGAAAAAGTGTTTCAAAGAATGTGTAATATGATGGTAACATATTCAAACTTTATACACTATATCATTCTCAAGCTTCAGAGAAAGTTGAAATAATAAATGGAGTAATTAAAGAATAACTAAGCTTACTAAAGAAACAGGAATGGCACTTCTTTAGTTTATCATGGTATTAGAATCACTTCTAAACCTCTTCTCAATCTCTCTCCATATGAACTGTTATTGGACTTCAGCCAAGATACGTAATTAAGCCACAGACTAACTTGAAGCTGCATCATGATCTAACTGCTCAAAATGTCATACAGTTGTCTGAACAGTTGCAGAAGCTTCAGAAGGTCCAGAAGAACACTTAAAGAAGGACATTTAAACAGAAGCAGCGATTGGGCCTGCACACAGAAGAGACAATCTAGACACTATGTTATGGTAAGAAATCTCTTACACTCTGGTTCCTTTACAGATCGATGGGATGGTCCTACTAAAGACAAGTTCTATAACGACTGATACTGCCGTAAAGGTTGCAGAGAAAGACATTTGGATCCATAGTTCCCATTGCAAACAGGTCAAAGAGCCAAGCTTAAAGGAACCAAAGGACTCAGAACTGAAAAAACACAGATAAAGAGACTGAGTTATGTTTAAAAGAACTCTTCAATCAAGATGGAAGTGATGATGTATAATCAGCTACAAGATTATCGATTTATGACGCAAAGAAAATTCAACCTTGTTTCCTGTCTTATAGGAACAACGATATTTGAAGCCGCTACACGTTATTTATATATTTTGGAAAGGAATTGAGGAGAAGTTGGTAAGGTGATAGCCCATCTGAAATATTAGATGAAGATGATTTTAATAAGAGCATTTCTGCTTCTTTTCTAAACAGGAAAACCAGAGAATTCAGAAATTGTAAAGGATTACCACCAAGAGAAAGGTGTTTAATATGGTGAATATTGCTAGAGAGAATATCCAGTTGACCAATAGCATGTTAGTGAAATGTTAGGAGTTACAAATTGTTGGGTGTGTACTAAAACTCCTTTATTGAGTAAAATATGCCAATGTTACCATTTCCAGTACCTTATGAAGAATTACACACATTAGTCCTGATATAATATGTCAAGAACAAAATTGAGATCTTAGTGATTATGGTCGAATTGTTGAAAATATATGTAACTTGTCTAAACCTCCAGTTATAGTTTTAGCACCACATATAACTGAATAAATTTATTATTATGTTTAATAAAACAATAAATGAGGTGAAAACGATAACACCTCAGATAAAGGACAGCATCAGGTATATACATTGCTGCCGTAGAACAATAAATACTGCAAGTTGTAAGAATTAGCATGAATAAGTGTGATACAGTGGTTACAGTGCTTAAAACATATGTGCCCGAGTATA
This sequence comes from Mixophyes fleayi, assembly GCF_038048845.1. Lineage (NCBI taxonomy): Eukaryota > Metazoa > Chordata > Amphibia > Anura > Limnodynastidae > Mixophyes > Mixophyes fleayi. The sequence goes on along the minus strand of NC_134408.1, from coordinate 2,650,047 downwards.
TAGAACCGTGTATGTTTGATGTAGACAGAGATTTAGACATTACATAAAATGAGAAAGCTAAATTAAAGATAGAACTTCAAACAGATGTAACTAAGTTTGAAGGGTATGCCACCAAAGCACTAAAGAGTAAAATATGTACACAATGCACTTTGTATTAGTATAATCGACTTTTTGAGCATACACTACCAGAACCAGACTCAGGCGAAGAGAAAACGATACTAGATAAAAAATGTCACGTGGGTATGATAATCCCAACCATGGTGTTAGAATATTGTGGTTCATTTCTTTAACCAGGAAACATTTAATATATATATATATATATATATATATATATACATATATTGAAAATATGCATTTAAATGGTTATTAATTAATTATGAATTAGGCTGTTTAGGAAGAGTGGCTCTTAAGCTTTATACAGTGTTGTACAATGAGTTGAAAGAGATATTATTAATAAAAATATGTTCTACTCATTAATATGTCAGTCAGACATAAAGTGGGTATAAATATTGATATTATGTTTACTTATGGAAATTATGAAATTATGGGTTTATTAAATTAAACGTTTGTCAGGATTTAATTGATAATGTGACTAAAATTTATCATGATAACTTTCATTATGTTGGACTTGAATTACAGGAATTTAAATATGAACTTTTACAATATTGAGTAGTTTTGGACAATTTAACGACTCAAACAGGAGGACAAAGTTTAATCCTTGAGACTGAACTTGTAATCCATTGTTTATTACCTAATCAACGACACTTCTGATCCACAAGCTATAACTGTACGTTATATAAACAACGCCCATAACATGAAGAAGGATTTTGATGACAAAATTATTATAAAGACTTTTAAAATGATTCATCATGGACATGGTTGTATACAAGTATATGGTTCTTTGGACTTGAAAAGTGGCTATCTAACCTAATGTATATTTATATGAAATTTATTGTGATAATAATTGTGTCAATATTGTTTCTGTATATATACTTGTTTAAAGTATGGGTTGTATTGTATACAAATATTTGTGAAAGTCAAACCAATCCGAGAACATCAGTGCTGACAGAAATATATACTCCCATTCAATTATTTATAATCACATAAAAAAGTACCTTTTTATGTGTATATTAAAAGGGTGGGGAACTGTTGAAGTAATGATTAACAAAAACCCTATATTATCAATTAGTTCAAAAGAATGAAGTAATGAACTTGAATTTTGTTTCTGTGCTTTAAGAGAACGTGTTGCACAATACACACATTGCATAACCAGAGACATGTTTTTAGTAAATTTCCATTATTGCACAATTCATGAACAAAACAGATTAGATAATTGTCATGTGATTGTATTTCACAATATCGCCGAATATGTCCAAAGAAATGACCGTGTCCAATAGAACATGTTACTTTAATGATAGAGTGCCAGAAGTGATGTAAGCTGGGAAGGTGTGTTTTAAAACATATTCTATAAAAGAATAAGTTAATCAAATATAGGGTGTCAATTGACATTTGAGACCCTGGGCGTATGTCTGCTTCATCCAGTATGGCTGTATCTATGTAAAATACCTTTTTAATAAATTTTAGAAATATTATATTTTGGAAACCTGCTCATCTCATTTATTATTTAAAAAACGGATAGAGAATATCTTAAACAAGCACATTGTGACACACCTTGCTCCTGGATCTTGGAGGACAGCACTGTGACACACCTGGCTCCCAGACCTTGATGGACAGCACTGTGACACACCTGGCTCCCGGACTCTAGAAGATGACCCTGCAGTGCTTCTTCTGGTGGTCACATTGTTCAGGTCTAACTGTACTGCACAGATGCCTACTGTCAGTAAGGCTATGGGGCTGCCTATTGTAGTGCCTGACCTCTCCATCGAGATAGCTTAAACTGATTGGTAGTTGAACTATGCTGCCTGTAATAAATAAATAAATAAATACAATTATGTCCTCCTCCTTCCACATTCTAAAATTCCAGTCATACTCAGCATCAAGCTAAAGGGGGAGGGGAGGTTGGATCAATAAAATGATTGGTCCCCCGTGCCTAGAGCTGACTGATTCAATACTGAGAAGCACTCGCCACCACCTAGTTTGCCTGGCAGGTGTGTGCCAGGATAATAAATTTAAACTACAGTGCAATTTCTTGAGGAACTGCAAGTATCAGCATGTACCAGCACCAGTGAATATTATCACTTCTAGTGCACCACAAGTGCTGCCTTCCTTGTTAAATAAACAAATAATATTGCCCCCAGTACAGAGTACAGTGCAGAGTGACAAGAGCATATATTTATAATAAATTTATATATATATATATATATATATATATATATATATATATATAACACATAACAGGAAAGGCACTCACGTTTGTAGATACTTCTCCAGCCTGGGTGCAGGAACTCCAGTAACAAGAATGTAAAAAATAGTATAATTAGGAGGCACTCACAGGACTTTTCCAGATTATTAAAGTGTTTATTCCATTAAAAATTGGTCAACGTTTCTGGCCCCACACATAAAGGGCTGTGTGGGGCCCGAAACGTTGACCAATTTTTAATGGAATAAACACTTTAATAACCTGGAAAAGTCCTGTGAGTGCCTCCTAATTATACTATTTTATATATATATATATATATATATATATATATATATATATATATGTATATATATATATTACATTCATATCACCCTGCACACACAGGCCAGGAGTACAAGGAGGGGCCCTGTGTTACTCAGATGTGTGTTCCCCCCTGCCCAGCAGATTGGGCAGGGAGTAAAACCAGATGTTTCCCGTCTGATATTATCATGCAGTTTGACCTAAACTGCATTCAGTATAGGGGTTTTGAGCACCAGAACACATTGGATGCAATTTGAATTTTCCTTCTCAACAGCAAGATAGTAAATCCTACAATTTGAAACTTAAAACCACATCCAATATATGGCAGGTTGACAAACCGCATAGGAAACTGCTCTTTATTAAATCTACCCGCGCATCTTTTTCTGTTGTGCAGGGAGGTTATTGAGTCGAGTGAGTGAGAGCCTAAAGCAGATTTAGTGCTGGAATGCAAAGTCTGAGCTTATAAACTTCCAGCATCCTTTTGACCATCTGTGTGCAATGTGCACATAATATTCATACTGTACACTGAACATATAGCTGATGGAGGAACTATCACTGCAAGCTTAATCAGACCTGATGCCAAAGGATGGCAGGTGCCTGAAGATAGCTGACACCAGATGGTTTTCCTTTGTCCTGGTCCTGAACAACCCACTGCAGTGAGTGTATAGAGGAGGACAAGATGTTAGAGGATTGACTGTAAAGTAGACTGTAAGCTAGAGTGGGCATAGGAGACATCTGCAGCCATCTAGCTATAAGGAGACAAGACCGAGCATGTCAAGATGTGGAACAAGTCTTGTGAAATGTATGAATACGTTTTGTGATGAGATGTCTATGCTAATGCAATGTGCATTTGTCTTTAATACTTCCTGGTGTTTCTGAAATGTTGTACCTGCTGAGGTGTGAGCATTTGTATTTATGCTGAAATACTTGGGGTGTAGCTGTCACTTAGGAGCCCAGATAACATAAAAGCTTTGTTCTGAGGAGTCCTCCAGACTTGTGTCCATAGGGTAAAGCTGTTACTCCCTCCACAAATGGAGGCATCATCTTTGTACATTAGCCTGCTAAATTGTGTTCTGCCTCCAGTCTGCATAATAGAATTTGGCCGAGCTCCATAGCTTAGTGTAGTGTGTACATGGTTCCATGGTCAGATGTTTGTTAGAGCAGGACACATTTGCACTCATTTTTCAATGTTTTTTCCATTTAAGGTGTTGCAATCAAAAAAATATTAATACAAAGAAGGAATGAGAACAGAAACAAAGGTCATAATAAAAAAATATAAGTTTACTTGACTTTGATTTATAAGGTTAGCATAGTGTTAAATATGTCTGTGCCGGAAACCCCAAGACACTTGCCCAAAAAGATGTACTTTACATCCATTATAACATTCTGAAATCAGTGGGGTGCTTCTTTCTTTAAAAGACTACTTTATACATTTCAAATAAAGCCATACCCAATGCATTCCTACATTGGATCCAGACACAATAGAATAAAATTTGATAAAATACTTCATTAAAATTATAGCTGCCCCAACACATAAAAATTAATAGGTAATGTATTCAACTGCATACACACACATTCACACACACACACACACACACACACACACACACACACACACACACACACACACACACACACATACACATACACTTGATGCAATGTGCATCATAAATACACCTGTTACATCACAGCTGTCAAATTGTTCAATAAGACAAATGGACCCTAAATCACTTTTGCACGTAAAAGTTGAAGGTCAGCACTGACAGATTGTTATGGCTTCCCCCATTGTTGAACTTTGTCCCCTCAGAAGTTAAAACTTAATATGTATAGCACCAGCTGTATTACTGTCAACTACATGTTGCTGGCTTATATGAAAGGTCATATAGTAGATTAAACTACATGGCTGTAAGATAGGCAACCGGTGATATAGATGTCACCATAACTATACTGCAGGAGGACAGAACTGCTAGACATCATTGGATAAATATCTGTACATTTCATACCAGAAAACATATTACTTTTTATATGTAGACACTATGGGCCTAATTCATTAGGGAAAGTAAAGAAAAAGTAAAGGAGTAACTTTGCAAAACCATGTTGCATTGGAGGGGGAGGTAAATTTAAAATGTGATGGCAGATTTATAGTTAGGGTAGAGCATGTCGTAGATCAACTATAAATTTCAGTGTACAAATAAAGTTATCAAGCATTTGTGTGCTACATGAAAAAACAGTCAGTATTTAACTTATATGCAAAATAATGATCTAATTTACATTGTAACATGGTTTTGTCCAGGAAAAAACTTAATAATTGTTTTGCCTTACTTTCCTTAATGAATCAGGCCCTATATCTATTTGCACTCCTGCCCTCTCCCTATAATTATAGCATTGTCAGACAGTGTTATGCACTAGACGCTCAGTATCTGTAGTTGTGTGCAGGTAGGTTATTATAGAGGACAATGACAGTGTTAGATTTAAAATTTGTTCAGAATTTGCCTAGTGGTGTCAAGTATATCTGTAAGCACTTTAATAACAGCTGGAGAGAATAGACACAGATCAAGGTTCTGCATGCATGAAATATTCATTGTTTAATATCTCAAAGTTACAAGTTTTTATAGCATTCTGAATATATGTGAATCTTACGTCATAAGCATACAATAGTCTATGAGATGCTTTGCGGATTAACTATCTCACGTATTCTTGAAGTTTCTAGCTTCCGCCCTCTTCTCAGGCAAGATGTGCCAATTATTCTTATATATGTCTTGTTAGTTACACCTCAAGGCCGTGGGCTTACATTTTGCAAAACTGCATTTCAGCAGAAAATTAATAACCTCTGTTAAACAACTAAAATATCTATGCAAGTTACAAACATGGCTGGACAAAGATTTATGAGACCTTAAGAAAAAATCATATTTAACAACAGCATACAGCAATATTGGGCTGCTCAGAGATAACTATTACATATCTTTTTAGATCATTGTAGGACAAAAACCACTTGTTACTCTAGGAACTTTCCACAGAAGCAAGACATAACAAATCATCATGCAGATTACATGTATGGTAGCACAATACCAGGAACTGGGAGAGTAGTGTAAACATATGACAGTACTTACAGGTGCTGCATTAAACACTAATGTTAATGGTTTAAAGAGCTAGATAAACTTTATTAGGGTTTAAATTTATATGTAATCCATATATACGCTAGAAAATGAGTTTCTTTTCTCTTATTGCCATAATTACCATCACTCTCACAGGGGTTTGGTGTGAAGACACAGCTCGGGAGACTGTGGGTTCCAGTCTCCCTCAAACCCTTAGGTTCTAATCCTGGGTATGCCATAAAGGCAGCAGTGGAGAGCTAATAATTTCTTAAATGGATTCACATGGTAATATATGCTACTTCTATATATGGATTTCTATTTTCTAATTCTAAACTTTAACAAATTCCACATACAAAAATAAAATGTACTACTTAATAGAAGGAATCTAAAAGAAAACCTCTAAAATCAGTCCAAATGGGCCATAATTTGCTACCTTAACATGCCCTGTTACCTGTTACTTTATGCTACCAGTAAAGTGTTTTATACCATTTGACTATCTTCTGACCAACTAAAGGTCCTTCAAATTATGTAACGATTTCCAAGGTGGATTCTCGCCCTAAGAGACTTTTCTTCAATTTGGAGTTTCCAAAGATTAGTATGAAGGATTGTAATGATGGATATGACAAGACAATCAGGAAGAAGACCATCTCTATTACAGGTTCTAAATAGAATGACACCACGGATGTGTAAGTAATGATAATAACAAAGGCTAAGTCCAACATCACACGCAGAGTCATTGTCACAGCTGCCCGAACAAAAGCCTGAAAACGAGGAGATGAGCTGACCTGTGATACATTCTGCCTGATCTTCCAGACATGTTGTAGGAGAGACGTCACACTGAGCCCAATACAGACGAGAGTCAGGGTACAAGGCAGGGTGTAATCGAACAACAGGTTAAACACTGTATACTAGACATTCACCTCCATTGTAAACCTTAGTGGCTCATCGGTAATATTTGAATTTTGAAGAGATACAATGTGCGCTGTCCAGAAAAATGGCAAATTTACCCAAACTGAACATGTTGCTGATCCTATGAGTAGTTTGTTAATGGAAGAGGAGAACCATGTTTTCAGCCGAAGGAAGATCGGGTGGGAAACATTGACAAGTTTCACACAGTAGCAGATGGAGAGCCAGGCGGTGTTCCAAAAATTCATAGTCAACAGAATAAACAATACATAGAGAACAATGAATAGTACATTGATGTTAATTTCTCTCTGATTCTGAAAAAATGACAAGTAACTGTTAAACAACATTGAGCACTGCAGGAGAACACTAGTGAGAGCCATAGTGAACAGGATGCGATCACTGACACCAGGACTAGTGATCTTTCTAGTGAGTCTGAAGTACACAGTGAGGATAGATGAGTTTATGATGAGCCCAGGTACTCCAAGTATAATGAGAACGATGCTCTTCACAATCTGCTCAGCCAGCTGCATTCTGTAAAACTGGACGACTTGTCTTGTTTCCTTTGGTAATAATAACAGCAGATCTGAACAACGATCATTCGTGTAATGACTTCAAACTAGGCAGAGTGAGGAAGGAACTGATGAGAGATGCAAATCTGTTCAATATCTGTTTCCCTTTGTTTTGGCTATTGCCATCAGTGAAACTTGAAGAGATGGAAGGAGAGGATGCTATATTTATTTATTATAATTTTTACAAGTGGGTACAGATGAAAATGAAACTCCTACTAAACGTACAAAATCCATCATTACAATCTTTTGTACTAATCTTTGGACAGGTGAAGGTAATAATAGAGAGGACCATGACTACGTATAGATACAGTGAGTACATCTGAATGAAGTCTGAATATCCTACTACAAGGGAATCAAAATGTATTAGATGGAGAACATTGTATCTTTCTACATTTGCACACATTTAAAGAATGGCATAATATTCTGAAATTATCCGGCATATATCAGGAAACACATTTTGAATTTATTTACATTGTCATCCAAGACGCTCTGTATATTGAGAACAATAATAAGTGTTCTGGCTACTGTGGGGATAGATTGGGATTATACAGTTGAAGACTAGTCTTTCAGACCAGAAAATGTTTAATTAATTTGAATAATATAGAAATGGGAAGTATTAGAAGAATGGAATGAGGTCACATTTCAATAAGTGACACATTTGTTACATTGTAACAAATATTTATTTAAAGGGCAGGAAACCACTGAATGGTTCATTTATTCCACCAAAAAAGTGTCTATTTTTCTTTTTTCAAGGAGGTAAAGTATTATTTTTATATTCATTTTTTATTTTACTTTTAATAGTCTTTAGTCTTTCCTGTAGCCCGGCGGTTCCCAAACTGTGCGCCGCAGCTCCCAGGGGTGCCGCGGCGCTGTCACTGGGGTGCCACGGGCCAGTCATAAAAAAAAAGAAAGAGCACATAAACTTACCAATCCGCCGGGCGCCGGGACCCAGCAGCCTCCTCTCTCCCGCAGCTGTCACTGAATATCGACGTCAGTGACAGCTGTGGGAGAGGAGGCTGCTGGGTCCCGGCGCCCGGCGGATTGGTAAGTTTATGTGCTCTTTCTTTTTTTTATGGCTGGGAGAAGCGGAGGAGGACAGCGGAAAGCGGAGGAGGACAGCGGGCAGCAGAGGAGGACAGCGGGCAGCAGAGGAGGACATAGGGGAGCAGAGGAGGACAACGGGCAGCAGAGGAGGACAGCGGGCAGGAGAGGAGGACATAGGGCAGCGGAGGAGGACGTAGGGCAGCAGAGGAGGACAGCGGGCAGCAGAGGAGGACAGCGGGCAGCAGAGGAGGACAGAGGGCAGCAGAGGAGGACAGCGGGCAGCAGAGGAGGACATAGGGGAGCAGAGGAGGACAGCGGGCAGCAGAGGAGGACATAGGGGTGCAGAGGAGGACAGCGGGCAGGAGAGGAGGACATAGGGCAGCGGAGGAGGACATAGGGCAGCGGAGGAGGACATAGGGCAGCGGAGGAGGACAGCGGGCAGCAGAGGAGGACAGCGGGCAGCAGAAGAGGGCAGCAGAGGAGGACAGAGGGCAGCAGAGGAGGACAGCAGGCAGCAGAGGAGGACATAGGGGAGCAGAGGAGGACAGAGGGCAGCAGAGGAGGACAGCGGGCAGCAGAGGAGGACAGAGGGCAGCAGAGGAGGACAGCGGGAAGCAGAGGAGGACAGAGGGCAGCAGAGGAGGACAGCGGGCAGCAGAGGAGGACAGAGGGCAGCAGAGGAGGACAGGGGGCAGCAGAGGAGGACAGCGGGAAGCAGAGGAGGACAGCGGGCAGCAGAGGAGGACAGAGGGCAGCAGAGGAGGACAGCGGGTAGCAGAGGAAGACAGCGGGCAGCAGAGGAGGACAGAGGGCAGCAGAGGAGGGCAGCAGAGGAGGACAGAGGGCAGCAGAGGAGGACAGCGGGAAGCAGAGGAGGACAGAGGACAGCGGGAAGCAGAGGAGGACATAGGGCAGCACAGGAGGACAGAGGGCAGCAGAGGAGGACAGAGGGCAGCAGAGGAGGACAGCGGGGCAGCAGAGGAGGACAGCGGGAAGCAGAGGGGGGCAGCGGGCAGCAGAGTGACAGAGGGCTGCAGAGGGGGGTAGCGTGCCTGGGGGCAGAGTGCCTGGATGCAGAGGGGGCAGTGTGACAGAGGGCAGAGGAGGGGGACAGAGGGCAGAGGAGGGGGACAGCGTGACAGAGGAGGGGGACAGCATGACAGAGGGAAGTGAGAGGTGACAGAGGGCAGAGGGGGCAGAGTGACTGGATGCAGAGGGGGAAGTGTGACAGAGGGCAGAGGAGGGGGAAAGTGTGACAGAGAAGGGGGACAGTGTGACAGGGGGCAGTGTGTCTGGATGTAGAGGGGGCATTTTTGCATACAACTAAATAAGTATTTCTGTCCTGACCTAAATACTTATTACATTTTTTTTGACCCAACTACTTCTAAAACAGGACTGCTCAGTAATTATTTTGGAGGGGTGCCTTGAAAAAATTTGGAGACTCTAAGGGTGCCGCGAACTGAAAAAGTTTGGGAACCACTGCTGTAGCCTAATGTTTCTTGCATAATTTTTAACACATGTCTAGTTACATACAATCTATAGCAGAATAGAGACAGATTCAGGGGAGGGGATATCAGAGGGATAATGTCTACATTATGTTTGAAAACATGTGAGAGTTCCCCAGAGATGTAGAAGAGATGATGAACTTTGTACACTAGAGGTAATTGAAAAACTACAATTTTTTTCCCCATGCTCAGTATTTGTGAATTGCTGTAAATTTCATTATGTTCACAAAAGCAAAAATGGAAAAAGCTCCCCCTAGACATCAGCACTGGATCTGATTTTATTAGACCGCATCAGTCTAACATGAAAAAAATAATAATAATAACATATAAAAAGTGCAGCATGCCCCTACCCCCTTGTATAGTGAAGACTTTCCTCTAATCTTTAAATCTTCAAGCATTCTCTGAAAACCCACCTCTTCAGGCAAACTTATAATATTCCTCAACCACCCTCTTAACCTCACTAGGTTAGACAATAATCATCTGTCAAAATCGCTGTGTGACTGGATCATATAGCCCACTAAGAACTTTTTACCTTTGCAATCTAGCTGAACCAATCTGTATTACTCAGCATTGTTTTATTACTGTATTGTTTCCAAATGTAAAGCGCTAGAGAATATTCTGTTGCTATATAAATAGATGATGATGATGATGATGATGATGATGAGGATGAAGACCAGCCCACTGCCCCTCCCAGAGGCTGCCAGGCTTTCTGACTCATTATAAAGAAGGGGTCACTAAGACAGATTCATAGTGAATTACAATGAATCCTTATGACTCTTTTCTATGAATGTGCATTTGAATTTGTTTGTTGAAGAGTCTGTGTCTACATTTCTCCCCTAAAGTTGTAAATACCCAGTAATCTTTATTGCACTGTTAGGTTTGTGTTGCTGTAATTCCGATATGAAATTCAATAACTCATTCAGTCCTTGGCTTTGCAGAAGATGCTCACAAGCACTTTTTCTGCATTACACCAATCTTTTCGAAGCTACATCCACAGTCTGTGTTAGCAAAGTGGTCAATGCTCCAAGATCTCCCCAGGTGCTACGTAATAGACCCTCTTATGGGTGTGACATTTCTAACCACTTGAGCTTCTGGACATTCTCCTAATAAAATAAACAAATCATCATCATCATCAACAGTTATTTATATACCGCCACTAATTCCGCAGCGCTGTACAGAGAACTCATTCACATCAGTCCCTGCCCCCATTGGAGCTTACAGTCTAAATTCCCTAATATACACACACACACACACACACACACACACACACACACACAGACACAGACAGAGAGAGAGAGAGAGATTAGGGTCAATTTTGATAGCAGCCAATTAACCTACCAGTATGTTTTTTGGAGTGTGGGAGGAAACCGGAGCACCCGGAGGAAACCCACGCAAACACGGGGAGAACATACAAACTCCACACAGATAAGACCATGGTCGGAAATTGAACTCATGACCCCATTGCTGTGAGGCAGAAGTGCTAATCACTGAGCCACCATACTGCCACTTTAAAGTTTCCATTTAATTACATTTCTTCTTGTATTTCTAGTATGGAGCTGAAGGCAGTACATATAAACTTCATCTTATGAACATTTTTAAAATGACTAATTCTTTGTATAACTGATAGATTATGATCAATAAATAATTCAACAGTATTTTTAAAAATAATTATGTCTTAATGTTAACATCAACTGTATTCTATGTATAAATTGTAACACAGTTTTACAGTGAGATATACTGAGAGTAGCTATGTTCAGGGGGAAATATGGTCGGCATAAATGGATGCCTTTGCGCTGTCCAGTCACTATGTTGGAGAAGATGAATAAAGTCCAGTGGTCCAATAAAAGCAATCACACAAGTATTTATTATTGTGACATTACAAAGAAAGGTAAAGTGAAAGGTGGAAATGTAACAGTAGTTAAATGAGCAATAAGACACAATTATAATAATTTATGCAACCAACTAATTGTGTCAAGGCAACCATAAAATTGCATCGTAACCAATCCAGATGTAATAGATTATTTAATATATTGTTTTTCCTTAACTGTTTTTCCTTAACTGGCGTATGGAATAAACGGTGGTAATCGTTTTTCCGGTTACCACCTAAACATTTAAAGCGTCAATGTAAGATAAAGTGTTTCAACACCTAAGCTTAGGGGATCCCACATTGCCGCTTTAAATTTTTATGGACAGACGTCGCAATGACGTCAGGCTGCAGTACCGGTCACTTCTCCAATCGGAATGACTTTCTGTCATTATGCTGCTGTATTCGGAGATCTCAACCGTCAACTTGAAGGTAAGTCTAATTATTTTCAAGTCGCTTTTTGATTCTTTTGCTTTTTTTTGTAGGTATTACCAATGTTGAAATTCAGAGAGTAGTTAACAAGTACCCAGCCCAGAATAAATTACTGTTTTATAAAAAAAGGAAAAAAAAAATGTCCCTGCTTAAATTAACTCAACAGATTCACAGACTTTGTTTGAGACTAGAAGCTTTACAAGAGTATGAGTAGATTTATATATCAAAGCTTAACTTATGCTTCAGGTGTGACCACACAGCTTCACTTTAGTGACAGGAAGACTCATTAGGAGATGGATCCACAGACACAGAGGTGAAACTAGTGAGCTGTGGGACCCGGTGCAGGGAAGTGGGATGGAGGGTATCAGGGCCCACAGCTCACTAGTTCCCCTTGGCAGTGGGCCCCATTACCTCCATGGGCCCCCATGCTCCGCACCTGCTCCACCAATGGTAGTTCCGTCACTGCAGAGACACACTTGAGGTTATTACAAAGCACTGCTGATGTACATTTTAACAGTACTTGATTTTGCACTGAAGCACCTCTAACGATGTCATGTGCACTTCATCAAATAAACGCGTTTCTTTTTCTTCTGATGTTCAGTATAGTTTAGTAGTTGCAACCCGCATTTAATACGAGTATTATCGCAATAACTTAAAATTATAGGACAAAGTGATCCTTATTTATTCAAACTAATTGATACAACATTAAAATATATTTTCCTTTTTTTATAAGTAATGAACCAAACAGCAAATAGTGCATCATTCATTATCGCTGTGTTATGTACCCTAGTGTGCTAGATAATTTATTAGAACTAATCTTCACAGGGCCTTAACCTCTAGCAACCCCCATTACCTGGAACAATATGTGATCATTTATCTCAGTAGTAACTGACCTGAAAGATGACAGCTGAATAGGGAGACAAAGGAATGCTGGTGTAAATCACAATAGTGGTTAGTGGCAGAGCCCAACCAAACAGGAGAGTTCAGAACACAATCAAGGGTCTATACAGGCAGCAATCCAACTAGCAAAGTCCAGTAACGCACAGAGATAAAACCAGGCAGCTATCCAAAGTGCAAATAATAGGCTGTAGAGCTCAGCAGCCAGTGTGTGTGGGAACGTGATACCCCCCTGGAGGCTCTGCTCTACCTGCTTTATGAAGGACCAGCTACAAATCAGAGATGTTCCTAGGAATGAGCCTCCCAACCGGCTTACTATTCGCACAGTCACATGACCGTACTAATACTGAACAAGCTCTTTGCCCGGCAGCCGGGACAGATAATATGGTTCTCATAGTGGGGGCTCCTAACACATTACAGTTATATTATCTCAAGTTATGACAAGTCAGATTACTTATTTGTCATTTCTATTTGGACTACTGCAGGAAAGAAAATTCCAATGTTCAATGATTGATGTCGGGGATGAGTTTTTTTAATTACTTTTTATATGGAAATGTGACTTTGTCATTTACTATTAACACTGTCTTGCTGCATCTCTGTGGTATTGTTGGGTGTAAGAATACACATTGAGCGCTCAGCGTATGCTTGATGCAGAAATACTGCTGTGTTTTATGTTATGTATGACTCAACATATGCAGGCAATTCTGCAATCTTTGCAACACCATTTTTGCATATGTTGAGTGGGCCAAATGCTTTTTGGTTGTTTCAGGATGGGATTCAATAATACACACAAACCTGCACAATTAAATTAACCTTAGAAACATCTGAAGTTACATCTGTGATAAGTTACAAGTACAAAGCCCATGTCATATTGTTATGACTATTGTTGTCTGGTATCCAAGTGATAATGACTATTTGCATCAGTCTAGTATCAGACAACAACCTGTCTCTGTGCAGCATACACTGTACAAGTACTTTACCAGCAGCTGCCAGGAGAAGACTCACCCGGAAAATGTCATCTCTAATTGGGATTGTCACGATTGTTATCACTCTCATGGAGAGTTTAGCAACATTTATTTTGAATATTAGTATTGTGATATTTAATGGCAAAAGCATAAACAAATATATGAAGTTCAGCCCTTCTGATCTAATTTATTTCATCATGGGACTGAATAACCTCACCATGAAGAGTTTATTGATCATACGTACTATACTTTCTTTTTTCCCTAATTTGTTTGTTATGGAGAGTAACTACATAATGATGGTTGTTGTACTGTGGTACATGTGCTTCTGCTTTTGGATAACTGCCTGGCTCTGTACCTATTGCTGTACCACCATCACCAAGTTCAGTCACCGTCTCTTTGTTTGGGTAAAGAGAAGTCTCTCTACTTCCCTGCACTATTTTCTTCTACTGTCAGGAGTTGGGTCATTTCTCCTAAGTGTTCCATCCATTTGGATTATTGATTTGAAGAATCTGGGAAATAGTACACTCAGCTTTACACTTAACAGTGATTTAGCTTCCTTCGATCTTGTGTACAGAGTTCTATTCTCCAGTCTTGGCTGCTGTTTGCCATTCATTGTCATTATCATTTCCCTTATGGTCACAGTGTCCTCACTTATAAGACACATCTGGAATATAAAGCAGAATGATTCTGGATTTTCTCATCCTAATATCCAGGCTCATACGAACGCTATAAGAACAATGATCCTCTTTCTTATACTGTCTGTAATGTTCTTCATTGCCCAGATGTTGCTCTTCACAGGATTATACGATGTAGTAAATCCTGTGTATATTATTAGCCGGGATATAATGGTGTCATTTCCAACATTACAGGCCATCATCATTTTCCAGGCCAGCTCCAAGCTCAGGAAGTTTCTGGGGAAATTCTGTGGCAGAAAATTGGTGAACTCTGAACTTGAAGCTGAGATAAAAACAAAATGTTGTTGTTTTTATTAATAGATTTAACAAATGTCACATCACTTAATGTCAACTGAGATGGAAGGTATTCTCTTTCCATTTACTATATTTTACGAATTGGAAATGAGGAAGACAGAAGAGTTATAATAACTAAAGATGCTCTATTTAATTATCCAGACTGGCGTCATGCGTCCTATGCATTGACACCGTGACATATATAGCATATAATGAATAGTTTTCTGTTATCTGATTCAATATAGCTGCAGCAGTTCCTGAATGTCCCAGGACACCCTCCATGCATGTAACACAATATACAGGTACAAAGATTTGCAAATCTACAGATGTCAATACTACTTAATGGACTTATTGCACTGTACCATGAGCCATCTTACTAAAATTTGGTTTTACATTTAACTATCATTGTGTCCTGAAATATTTATTTGGGATAATGCTAGCTGCATTTCAATGTTTAAAGATATTAGACAGGGACATACAGACTGCACTTGAATATTGAAATATTAAAAATATTAAAATATTAAAATAATATTAAAATAATATCTCAAAAGTAATATGGGGCGTAGCTTGTCTGTCAGGATGGATGGTTGGCTTTTTTAACTGCTCCGTCTTGAGTCGTGTGTTTTTCTAGGACATCCAGTCTACATCTGCTCGCAACTGTGACCAAATAACATCAGCTAGAAGAGGATGTTTTACATATAAATATAGTTTGTTTCGAGTTTTCTACCCATGGAGGGTTAAAATCTATATTATATAACTGTCCCAGTGTATTTGAAAACAACTATCGGTGTGTGCTGCCCCGATGGACTGAGCCGGAGCTCATTAGGTTGCCCTGAACTTATGGACCCCCCTCATAATTAATTTGTATGCAGAGATCCGGAGAAGCGTGAAGATGGGGTGTTCGGCTTGCTGTCTGGATTCAGTAATCGTGGTGGTACTCTGAGGTGCCCGTTACCCACCACGTCTACCTACCTGTTAAAGGCTGAAGACGTTCTCAGCTGTGACGCAGCTTTATACTTGCTCAGTGTCTGGACATGCCTGCTACTCCCCTGCCAGCCGGACCTCATAATCTTAATTCTCCACGGTGAGGCTATCAGGGCTGTGAAGGATCCATCCCCCAATACACTGCTCCTGTACAGATCCTTCTTCTTGGGATCTGTGGACTCCCTCTCCCTCAGTACTGTGCTACTCAAGATGGCTCTGGACAACTTCTATCCAGGTGAGCACACATCTACACCGGTCCCATCTGCGGAACACCGCAGTGGTGAAGAGCCCTAGCTACTGTCAGCCACTTAAAATCACTGTTTTACTTATATTCTATATAGTAGCTGGACAGCTCAATACTGATTTCTGACCCCACGCTTGTTTGTTGTTACTCCTAGGGGTTTATCACCTTCCAGCTCCTTTTCACTATATATACAGTTAAGGGTTAAGTCCAACATAATTATTTCTCTAATGCCTCCCATTCCTGTGCATAATGACCTTAGTCTTGGTGTGCAATTCTCTTCTCATGGATTGTCTCTCATAGACAGCTACATACTATATGTGTATCACCCATCTACATAAAGACCAAATATAATCTATACAACTGTTATTGGTTATGCACTCAAGTCACCAGTAGAGGGTGTCCGAGCCCTAAGGCATATATTCAGCTTCCTACTTATTGGTCAGAAGATATATACAATTCTTTGCACTGAAGTCTGGAGAGACTTCTGCATTAAATAAACTCTTATGTATCTTTTACCATGGACAACCTCACTTTGTCCTCATATTGGTCCCCTGATACTGATACTGACACTGCCTTGTAAGCCTGTTTTCATGAATTTACTGCTTTTAGTTGTTCCATTAATTATGATATGATACTTCATTTAGTCAGGTGTGTGGACCACTCTTTATTGGAATATCATCTGTATGACTACCTAGTCTTGTATACTCCTAATCTCTCTCCATTTCTTGTGAAAAAGCCTAAAAATAAGAAATCAGGCTCTGAGTGGATTGTGAAATACCTTACCCTGAGCCACAATACCTCATCCAGACAGATGTCCTCACCATATTTACAAGGTATTGATTCTGAAATGGACTCTTTGGGTGATGGCCCTTCAGCTCATTCTACTAAAGCGGACATTGCTGCTCTTCACTCCGAAATGAGAAATATTAAACAGATCATTAAAGATGACGAGACCAAAGCTATGTCCAATCTCTCTTCTGTGGTCGATGAAATTAGCAATCGGTTTGATACTTTGGAACGGTCTTATAATGAGATTGTCCAATTCCAAAAATCTTTGCAACAAGAATTTGCTTCTATACGAGACAGTCTTCAGGCCCTTGCTGATAAACAGGAAGACACTAAGAACAGAGACAGACAAAACAATCTCAGAATTCGTAATATCCCAGAGTCTGTGGAGGACTCAAAACTGTCTTCTCCGGCTCTTCTGTATGCTGGCCCCCTCAATTTCTGCGACCTGTTCCTACTAGACAAAACCCATAGGGTGCTCCGCCCTCGATCGCAAGATACCGATTTTCCGAGAGATGTTATTCTTCATCTACCTTACTACAAAACAAAAGAACAAATTCTTTGATAATCTAGAAAGCGCCAGGTGACTCTCATGGATGGGGTTAAATTTATGTTGTTCCAAGATCTAGTCCCCTCTACATTACTCACGGAGAGAGTTGAAGGAAGTGACTCAGTTCCTTAGAGATCACAACAAAAAATACAGATGGGGGTTCCCCTTTGTCCCTCTAGACCAGAGAGAAGGTAGAATGCTGTCCGCCAAATCAATGGAGGAGGCTCGCTCTCTGCTTCAGAAACTGAACCTCCTTATGACGAGTTAATGAGTCTTCTGAGCTCGACACTACCCCTCTATCACAGAAAGCTCAGAGACAAATTTGTCACACTGCGTCCTCTAAGAAGCCCAAACCTCCAACCACTTGAACATTCATTGTCTGTCATATTTGGACTCTACCTGTCCCTCATTGGGCTTTCTGTTAATATTTGACAAGTGCCTTTTAAGTTTATACAACCTCATGACTGTTTTGTTTGCAATGGCGATGGTTTCTTGTATGCCCTTTCCTTGTTTTACACTTTTAGTTTTACTAATCACCTTGGACTTCTGCATTTCTTCAACAAGACTACCTACTTGTCTCCTCTCAAATGCTGTTTTTACATATCCATATAAGATAAGTCTAATATTTCTTTGTGTTTTCTTACACACAATACACACCACTTTCACCTAGTTTGGTAATGTTGTTTATATTGATGTTACATTTTGCATTGTTGTTCCAATATATTGTTGCATTATTATTTTGTCTATTTTATATTTTGGTGTTCCCAAACGCTTTGGACCTTTGAATTCCATCTGGTGACTGCCAGAGCCAAAATACAACCCTCTGGTCCATAGGACCAACCTCGGATATCTTCAGTTACTAAACCGTATTTTTTCCTGGTTCCGACCTTTCGGGCTACTCATTTTCATGAACCTAGCCCTCATTTCCTTACTTTCTTCTACTCTTTCCTGACCCTATATCGTCCCTTCCCTTGAGGCCATCACTCTGGGCTCCCGGTCACCCAAACAACTCTCATTTCTTTCTTTATGCTTTAGCAGTTTAGCTTCATACCCATGGCTATCAAAATATTGACATTTAATGTAAAAGGGCTGAATTGTCCACAGAAGTGGTCCACCCTATTTCATACTATTAGACAACTGAAGGGCAACATAGTGTTCTTACAAGAAACTCACTTCTCTGGCCCCGCCATCCTGAACTTAAATCCAGACATTACCCTTGCTCTTTTCATGCTTGTGATCCTGTTCGAAAGAGTCGCTATCCTTGTAGCTAAACATCTTTTATTCACAGTCACTAAGGAAATTAGGGATCCAGAGGGATGCTATATTCTATTGATAGGTGACCTTAACAATATCCCTTATACACTTCTAAATGTTTATGCTGCTAACACGAACCAAACTCAATTCTTCCGTACCATAAGTGATCTCTTATCCCTACACCGGGTGGGTAGAGTAGTCCTGGCGGGTGACTTTAATACTACCATAGACAACAACCTGGACAGATCCTCCCCTCCCCCCAATCTACCTGCCATATCATTTATACTAACTCTAAGGCTCTGAGGTCTCTACTTTCTCAACATCTTTTATTTAATGCTTGGAGAGTCAGGGAACCCACCGCAAGAAAATGTACTCTGTTTTCATCGGTTCATGGTCTGCACATGCGCTTGGACATGGTCTTCCTGTGCGTAGATCTAGCTCAACATATACTTGATGTGGATATTCTCCCTAGCACATGATTGGACCATAGTCCGGTGTCGGTGGACGTCGCGGGCCCTCAGATTTGGAGGAAACAGTTTCTGTGGCAACTTAATGATAGGGTCTCACTTAATCCTCATCTCAAAACACAAATTGAGACAGAAATTCGCCACTACTATAAGACAAATGCCGACCCTTCTATCTCCTCCAAGCTCCTTTGGGATGCCCACAAGGCTGTAATCCGTGGCAATCTGATTAGAGCAGCTGTGTACACTAAAAAAGAGAGGACCCAGAATTTTCTGGAGGTTTACAGACGTGTAGCCAGCCATAATATAGTTCATAAAACCTCAGGCCTGCCAGAAGACCATGCTAGACTTGTAGCAGCTAGGGATGAGCCCTTGGCGGCCAAAATCCGCTTATCCTCAGATATCAAAGGTGTTATGGTCAGCTACGAGGAGCATAAACTTAGCCTATTCACAGATGACATCCTTGTCATGATAACTGCTCCCCACATTTCGCTCCCAAATCTGTTTTCCACTCTTACAGCTTATGGTTCAGCTTCTGGTTATAAGATGAATCTATCTAAAACTAAGTCCCTCGCTCTCTATGTATCATCTCCCACCCTGAGTCTTCGTAAAAGTAACTATTACTTCTCCAGGCAGCATACTAAACTAAAATATCTGGGAGTCTATATTACTGCTCAATATAAATCGTTATATGCAGAAAACTTCCCCTTCATAATTAAAGCAATTAAATTAGATCTGTTGAGGTGTCAATAATTAATCATCTCTTGGCTGGGTCGGATAGTAGCCCTCAAAATGAATATCCTCCCCCTTCTACTGTATCTTTTCCAAACTCTCCCGGTGCAGGTACCTAGATCCATACTAATACAATTACATCACTGGTTCTCTCAATTCGTGTGGCAGCATAAACCCGCATGCACTAATTTCACAACTTTACGTAGAGCTTATACTATTTGGCTGCTCACCTGAGTCAAGGTATGCCATGTTTTACAAATGCCAAGGTCCTTGGTGGATTGATCTGGAGGCCTCTTGTTGCTGTGTATTGTCCTTTGGCTCAGCTCTGGGGGTCCCAATGAGTGCCAGGACCCTCTGGTTGAAATCACACCCTGTGGCCCTTTTCACGTGTCAGATATGAGATTATTGAAAGCTTCACTTTGAGCTCTCTTCCACTCATTACCCTATAACGCCTCACTGGGACAAGCCTGCCTTTATCCCAGGACAATGATCCTCCCGTTTCATGACCTGGCAGGAGAGGGGTATCAGGATGGTGGGGGACATTTTATATGAAAACCAATGTATTTCACTACCGATGCTGCAAGAGAAATTTGATTTTCCTAATGTCAGCCCATTTGCTTATCTCCTAATGAAACACTATGTTGACTCCCTTCCTAAACCTGAAATAACAAGACCTTTAACCCCCTGGAATCCCTGTGTGTGTATTCACCTTTGCAAAAGGGAATTATTTCGACTCTATATGGCCTTCTTGTCTCTTCCAAACAAATCAGCACCCTATCCATGAACTCAGATGGGAGGCTGATTTTGGCGGACCGCCAGATGGGGACACTTGAGCAACAATAAAAGAGAGAGTCTCTAAGACATCCATCTAATCCCTTGTTAAGGAAAATGCATATAAAATATATTATCGTTGGTACCTGGTCCTCACCAGACTGAAAAGAATCTATGGTTACACCTCTGACTTATGTTGGAGAGGTTGTGGGGAACAGGGGTCCTTTCTCCACATTTGGTGGTCCTGCCCACGAATTGCCTCTTTCTGGGATGATGTTGCTGCTTTCATCGGTGATGTTACTACCGTCCATGTCTCCAAGAGTCCATGGTCATTTCTCCTTGGCTCCACTATTGAGGCCCTAAATAAACATGCAGACAAATTGTCCATTCAGATCCTCAATGCTACCAAATGTCTAGTTGCAAAACATAGGAAAAATTCTGATCCCCCTCTAAACAGCAATTACTTAATAGAATTTGGTTCCTGGCACCTATGGATTCTGCATATCTAAATAAGAAAAACCACAAATTCTTCCAGATTTGGGGTGATTGGTTCCTCAATAATGGTGCTTTTGGGTCTGCACACTCTCCTGACCTTCCTCAGAGTGTCTCAGCCCTCTTCTTGTGATTAATATTTAGCAGATTAGATACAAAATATTATCACTCTGCCCCTGGGAGTCCCGGAATCGGTCTCACCACTCCCTTCCCCTATTGCTCCCCTTCTCTTTCTACTTCTCCTCTACCCTCTATATACATCGTCACACTGTAATACTTCTTTCTTAGGTCTATTTTCAATTTTTGTGCTACTGTTCCTATTATGTGTTATGATTGCCTAATATGTTCATACTAGGCGATCATTTCAATCAAATTTAGACATCTCATCTTGCCTTTACTTGTTTATTTTACTTTACTTATTTATTTTACCATTTGACCATGTTGGTTATCAGTACTTTTTGTGACGAAACTTAATAAATAAAGTTTTTAAATAAATAAAAATTAAGATAACGGGGCTGATAAGAGTCATGCGCCCACCAGTGTGGTGTAACTTGCATGATATTGCCATGCGCCAGCTCAGAAAGCGAACACGCGCAAGCAAATGCAGGCTGACACTTACGAAATGGATAAGTGGAATGGGGCAGGACAGAGGCTGCAGGTCAAGTATAGTAAGGGTGTGTTCAGACAAGTGCGGCTACTGCGGACCAGCAGAAACATGCATATACCTCTGTTAGGTGGCGTATCGTTTGCATCTTCTACAGGGAACATGGTAATACACTCTGAAAATGATGACCTGGCATAATCCAGGCACATATGCTGCCAATGCGGAGCTGGACGCATCTCCAGATGTGTACGGCTCTGCATCTGGGCAGAATGACTCTATTTTTGGTGTGTATTTTTGAATAATTCACACTCATTTTGCAACCAACTCTCCATCAGCCCCGATATGTCCTGTATGGATTTTGCTTCCTGAATTTAAAATTTGTGTCAAATGTTTACTTAACTTTTATGGTCTTCAATATTGACCCTTGTAAAATGCTAATAAAAGAAGAAATCTGTAGAGTACATTGTGTGTCTCATTATTCCATGCAAAGGGTATGTGATATTATACTCACTCATAATGTAAGAGCAGCCTTTAATACCAATTTATCTTTTCTCAGTGTAATAATCTCAGTAAAAATGGATGGTGTGCCTGTTATTTAGATAAATATCCTTCCAATGGGGTAGATCCTCTGTGATCTGTATGTGGAATAAATCTTAAAAAGAAAAAAAAATATTACAAAAAAGAGAAGAATATGATTTAAGGTTGCACTCACTTCTGCTGGAGTAATTTCCCTTTTTTATTCATATGCGAATATCACAAAATTCATAACAATTTGCAAATTTTAAGCCACAATTCGGCCAAATTGCTGAAAACAGAATAAGGCTCTATAGACCTCTAATATTGTAACAGGCGGTGGTAGTCATTAGTGTGATAACTAAATTTCCGACAAAAGTTAGTGCGACAGAAGAATTGCACTTGCAATAATTTAGACACGTAGGAAATAGCGACTTACTGAAAAAGTGACAGAAAACAATTCCGTCAACCCTGCTATGAACGCCGACTGCAGAACATGCCGGCACTCAGATTGACGTCACTATAAATGGCAACAGTTACATTGCTAGTATTAAGAGGGCAATGCGATGACCCGCCGGCTCTATAATGGTTTGACATTATAGAGGCGGCAGCAGGTCCTTGCATTGCCCTCTTAATATTAGCAATGTAACTGTCACAATTTAAAGTGACAGGGATTTCTGTGTCGCCATTTAAAGTGATGTCATTAAAGTGTGAGGTTTGTTTTGACTTTAGTTATGTTTATATTAAAATAAGTAGAAAAACTTGCTCCAGAGGTGTCACAATTTAGATATCCTTCATAGTAAATTATGAGACTAGAGGGCTTTAACATCTATGATAGAACATGGGACTAGATAGCCCTAAGTTAAACAGATGGCCTAAGATAGAGAAGGTTATGAGATCAATTGTAATTACGAATTAATATATTTGAAAGACTGTATTTTGAAGTATCTCTTTTTCGACCATCAAATATAAGTTCCATATTTATTGAAATAAGGAGAACTTGGAAAAATAGTTTGGTATATATATTTGAAATACCAACTTCAACATCCATTTTTTTGTTTCTAAATATAGGTTGTGTAATGGGTTTGAACTGTTTTCTAATAACAAGAGAAAAATGAGAATGAGAAGAGAAAAAGAAAATAATCTGAGGGTGAAAAATGTATTGATTGAGTAAATGAACAGATACCTATGACGGTTAGTGTACAGCGTAACAGATACTTAAGATTGGAAGTTCAAATCCCAGGATAGATGATAGAATATATAGAAAACTTTATTGACTTTTTTTAATTATAGTTTAGTTAGAATTAGAAATGGAGACTGTTGTTTTATTTATTTACTAAGAATCAGTGTTATACATTGTTTTATATCCGATTAATAAATATTTTGGAATTAATGATTAAGAAAGTTTGTGAAAAAGAGGGTAATAAACATAGCCACCCTGTTACCACTAAACAGACATCTGGAGTAACTGATTTGTAGCTCTCAGGTGTTTCCAGCTGCCATATTATCTGCATGTTTCCTGATTGGTGCAAAGAGGTTTATAAGGAGACCTCTGCATGTTGATTGCTATCTGTGAAGAAGCCAAAATCCAGAGTGGAGAAAGCGGCCAGATTTTTTTATCAACAAATTGTATAAAATATTGGAATCTGGAAAACTTCACTGATTGATGACTTGTAAACTAAAGTGCTGCTACTATTTACCCATTCATTGTTCCAAATGAATGAGCGATTTGAGTGCTGAAGTGCCCAGAGACTACCTGGAAATAAACAGATATTTTGCTAATACAGGTGTCATTATTAATAGTGGCTCATTGGTATTGGACATAAGAAAGAGGGACCTACATCCAAGGTCTCGGATTTATCTTTGAAAGGTGTGGGTCTTAACATCTATGCAGTACAAACATTTGTTTACAGCTGATCACTGAAAAGTTTGTGGAAGGTTCTGTTGAAAAACTATACTTTCAATATCACAGTAATAAGTTGAGCCGTGCACCATCGATGATCCTATATATTATAAGAATTTGATAATCAGGTACCTGATAAGGACAATATAAAGGAAAATATCAAACATTTATTAGATACATAAAAAACTTATAAGCTACTTTGTCTATTTATGTTGTATATTTTAACTCCAAATTTTATAATAATGTTTTTGTTTTATGTGGTTTATTTGATTCTTTGGTTTTTAATAACTAAATTTTTTTTAATTTTTGTGGTATCTATATGTACTTAAGAGAGAGTGTTTTGCGCTCCTATTTTTCTACACATAATTGTAATACTACCAACCTTAAACATAAGATGGGGCTGTAGTGCTCTAAGTATAACACGACATCTAATATTTATATACACAAATGGAACATTCCAGATACGGTTTGTTAATCTCTTTATTTTTTATTTTTCATGGTATATTATCTCTTAAACTGCTTTTTTTTAATCTGATAATTCTTACTGATAAATGTATTTCATGCCGGGGGGGGGGGGGTGTTCAATGTATTTGTATTCATAATTACATTATTAACAGTTGACATAATTGAGTACTGTTTTCTGTGCGTTCTGATGGATCTTTACATTGCACATATGCATTGTGTGTGTCCTGCAGTGTGTTGTGTCTGTCTGCTTACGACAAGTGCCGTATAGGCAGAGTGTACTTATGTCCGTATTCAGCTAGAAACCTTTCTTCAGACCCACTTATACTGAAATGCGGCCATATGTGCATGCGATTTCTGTCAGGTAAAAAGCGCAAATTGCATTCACTTTGATTTCCTTCATCAATCCTCTGTTTGACTATCTCATTATAATAAAGCAAAATATCTACTTTATTATTTGCTAACTTTTTATTTGTTACTTTTATTTTATATTTTATTATTATTTGTATTCACAAATGATTATTTTATTAATTTATAATACTATTTCATTATATATGTATGTACTATAAGCATACTTCTATACATTTTCATATGTATATTAGTAGTATGATGAAACACACTGGAGGTATGCTTGCCGAGAGATTAAATATACTTTTGTTTGTTGCTCTGGTCCGTGGATCATGACAATCATTTTATGATCATTTTATATACTTTGGTACATGTTCATTTAAAACTATTTATTGATATTAAAAAATGAAAACCACACACAATAGAAGCACTCCCTGGCTTTGTGTTGTGGCATTGTTCTATAAATGTATCTGTCCTGTGGAGACATGTCCTACCCTTTGCATACAGATACATAGGGTAAGATACTAATTGCCCAAACATACAGTGTAACCTGTGGCTGATGTTGATGTAGAAAGGGAGGAAGTGGGGAGAGAGCACTCCTGGGACTTATTATTATAATTATCTTTTATTTATTTTGTTCCACAAAAGATCCGCAGTGCCGTACAGATAGCATAGGCCGAAACAGAACATTGCAAACAGGGACTTGATAGAAATGTAAAAATAAAAAATCTTTACTCATATATACTACAATCCGTATTGTTCTATTTGCAACAAATTTAAATCAATTACCTTTGTTTGATTATGACTAACAGATCGCCTTACCAGATAAATCTCACCCATCCATACTCTGATAATTAAAATCCATCTCATGCTAAAATCTGGTTAAGAGCACACATCTACTTCCATAACATATACTACATCTCTTTATACACTTGTTACTGTCTATGACCTAAGTTCCTACTCCTATAGCAGCTGGTTTTCCCTTATTTTCTACCCTTCCCACCACTTCTCTGGTTTCCATGTCTCTTCTTTATTTCCTCTTTCCATTCCTCTTATCTGTCATCTCCACCTCCTCTCTCCACTCATTAATTTCCTCTTCTTTCCCCTTATTTTCTTCTCTATGTTTTTTCTTGCCCTTAAAACTCCAATCTCCTATGAAGCCATTACTTTCACTTACATATACATATCTCACTCCAGGCCCATGTATTTGTATCTCATCTCCCTAAAATACCAACACTACTCTCCTTCATTGTCCCAGTCACCTACCTCAGCAACAATCCTCCAGACCTTGGCTAAGTGCGTTAGAGGATTCACCCTTGTCATTTAATGGCATGTCAATACATTTGGCTGGCAGATGTGTTCTGTCTGTGTGTTCCATTTACTATTGATTTCACCAATAGGACCTCTTATCATTTAGTCTCCTGACATCAGCAGTTGCATCTGATCAGTTCCACCAAATGAATTGGACAAAAATCATTTTTTGGTGAGCTCTGGACAGTCAGTCAGTGTTTGGCCGGCATTAAGATAATCCTGTTGGCCATATATAAATAATGCAGTGTGGCCAGTATATAGATCATCCTGGACATGATTCATTAAACTACATATAGTTATTTACACTGCACATCACCTTCCCACAGGTTATAACTTAATACTGTAAATTGCAAATCATGACTCAGGCACATTTGTAAGTTTGGCAAAATTAGGTCACAATTTTAAGTATAATAAATTGGGGGGTGAAGAAAGCACAATGCGAAAGAGCTAAAACAACTAAATACTGAATCAAATGAGTGGATGGCCAAGTGGCCCTGAAGGCACTAAAACAAGGAGTAACTCCCTTACTGAATAGCTGGCACTAATTCTGGCATCAGAGTGACTACACCACTTCAAGACACACAATGATGTGCCCACACAAAGCAGGTCAAGGGGTCCTCTACACTAAAGGACCAAGAGCCACCTTTTCCACGACCTGTGGCCAATCAGTGATAGCGTTGTATGTATCAGTCGCTGATAGCAGTGCTTTCTTGCCCAGCTGCCCAAAATTTTAATCAGATGCTGCTGTGTGTGCACCAGCTTAGCACGCCCTTACCGGACATAGACTTCATGCATACGCCCCCTCCCTCGCCCTTGTAATTGAGGCTGTCAGAAGGGTTCTTTGTATCCAAAGATGAATTGG
Source organism: Mixophyes fleayi (assembly GCF_038048845.1). Taxonomy (NCBI): domain Eukaryota; kingdom Metazoa; phylum Chordata; class Amphibia; order Anura; family Limnodynastidae; genus Mixophyes; species Mixophyes fleayi. The sequence continues at coordinate 2,622,902 of NC_134408.1, read as the reverse complement.
ATATTCTTGAGTTCACTGGCGTCAGTTTCTGGGAATGTGCAGTGCAATTTAATGCAAAACACATCACGTATCATCATTTACATTCCTTAATGATTCACAGCCCCTGTGTCTACAAGTGTGGCCTGTAGCGTATACTTTATCCTGTGTCGAGCAATCATTTCATCTTGCACAGTTTAAATCATTAGCTTGTAAACCCTACAAATCATCTTGCATTGCCAGCAGGACGTATATCATCATGTGTGACCAGCATCTTATAAACTAATATGGGCGGATTCACGTAGGAAACAGAATTTGACATCTGTATTTTGCCTTTGCGTGCACCCGTATTCATCAAGCCATGGATCTCATGATCGGTGGCCTGTTGAATTCAGGCGCAGCTCTGCTGTAGTACACAGGCTGTGCATGTACATCTGTACCTGTCAGCGCATGCTGATCCGCTGGAACTGGCGGCATTACAGCTGCCTGATAAGACAGCTCTATAAGGTGTTAAAAATAGATTTCAAAAGTAAAAAAAAAAGGCTTGGGGTCCTCCCTTTTAATACTATTAGCCCTACCTAGTGCTACCAGGCTACTGCTGGTTGTCCAAAAATCATGGAGAATAAAGTGTGGGGTCCCCGCCATTTCACAGAAACCAGCACTAGGCCAACCACCCGGGGATGGTGGCACAATAGCGGGGGACACGCAGAAAGGAGCAGCCTTAATGACAGACCAACCCCAGGATGTTCAGCAAAGGGCTGGATTCCCTAGGGAGTGGAGTCTGCCAGGGTCCACTGTGACCTGTAGTACCACAAACTAAAATTAAGTAAACCACACCACACTCTTTTTAACCACATTACTATATTAAAAATAATAAAACCCCTCAAATAAATCTTAGCACCCTCGTTATAACCACAAATATTTATTGCAAATAATAAAACCCCATATACTTACCATCTGTTGTCTTCATCTATAAGGGATCCCATCTTGTAAACTTTTACTCCAATAAAGCTTGAAACAAACCATACGATAAACCGTAATATTCCGAAGGTTCTGTCGCTTTCCAAAAAAATAACATTCCAGGTCCTGCAGTAGTTCAAAAAAATTAAACCACCCAAAAAACACACCAAATGTGCTTGAAAACAATCTTCTTTTTTTCAGTCACAGCGACCCCCAAAATATTCCACAAGGAACCGGCTTTGCAGCAAAAAAAATCTTAACAACCGCACTATGTTCTTCTATGGAAGACCATCCACTGCAGAATGAAATATAAACAGAGGTAAGGTCTATTTATTCTGTTGGGCTTTCCCTCACAGCATAATGCCCTGGGTCAGCCAAAAAAGAAGTTTACTCCTATATCTGTAGAGCTTGTTATGGCCGTGGCTGCGTGTGCTCTAGTGTGGCATGTCCTATCCCCGCACAGGACACTACCTTGAAATGTAGGCTGTAGTACCAGCAGGATATAAATCACTCTGTGTGACCAGCAGGATATAAATCACCCTGTGTGACCAGCAGGATATAAATCACACTGTGTGACCAGCAGTATAAATCACCCTGTGTGACCAGCAGCATATAAATCACCCTGTGTGACCAGCAGGATATAAATCACTCTGTGTGACCAGCAGGATATAAATCACCCTGTGTGACCAGCAGGATATAAATCACCCAGTGTGACCAGCAGCATATAAATCACCCTGTGTGACCAGCAGGATATAAATCACCCTGTGTGACCAGCAGGATATAAATCACCCTGTGTGACCAGCAGCATATAAATCACTCTGTGTGACCAGCAGCATATAAATCACACTGTGTGACCAGCAGTATATAAATCACCCTGTGTGACCAGCAGGATATAAATCACCCTGTGTGACCAGCAGGATATAAATCACTCTGTGTGACCAGCAGGATATAAATCACCCTGTGTGACCAGCAGGATATAAATCACCCTGTGTGACCAGCAGCATATAAATCACCCTGTGTGACCAGCAGGATATAAATCACCCAGTGTGACCAGCAGTATATAAATCACACAGTGTGACCAGCATGTAACTGGAGAAATGAATGTACACTGCAATAGAATGATGGAAAAAATGCGTATAAAATACACAAACGGCCATAGTTATAGTAATGAGTAAATTCAAGTAGATGGTTCAGTTTTGCACTTTGCAAAGCCCTTAGATTACAACATGGTTTATCCAAGTTTATGTTTCCATCATTTAACTGGATTTGCTCCTTACCCTAAATGAGGCCCAATATATTTACAAAGTTTTGTGAAAACATTTGCCTGAACCTGTGCAGTGTGAGAAGTACATAGCTACCACCTGTATATTACCACATGTTTTGTAAACAGGTAACCAAGCATCAATTGCTATTTGCATTAGTCAAATTCTACTCATTGGCCTGTTTCTGTTCAGCATACACTGCATAATACCACCAGCTTGAATGAGCTCACTGAACCTGGAAAATGCTGGTTCCAGTATTGATCTCTATGATTTTCATTTCAGTGATTGAAGGTGTGGTGGCTATTACTGTGAATGCCAGCATTGTGATTATAACTGTGAAAAGCATGAAACATGGTTTGATACTGAGCCCCTCAAATCTAATTCATGTAATAATGACTGTAGTTGACGCCACCATGCAACATTTTATAGTTATATATTCAGTACATTTCTTGATCTCAGCTGGCACGTTGCAGGAGATTTTTACATAATCGTTGATCTTCTATCGATCCTAATTTACTTCACCTATCGGTTAATTGTTGGCCCTGTGCTTATTGCTTTATCACTGTCAATATATTCAGCTACCATCTCTTTGTTTTTATCTCCCTAAAAACTTAGTATTGGACTGCGCTCTATCTAAATATGTCAGAGCTGCCATAACCAAGTGTATCCTTCCCTCACAAATTATAGATTAGTACAATTTTTCTGGGATTTGCAGACCTGCTGGCTCTGCTACACATTAGCTCCATAAGACTTCCGTGATCCTACTACATTATTATTATTATTATTATTATTATTATTATTAATTTTTATTTATAGGGCGCCACAAGGTGTCTGTGGCGCCGTACAGGGACAAAACGAATTACAATACAAGGTGAGACAGCACAGTACAGTAAACAGTAAGCACAGTAACTCAGTAAGCTCAATGAGGGCGGGGAAAGGGGGAGGGAGGATCGGCAAACAACGGAGCCCAAGAAGGAGGGCGCGGAAGACAGGGAGACCCCCAGAGGGGACAGGGGGAGGAGGGTCCTCGAGGAGGAGGGCAAAGTAGCTGGAGAGCAGAGTTAGAAGTGGTGGAAACAGGAGGAGAGATGGCCCTGCTCAGAGGAGCGTACAATCTAAGGGAAGGGGTGGACAGACAGAGAGACGCAGGGGAGAGAGGGAGAATAGGGGGACAGGGGCGGGGAAGGGGAAAGAAGGAGGAGAGGCAGCAGAAAAGGTAGGGAGTTAAGTGGGAGACTAAAAGGCTTTAAGAAAAAGGTGGGTTTTTAATACATCATATTGGTTGGGCATTAATCACGGACAGTGTGGGAAAGGTCTGGGAAGTCTAGCGGTACACTGGTGTCTATTGGGATCTGGTTTATATACTTTTATGTTTTATCCTTTTGCTGATTTAGAGAACTTGTATTAGACAACTCTCTAATAAAGATATTGTTGTATCTTTCCCTCACTCCCGTCTGTGTGACTTGACCCAGAAGTCCCCGGGTATCCGGTGTGAGGTTAGTCTCTAATACCCCGGATCTTCACATACCCTATGCAGATTGTTGTCACATTATGAAACCATTATTATCAGACATCACACATTGTTATCTGCCACTTCTGCTGTATAGAAATTATATATCAAATTTATTATTTAATTATCTTTGGCATTTCTATTTAATTATTTTACTTTATTACATAATGCACTTGTTACTTGGATGGACAAGATGTTGTACTGTTACTTTATTTTTTTCACAAAAATAACATTTAAAATATAAGTGTACATTTATAGGGATATCTGAGTCATATCTAAGTCATAGTACTATACACAAAATAATCAAATTACAAATATGTACACTGTATAGCGTATTGCAATGTATGTGTCTCAGGGATTGTTTCATTTAATGCTAGAAGAGAAGGAATTAAGGACCACAATGTGATCAATGACTAAACTGCTTGACCTCAAACTAGCAACATAACATCAATCAAGTGTGTTTAAAGTAGAAACAACTCCCCTAAAATGTGTAATATTTTCTAGAGCAGGTTGAACTGCACTATGGTGTGTTGTTTTTCATTTCAAGTCAGAGAGTCTGAGTGTTTTCAAAAACACAATTAGTACTTGGTCACTTGTTATGTTTCTAGATAGATGAGAGACCATAATAACCCCACTATATAATTCTCAGTCTGTGGCTTCCTGCTGCCTCCATCCCTCCTCACATCATGTCACTGCCCCTGTCACATGCAGCCCTGTCCTCACTGACACATCACTCATCTCCTGATATATTCTGTGCTGCTGGGGACCCTGCTCCTTCCACTATATAACTCTCAGTCTGTGGTTTCCTGCTGCCTCCATTCCCCTCCTCACATCATGTCACTGCCCCTGTCACATGCAGCCCTGTCCTCACTAACACATCACTCATCTCCTGATATACTCTGTGATGCTGGGGGACCCTGCTCCTTCTACTATATAACTCTCAGTCTGTGGCTTCCTGCTGCTTCCATTCCCCTACTCACATCATGTCACTGTCCCTGTCACATGCAGCCCTGTCCTCACTAACACATCCCTCATCTCCTGATATACTCTGTGCTGCTGGGGGACCCTGCTCCTTCCACTATATAACTCTGTCTGTGGCTTCCTGCTGCCTTTATTCCCCTCCTCACATCATGTCACTGTCCCTGTCACATGCAGCCCTGTCCTCACTAACACATCACTCATCTCCTGATATACTCTGTGCTCCTGGGGGACCCTGCTCCTTCCACTATATTACTCTCAGTATGTGACTTCCTGCTGCTTCCATTCCCCTCCTCACATCATGTCACTGTCCCTGTCACATGCAGCCCTGTCCTCACTAACACATCCCTCATCTCCTGATATACTCTGTGACGCTGGTGGACCCTGCTCCTTCCACTATATAACGCTGTCTGTGGCTTCCTGCTGCCTCCATTCCCCTCCTCACATCATGTCACTGCCCCTGTCACATGCAGCCCTGTCCTCAATAACACATCACTCATCTCCTGATATACTCTGTGCTGCTGGGGACCCTGCTCCTTCCACTATATAACTCTCAGTCTGTGGCTTACTGCTGCCTCCATTCCCCTCCTCACATCATGTCACTGCCCCTGTCACATGCAGCCCTGTCCTCACTAACACATCACTCATCTCCTGATATACTCTGTGCTCCTGGGGACCCTTCTCCATCCACTATATAACTCTCAGTCTGTGACTTCCTGCTGCCTCCATTCCCCTCCTCACATCATGTCACTGCCCCTGTCACATGCAGCCCTGTCCTCACTAACATATCACTCATCTCCTGATATACTCTGTGCTGCTGGGGACCCTGCTCCTTCCACTATATAACTCTCAGTCTGTGGCTTCCTGCTGCCTCCATTCCAAAAAAAAAGACTAATCACATTCATTGCTCCAGGTGACAGAGATATAATAACTATAAGAGATGTAAGAAGTTATATAGTAATGTACCCTGTAAGCAAAATATCTGTACAAGGTTTATATGGGCTCATGCAGCATATATATGAGGCTACCTCACAACATGGGGGCATATAAAGTTCTGTATTACATATTGGCATTATGTAAATAAAAGCTAATAAATAAATTTATTTTAAAATATAAACATATTTTAGACATTCACTTGTGAATACAGAAAAACAAAAATCAAATAAAATTAGTATATTCTTTCTACATTCAAAACAGTTGGAGTTCAGTGACTCACACTCTGACCAGAACATCCTGCTCCCCACTTCACAGCACCCCCAAAGTTACTTGTGTAGAAAATATCTCACTCTGTCACTGCTGTTAAATGCAAATAGAGGTGAGATAGGAATCTGACCAATCATTGCTGAGATACTATAACATTATCTATGTACAATTAATTCAGTATTGATATACTAATTGTCCTCCTCATGTCTCTTGTCATTGACTGGTGACCCTATCACAGTATAATAAATTAATGAGCAGGATAGTGGGTAAGGTGGAAACAACCAGACAGGAGCATCTATATACTTTAATGAACTACAACTTCATGTGAGCAAACATTTGACAAATGCAATACCAATACTAACATACTATCTGCTACAAGCGTGTTTTTGTGGTTTTATGTTAATATTATATATTACACATATCATTATTGCACATACCAGAAAAATTGTTTAATCAAATCTTTAACTCTCACTCAAACACATTACTTTATAAGGGCATCTTTTAAACAATCGATTAAGATACAGAATAGAAAGTGACTATGGAAACTTCCTAAAATTTAAGTATATATCATCCCACATGGTAATAGAGTAGCAAATAGTTAACATTTACATCACTTTCTATTCTCAGTTTTCATGTTTTTCCAGCAAAGAGCACGTAACTTCTCCACAAATATTTTCTTGAGCTTGGAGTTGGCCTGGATAACGATGATGGCCTCAGCTGTTGGGTAGGACATGATAGTGTACCAGCTGATCATAGTCATAACATCTGATGAGGAACTGGCTTTAAATTTTAAATTTATAGACTGGGTTAGGCAGAGAACTACAAATAGTATAAGTAGAAGGATGATTGTTCTTATAGCGTTGATGTGGGCTTGGAGTTTAGGACGAGTAAATCCAGAATCATTCTGCTTTATTTTGCACACGTGTCTTAAGAGAGAGAAAAAAGTGAGCATAATAGAATAGAGTATGAGAAGAAAGGGCAGAATGCAACCCAGGAATGATGCAATTTGTACATTGAATTGATTAAAAAGAAGTGTCCCGGAGATAAAGGAGGTTCCGAGTGTACTATTCTCAGAAGATTGCTCTTCATTTTCAACTTTAGTATCCCACATGCACAGGAGACTTATGAGAAATGACCCAACAGCTGAAAGTACAAGAAGAAGCAGTTGGAAAGTTGAGCTAATCCTCTTTAGCCAAACACAGAGTCCATATCTGAAGTTGGTGATGCGGGTACAGTAGTAGGCACAGAGCCAGGCAGTGAGCCAAAAGCTACAGTAAATCATTGTAAGTATAATTATGTTAATTAATAAGAATACTTCCTTAATAAACAACATAGTAACACATGTAACATAGAGTGAGCCTTGTACAGTCAGAAAACACTGTAAAAAAATATTAATCAATCCCATTACAACATGGATTAGTTGAGATTGGTTCAGTCTCTGTCCAATGTTAATGATTTTGACATTAGTAATCACAATGTATGTGTTCAAAGTAATCGCTATCCCACTTTCCAAAAAGCCAGTGATTAACAGAATGATCCACATTGGAGACAGCATTTTGTGGCTTCTCTGTGTATGTTCCAGCTGGAGATAATGGTTTGTGTATGTTGAGTACAGACAGATCTATGTTTGGAGTTTGAATGATGCAAATAGTCTTCTAGGCTCGGTTACATAACATTCTTAACATAGATAAGTATTTTGCTAAAAAGTTATTTAAATTGATTTAGCAAACGGAAATAAAATTGTCAACATTTGTGTTTAACCTGTATATATTTCTGTAGATGATGATTTCTCTTTTCCACATAGATCTACTCAAAAGTTAATGTAGAGTATTGTTTAAAAAAGATGAACTAATTTTTTAAATAATAAATATTTTTGTTATTATCTTTACACAAGTATATTCTCACTCAGACATGGTTTATCATCATCAGAAACATTGTTCAATATTTAGCATTTCAATGTATTGGGCCTGCGTAGAATTGGACTTAAGTCCATTGCATTTCCACCCTGCGCATGTGCACCTAAATGCAGCTGTATGCAGAGATTTGCATTTCTTAGACGGGTGGGGTACAAAAGTGCGAAAACTGAAACTGCAACATCACTTACAGCGACAACAAAATGCAGAATGCTGTATTTACGACATGTAAAAAATGCAGATTTACTGAAATAATTACACACATTTCCGACAATGTTCCTATAAACGCAGACAGCAGAAGAAGCCAGCACTGTGCTGTACGTCACTTAAAATAGTGACAATTACAATCCTGCTATTAAGGGACAATGTGAGGACCTGGCACCTGTACAATGTGTAAGCCTTAGTAAAACACATTACAGAGTCATTGCTCCTTAATAGCAGGAATGTTACTGCAGCCATTTTAAGTTAAAATGTAAATAAAAGGATTTCAATTAAAAACCCTACATAGACTTCAGAGCAAAAAGTAATTACTTTCAAGAAAATACTAATTATTCAAAAATACAGATATTAAGACTTAATACCGACCCTCATAAACAGGAGAGCGGGAGAATAAGGGAAGAAAGGGCAAAAATGGGAAACTTCTCAATTTAAAAATAAAAGTAAAGAGATCTCATTCCAACATCTTGGAGCAAGACTCCCAAAATACTATAAGAGAATTTTTTACTACAATAAATGGGAAATTCAAGCGCATCCAAATACATTAAAAACACATCTTCAAGTTTTAAAAAGCATAGAGGTCAAAATGAAAAATAAGGGACATCAGATACAAATACATAAAGGACATAGAAACTAAGTTAAAAAATGTTAAGAGTATTTTCAGTTTATCTAAGAAAGCATTAAAAGATCCACATATAAAGCTCTTATGGAAAGTTCTGAGCTTTGCCCCAGTTCAAATCCTAGCCTCTTTGTTCTATTTTCTGAATTAAATAGATTTGATCATATATTTTGTAGAAAGTGCTTCTCTGCTTCCAAACATATAAATGAAAATAGTTAGATGGTACCTCTATTGTTGTAGAGGGTGGTGATATGGAATGTTTAACCAAACTAGAAAGAATGTGTGAAGAAGGTAAGAATAAAAATGAATTGGGGAGAAATTACGTTAATTTTTGATGTTCATATATTTATGCGGGATGATTTAGGCCTGGATAGATCCTTATTCATAGTAAAATCAGATTTTTTTTCAATTGAGTCTAGCAATTGACATATAAAAAAACTTTTAAAAAAAGATTTAAGGAACTCGGCACAAAAAAAATGAGGACATATCCCTTTGTCAGACTAATATTTCACAAGCTGAAAGATTGACCCTTAAGGAGTTAAAGGATAACCCTTCTTTGTCATTAAAGCTTTTGAAAAGGGTGGACTATAGATATTCAAAAATGAGAGGTTATAAAATTAAGTGAATTTTAGATAACAGCATAGAAAATTCACTCTGATTTTTTAATTCTCTCTGGTATAAAATATTTAGGAAAAGAAAAAAAGAAGAAAGAGTTGAGACAGCAAAACCCTAAATAGAACTGCTCTGCATATCTCCCTGCTATTAACTTTGGATCTGTTAGAGCAATAATTGATTTTCTACAGCAAAGAAACTTTAAGAAAAAAGTCTAATTGTTTATTTACAAAATACAAGCTTGCATTGTGATAATATCACTTAAAATTTCAATCCTGATATTCTGCCTCTTCAAAATGAAAGTTATTTTTATAAACACTGAACAGTAGGCAGTGTTACAATTCAAATGGCATACTACAATTTGCTGAGATAGAATATGGGTGTTTCTTGATGCTTCAGGTTTCTAAGGATGAAATGGGATGGTTTTAGGAAACTTGAAATATCATTGTCCACTATTCATTAGGAACATCTGTTGTTCAAATTAACATTTCCACTGCTACTCACATCCCGGTCCTCAGCTCACAGCTCACATGAATAAATAAAATTGGCATAAAAAAAACCACATCTAAAACAATGATAAATCTAAAATAATATAAAACAGTGTAATATATATTTCATGCTAATATATTGGATTGATCAAAAAAATAATTTTGACAGATCACACACAAACTCTCCCTCCCATCACTAACCAGAGTCTGAACTTAACCCCATTTATTAATTCGCTGATTACCCAATATACTTCTAGACCTCCAGCTTCAGTCATCCACTCCGATCGATATATTCAATAACTTCATCAACTACGTGATGTAGTTCCTATTATATCATCACAGGCTCCCATTCTTCAATAATTTGCCGACTTTTAAAAGACCCACTGGGGAAATCCTACTGTACCCGGTACATTTTAAAATGTTACTGGTATCAAGATGATATGACTTAATATTTGCTGTTGTTGGTCATCTTAGTTGGTGAACTGGGTACCCAGCTTGTTTCCAGTGCAGTCCAGGCTGTCAGACTATGGAGAGGGGAGAGGGCCTGTGCCCTTGAAAAAGTTGAACTGTGTTGGCACGCTTACCTACACTTACTGGAATCCAAACTCACAGCACGTGTGTTCCGCAGTAAAACGCATGCAATACCTCTCTCCCCTCTACATACGCTGAAAGCCATAACACAATCAAGTCTATTTGAACACTCCAGTACAATATCCTGGGAATAGTACTCTCAGCTCCACAATTAACAATGGTGAAGAATCACTTAGTTTACTATACACAACACTTGTCATCTATCTGGGTTGCTGTTTTCCATTCATTATTATTATCAGCTCTCTTGTGGTCATGGTGGAAGATAAAGTGTTGCGACCATGGATTTATTCATTTGAATTTTCAGACTCACATCAACATCATAAGAACAATGATCCTCCTTTTTGTGCTTTATGAAATCTTCTGCATAGCTGAGGTCCTAGTCACAACATGACCTTTCAATTTTGGACACTGTGACTATTATTAGCTGGTATACAGTCTTGTTATTTCCAAACTCAGAGGTCAAAATTATTATTAAGACCAGCTCCAAGCTCAGGAAGAGGTTCCTACAAAATTATTGTGCTGAGAAGTTGTAGGATACTAATGGGTGTATGTACTAAACTGCGGATTTGAAAAAGTGGAGATGTTGCCTATAGCAACCAGTCAGACACTAGGGGTAAATGTATCAAGCTGAGAGTTTTCCGGTGGGTTTGAAAAAGCAATCAGATTCTAGCTCTCATTTATTTAGTACATTCTACAAAATGACAGCTAGAATCTGATTGGTTGCTATAGGCAACATCTCCACTTTTTCAATCCCGCCGGAAAACTCTCAGCTTGATACATTTACAGCTGTCATGTTGTAGAATATACTAAATAGATGATAACTAGAAACCAATTGGTTGCTATACTTCACCTTTTCAAACCAGCAGGTTAGTAAATATACCCCTAAGAATTAGAAGTGGGAAGAACAAATGAGATTTTTAATATTATTATATTTATCATAGGCTCTGTCACTATACTATTATATCAGATATGTGCAAAATAAATTAATTCTCATTACTATTTATAAAACCCGGATGTGTCATATTAAATTGTAGATTGTTTCTGAGTCTACTTTACTGTAATCACATTTCCAGGAAACGCTTCACACTCATTCATTCCTTATTCATGAAATCGCATAAAGTTTTTTAGGAGCAGAAAATGGTTATTTCACTTGATATGATGCACTCCATTGCCCAATTGTACAGAAATAACCTAGTTATACACCTATTCTCTGAGTTAATGTTTAATTATTGGGTAATCCGAAATCCTCTCTCTGACTATTCAAATTTACTTAAATGGCAACATGTAAATTAACATCTTTACAAAAAAATCATACAAGGAAGATGCACTGTTGAGGATGCTGGGATATGTTAGGAATGTATCCTGTAATGGAATGGACATAACTAGGATTGTTATTTCCCAGCAGGCACCCAGAGCAGAGGATTGAGTGGTCAGCTATTGGTCTTAAACAGGGCCAGTTGTGATATTTTATTCTGGGCCAGTCACTTCCTGTAAAGACACTAAGGACAGGAAACTGGGAGCAGCTAGAGCCCCTCTGACATCACAAATGACTACAAGGGGTTAAGCAGGAAGTGACGTGCTATCACCCAACATCACCAATGGATAAATGACATCACAATCCCATTCTTCTACACTAGGACTGAGTCAGACAGCAAGGGGAGAACTCTATTGGCCCTGAAACATGACTCCTCTCCTGTACAGCCCCTCACTGAACTCTACCAATCAGGGAAGATCTTTTACCTAAGACCTGAGGTTAGCCCTGCAGGGACGGATTCCAAGCATGGGACATGCCTGCAGGAGAGGCTTCTGGGTATGTGTGTCATTTGCTCCTGAAAGTGACTGGCTGTGGAGTCTCAGCTTCTGCCAGTCTGCTGAGGAATGTGCCTGGGAGTATTATGATTACTGGACTACAAACATTTCTGGGACTTGCAGACCTGCTGGCTCTGCAGCTCAGTAGCTCCATAAAACTCCCGTGATCCTACCACATTATATTGTTTGGGCATTAATCACAGACTGTGTGGGAAAGGTCTGGTGAGTCTAGTGGTAAACTGGTGTCTATTGGGATCTGTTAGTCAGGTTTATATATATTTATGTTTTATCCTTTTGTTGATTTATAAAACTTATAAAACTTATCTGTATTAGACAACTCTCTAATAAAGATATTGTTGTATCTTCCACTCACTCCCGTCTGTGTGACTTGACCCAGAAGTCCCCGGGTACCCGTGTGAGTTTAGCCTTTAATACCCCGGATCTTCACATATCCTATGCAGATTGTTGTCACATTATGAAACCATTATTATCAGACATCACACATTGTTATCTAGCATTTCTGCTGTATAGAATTTCTATATATATATATATATATATATATATATATATATATATATATATATATATATATCTATCTTGGGCCTTCTATTTAATTATTTTACTTTAGTACATAATGCACTTGTTACTTGGATGGACAAGATGTTGTATTGTTACTTTATTTTTTTCACAAAAATAACATTTAAAATATAAGTGTACATTTATAGGGATATCTAAGTCATAGTACTATACACTAAATAATCAAATTACAAATATGTACACTGTATAGCGTATTGCAATGTATGTATCTCAGGGATTGTTTTATATAATGCTAGAAGAGAAGGAATTAAGGACCACAATGTGATCATTGACTAAACTGCTCGACCTCAAACTAGCAAAAAATCATCAATCAAGTGTGTTTAAAGTAGAAACAACTCCCCTAAAATGTGTAATATTTTCTAGAGGTGGCTGAACTGCACTATGGTGTGTTGTTTTTCATTTCAAGTCAGAGAGTCTGAGTGCTTTCAAAAACACAATTAATACTTGGTCAGTTATGTTTCTAGAGAGATGAGAGACCATAATAACCCCACTATGTAATTCTCAGTCTGTGGCTTCCTCCATCCCCTCCACACATCATGTCACATGCGGCGCTGTGCTCACTAACACATCACTTTTCTGCTGATATAGGAGCCTATTTAACAAGCATAAATTCCAGGGGCAAACGCAGGATTTTTGAGGGGGGGTTTCATCCCCCCCCAAAAAAAATACATAGTGAGAAAGAGAGCTGCTGCGCAGCTGCATTTAGGCAATGATGTACTGTACAGCAGCCGCAGCGCTGTCAAAGAAGCGTCCACTGCAGTGCAGTATCAATAAAGCACTGACGCTTCTGTGACAGTGCCGCGGCTGCTGTACAGTACAGGGCAATGTTTAGTGCCCGTTCATTCGCGAAGGGGAGGGGTTTCTGGGGAATCAGAAACCCCCTCTGCGTGTGCCCCTGAATTCATAGTGAAAACCACAAAATTCAAATTTATTATCACAGCACCGCAGCTCTCTTCATTTTACTGAGCACTCTCTATAACAGTGTGTGGGGAGTACTCAATAACGCTATATGCGAATTAACGAAATTTAGCTGGAGTTGGCGTAGATTAACATAATTGAAAACTTTCACTGAAGACAGCTCTGCTCCACAGAGCAGAGCTGCACAGCGCATGTGTGGAGGGATCATGTGATCCCTCCCTGTCACATGACTCACCTTCTTGCAGTCCAGGATCTTTGTGCGCATGCCTGAGGTTTTTGGTCAGCGCATGCGCACTGAGATTACAAGGAGGAAAAATCTTCGCCATCGGCATCGCATTGGAGGAGAAAAGAAGAAGCAAAATAAAAGGTGAGATTTGCACTTCACAGGAAGCAATTCCAAAGAAGGATTGTGCTTACATGCTGTCCACAGAAACTTACTTCTTATTGCATTTGTGTTATCACATCCTTGAGGCTAACGTGAGAATTATATATATTGCTCTGTTATTGATATTTATATATGTACTTTTTATATGTATTTTATTTTTATACCGAACATGTGTATATATATGTATTTAAAGATTTATATGTATGTGATGTGTTTATGAATTGTTTTGCATTTGATCTTATTGTGGAGTATTAATAAATGTCCATTTTATTTTGCACCTTCTTCTGCCTAAGCTAAATGAGGTAGCTTAATGCATATTTGTTTATATCATTACAGATGATTTGTCTGACCCATCCATCATTACGATATTATCCACAGCGCAATCCTTCTTGTATTTTGGTTTTCCTTATTTGGGCTTCACAGACCCACGGATCAGCAGCAGTGAAGATATAATTTGCTGGCGGAGATTATATCACTGATACAGATATTGTTGGTTTTATATTATTTTAATGATTCTTTATCCCGTATCCCTCGTGACCGCTAGAGTCAGCCCTTAAGTGGGTATTTCTTGTTAGTATTCATTTGCACCATATTACTCTCCAATGTTTGACTATTTTCATACATTTTTTGGTAATAAATAATCATACTTGAACTCTGCCAACTGCCTCCTGCTTCCTCATCCTGGGGCTTCTGTTCTACATCTGCACCCTCACGGTTGACCAACTCTTCCTCCCCACTCTCTGCATCTTCAGCTAATTTAGTGTACTAAAAAATAACATCATAATCATGTACGTTTGTGTACAAAACATCCACATTTTTGCATCATATTTTTAGATTTCATAACACACAGTCTGTTCCCATGTGAAATTAATATTTTTGGGTTGTCGTATGTGTATATGTGGGGTCATGTAGAGCAACAAGTAAAACAAATGATTGGACAATTTAAATAAAGTGCAAACTGCTTATCTTTGCTTAGCTGGGTATATTTGCTATGCACCCATTTAAAATTTCTAAGGGATCTTCACTGAATTTACACATTTATCTTGAAGATTTTGCAAGATTATCCAAAAGGTTGTCTAGGCTGCAGTCTAGGGCAACAGGTTATTGAGGTTTGACAATCTCCCAAGCATATTTATAATGTTATTGAAGGTATCTACATTTCTTTAGTTAAAACATTAGTGTCTTGAATAGTCTATGCATGTATTCTGAACTGAAATTTAACTCTGGGGGATCGTGGTATGGTTAAGAGAGGCTTTCTTCAGTGTAGTAGTAGCCTGTCTGTGTTTTCACCATGTAGGTATTTACCCAGTCGGTGTTTTCACCACATCGGTATTTTCACAATGTAGATATTTAGACGGTCAGGATTTTCTCCATGTCAGTATTTACAGTATCAGGATTTTTGTGTCAGTATTATCTCTGTCTGTATTTTCACCATCAGAAATTCGTACACAACCTATTATAGCCATTTTAGCTGTTAGTGAACAGTTATATAAGCAAACTCCCCATAAATTTCTGATATGTCTATATCTAATAAGACCACAATTACATGCTGTAGGGCTCTCTGCGTTGTAATTTCCATATTCAGTGTTATTTAAAGACATTAAAATTATATTTTTTTACATATCTAATATTTCTTGATATTCACTCTTTGCAGAACTAGATATTTCTCTCTTTCCAGGTTAAAAAAAAAAGATTAATCACATTCATTGCTCCAGATGACAGCGATATAATAACTATAAGAGATGTAAGAAGTTATATAGTAACACTGTATGCTGTAAGCATAATATCTGTATAAGGTTTATATGGGCTCATACAACATATATGTGAGGGCATATAAAGTTCTGTATTACATATTGTCATTGTATAAATAAAAGCTAATAAATAATTGTATTTTAAAATATAAACATATTTTAGACATTCACTTGTGAATACAGAAAAACAAAAAACGTAAATAAAGTGAATATACTTTTTCTCCATTCAAAACGGTTGGAGTTCAGTGACTCACATTCTGACCAGAACATCCTGCTCCCCACTTCACAGCACCCCCAAAGTTATTGGTGCAGAAAATATCTCACTCTGTCGCTGCTGTTAAATGCAAATATAGGTGAGATAGGAATCTGACCAATCATTGTTCTGATAATATAAAATTATCTATGTACAATTCATTCAGTATTGATATACTCCTTGCCCTCCTCATGTCTCTCATCATTGACTGGTGACCCTATCACAGTATAAGAAATTAATGAGCAGGATAGTGGGTAAGGTGGAAACAACCAGACAGGAGCATCTATATACTTTAATGAACTAGAACTTCATGTGAGCAAACATTTGACAAATACAATAGCAATACTAACAAAATATCTGCTACAAGCGTGTTTTTGTGGTTTTATGTTAATATTATATATTACACATATCATTATTGCACATACTATAGCAATTGTTTAATCAAATCTCTAACTCTCACTCCAACTCATTACTTTATAAGTTTATCTTTTAAACAATCAATTAAGATATAGAATAGAAAGTGACAATGGAAACTTCCTAAAATTGAAGTATATATCATCCCACATGCTGATAGTGTAGCAAATTGTTAACATTTACATCATTTTCTAATTCTCTGTTTTCATGTTTCTCCAGAAAAGAGCACGCAACTTCCCCACAAATATCTTCTTGATCTTGGAGTTGGCCTGGATAACAATGATGGCTTCTGCTGTTGGGTAGGACATGGTAATGTACCAGCTGATCATGGTCATAGCATCTGATGAGAAGCTGGCTTTAAATTTTAAATTTACAGACTGGGATAGGCACAGAGCCACAAATAGTATAAGTAGAAGGATGATTGTTCTTATAGCGTTGATGTGGGCTTGGAGTTTAGGACGAGTAAATCCAGAATTATTCTGCTTTATTTTGCACACGTGTCTTAAAAGAGAGAAAAAAGTGAGCATAATAGAATAGAGTATGAGAAGAAAGGGCAGAATGCAACCCAGGAATGATGCAATTAGTACATTGAATTGATTAAAATGAAATGTCACGAAGATAAAGGAGGTTCCGAGTGTACTATTCTCAGAAGATTGCTCTTCATTTTCAACTTTAGTATCCCACATGCACAGGAGACTTATGAGAAATGACCCAACAGCTGAAAGTACAAGAAGAAGCAGTTGGAAAGTTGAGCTAATCCTCTTTAGCCAAACACAGAGTCCATATCTGAAGTTGGTGATGCTGGTACAGTAGTAGGCACAGAGCCAGGCAGTGAGCCAAAAGCTACAGTAAATCAATGTAAGTATAATTATGGTAAATAATAAGAATACTTCCTTATTAAATAACATAGTAACACAAATAACATAGAGTGAGCCTTGTACAGTCAGAGAACACTGTAAAATAATATTAACCAGTCCCATTACAACATGGATTAGTTGAGATTGGTTCAGTCTCTGTCCATTGTTAATGCTTTTGACATTAGTAATCACAATGTATGTGTTCAAAGTAATCGCTATTCCACTTTCCAAGAAGCCAGTGATTAACAGAATGATCCACATTGGAGACATCATTTTTTTGCTTCTCTGTGTGTGTTCCAGCTGGAGATAATGGTTTCTGTATGTTGAATGCAGACAGATCTATGTTTGGAGTTTGAATGATGCAAATAGTCTTCTAGGCTCGGTTACATAACATTCTTAACATAAATAAATATTTTACTAAAAAGTTATTTAAATGGTTTTAACGGAAATAAAATTGTCAACATTTGTGTTTAACCTGTATATATTTCTGTAGATGATTATTTCTCTGTTCCAGATAGATCTGCTCAAAAGTTAATGTAGAGTATTGTTTAAAAAAGATGAAATAATTTTTTAAATAATAAATATTTTTGTTATTATCTTTACACAAGTATATTCTCACTCAGACATGGTTTATCATCATCAGATACATTGTTCAATATTTAGCATTTCACTGTCCATCGTACCTCCTGTCACATCTTTTGCTGCACTCTGTGTGAGTCCATATAACATTACTCACACTCATCTGTGTTGCTGACATGTATAATCTCACCTATTCTTTACTTGCTTCTGTATCCGGCGCTAGGGAATTTGTGGCGCCTTATAAATAAACAATAATAATAATAATTATATATATATATATTTATTTATTCATTTTTAATCAAAAATCTTTCCTATGATTCATGAACAGGTTTACTAAACTGTGGCCATTGCCAAACCTGTAATTTGCATAATATCACTGATGTTTAAGGAAAAATCCTAAAATCTAATAGAGACAACTACTGAAGAAGAGTTGAATCTAATGTTATCTTGTAAAGGCAAAACTGCATAGATCAGTGGTTCCCAAACTGTGCGCCTGGGCTCCCTGGGGTGCCTTGGAGATCTCACAGGGGTGCCTCAGCCAGGGCCCATGGTAAGCAAGGCGGGGGACTACTTGGTAATTATTTTGGCTTAAGGGGTGCCTTAAAAATTTTTTGGAGACCCTAAGGGTGCCTTGAACTGAAAAAGTTTGGAATCCACTGGCATAGAGGGAAGTGGCTGCTGTAATGAAATATGTGATCTACTTGTCTTATAGTTACTAAGCAGCTTCTAATGTCTACCAAACCCTTGACATAATGAACTAAGATTACCCTTATTTGTATGAAAACAAAAGACCCCTATAGATTTATTTCTATAGTCAGATGTCTTCCAAGTAATGTATAATCCCAAAATAAGTAACACAATACACTCAATATCTGGACAAGGATTCTTTGTTCAAATTTCAACAGATGTGGGTGACGTGGAGACAATAGTTAGCATAAATACATCACAATATTGGGGTCTGTAAATCGCTGTATAATATGTTGGTGCTATGTAAATAAAGGTGAAAAAATAAACATATTTTATAATATAAGCATATTTCATACCTCAATATGTGCCAGACTGCTGTAAGGGATAAATGAGTGCTACTTGTAAATAGCTTAAAAGTATACACTACTTAACACTTTATTAAAACAATTATACATCTATCTTCATTAAAAAAGAGTGGGTTTAGTCGCTTACATTCTTACATTCTGTAATCAATCCTGCCCATTACTTCACAGCCCCCCAAAGTCACCTGAGCAAAAAAATGCCCACACTTTCACTGCGTTAAATGGCACATATAATAGCTCAGATAGGAAGTTGTGCAATATTAAGAGAATATTACCTACATACAATTAATTCAGTATTACTATCTCACTGCCCCCTCATGTCTCTCACCATATGATGGTGACCCTATCACAGTCTGAAAGATTAATGAGCAGGACAGTAAGTAACGTGACAACCACGCCAGAGCAACTAGATACTTTAATGTTCTTCAACTTCATGTCGAGAAACAATTTGTCAAATACAATTGCATTACTTTACATTCAACAACTACAAACAGTTGCACTATGGTTTTATGCTGTGGGATCATTCATAATATATTACACATTTCATTATTACACATACCATAGCAATTGTTTCATCACATCTCTAGAACTATCTATCTCACTCCAGAAGTCTTTCTGTTAGTGCATTGTCAAAACAAATTATTAAGACACAGAATAGAGAGTGAAAGATCCCAATATTTTTTTATTCATATCACATGCTGATAGAGTAGGACATTAATAACATTTACAGAATACTTTCATTCTCAGTTGTTGTGTTTCTTCAGCAAACAGCACAAAACATTTCCACAAATTTCTTCCTGATCTCAGAGTTGGCCTGGATAACGATGATGGCCTCTGCTGTTAGATAGAAAGTAATTATGAACCAGCTAATTATGAATATGTCCCAATTGTAAAGCGCTACAGAATTTGCTGGTGCTATATAAATAAATGATGATGATGATGAAGATGATATGTCATCTGAGGAGGAACTGACTTTACTTGTGAATATCACAATGTCAGCTATGCGGAAGATTACAAAAACTTTATAGCATTAATGTGGGCTTGGAGTTTAGAATGAGTAAATTCAGCATCATTCATTCATCATTATTTTGTGCAAGTGTCTAACAAGAAAAGTGAGCACAATAGAGTATAAAAATGAAGGGCAGAAAGCAACCCAGGAAGGAGACTATTAACACATATAGTTAATTAAAATGAAATGTCCCACTAATAAAAGAGGCTTTGAGTGTACTAATCTCAGAAGATTGCAAATCAATTTCAATGCTAGGAGCACAAATGTTTATTAGACTTATGAGAAATGACCCAGCTGCTGAAAGCACATGAAGAAGCAGTTGGAAAGGAGGTTCTGAGTGTACTATTCTCAGAAGATTGCTCTTCATTTTCAACTTTAGTATCCCACATGCACAGGAGACTTATGAGAAATGACCCAACAGCTGAAAGTACAAGAAGAAGCAGTTGGAAAGTTGAGCTAATCCTCTTTAACCAAACACAAAGTCCATTTCTGATGTTGGTGATGCTCATACAGTAGTAGGCAGAGAGCCAGGCATTAAATCAAGCGCTGCAGTAAATCATTATACCTATAATTTTGTTAACTGGTAAACATACTTCCTTAATAAACAAAATAAGAGCACAAATGACAGAGAGTGAGCTTTGTACAGTTAGGGCACATTGAAAAGTAATGTTCAACATTACATTTTAATGCAAAGAAACTACTATAGCAAAGAGACTTTAAGAAAAAAGTATAATTGTTTATTTACAAAATATAATTTTGCGCTGTGATAATATCACTTAAAATTCCAATCCTGCAATTCTGACTCATCAAAATGAAACAGTTTTTTTTTATAAACACTGAACAGTACGCTGTGTTACAATTCAAAAGGCATACTACATTTGACTGAGACAGAATAGGGGGTGTTTCGTGGTGCTTCAGGTTTCTAAGGATGAAATGGGATGGTTTTAGAAAACTTGGAATGTGTTTGTCCACTATTCATTAGGAACATCTGTTGTTCAAATTAACTCTTCCAATGCTGCTCACATCCCTGTCCTCAGCTCATAGCTAACATGAATAAATAAAATTGACATAAAAAAATAACACACATAAAAAAAATGATAAAACTAAAATAATATAAAACAATGTAATATATATTTCATGCTAATATATTGGATTCATCCAAAAATAACTTTGACAGATCACACACAGACTCCCTCTCCCATCACTAACCAGAGTCTGAACCTAACCACATTTAATAACTACTGATTACCCAATATACTTCTAGACCTCCAGCTTCAGTCATCCACTCCGATATATTCACTAACTTCACCAACTACGTGATTTAGTTCCTATTATATCATCACTAGCTTCCATTCTTCAATACTTTGCCACCTTTGAAAAGGCCCACTGGGGAAATCCTACTGTCCCCAGTAGCCCTCTAAGTTCCTTGTCCACTTGCTCACATCCAATTTTAAAGAGGACAAGAGGACAAATATAGAAGTTGTGCGCAAAAGACAGTATCATGTTCAGAGAAACAGAACCATGAATTCTCCCTGTGTGACCCCCATACCAGAGACTCCTCACTGGATATACAGGGAACTAGAGAGAATTACCCCACCCCTTCTGATAACTCAAATCAGGGCTGTCCTTGCAATGCTAGATATATAAGAAACAATAGTGCTACAATTGCTGACCTTATTAAATCATCAGATCTAGCATGTAATATAGAGAACATACTCAATGAAAACACAGTCCCTAATTTGGAAAATTACAGTCCCAGACAATTACTCAGTGGACCAATGCTCAAGAAAGTACTTCAGGGGAAGTGAATTGACAATTTGGGAAGCAATAACTCATTTAAATGTATTACTCCCTGGAGTGCTATAGCTTTGGTTTCAGACTCTTTATCATTTACCAACCCCTTGGAGATGGGAAGATATTTCTGCAAGGAATCACATATTGTTGCTAGTCTAGTCCTGGAGCAACAATAATAGCTTACCCTAGGAGATATCAATGTGTGGGTCAATGAAAAACTCTCACATTTTGGTCAAGACTTTCTCTGCACGTTAAATTCTCTGGCTCTCAAACAAGTTATTCCCTCTGCTACTCATAAAAGTGGTCACATGCTTGATCTTGTTATCATGATTGGATTAAAAGTCTCTGACTTGACATTAAACTCAGTTCCTGGGTCAGACCACTACTCCATTTGGTTCTCAGCTTTACCTTCTCAAAATATTACTTCCCCCATGGACATGATCAGGTATCATTCAATTAAAAGCATATTTTTTATCTTCACCATAATTGTGGTTCTTCAGCAATACCTATATGCTTATAAAGCCATCCACCATGCCATTCTCCTCATGTAAAACAATGTCTTAATTTAGAGAAACGACTATAGCGTTCCTGTTTTCATCATACGCACTTCATCATGGATCTGTGGAGGAGCAAGCATGGGATGGAAGAATACAATCATAATGCACTAATCTATGTTGCCAACTGCAATATCTTGGCCTCCAGCTATAGTTCCTCAACAGTTTCTGAGGCAGATAATTATCTGATGTAACCTCATCCTCTTGTGAAAGACCTTTTGTAGTGTTGCCCAGGAATGACATTTGCACTAACTCCATTGTTTCCCTTTGCTGCACATTATTTGTCTTAAGGACCTACATTAACTTATAATTGATGTTCCTACTTGTAGATGCTCTTCTCTGGCATTGCTGGAAAGGCTGAAGAAATGTATAGTACAAAGTTGTTAATAGTTGAAAAGTCACTATATAATATATAGAATTTCCATCAATGGGTTCAAATCCTTGGATTGAAAATACACCAACTGTAAACTCCAGATGTAGATTTAGACTATGACAGTAGAACCATTGATAAAGACTTGCTAGGATCCATGTCTTCCACAGTCACATTGGTGTATATAGTAGTTTAATCCAAGTACAGCTGTGCTGAACAAAAAGCAGATACAACCAATAGATCGAGTATCCTTCTTTGATTTAATAACAGTAAACTGCACTTGCAATTTGTTGTAGTAAAAGTGTTTTAGAACATTTCACAGTTGTCACCGCATATTAGGTTAATTAGATTTATAGGGTTCTGACTTAATGTTTTGAAGGTAAACAAATCCTTCTGGACACACATAAGGGAACTAGGTGATTTACTTAGAGTGGGAGGCAGCTTATATAACTAACAGAGACCGCTAATTAGCATTGGCTGACAAAGGTCATTAATTGACATAAGGTAAAAACATAAAAGAAAGGAACTCAACATATAACACACAATGAAATTATTGAAATCCATTCTTAAATAGTCATGCAAATATGAAATTAATAAAAATTACATCTTAATAAAGAGAAACTGCTCTTGAATGCTCTTGAATGGAATACATTTATTTCACAGAGACCAAACACTTTTTATCCTTTTCATAAACACAGTTTTTTAATTCCAAAGGGGAAAATATTTTAAATTTCCTGGTTTCCCAGTTGGTCTCACTTCCAAGTAATAACCAGACCAAACCTGGCTTATCTTCCAAGATCAGATTTGATCTGGTTTGTTCAGGATGATTTACAGACAACAGAAACTCCGTAACAAAACAACCATTAATTTTTGCATATAAAATATATTATTGTATATTAAATTGGCCAATAATAATAATAATAATAATAATAATAATAATAATAATAATAATAATAATAATAATAAAATTATAAGTATCTTTTCTAAAAAAAAAACATGTAATAAAAAATAAACATTACTATCATATGCATTTTTGAATCCTGAGGGGATCAGTGTGTCTAAATGATAAATCCAAAACATCTTCCTCATCTTGTGTAGTGAAGCTAAATGGTCACCTCCTCTATAATCTATAGGTACTATTTATACACTATAAAATGTAAGACATTTCATAATGCTATATGACCCTTTATTATAAAGGTTATTGTTGAGATATTCCCTTATAGAATCTTCAAGCTCCCTTCCATATAAGAATCATATTATCAATGTATCTCTTCTATAAATACATTGACTTGTTGAAGTAATTGTTTTTCAAAATAAATTTGGGGTTATGGCAAACTGTATTAGATGGGTGTTCACCTGCTTGTAGAGTTTAATGGTGCTGGCCACAACAAGACTGACATTTAAATAATATACTGGTGAGCTATCTGGACATCTTCTACCAATGTGGAAGGATCCCATTCCAGTAACCATTTCTTCATTTCTGGTGTCCACCTTCTGTGAAACTGTTTTTGCAAAAGAAATCCATCATCTCTCTCTATGACATTTGATTAGTTACATATGACACCATGTTAAATTGTGCAGCATTTTTACAGGTACTTGGTCATGTAAAATTTGAATTTTAATTAAAGAAATTTTGTTAAAATAACAAAAGTAGATTCAGAGACTTAAAACACCTTAAAAAGTGTCCAGTGAGTTGATTCTTAAGAATAAAACATTATGTAATCATTTTTTTTTATTACAAACAAAGAATAATAAACATTTTACTGCAATGTATATATTATACTATATAACAGCACAGGCTATCAACAACAACATTTTTAGGTGCACAAGGGGTTTATGGTGTCAGTAGCCCGAAGAGATGTGACGATGGCCATGGGAGGTGGAAATTATATATTGCTTTAAGTGCTGTTGACTCACAAATTAGGTCCTTTTTCATGAGAGACTGATTTCATCATGGACTTCAAAGTGTAGGACTGAGAATCCCAGGGGTATCCCTACAATTCAAGCAACAAATAGGAGAACGGTGGCTTATTACTTCTTACAAATTTTCATCTAAAGGCAAAATAAACTATTAAACATATTACTAACTAAAAAATTCCATACAAAAACACAACTTGTATTTCTTGATTGGCCAGATAAACAATAAAACACATGCAAATTATTAATACAAGGCACAGTTTCAAACACATCCAAAAATAGCAATAATAACTCCAAGTCCAATTTTGTAAAATGATCTTAAAACTGC
This sequence comes from Mixophyes fleayi, assembly GCF_038048845.1. Classification (NCBI taxonomy): domain Eukaryota; kingdom Metazoa; phylum Chordata; class Amphibia; order Anura; family Limnodynastidae; genus Mixophyes; species Mixophyes fleayi. The sequence goes on along the minus strand of NC_134408.1, from coordinate 2,597,990 downwards.
AAAAAAAAGTTGAAAATAAAAATGACTAAAATATCCAAAATGGAAATAGAGACATGTGCTAAATTTTAGTAGAACTAAATTAATAAATTGACGTTTTAGTTTTCAGAATAAGGGACTAATAAAATAGGCCATGTTTACCAAACAAGGTTCTCATGGTTTTCTAACAATGGAGGTTTTTAAGGTCACATGTGAAATAATTATAACACCTGTGGATCTGTTACAATGTGTCAGTCAGTAATGGATAAACCTGTGCTCCAGCTAGAAGAAATGGAAAACACGCTCTGTCAGGAGCCATTGGGACAGCATTGGGGAAACACTGATAAGGGTTCTTTTGTATGCAGAAGAATTCAGAGCCTTATAATCTAACCCTTTTTTTATCATGATGTTTTCAGTTGCTACAAATGTTTTAGAGAAATGTTCAGTAAACTAAACAGTCTCAGACAGCTCCCTTGAAACTTACTTGGTTACTGTGGAAGGCAATGACTGGCCCTTCCCAGTGTCTGGGGTTTATGTCATAGATTTTTACTCTCATGATCTTTTTTACATATATACCAGTTGATGCTTAAACAAGTAATTTATGGATACACATTTATATTGAGTTGCGGGTTTTTCCTATGATTTTTAATAGTTCCCCTCTCTCAGTCCTATGAAACCAGTTGAAGCTTGAGACACCATTTCTGGTTCCACTTAGCACACATAACCATTTGTCCATGTTTTGAGCATGATTGGACAGAGTTATGAATCTAAAAGTATCAATGTCACAGATAAATATAGAACAATATGTTTACTTATTATCACACATCAGAAGAAAAGTATACAAATGGCTTCTGCCCAAGCAGGTAACATACATAGTCAGAAGTAATAGCTAAACCTTAATTGTAGTAATACCCAGAAACATGGAATAACATTATATAGATTATTACTACATATATTATTGTTTATTACAGTCTGGTAGGGCACAGATATTTTCTGAGAGTGTAACCTAATAAACACAAATGTATAAAGCATACGACATATTTCTAGAGGTGATTGTTTTAACAGTGGTGCTACATTAGTGTCAATGGCTAGGTCTAGTTTTAAATAATTAGAGGGATTATTTGCATGTTTTAACTGATATCTTGTTTTCCATCTGGCTTATCCTAAATGTAGTATATTTATAGTTCTGTCTTGACCATTGATTGTTCTATTTGCATATTATAAACCATATTATTAAATCTTATTGTCACAAGTTTTAGGTTTTTAGCCTGTTAGTATTTTCACCATGTAGGTATTTAGCCTGTCAGTATTGTCACCATGTAGGTATTTAGCCTGTCAGCATTTTCACCATGTAGGTATTTAGCCTGTCAGTATTTTTACTATGTAGGTATTTAGCCTGTCAGCATTTTTACCATGTAGGTATTTAGCCTGTTATTATTTTCACCATGTAGGTATATAGCCTGTTGGTATTTTCAAAATGTAGATATTTAGCCGGTCAGAATTTTCTCCATGTCAGTATTTACAGTATCAGGAGTTTTGTGTCAGTATTACTTCTGTCGGTATTTTCACCATCAGAAATTCTTACCCAACCTATTATAGCCATTTTAGCAATTAGTGAACAGTTATAGAAGCAACCTCTATATAATTGGTCCCCATAAATTCCTGATATGTCTATATCTAATAAGACTACAATTACATGCTGTAGGGCTCTCTTGTGACTCTGAGTTATAATTTCCATGTTCAGTGTTATTTTAAAACATTAAAATTATATTTTTCTAATATTTCTTGATATTCTCTCAGTGCAGAACTAGATATTTCTCTCCTTCCTTGTTAAAAAAAAAAAAAAAAGATTAACAACATTCATTGCTCCAGATGACAGAGATATAATAACTATAAGAGATGTAAAAAGTTATATAGTAACAATGTACGTTGTAAGCAAGGTTTATATGGGCTCATACAACATATATGTGAGGCTGCCTCACAGCATGGGGGCCTATAAAGTTCTGTATTACATATTGGCATTATATAAATAAAAGCTAATCAATACATTTATTTTAAAATATAAACATATTTTAGACATTCACTTGTGAATGCAGAAAAACAAAAAACAAAAATAAAATTAGTATATTCTTTCTCCATTCAAAAAGGTTGGAGTTCAGTGACTCACACTCTGACCAGAACATCCTGCTCCCCACTTCACAGCACCCCCAAAGTCACTGGTGCAGAAAATATCTCACTCTGTCACTGCTGTTAAATGCAAATATAGGTGAGATAGGAATCAACCAATCATTGCTGTAATACTATTACATTAACTATGTACAATTCATTCAGTATTGCTATACTCCTTGCCCTCCTCATGTCTCTCATCATTGACTGGTGACCCTATTACAGTATAATAACTTAATGAGCAGAAGAGTGGGTAAGGTGGAAACAACCAGACAAGAGCATCTATATACTTTAATGAACTACAACTTCATGTGAGCAATCATTTGACAAATGCAATAGAAATATTAACAAACTAACTGCTACAAGCATGTTCCTGTGGTTTTATGTCAATATTATATATTACACATGTCCTTATTGCACATACCATAGCAATTGTTTTATCAAATCTCTAAATCTCTATCTCACTCCAACACAATACTTTATAAGTTTACCTTTTAAACAATCAATTAAGATACAGAATATAAAGTGACTATGGAAGCAGAATTTATTGATACAAGTTGTGTGAATGTCCCTTTGATGGAATCATATAAGTGCCTGCAGTTCGTGAGTTGTGATCGTATACGGTAAGTATGTTATACTGATAACATGGATAAAATACTATGACCTCACTTTTATCCTGATTATATTAACTATTCAGACTACGGCTCCCGTGAAAACAAGGAGTCATGAAACTTGTGTCGGCATAGGATAGATAATTTGGGAGCTCTATCTGTGCCCTTTAGCCGTTGATCGTTTTCAAAACAGACTCTATACATTGTAAAACACCAATCAAGAATTAGTCTTAGAATTATAATGTGTTTCACAACCTAGATATCCATGATTGATGTTATCTATATTTGATTACTACATCGCTGGAATATCAAACAGCGGGATAGCTTTATACGGACTAAAATATAACCCCTCTCACTATAATTATATTAACTATGTACTAAGGCTACAAAAAAAGTAAAAAAACTAGAAACTCATGCCTATATATAAAACAATAGTGACTTGGGATCTTTGCCCGTCCCGCTTAGCCAGTGTTGTATGCAGCTTCTAATGACAATACAGCAAAATATAAGGTCCAAAGAAAACATGGTCTACGAGCAACTATCGGAGAATAGCTAGTAATACTTATGTGGACAAATACTAGGTGGTAATCAGAAATATTAGAAGACAATTTGTCACTTCTATACTAATGCAGCAGTATATGCGATCCTATGATTTTCACTCTCATATGAAGGTTATATACTTACGAGGATTTGAACACCGTATCCCGAGCGTCTTGGATATTTATATGACACCCGTGATTGATGTTATATATATTTGAACATTACATTTCCGAAATATCAAATAGCGGGATAATCGTATACGAATTTAATATGGTGACTAAATTTTCACTATAATTATATTAATTATGTACAACTATTAGGAAGAATTTTGAAATTTAGGCTTACAAATGAAAGATAATAGTGACTTGAGATCCCTAATTATACTGTTTGGCAGGCGGTGCCTGTGCGGCTTTTGAGACAAGCTCCGCACATTATAATATGAAGATTAAGAACTACATGGTTTACTAACAATTATCGAAGAATAATAAGAAAAACCTATGTTGATAAATACTGGGTGGTAATTATTAACAATAGAAGTAATTCGTAATATAAGATAACTGCTATCCTTATATTAATGTGACAGTGTATATGAACTCATGACTGTTACCGTCACACAACAGTAATATACTTACCAAGGATTGTATCTATTTCGTATTATCTAAATCTGAGATCTCATGATCTTTACCATCATATAATTAAAGCATACTTACCAGGATTGTATTTATTACATATTTTCAAAAATCTGTGAACCATATATGATCGTACGAGTTTTATTTTCAGATGATAGAAATATAGTTATTTCTATCAATATAACATACTTACCGTATACGATCACAACTCACGAACTGCAGGCACTTATACGATTCCATCAAAGGGACATTCACACAACTTGCATCAATAAATTCTGTCACCTTTGTAACAACAGTTGAGACCCTTATCCAAGCGATAGTTATCAATCACTTTAAGTTCAAATCACGAATACTGTACTTTGAGTATCTATTGGACATTTAAATATAGCTACTACAGACATTGATTATTTAGATATTCCCTGAATATACTTACGGAATTAAGAAATAGATCGTTCCACATTCTTTGAATATATGAACCTGATCAAGACTCCGAAATTTTAATATTTTGCTTTTTAACCATTTAGTTTTAAATTATATATTCAACAAATAGTAGTTTTTATTGTGTGGTGTCTATTTTTTCTCATCCACTTCTGTTACCTAGAATGAAGTGTCCCTCAAAAAACACAAGAATTTTCTTATGAGTGTGCCTTCCTCTAAAGTAGTACTTTCTCTTCCCCCCCTCTTCTCTCATGTAATACATTACTACTGGAAGTAGCACCTCATATCATCATGTAACCATATTTACTGTTTGTTTTGGAATCACATACCTATCGGAAGGGTCTTTCTTGTGTGGGAGATTGTACATACTACCTATGCTGAAATAAAATATAAAATGTAAAATGCACCACAATTATTAAGCTGTAACCGTTTCAGAGTCCAAAATGCATTGATAACAGCACAATAACCTGTATTCCAATGTACACTTTTAAACCTAAGAGGTTGCCAGTAATCAGATATGACAAAGTCCAGCAGAAATTGATCCAAATTGCACAAAGATTAATAGTAGCACATATCCGTTCAACAAGAAGTAACAGTGTCCACAGAGAACTTGCTAGCCAGCCTCAATGGTTCACGATAACATTTTAAAATGTTACTGATATCAAGATGATATGACTTAATACTTGCTGTTGTTGGTCATCGTAGTTGGTGAACCTATGGAGAGGGCCCTTGAAAAAGTCGAAGCGCGTTAAGAACGCCTATCTACACATACTGGAGCACGAACTCACTTACTATTTCTTGACCTCAGTCACAGATTTTTTAATTGGAGTCACGGCATTGACCTGCACCATATCCCCAATGTGTAGCTTTGTTGGGCAGTATTTTGCAGCCTATTCACTACCAGCTCAACCAACACTTCTATGTTTCCTGAAGATAGGCTGCCTATGCTTAGCTGTAGAGGACGATTGACTTGTGCCAGGCATATCCTTCAGGCATAATGCAAATTCTACAATCCAACAACAATCCTAAAAGGGAAATAACACAGTTATTATTACAAGATTATGCACTGTATATTAATGTTGTTGGAGCGACCTCAGGAAGAGGAAACCCCAGCTCCTCTCTGAATTAAGGGGTGAAATTTCTAAACGTGCGTTCACATTTAAAAAATAAAATAAAAAATAATAATAATAATTTTATTACAGTTTTATCTATCCCAGTGTAGAAGAGAAAGTAATTGCTTGTAATAACCTTTATTGGACAAAGAACAAGGACTACAATGTAATAAAGATATTTGAGTATCCGGATGTAATTACATTCACTTTAGGCACGGAAATATTCCTAAATCTCCCAGGTCAAGTCTATATGCAAGTGGTGTAGATGTGTATTTATTTGATCAATGGTGGTGGAATGGTTCATGTGTGGTATTTGATAATTAAAATTTAAACCTAACATTATATTAGGGTATGTACATATGTTGGAGAGAGTCAGACAAAGCAGTTATTCAAAAACTAATGTGTTATATTTCTTCCAGTAGGCCACTGGTGCCGTCTACACCTCCAATATAAGACCCAAAGGGAGGGCCATGATGAGGCCTAAGGTAGCAATTTTCCAAACCACCTACCAATCTCTTTCCCTACTCACTAAAAACTCCCTTGCCCCAGTCCACCACCAATCCCTTTCCCTAGCCCATCACTGATTGGTGGTGGGCTGGGCCCAAGGAACCAATATATGGCCCCATTATCAGAAGGGGGGCCAAGTCTAGGCTGAACTGGAGGAGCAGAGTAGGAAGGAGCATCCCAGGGCCCTGCGGAAGCATGTAAGTGTCTTTATAGAATAATCTAGTATAACATTAATAAATTTGTTTTGCAGCATAAAAAGTAGGCCTACAAAATTCTATATTTACTTGTGTCTATGCTTCGGCCCAAGCAAAGTTTGTCATTCTACAGGTTTCTGACTTCATGGGCCTAATAAGTGTTTGCACTTAAGAACAGCAAAGCCCCATCTAATATATCTGCATTAACCTCCAAAATGCAGTCCTCTGGCTAGTACTGTGTTCACAATAAGATGAATCTTGCAGAGAATTTCATTTAATGCAGTGTTACTGAACTCTGCTCAGCTACAACAATGTGGAAACAAACTACATTGATAAAAATAAGATATGTTTACGGACCCGCTGGCATTGCCATTTTAATGCAGGCAGTGTGACTGTCTGCATATTTACTGCTGGTATTTTACCCTTGTTGGTATTTTCATAGTATAGGTTTTTAGCCTGTCAGTATTTTCACCATGTAGGTATTTAGCCTGTCACTATTGTCACCATGTAGGTATTTAGCCAGTCAGTATTGTCCCCATGTAGGTATTTAGCCTGTCAGTATTTTCACCATGTAGGTATTTAGCCTGTTGGTGTTCTCACCATGTAGGTATTTAGCCTGTTGGTATTCTCACAATGAGGGTACTTAGCCGGTCAGGATTTTTTCCATGTCAGTTTTTACAGTATCAGGATTTTTGTGTCAGTATTATTTCTGTCTGTATTTTCGCCATCTGAAATTCATACCCAACCTATTAAAGCCATTTTAACTGTTAGTGAACAGTTATATAAGCAAACTCTCTATAATTGGTCCCCATAAATTCCTGATATATCTATATCTAATAAGACCACAATTCCATCCTGTAGGGTTCTCTTAGGAAACTGTGTTATAATTTCCATGTTCCGTGTTATTTAAAAACATTAACATTATATTTTTTTTACATATCTAATATTTCTTGATATTCACTCTGTGCATAACTAGATATTTCTCTCTTTCCTCGTTAAAAAAAAAGATTAACCACATTCATTGCTGCAGATGACAGAGAAATAGTAACTATAAGAGATGTAAGAAGTTATATAGTAATGTACACTGTAAGCATAATATCTGTACAATTTTCCTATTGGCTCATACAGCATATATGTGAGGCTACCTCATAGCATGGGGACCTATAAAGTTCTGTATTACATATTGGCATTATATAAATAAAAGCTAATAAATACATTTATTTTAAAATATAAACATATTTTAGACATTCACTTGTGAATGCAGAAAAACAAAAAACGTAAATAAAGTGAGTATACTGTTTCTCCACTCGCTTGGAGTTCAGTGACTCACACTCTGACCAGAACATCCTGCTCCCCACTTCACAGCACCCCCAAAGTTACTTGTGTAGAAAATATCTCACTCTGTCACTCCTGTTAAATGCAAATAGAGGTGAGATAGGAATCTGACCAATCTTTGCTGTGATACTATAACATTATCTATGTACAATTAATTCAGTATTGATATACTCCTTACCCTCCTCATGTCTATCCTTATTGACTGGTGACCCTATCACAGTATAAAAAATGAATCCGCAGGAGAGTGGGTAAGGTGGAAACAACCAGACAGGAGCATCTATATACTTTAATGAACTACAACTTCATGTGAGCAAAAATTTGACAAATGCAATAGAGATATTAACAAATTAACTGCTACAAGCGTGTTTCTGTGGTTTTATGTTAATATTATATATTACACATGTCATTATTACAAATACCATACACATTGTTTAATCACATCTTTAACTCTCTATCTCATTTCAACACAATACTTTATAAGGTCATCTTTTAAACAATCGATTAAGATACAGAATAGAAAGTGACTATGGAAACTTCCTAAAAGTTAAGTATATATCATCCCACATGCTGATAGTGTAGCAAATTGCTAACATTTACATCATTTTTCTAATTCTCAGTTTTCATGTTTCTCCAGCAAAGAGCACGCAACTTCTCCACAAATATCTTCTTGAGCTTGGAGTTGGCCTGGATAACGATGATGGCCTCAGCTGTTGGGTAGGACATGATAGTGTACCAGCTGATCATAGTCATAACATCTGATGAGGAGCTGGCTTTAAATTTTACATTTAAAGACTGGGTTAGGCAGAGTACTACAAATAGTATAAGAAGAAGGATGATTGTTCTTATAGCATTGATGTGCGCTTGGAGTTTAGGACGAGTAAATCCAGAATTATTCTGCTTTATTTTGCACACGTGTCTTAAAAGAGAGAAAAAAGTGAGCATAATAGAATAGAGTATGAGAAGAAAGGGCAGAATGCAACCCAGGAATGATGCAATTATTACATTGAGTGGATTAAAAAGAAGTGTCCCAGAGATAAAGGAGGTTCCGAGTGTACTATTCTCAGAAGATTGCTCTTCATTTTCAACTTTAGTATCCCACATGCACAGGAGACTTATGAGAAATGACCCAACAGCTGAAAGTATAAGAATAAGCAGTTGGAAAGTTGAGCTAATCCTCTTTAGCCAAACACAGAGTCCATATCTGAAGTTGGTGATGGTGGTACAGTAGTAGGCACAGAGCCAGGCAGTGAGCCAAAAGCTACAGTAAATCAATGTAAGTATAATTATGGTAAGTAATAAGAATACTTCCTTTATAAACAATATAGTAACACAAGTAACATAGAGTGAGCCTTGTACAGTAAGAGAACACTGTAAAATAATATTAATCAAGCCCATTACAACATGGATTAGTTGAGATTGGTTCAGTCTATGTCCATTTTTAATGCTTTTGACATTAGTAATCACGATGTATGTGTTCAAAGTAATCGATATCCCACTTTCCAAAAAGCCAGTGATTAACAGAATGATCCACATTGGAGACAGCATTTTGTGGCTTCTCTGTGTATGTTCCAGCTGGAGATAATGGTTTGTGTGTGTTGAATGCAGACAGATCTATGTTTGGAGTTTGAATGATGCAAATAGTCTTCTAGGCTCGGTTACATAACATTCTTAACATAAATAAGTATTTTACTACAAAGTTATTTAAACTGTTTTAGCAAACGGAAATAAAATTGTCAACATTTGTGTTTAACCTGTATATATTTCTGTAGATGATGATTTCTCTTTTCCAGATAGATCCCCTCAAAAGTTAATGTAGAGTATTGTATAAAAAAAAATGAAATTATTTTTTAAATAATATATATATTTGTTATTATCTTTACACATGTATATTCTCACTCAGACATGTTTTATCATCATCTGAAAAATTGTTCAATATTTAGCATTTCACTGTATTGAGCCTGTGTAGGATTGGACGTAAGTCCTTTTCATTTCCACACTGCGCATGTGTACCTACATGCAGCTACAAACAGAGGTTATCATTTCTTAGAATGGTGGGGTACAAAATTGTGAAAACCGAAATGCAGAATGCTGTATTTTCGACATGTAAAAAATTAAGATTTACTGAAATAATTACTGTCGAAGTCAGCAAATTGGATAAAGTCATTTCAATTAATATCGAGCAAACTTGGTTGTCTATGTCTGAAAAGATGCGTATTGCACGCTACGGTGTGGAAGGGCGTGTCCAGCCGCAACCCGTGGCAATAACAGTTTTTACACTTTTATATACATTCACACAAACACACACATTTGTAAATAGTACACATTAATTGTAGTTGCAAAACATAGTTGTTTATGTTGAAATATAGTAGTGTTTATGTGTTATATTATAAGTTATATGCATATTAGTAAAACTAACACTTCTCCCCCTTACATCTCTGACCTTGTCTCGAGGTACATACCTACCCGTCCAGTCCACTCCACCACTAACCTTTGCCGCAATTCACTCTTCATTACCTCCTCCCGTGCTCGCCTCCAAGACTTCTGCCATTCTGCCCCTAACCTTTGGTACTTACTACCCCGTCTTACTTGAATCTCCTCCAACCTTCAATCCTTCAAACGCTCTCTCAAAACTCACCATTTCAAGCTTGCATGTCTTACCACCTCCTAATCATTATATCCATCATCTCTTCTTTCTTGTCTCCCATCTAAAATTTTTCTCCCAGTTGGTCCTACCATCTCTCACCACCCCTCCCTTTAAAATGCAAGCCCTCGCGAGCAGGGTCCTCTCTACCTATTGTCCCAGATCTGTTGCCCGTCCCTCGTACGTCCTGTCACGTCTTTTGCTGCACTCTGTGTGCGTCCATATAGCATTACTCACACTCATCTGTGCTGCTGACATGTATTACCTCATCTATTTGTTTCTTGCTTCTGTATCCAGCGCTACAGACACTGTGGCGCCTTATAAATAAACAATAATAATAATAAAATATATATATATATATATGTAGAGATTATTTTTATTTATTTATTTTTAATAAAAAATATTTCCTATGATTCATGAACAGGTTTACTAAACTGTGGCCAACTTATACTCCCATTGCCAAACATGTAATTTTCATAATATAACTAAGGTTTAAAGAAAAATCGTACAATCTAATAGAAACAACTCCTAAAGAAGAGTTTTATCTAATGTTATTTTGTAAAGGTATAACTGCATAGAGGGAAGTGACTGCTGCAAAGAAGTATGTGATCTCCGTGTCTTATAGTTACTATGCAGTTTCTAATGTTTACCAAACCCTTGACATAATGAACTAAGATTCTCCCTGTGTTTGCATGGGTTTCCTCCGGGTGCTCCGGTTTCCTCCCACATTCCAAAACCATACTGGTAGGTTAATTGGCTGCTAACAAATTGACCCTAGTCTGTGTGTCTGTCTGTGTGTGTGTGTGTTAAGGAATTTAGACTGTATGCCACAATGGGGCAGGGACTGATGTGAGTGAGTTCTCTGTACAGCGCTGCAGAATCAGTGGCGCTATATAAATAAATGGTGATGATGATGATAGTGGGTAATCAGTGAATTAGTAAATGTGCAGTTCAGACTCTAGTTAGTGAAGGGAGAGGGAGTCTGTGTGTGATCTGTCAAAGAAGCTCTTCACAGATAAGGCCATGGTTGGGAATTGAACGCATGACCCCAGTGCTGTAAGGCAGAAGCAATAACCACTTTGCTACCGTGCTGCCACATCATCCACTCCAATATATTCACTAACTTCAACAACTATGTGATGTAGTTCCTATTATATCATCACAGGCTTCCATTCTTCAATACTTTGCCAGCATTAAAAAAGACCCACTGGGGAAATCCGACTGTCCCCAGTACTCCTCTAAGTTCCTTGTCCATTTGCTCACATCCATTTTTAAAGAGGACAAAAATAGAAGTTGTGCGCAAAAGACAGTATCATGTTCAGAGAAACAGAACCTTGAATTCTCCCTGTTTGACCCCCATACCAGAGCCTCTTCATTGGATGTACAGAGAACTACCCCACCCCTTCTGGTATGCCCTATCAGGGCTGTCCTTGCAATGCTAGATATATAAGAAACAATACTGCTACAATTGCTGACCTTATTAAATTATCAGATCTAGCATGTAATACAGAGAACATACTCAATGAAAACACAGTCCCTTAATTGGAAACTACAGTCCCAAACAAATACTCAGTGATCCAATGCTCAAGAAAGTACTTCAGGGGAGGTGGAGTGACATTGGGAAGCAATAACTCATTTAAATGTATTACTCCCTGGAGCTTTGGTTTAAGCATATTTTTAATCTCCACCATAGTTGTTGTTTCTTCAGAAATACCTATAGGCTTATAAAGCCCTTCTCCTCACGCACAACAATGTCTTAATTAATCTAGTTGGTCAACTACAGCGTTCCTGTTTTCACCATACGCACCTCATCATGGATCTGTGGAGAAGCAAGCATGGGATGGAAGAATACAATCAAAATGCACTAATCTATGTTGCCAACTGCAATATCTTGGCCTCCAGCTATAGTTCCTCAACAGTTTCTGAGGCAGATAATTATCTGATGTAACCTCATCCTCTTGTGAAAGACCTTTTGCAGTGTTGCCCAGGAATGACATTTGCACTAACTTCATTGTTTCCCTTTGCTGCACATTATTTGTCTTAAGGACCTACATTTACTTATAATGGATGTTCCTACTTGTAGATGATCTTCTCTGGTAATACTAGAAAGGCTGCAGAAATGTATAGTACAAAGTTGTTAATAGTTAAAAAGTCACTATATAATATATAGAATTTCCATCAATGGGTTAATTTCCTTGGATAGAAAATACACTAACTGTAAACTCCAGATGTAGATTTAGACTATGACAGTAGAACCATTGATAAAGAATTGTTAGGATATTTCCCCCCTGCCAGGACACTCCCACCCCCCCTCCCTCTCTATTTCTGTTAATAACACTACCCTCGTTTCTGTCCCCCAAGTCCGATGCCTTGGGGTCATCCTTGATTCTTCCCTCTCATTTAAGCTTCACATTCTGTCCCTCTCAAAATCCTGCTACTTCCACCTTCGGAATATATCTAAGATATGTCCCTTTCTTACCACGGAAGCCACGAAAACCCTTGTTCACCCGCTTGTTATCTCTAGCCTTGACTACTGTAACCTTCTTTTCTCTGGCCTACCTGATTCTCACCTTGATCCTCTTAAGTCTATCCTCAATGCTGCTGCCCGCCTCATTTGTCTTTCCCGCTGCTCTGTGTCTGCAGTCTCCCTCCAACAGTCACTACATTGGCTCCCCATACCCTACAGAATTAAATTTAAACTCCTCACCCTCACCTTTAAAGCTCTTAGTCAATCTTCTCCTCCCTACATCTTCAATCTCATCTCTACCTACACTCCTACCTGCCCCCTCCACTCTGCCTATGACCGCCGCCTCACTACTTCACTGATCACCTCCTCTCACTCTTGTCTTCAGGACTTTGCCCGGGCTGCTCCCCTGCTGTAGAACAATCTTCCACGTTCCATCAGGTTAGCATCTACTCTCAAAGGCTTCAAGCGTGCCCTTAAGACTCATTTCTTTATTCAAGTCTATCAGTCCTCCTCATAACTTCCTTGTCCTGGCTCTCTCCCCCAGTTAGTACCACCCTTTTTGTGTCTCTCCCTTCCCTTTAGGTTGTAAACTCTCATGAGCAGGGCCCTCTTTCCTTGTGTGCTCCTTCTACTGTTCCTTCACCCTCTGTACCTCTTGGCCTGCTTAGCTAGCCCTGTTTTCTTAAGCTTTGGCCTTCTTCTCGCTGATTTCTACCATACCTTTCACTATCTGTCAGATATAATCTGATTTGCTTTACTCGGTCACCTGTGTTTGTATATATTTGTGTATCATGTTGTGTCTTGGTTCTGTTTTCTGTATATGTAATGTACGGTGCTGCGGACCCTTTGTGGCGCCTTATAAGTCAAAGATAATAATAATAAATAATAATAGTATCCCTGTCTTCCACAGTCACACTGATGTATATAGTAGTTTAATCCAAGTACAGGTGTGCTGAACAAACAGCAGATACAACCAATAGATCGAGTATCCTTCTTTAATTTAAGAACAATAAACTGCACTTGCAATTTGTTGTAGTAAAAGTGTTTTAGAACATTTCACAGCTGTACAGAATACTAGGTCAACTAGATTTATAGGGTTCTGACTTAATATTATGAAGGTAAACAAAACATGTAAAGGAACTAGGTGATTTACTTAGAGTGGGAGGCAGCTTATATAACTAACAGAGACCGCTAATTAGCATTGGCTGACAAAGGTCGTTAATTGAAATAAAGTGAGAACGTAAAAAAAAGGAACTCAACATATAACACACAATGAAATTATTGAAATCCATTCTTAAATTGTCATTGCAAATATGAAATAAATACAAATGACATCTTAATAAAGAGAAACTGCTCTTGAATGCTCTTGAATGGAATAAAATTATCTCGCAAAGACCAAACACTTTTTGTCCTTTTCATTAACACAGTTTTTTAATTCCATAGTGAAAAAATATTTTATATTTCCTGGTTTCCCAGTTGGTCTCACTTCCGAGTACAAACCAGACCAAACCTGGCTTATCTTCCAAGATCAGATGAGATCTGATTTGTGCAGGATGATTTACAGACAACAGAAAATCCGTAACAAAACAAATTTTAATTTCTACATATAAAATACGTTATAGTATATTAAATTGGCCAATAACAATAATACCGTGGGCAGCACGTTGGCGTAGTGGTTAGTACGTCTGCCTTACAGCACTTGGGTCATGAATTCAATTCCCGATCATGGCCTTATCTGTGTGGAGTTTGTATGTTCTTCCCATGTTTGTGTGAGTTTCCTCCGGGTACTCCGGTTTCCTCCCACACTCCAAAAACATACTGGTAGGTTAATTGGCTGCTAACAAATTGACCCTAGTCTGTCTGTCTGTGTGTGCGTGTGTTAGGGAATTTAGACTGTAAGCACCAATGGGGCAGGGAATGATGTGAGTGAGTTCTCTGTACAGCGCTGCAGAATTAGTGGCGCTATATAAGTAAATGATGATGATGATGAATAATAAAATGAGAAACGTCTTTTCTAAAAAAAATAATCTAAATGATAAATCCAAAACATCTTTTTCATCTTGTTTAGTGAAGCTAAATGGTCACCTCCTCTATAATCTAGAGGTACTATTTAAATACTATAAAATGTAAGACATTTCATTTTGCTATATGACCCTTTATTTATTATAAAGGTTATTGTTGAGATATTCCCTTATAAAATCTTCAAGCTCCCTTCCGTATAGGAATCATATCATCAATGTTTCTCTTACAGAAATATATTGACTTGTTGAAATAATTGCTTTTCATAATAAATTTGGGGTTATGGCAAACTGTATTAGATGGGTGTTCACCTGCTTGTAGAGTTCAATGGGGTTGGCCGCAACAAGACCGACATTTAAATCATATACTGGTGAGCTATCTGGACATCTTCTACCAATGTGGAAGGTTCCCATTTCAGTAACCATTTCTTCATCTCTGGTGTCCACCTTCTGTGAAACTGTATTTGCAAAATAAATCCATCATCTCTCTCTATGACATTTGATTAGTTACAAATCCTACATATGACACCATGTTAAATTGTGCAGCATTTTTACAGGTACTTAGTCCTGTAAAATATGTATTTTAATTAAAGAAATTTTGTTAAAATAATAAAAGTAGATTCAGAGACTTAAAACACCTTAAAAGTTCCCAGTGAGTGGATTCTTAGGAATAAAACATTATGTAATCATTTGTTTTATTACAAACAAAGAAATAATAAATATTTTACTACAATTTATATATTAATATGTATAATAGCACAGGATATCAGCAACAAAACTTTTAGGTGCACAAGGGGTTTATGGTGTCAGTAGTCAGTAGGTGTAGTAACATATCTCTAACTAAAAAATTCTATACAAAAACACAACTTGTATCTCTTGATTGGCCAGATAAACAATAAAACACATGTACATTATTAATAAAAGGCACTGTTTCAAACACATCCAAAAATAACAATAATAACAAGTCCAATTTTATAAAATGATCTTAAAACTGCAAAAAAAAATTAAAATAAAAATGACTAAAATATCCAAAATGGAAATAGAGAAACACGCTACATTTTAGTAGAACTAAATTAATAAACTGACGTTTTAGTTTTCAGAATAAGGGACTAATGAAATAGACCATGCTTACCAAACAAGGTCCTCATGACACCCTAATAGTGCAGGTTTTCCCGGTAACATGTGAAATAATTATAAAACCTGTGGATCTATTACAATGTGTCAGCCAGTAACGGATAAACCTGTGCTCCATCTAGAAGAAATAGAAAACCTGCTCAGTCAGGAGCCATGAGGACTGGATTGGGGAATCACTGATAAGGACTCTTTTGATGCAGAAGATTTCAGATCCTTATAATCTAACCATTGTATTTATTATGATGTTTTCAGTTACTACAAATGTTTTAGAGCAATGTTCAGTAAACTTCAGTCTCAGACAGCTCCCATAATAATCATTACTCACTTGGTTACTCTGGAAGGCAATGACTGGCCCTTCCCAGTGTTCAGGGTTTATGTCATAGATTTTTACTCTCACAATCTTTCTTACATATATACCAGTTGATGCTTGAACAAGTTATTTATGGATACACATTTACATTGAGATGTGGGTTTTTCCTGTGATTATTAATAGTTCCCCTGTCTCAGTCTGATGAAACCAGTTGAAGTTGGAGACACCATTTCTGGTTCCACTAAGCACCCTTGACCAATTTTCCATGTTTTGAGATGTTTTGAGCATGACTGGACAGAGTTATGAATCTAAAAGTATCAATGTCACTTAAAACACTCTAATCTATAAACAAAAAATTAAACATTATACTCAAGTACACGTATCAGATAAATATAGAACAATATGTTTACTTATTATCACACATCAGAATAAAGGTATACAAATGGTTTCTGCCCAACAAGTAACATACATAGTCAGAAGTAATAGCTAAACCTTAATTGTAGTAATACCCAGAAACATGGAATAACATTATATAGATTATTGATACATATATTATTGTTTATTACAGTCTGCTAGGGAACAAGTATTTTGTGAGAGTGTAGCCTAATTAACACAAATGTATAAAGCTTACTGAATATTTCTAGAGGTGATTGTTTTAACAGTGGTTAGATTAGAAGGATTATTTGTTTGTTTAAACTGATATATTTTTTCCCATCTGGCATATCCTACATGTAGTATATTTATAGGTCTGTCTTGGACACTGGTTGTTCTATTTGCATATTTTAAACCAGATTGTATAAATCTTATTGTTACAACTTTAAAAAAAAGTGTTCAGTTAATGATTTTGCTCTTTTTAATGATTCAGTTGCTTGAACATTTAATTCTTGTGGGCATTCAATTGTTTAGAACAAATTATATAAACATACATATCAATCAAGGAATTCTTCAGTGTGGGATTATCAAAAATATGTATAATAGATTGCATTGGGATAAAGGAGAAAATTAGTATCAAATTTACCCAATACGCAGGACTTTGCTGAGGAAAAACAGAAAAGTAATAAAGAAACATAACCAAATAAAAGACAGCATAGAGAAATAAGAAGCGCAGCATTCTACACACAATGCTTTTATACATTTTCTGAGTGACTTCACCAGACGTTATCATGTTCTTCTTCATATTATGACTGTGAAGTTTCAGGAACTGAACAGTTGAGAGGGTTGTCATTATGAGAGCCAGGAATGGCATGCAAATCAAAACCAAAATAATTTTTTCCACAATTAAGTTTACCTTTCTTATTCCAATATTAATGTTGGCAAGGGGGATAAAGGAACTGTTTGTGGAAAGGTTCTGAGGAATACTAAAAAGCAGCATATTAAGGAAGCTGATACCCAAAGATGACATATCCACCACCACTATGATATAGGTAACAAAATAGTTTATCTTCATCTTGACCCAAGCATGAAAGCCAGATTTGACATCTACAACCTTTGCGAAATAGAAGAAGCCGACTAAGGCAGCGAGCCACGCACATGAACACAAGCTGTACATGGTAAGTAAGGTATATATGTCTCTTGAAAACAGCGTTTGAAAGAGTTCAGGCCACAAGATGTTACCAAATAAGTCGGTAGATGACATAATGGTGAAACAAACATTGGACTTATTTAGAGCAACACGAATTTTATTACTAGGCTTCATAGTTTTATTTTTATGGAAATCCCTTAAAATTACAAATGTAATAAAGTTATTGGTGATTATTCCAACAGATACTTCAATTGATAGAATGATAAGACAAGTCAGAATACCGGGGCTCCTCGGATTAATATCCATGACGTGGGATCTTCTTGTTACTTTTCTTCTGATCTGTCTTCAGGGCTCTGACTCTTGTTTTGGAGACACAGAAGTATTTTTATATCACGTTCAAAAGTTTCATCAACATAAAATTAAAGTTTGCTCAGACTTGATGATCTTCATGTAAAAAATAAAGTGCAACAATGATTTAAGGATCATGAAACAGAATAGTGAACTGCGGATAAAACAAACTAATTATTAGCACAAGTTCATATAAAACATTATATTTAAATCTAATAAAAGCAGATTCTGTTCAGCATAAATATATAAGCCTGGATGCATAAATAGATATTGCTTTCTAGTCAGGATAATGGTGTGTTGTTATATATCCGTTGACTAGATATAAACAATAATACACCTAACTAAAAGATATTATAAGGTAAATGGTTATCAAGTTAAACCCATCATATATCCTATATATCCATAATGAAGCTGAGATCAGTCAAACGAAGACCACACAAATACTCCAAAGTCCGAGTCACTATCAGTGTGTTATGAGTTCAGAATCCCTTGTCACAAAGAAAAGTTTCACAGTTTACAACAAGCTAGAGGTGCCGTTTTGCTTACCAGAGACCTGGATGAGTCAGTCCAACTGATCCCACATCACTGTGTGCACTAGGCAATGTCTATCTCTATAGACTGTTCTGATAATATGGCAGTGTTGTAACTCCTCCTCCACTTCACATGAGAGTTTTTCAGCTAGGACTCTCCCCTCTGTCTGTGCAGCTACTCATGCAGGCAGTCACTTCCAATCCTGTGTAATGCTATTGGTGATTGCTCGGGACACATTAAATTCTTTGATTATTGCTTCTACAAATCTTGAATTGCAACAAGTGCTTCCAGGTATCAAATGTTAGTAAAAAAAATGATGATTAGGCTAACGCATTTCATCAACTTGCGGCAATTTCATCAGAGACATGCCTGCAACTACATAATACTTCTCTATATACTGAAACCTAATTAGCATCAATTAAATCTGAGTTCATTAACTACTTCATATGTGCAGAGCTGAAATCCATTTAATACACTTCTAAAGCTCCTGGCTAAGAAAAAGTTAGGGGAAAAAAATATTTCTCAATAATAAATACCTATATAGGTACCTTTATACCTCAACAGTTCAAAAGGGAACAATACTACAGTAAAAACCACCAATGTTATAAAAGAATCCGAATATAGCTAATAAACAAATAAAATAATAAATGATAAAATATATAAAAACATATATATATATATATATATCTCGTGAAAAGCGTGCAAAAAGATGGCTTCTCACACAGTTTTTTCTGAAGCACTTTGACATTTGTTTTAGTTGTCAGGATGGATAAACAGTCTCGGCAGTGTCTTCAGCAAACAAATGAAGCATTCTCAGCAATAAACATAATCCGATAGCCCTCAACTCTGGCTATAACAGTTAGGTCCCTAACTGGTCACTTGTTGGCAGCAGTCTCACACACACAGCTAAAGCCAGCTTTTTAAGCTTCCTGTCAGGCCCTGCTATGGCTGACTCCTTAATTGATTAGACCAGGTGCTCCACCTGGACTCCTGCTCTGTGTGTGTGTGTGTGTGCAGATTTAACCCTCTCTGCACCTTTCATCTAGTAGACAGTGGCAAAGTGTCTGAATTTCCACTATATATATATATATATATATATATATATATATATATATATATATATACGGGCAGCATGGTGGCTAAGTGGCTCACACTTCTGCCTTACAGCCCTAGGGTCATGAGTTCAATTCCCGACAATGGCCTTATCTGTGATCAGTTTGCAAGTTCTCCATGTGTTTGCGTGTGCTTCTTCCGGGTGCTCCGGTTTCCTCCCAAACGCCAAAAACATACTGGTAGATTAATTGACTGCTAAAAAATTGACCCTAGTCTGTCTGTTTGTGTGTGTGTGTGTGTGTGTGTGTATGTTCGGGAATTTAGACTGTAAGCCCCAATGGGGCAGGGACTGATGTGAGGGAGTTCTCTGTACAGCGCTGCAGAATTAGTGGCGCTATATAAATAATTGGTAATAATAAAAATAAAATATATTATTAGTATATTAATATACAATATATAAAAAAAAAAATGAATACTAAAAATAAAAACAAAAATAAGCATAAATGTTATACTTATACATTTATATTGACGGCCCTTAAATCACTGTTGCACTTTATTTTTTACATGGGTACTAGTTTTTTGGAGGGGGTTGCAGATCCCTTGCAATTGGCGATTTTTTGAACCTGTTAAGCACCAGGAAGTCTTTTGTTTTATTCTATTTGAGGATCTTCATGCTGAGCCTGAGCATCTGCTGTGATTTTGCAATGGACAGACGTTACATATGTACAAGCTGTGGAGCAGTTGAGTTACTGTATCTCTGTCATTATTTGACTTTTAAATAAGATTGATATCATGCAAAAAACCTTTCCAGTTAATTAAGATGAATGGGGGATGAGCAACCTACTCTTGTTACATACATATTCTATGTGTCATTCCAGTTGGTAAAACGTAGGTTATATTAGGCTCTCAGAGACTGTATTTTTGATCAAGCAAAATTGAAGCAAAGTGCATCTATTCCAGCAAGGTTAAGTCTACACAAATAGTCAAAACACCACCACAGCCTGAGTGGGATTTTGCATCAAGAAAAATGAAGTATATAATAGACAGTAGGATTCAGCAACAGCAAAAATATAATTTTCAGCAGGATACAGTACCTAAGATTATAGCAGAACGATACAGCACCAGGAATAATGGTGCTGGGGGAGACGGGAGCAGATGCTGCAGAGCAGAGAAGGACCTGGCCGTGCCGCAAAACTACAGATAAGAAAGTGTATATAGTACAATATGACATTATAGTAAGGTTTCTCCTGCCCAACAAATCTAAGCACTTGCTTTGTATATCACACAATGTGCATATGTAATTCTAATTGATAACTTGCAGCCAGTGCTTACCCACAAAGCTTCCTTATTTTAGCAAGTGTGCCCATTTACCCGCCAAGTGCCTACGTTTGCAGTTTGGAGGATAATTTGGAAAATGTGCAGGGTGGAAAAACTCATCCACACTACAAAGTCCAACCAATCAATGCTTTAGGATGACCTCTTATTAGCCACTTGTCATTATATTCAACGTTCACATTTTACTAGTACAGGCAGTGAGGTAAGACGACAAACAGAAATAACTATTCTCAGCATTAAGGGTTTGAGTACAGTAGCTGTTAGCCCCTTATATTGCTGTTACCTTAGCAGGAATGTATATATTGCTGTAATTACTGCTACTTTGAGACATGAGTGAAAGTACAGTAGACAGTATTGGGAGTAGCCGTTGCTCCTTTTAGTAAGTCGGATTTCTGACATTCTGGAATGGGGCAGCAGTGAAACTGTTTACATTCTGCTACATATGGACAACACAGGGCACCCAAAGCTGACTGTTGATCCCTTGAATTAGTATATTTGAGGGATCATAATAAGTTGTATTTGTTCTGATGAAGATTCAGTGTCTATGACTAGATTTCTCACACATACAGAATCACTTGCTTTAATGCATTTCATTTTGCTGCATTGAAAGGAAATCATCAGTACATCAGAAATGGCAGTGTATACCATCCAACCAATGATCTCTTCTAGTAGCGGGTCTAGATAGTCTGAATTTTTCCGCTCAGTAAAGTCTGATCAGGTTAGGAATTCTGCCACTGTTGCTCCTCTTCTCCCTTGTCTCTGAATCTCCACCTTTGTCCCATCCTGTTAGTGGCACCCACAGTTGAGGGCTTAGGTTCCGCCTCCTTTTTTCCATCCCTCCATTCCCACTCTATCTGTACACTGGTAGTCACTTTTATCTCTTTGCCTTTGAACCTGCTCTATGATGAGTTTGTAATTTTTGTACTGTTTGCATTTTATTTGCACTCTTTGCACTGTTACCCTTGCGCTATGTATGTTGCTGCAGACCCTTTGTGCTGCCTCATAAATAAACAATAATAATAAAGTTTGACACATTTTTTGTGAGTACCATTCCACCCATTGTTCATTCCAACACTCTTCACACAAGTAACTGACAATAAATTTGAAATTGTGACTTATTAATAGAAAAAGGCTACATTTATTTTCATTTAGAGCGGATGCACAGACTGACTAGGGATTGTAATAGTGAATAGTGCAGAAATTATTTTACAAGGTGAGAATGATTTCTTTAAGCTTCTCTTTAAGTAATAATTGAGTTGAGCAGAATTTCAATATAATATTTATTTTCTTTATTGAAAGATACATAGATACAGCCCTACTAAGTGAAGTAGTATACATTTAGGGTCTCCATGCCAATTGACAATGAATATTTAGTTTTCACATCTTTTATAGACAAATTATACTTATTATTGGCAAAAACATTAATTATCATTGCCAAAGCCAAACTCCTCCAGACTTACGTAAAGGTTGACAGGCAAGACATTTTATCATTAATCTTCATTAAGTTGACTTTGTCCTTAGACCTTATTTTTGTTCTTTATTTTTGAACCTATCCTGTTATTGTGAAATAAAATGGTCATGGAACATATGATCATTACATTAAATGCCATATACTCATTTCTTTTAAAAGTACAGGCACATAAGATGAATTTGTTAGTAGTAATATAGGTTTTGGTTATTGGTAATAAATATTTTTTTGTAATTATTTCTTCCACAGTTTTAAACCCTACACAAATTTGTTGGACTCCATTAGATTGTGAGGTGAAATGGGGTGATATAGGATTATGTCAAAACAAAAACAGGCTATCCAGAAAGCTGTGTACCAATCAGAACTGAGCAATAGTCAGAGAGCATTCACAGCCATTTTTCTTTACAATAATCCAGGAAGGATATGTGTCAGACTGATGACAAGGTCCTTTTAAAAGGATATAGATATGTTGCATTTCTTGATCCTTGTTGACTGTCTTCTCTATGCTCTATTCTCCAGTGGGCATAAATGATTTGTCATTTTTCTTTGGTGACTTTAATTTTAATTTTTAATCTACAAATTGATTTGTCCAATTGTCTGAAATTGGGCAGATCAAATTGATTCATCCATCTCTAGTCATTAAGAGTATAGCAGCTGAAACCAGGTTTATTAAATTATTAAATGACAGTCTAGTTGTTTCTTTTTGTCTGAAATATGTCTCTTCACCTAAAATTAAAACCTTTTTTTTTAACCAACATTTTGTGTTTAGAATGATGGTAGATATATCTTATAATTTAAATAATAATTATCTTTCTGTCATTTTCATCAAATATTCACTGCAAGTGGAGGGTGGTGTATGTCAAAATAATGCAACATACTGTGTTGTAATTGTAACATAATTAACTTTATCACTGAAGAACATTTTCAATGTGGTGGCAAATACTGAGATACTGCGGAAACCTTGTGGCGCCCAACAAATAAATGATAATAATAATAATAATAATAATAATAGTAATAATAATATTTACCTTAATGTAAATGTGACAGCAACATGAGCATTTTAGAAATTATCAAAGACTTTGCTGCTTGTGATTGTTTGACACAGGTTAGAAGCTGCCACCTGCTGCTCCTCCATGACAATAGTTGGTACTCTATGTAGTGGCGCAGTGGGAAATTTAAAAACAAAAAACTAATGAGTGACATTGTATTTTAGTCACCCCCTAAACTTTGGAGCCCTAGACAACGGCCTAGGCTTGCTTAATTGTAGCACTGGCCCTGGCCATTTCTCAAAAAAGACACTGATAAAATGAGACAACCAGAGAACAGCTGCTAAATTGATGCCCGAATTGCATAACAAAACTTATCAGGGACGACTTCAGGAACTGAACTCGTACATTGTGTACATATATATGATTCACTCTTTACTAAGCAATTTGTGCTATATTACAAATGCTCAGTGACTTCACCTGGCGGAGCATATATGCAAACTCTATAGATTTACTCTCTCCAGGTGTTTATAACACTGGAGTAAAATGACAAGATAATAAATTGTTATTGTATTGTATATTTAGTACTAGCTAATTCCATGTGTTTATAATTTCCATACATGAATTAAGAAGAGTTACCCAATGTAAAGTTGATGAATCAATAGAAGAATGAAGATTAGATAATTGTAGATGATTTTCCTGTGAAATGCACTGTTGTTCATATTCGGGGGCTGCTAGTTCCCGGTGTCACCTCTACACTGATATAGACTATTCGAAGAATTGTTATGTAGGGAAATAAATGAAGACATCTCTAATAGATCACATACAGGGATAACCCAAAAGAAGTAAGGATGAATGCATTTTGATCCATAAGGGACAATGACAGCTTGTCTTGCAGTAGGAAGGTTACAAAAAAGGAGTAACCTTTAAAAATCAATATATTACACTTAGAATGTTCCCAAGGTAAACTATTATATACAGTAGATACAATTGGACATACACATGTAAAGAATCAACTGTAGTGTCCATGCATTTTTGACTAACACCTTGTTCCTGAACATAGGACACTATGAGTATTGAGGAGCAGGGAAGTTTTCATGGGATGTGCAATTATGATTACAAGCTATAATACAGATTAAAGGTTAATCATTAAAAACAGGTTAATTGGCAGAAAGCACAAATTGAAATGACCTTTAATTATGTGTCCATGTATTATTAAATAAATTATTTTCATATTTATTAAGCATTCATTAAAGATTAAAAACATATAAGAGACAATCAGATGAAATGAATATAAATCGTTCTAGCCTGGAGTTAAAAGGAGGTCATTAAATTGAGGAAAATTAGTTAAATAGCAATAACTGAATGACAGTCATCTGTTGGAGATAAAATTGAAATCAATTATTAATAAAGCAATATCCTCATTGATGTACCCTTATTGTACAAGAATCCTTCTATTCAAAGCCTGTATAACTATAATAAAATGAGGATTCTCAATTGTATATCCCAGAGAAATAATTGGGGTGATTAAAGAAATAGAACACACAGAGAATTGCAATTAGTGTGATATTCTGATGGTGGATGTGTAATATCATTGTAAAGTGTGATTATTGATGTAATTTTCATTAAACAGTTTTTATAAAAATGCATGTTATAGATTCTATACAGGATACTATAAAAGTTTGTTGTCTAATCATAGAAGGAAACACATTACTGTTATATGTAGAAAGAGTCCTAACACGGTAGCTGTTAAACAGCGTGATTAGTAATGCTGTAACTCATGTGAAATAAATAAGGGCTTAGTAAGTAGTTTAGATGGCTACAGATCTAATGAGGACAATAGTGATAAGTGTGAGGGGGTTGAATTAATAGAACATATTGTTTAAAGCGATATATAGGAAACAATTTGTGAAGTAGAAGTTCGCTCTAAAGCCAAATAATGACTGCATCATCTTAGTATTATCATTGTTAGATTGGTAAATATAGGGCACTCTTGACAAATCCAAATGCTGATATATCATAGACAAAACACCTTATTGTGTAACATGTCTGTTTAAGGCTGCTTACACTTACGCACAATCTAAAAATTAAGAAAACTATTGAAATTCTTCCACTCAAATGCCAAAAAGCAAAGAAACTAAGGCTATTAAGGCAGAAGATTTAATGAATATGTTAATTGTGCAATGCAAGCATGATTTGCCATCACATCCTATAAAAAGCTACAGATTCAGCACTGTCATACAGTGAGATTACTGTCACTCACAAAAATGGAGCCAGTTCCCCTTATCAGTCTCCACAATGACCCCACCCAAGTTCCACAACATCCCACTTTGTCCCCACAAAGTCCAACTCAGCTCCACATCCATCTCACCCAGTCTCCACAATCATCTCACTCAGTCCCACATTGCACTCAGTGTCCACATTTATCACATTCAGCTGCCACAAACATCTCAGCTGCCAGAACCATCTCACTCAATCACCAGAACCATTCAGTAGACAGCATCACCACATCTAATTGACACAAACATTGAAATCAGTCAATACAACCATTTAGTAGCTTGAAAGATTTCAATTGCTACTACTATCACACTCACTCCACTGCTCAGTCCACACCTCGTTTGCAACTCTTACTAAACAGATCTCAGTCATTACCCACATCTCAACTTCCATTCAGCTTTCTATATTCCTACCCAGTCCCCACATCTTACTCAATCTCCATCTCCCACTCACCCCTCTACATCCCATCCCATAACAAAATTCATTAAACCACTATAATGTCAAGTTAAATGTGAAATGGATTGTACTGCACTCGTTCATTATTTACCTGAAGTGTAATCTAATGTAATCTAATGGCTTGTTCAGTTCATACTCACATGTCATGTTTCACAGAGAATACATGTTAGCGATGGAGAACTATAAATGGTCATATCTGAAATACAGGTGTATTTAATTTTTGTGAAAATCACTAGATTTATTGAAATATCTCACAAGTTACCTAGAGCACAATATCATACATCATGTCACTCATTCAATAAAAACAAAGGTTATTGTTTGTCATATATAATCTGGCAGATATAAACAAATGTAAAATATTGTTGCACTTTTTTATTACAAAAATTAAATGATTTACATTTTTAAACAGATTTATTTACCTATAAAATAATTGTTGTGATGTTAATTAGTATAAAATCAAAATAAAGCTCTAAGATGTACGTAATTAGAGGAAAAACTGCTTCTCTGTATGGCAGTGGATTGTATTGATTGCACAGGATAACACTGGTTGTTATTTAATAGATAAAACATAAAACAGAAAAGAGCAAAATAGTTAATAACTGGTATACAAATGATGCAGTAACACAAAACTGTACAGTGAGTATAGACGTTTATGCAGGTGTTAATATGTAAATATATATTTGCATTCAACTAATTAAAGTAAAATTAGAATTTTGTTTCTAATTTTCCCAAATATGCATTTTATAGGACAGATGATCCCAGTGTCACTCGGTGTGATCAGACCCTGTGCACACACAGCCCACAACTTGGCTAATATAAACCCTCACCTGGCTCTGAATATTTCCAGCACAGATCTGGATGTGTTCACCCTCCTCGGAGAGATCACTTGGAAGGATCATCTCCAGGTAAGTGCGGAGGGGCATTTGTGTATATTATGGTTGTACTGAATGTAAATCATTGTCCTTCCAGTGTACACGCTTTTCCATCAGAGCTCCTGATGCTGGATACTGATGAATATTACCATTCTTTTATTTGTTTATTGATCTATTTATTTCATATTTGTTTAACCATTTTTTTTTGGACCTGTTGTCCTGACTTCTTGTAGCATTTGTATTTGATGATGACAAAATAAATGTAATTTCTTTATTGTTTAATGTTTAAGCCTAAATGGCTTCAGTTATCTGTAAAATAACTTGCAGCTTCTTAAATTAACAAGCAACAAACTATTTTAAGTTTCAGTGCATGAAAAAAAACAAAAAGCATTTTTTTTTAAATGTGACACTCCCAGCTCCATATGCAGTGAATAAATTGGTCACTGAGCACAGAAAAGAATAACCGCACTAGGTAAAAGTTTCATACAACCACTCAATATAGCATTAAAAAAAAGATGTGTAAGACAGGGCACCCCGAGAGGTAATAGAATTAAAATCCTTCCAAATTTTATTGATATGCATTAAAAATGATTCTACCTGGTTAGAATAGAAAGTAGCAAAATAGTAGTTAAAAAACAAAAAACAGAATGTGTGTGTATGTAGTGATTAACATTACATACAATGAGTGATTAAAATTGCAGTATTCCACTGTCTCACTATCATGATGCAATAAACAACTTTGATTAGTGTCTATTTTATTGGCTAAATATTTATAAAAATTATTATAAAATTCATTGTTGCCCATATTGAGTAATATAATAGTTCTCTCTTTATATAATTACATCCCCAATATGAGAGTATTTAGCTTCCCAGTTATTAAGCATAGATAGACTAAAAATCTGATGTTATGGAGATGTAGTTTGTATTTATATTATATTTGGGTTTATATAATCATAACGGGTATATTCCACATGTATTATAAATATGGGTATTTGTGCACCATTGTTGCTTAATCTATAGAGATTGACCTAAAATATAGATTAGGGTAGAAAAAATGGATATAATCTTTAAATAGTCATTATAATCTGCTGTTATTTCTAGGAGAATTAATCATCCTTTCCCACTAGAGACCAGTTACACATACAGATGAGAACGTGCACTCTTTGAGAAAGCACTTAATATGAATCTGTTCATTCTGAGAGGCATTCAATCATAGATGCTGATAGCAGAGAAATAATATATACAGGGCCTGATCAGGCTGCAGCCTGGGGTGCTGGGTCCTGGGGGGGCGCAGCGTCGACACACTAACAAGCATTTTTTTTTGCAAATGCCGGCGATCGGCTCCTTTTTCCCTCAAACGGGGTCGCCCCTGGTCTCAAGGGGGCAACCCCGACTGTCACTATATACAATGAGGCTGATGCAGGCAGCTAGCAGCAAATCAGATGTTGCCAGCTGCCCTGCAGTGCGCTGCTTAGTGTGGTCACGTGAGATTAACACATCTCACGTGACCACGCTAATCACTGAGCCCGCGCCCTTACTGGGCCATACTACCACTTCCATTACTCTTGATAAGGTTCCGAGCGAAACATGCTGAGCACCATTGCTATATCGCTATATTATACCCCGACTTACACATTCCAGGGGCGCTTGCCGTCTTTCACTTCCATGTGATTGTATACTTTGTTTTTTGTCAATAAAGCTGCATTGTATTAATTCAACTTCCTTTCCTCTCTATAGTTTCTCTACCCGACCAGAGTGAGGCTCAGTGGGAAACCTTTTGTTTTGATTTAGCCGGCGGGGTGGAAGAGAGATTGTGATCGAGACCATCAGCTCCTCTAACTACACTCCAGGCATTCATTATTAAAGTCCTGTTTATGGGGAGAGAAGGTTCGTGGACGGAGTCATCGGTCCCTTTACCCATTATCGCATTTGGATTTGGATTCACATAGGTATCATCAAAACGGAATAGTCATCCACCATATTCATAGGATCATTTATCACAGCAATATTGACATTATATCCACAAAAAATATATTCAGGACAAATAATCTATTCAGGACTGATATATTCCAGACCCATGGATGTTCATTTTCTATGTGCTATTTTCAATTATTATAATCATTCACATTTTTTATTTTTCTTTATTATTTTATCATTTTGATACAATAATTATCTATAATATAAATGTCTAGTGGCGTGTGTTAGTTTGTCTGTGTGTGTGTGTGTGTGTGTGTGTGTGTGTGTAAAAAATAAAACCAAGCTGCAGCGCCACCTGCTGGGCGGAGTTACTGACCTACTAAATTCTTAGTGTGTGTGGGAAAAAAAATTCAGAAAGGGCTGAAATTTAGGTATACTAAGATGTTTTTAATTTGTTTATTTAATTTGTTAATTGTTAAAAGTGTTTATAAAGATTTTAAAATATATATATATATTTCTTGAAGGAGAAGTGAAAGTTGGGAGTGGTTGTTGGTTGCCGGGGGTGACAGTGGGGAGTGGTTGGTGGTTGCCGGGGGTGACAGAGCGAGAGGAGTGTGATACTCAGGACCGCTGAGAGAGATCCCTGTGTCTGGATAGACATCTGGATAGATGTGGCGATGAAAATGAAGGATGAGGTGATGGTGAAGAATGATGAGGTGGTGACATGTGGACAAAACCACGTTAAAAAAGGGCGCTTACGTCGGGAAGTAACGCTCTTCCCCTGAGGAGGCCTGGGCTATGGCTCAAATGCATGACAAGAACCTTTTTAACACCTTAAGTAGCTTGATTTGACTAGAATGCATGAGTATCATGCACGGGTTAACTTGTACATTTATATGTTTACATTTGCATTTTGGGCTTTTCTGTTTCTAAAATTTAGCGCTTTAGGATTGTTGTATTGCCTTTTTTGAATTGGGAATTCTACCTTTGAGCTGCTCGTTTCAGGGTTAGTTTGAGTGATTCAATTGTAACGCTTTCATCCTTGTATTTACAACAACTAGAGGTCTGACTGGGACCTTAACCCCATAATATGTCTTCTGTTATGTTACCGGTCTGTGAAATTTTTGTCCAATTCCATCCAGTGGAAGCTCAGAACAGGCTTCCCGGGTCAAAGTTCTGCTGAGCGTACACCAACGGGTGGTCCAAACGGGTCCCTAAACCCCTTAATATTGGCCCGGGATCCAACTGGACCATCTCGTGTTGGTTTCATACGAATCGTTGCAGAGGTGTGGAAGATATTTGCCTACAAATAAATAAACAAACTTCTTTATATATATTAAAAACAAAGAAATAGGGATAGGTGCCTAATAGTGTAAATCGTCACAAATACAATGATTCTTATATGCGTACTAGATATAAATAAGTTTGTGCACATATGGACAAATCTGTA
This sequence comes from Mixophyes fleayi, assembly GCF_038048845.1. NCBI lineage: Eukaryota > Metazoa > Chordata > Amphibia > Anura > Limnodynastidae > Mixophyes > Mixophyes fleayi. The sequence continues at coordinate 2,567,697 of NC_134408.1, read as the reverse complement.
ATGCTGGTCCACTCCAACGTACTTCTCAAATGGATGTGACCATATGATATATCATGAAACGGGAGAAAGAAAATGCATATAGTGTAGTAATTATTGCAATGTATTTAAACCAATGTGGATCCCACCACCGCACAGCGCACTCCTCATGTGATTAGGCTTACCACAAATATAGATAAATATGCTTATCTCTAGTTCTTATTGTTGGTCCTCATTGGTATCCTTCTACACTTGTGAGCAAAGAATAAAAAAACACATATGGTCTAGTATGTTCTTACAACCATTTAATTGCTCAAAGAAATAACACTCATAATTAGAAAAATAGAACAGGCATGTCTGCATACTCATAACAGCAAGGGCTAAGTTTCCCAAACTTTTGTGATGTATAGAATCCCAATAATATGAAAGCTTATCTGTGGGTCAGCTGATACATCAGGGGAATCCCTTGCAGCGTTATCCACGATGTTCGAGATAGGACTAAATACCGGCCAAGCAAAGTTTGCAAGTGGTCCAATACAAATCCTTAATGCATCTTGTCTATTTAATGAGACTTCATCGGAGATACATTAGAATACAAACCGAAGATATTCATAGTGTTTGGCGCCATCTTGCGCATGCGTCCTCAGGTCGCAAATTTTCTTTTTACTTTTGACTGCGCATGCGTTAAATCCCGGATGTTCGGAAAAAACTTTATCAAAATTCACAAATGGACAATACTCATGAATAAACATATATTGAGGGGAATAAAAGACCATTTCCTTACTGGCTAGGTCTATATATAAATTCTTAAGAAAGACAAATCCTATATAAAACATATAATCCGAATATCATTTAGTACCAGGAAATTACCACTTATATCAAAATGTTAAACATTAAAATATACATTCAAATATTAATATCAATAAAATATAAAATAAATATATTAATCTCACATCATCAATACAATGCATAAAATACCAAATTAATAAATAAGTCATATTTCATAATCATAAAATCATAAGAATGGAGCAATTTCATAGTTTTCATTTAAACCTTTCGGGGCTAAAGTGCCTAATTCAAATATACAGTACATCTCTCTTTGTGCCAACTTCTTTTGGAGATCTCCACCTCTAGGACCTAAAGTAACATGTTCAATTGCCAGAAAATTGATTTGTTTAGGATCAGAATTATGTTTTTCACAAAAATGTTGGGACACTCTGTGGCTTTCCATTTTATGTTTAATATTTCTAATATGTTGTTGAATCCTCTCTTCATTTTGCCAACATATTTGAGGCCACATGTGCATTCCATTAGATATATCATTGATGTAGTAGTGCAATTCATTAAACTCTTCGCAATTTTTTTACTACTGTCATGATTGTAAAAAACCCTCTTTGCCGGATTTATATATTGTCACATATTACAATGGCCACATCTCATGAATCCTTGAGTATCTAAATAAGTAGTGCCATTTGTTATCTTATCCTCCCTCAGCATGCTCGGGGCTAGGGTATCCTTAAGGTTACAGTTTTTTCTAAAAAGTATAACAGGTTTCTCTGGTAGAATACTAGTCACAATGGGATTCCTTTTTAGACTATCCCAGTGTTTAGAAATAACGGATCTAATTTTTTTCACTTCACAGTTATTTCAATAACTGTTCCCTATTTACATTATTCATTTGATCAATAGCTTCTTTCAACTAGTTTATTAAGATAGTCTCAATCCCTAAATCTTCTGGAATATAATTTAAATTGTTCTTGACATTGTTCATTTTCTCTACAATTTCGTTTAATTCAGGAAAATTGAGAATATGGAATATTAGTTTTTCATTTTCTCATATGGCTACTTTTAAAATGAACAGAGCTGTTGGCATCTATCTCTTTAACATAATTCCTAGTGGACACTGTATTTCCTCCTTCTGTTAATACTAAATCAAGATACTCCACCTGTTTATCACTGTACATTTTAAATTAAATTAATTATTGTTTATATATGACAGGAATTATTTTAATGAGTCAGCATCACCTTACCATACCATCAATATATCATCTATGTATTTTTTATATAAGATGATATTTCTTGAAAAAGGATTTTGGTCTAATACATATTGTTGTTCCCAATATCCCATCAATAAGTTAGCAAAAATAAGTGCAAATGTAGGGCCTATAACCATCCAACAAGTATGTGAATAAAACTTATTTAAAATTATTATGAGTCAATATAAACCTTATAAGGTCATAGATGAAAGTCCTATGGTCCTCTGTACGAGTAGGATCAATATCAAGGTAGTTCTTATATGCTTCAATATCTCTTTCGTGTTGAATAGAGGTATACAGAGATTGTATATGTACATGATACATTGTATCATTTACATCCTCCAATGTGATGTACATGATACAGTGTACAAGTGCCCTGAGGGAATTTACATTGGAGAGACCAAGCAGAAACTGCAATCCAGGATGAATCTACACAGACACACAATAAGGAAGTCTCTGGACACCCTGTGTTTAAACACTTCTCTGGACCAGGACACAGTATGACAGATTTAAAAGTCCTAATACTGAAAGGTCTTTTTAAAAATGACAGGGAGAAAAAATATGTTATTTCAAGCTGATAAGAACATTCCAGTCATTGACTAAAGGACTCAATCTAACACCTGGATTTATGACCCACTACATGGACACACTTCACACCCCACACCAGGGTGCAGACCTCTGAACTTGTAGGACTTTTACTCTTCCATCCATAACGAAAACCTCCTTTTTTATTATTTTAGCTTATCTTAATGATGTCCCCCCTGAACAAATTTCTCGATGTAACAGCTCTTAAATGTTGTGCCTTTTTCTCAGTCATTCATTTGTAAACTTGCCTGATGAAGGGGCCTCTGTGCTCTGAAATCTAGAAAATACAATAATAAAAAAAAATTGGTTAGCCAATAAATCTATCATTCCTATAATACTTTTGTCTTTTTGGACACGAAAGTATTTAACATCCCATATCTGTTATATCCTAATACAAAAAAATGTAATGTTTAAAAATAGCGTCCTCTTCTCCCATCTCTTCAAGTTTCACTGAGGACATTAATCAAAACACACAGGGAACATATTTGCATGTTCCTTCCTCACTCTGCTCAGTATGAAATCATTACACCACTGACAATTGTTCAGATCTGCTGTTATTATTACCAAAGGAAACAAGACAAGTCATCCAGTTTTACAGAATGCAGCTGGCTGAGCAGATTGTGGAAGCCATCATTATAGTTATCATCGGGACACATGGGATCATCATAAACTCAGCTATCCTTGCTTTGTACCTCAGACTCTGGAGAAAGATCACTAGTCCTGGTGTCAGTGATAAAATCCTGTTCACTATGGCAGTCACTAATATTCCCCTGCAGTGCTCAATGTTGTTTGACTATTACTTGGCTTTTTTTCAGACACAGAGAGAAATTGGCACCTATCTATTATTTGATCTTTATGTGCTGAATGTCACATTCAGTATGTGTTTTTGGAACACCACCTGGCTCTCCATCTGCTACTGTGTGAAACTCATCAATGTTTCCCACCAGATCTTCCTTTGGGTGAAAATGTGGTTCTCTTCTTTCGTTAACAAACTACTCATAGGATCAGCAATATGTTCAGTTTGTGTTAATTTGCACTTCTTCTGGACAGCAGACATGACATTTATTCAAAATACAAATTATACTGTTACATCACGTATTAAAATAGAGCTGAATGTCTACTATGGTGTAATTAACCTGTTGATCAGTTACACCGTGCCTTTTACCTTCACTCTCATTTGTATTGGACTCAGTGTGACGTCTCTAATACAACACGTCTGGAAGATCAGGCAGAATGTATCACAGGTCAGCTCATCTCCTCAGATCCAGGCTCTGGTTCGGGCAGCTGTGACAATGACTCTGCGTCTGATGTTGGACTTAAGCTTCCTAATTATCATTATTTACATGTCTGTAGTGTCGTTCTATCTGGAGCCTGTAACAAGAATGACCTTCTATCTGATTTTTTTGCTATATCCATCATTACAAGCTTTTGTATTAATCTTTGGTAACCCAAAACTGAAGAGAAGTCTCCTAGGGTGAGAATCCACCTCTGAGGTCATTACTTAATTTGAAGGAGACAGTTATTTTTATTTCATTTTATATTTATTCAATGATGTTATAGTACATTTGCTTTTTAATGTCAAATATATTATAATTTAGAAACAGAAAATAGAATTCCACATATAGAGGTAGTATATCTTATCATGGTCATACCTTGAAGATCGTGATAATGGCTCTCACCTGATGTCTGTCTACCAATCACAGGAGTCTAAGCTAAGGTTTGTAATCAGACACTAACCGAAAGTGTAGTATAGTGAGCAGTTCTTCCACCTCAAACACCTGTGAGAATAAAGGAATAATTAATATATAAAGACAAATTGACACCTAAAGAGTCACATGCACTAATGCAGTATATCTTTGTAATTGAAACAATAACATTTGTGTCTGGTCTACATGCAGTCTCTGAAAGTATTGTCATTTACTTGTCACTCTTCTCCCTGCTCATTTCTAGTGCTGTAATAAATGTAATCTGCATAATAATTTGCTATCGCCTGGTTTTCTGGAAAGTCCCTGAATCAGCAGAATGCTACAGGGTATCTTTAAGGCAATAATCTTCCCGCAGTCATCTAAGGAACACAGCTGCTCAATATACTGTGCAATATCACTGTCCTCTCCTACAGCTTCCCCTGAACACAACTATGGATGCTGACCACCTAGTGATTACCTACTGTAACTTTTTACCCACCTACATTAGAGTGTTAGTATCTCTACTGACACTGACAAGGTCATCATTTCCAGTCAGGATAAGAAACTGAGACTAATCCAGGCCACCAATGGGACAGATAATAATGCAGGGTCCAAATACTTTTCCTTATACTACAATACCTGGAGGTGAGGAGCCAGGAGTGCAAACATAAGTGGTTACATATGTAAAGTAATATGTGTTATTGGAAGGAATGCAGAGATATTTGTCCAGGGCCGTAACTCAGAATTCCAGTGCCTGGGGCGAGAAAGACAAATGCCACCCCCCTAGCCCTCAATTTTAACCAAATGTACCTAAAATATTCTTAAATTGCGCCCACCTTCAGCGTTGCGCCCTGGGTGGTCGCCCCCTGTCGCACAGCCCTAGTTACGGTGCTGTATTTGTCCAATACAGTACAGCAGTCATTTCTTGAAGTATAGTTATGGTTACAACTATATCCTCTCTTCTAGCCATGTAGTGAAATCAGCTATTTGACAATTCATATAAGCCAGAAACATTTAGTTAAAAACAACAGACCCACATAGATGCTCTGTACAATGACTATTTGCTGCTGACTTGACAATTTACAACAATGAAGGAAAACATGATAATCTCTCACTGCCGGCTTTCAGCTTTATACGCAGATGTGAGCTGGAGGACATTTTTCCTCATGGACACCTTTACAACTGTGATGGAATTAGTTTATTCATGATGTACATTACATTAATAAGTAACTCAAGACTTTACTGTACCTATGTACATTTTTATCTAATAGGTGCCGGCATAATTATAATGAAAACATATAACTAATTAATTTTATGACATTTATGTCCTATATAAGAAGGTATTTGGTGTGTTTTTGTTTAAAATTTTCTAGAAGGATTTCCTGCACTGGTCCAGATTTATTCAATCCTATGCTAAACTCATTATTTGAACCTAAGTAAACATATGTGTTTTATTCATTGAAACCTTTGTGTCTGTGTAATTTCTTTTAAGCCTTTACTTAAAACAATTGTCTTCTACTGAGGAACACATACAAACCTGTCCAGCACTAATCAGCAGCTGACCATGCCCCGTACATGCACTTTAATGCGTTATGAAACTGTGCCAAATTCTATCATGTAGACTGGAGGAGATGATTTGCAAGTGGATATCAGAGAAGGAGGAGGAAGCGACATCTTTACTCTGTGGGCATGAAGGCTTACACATTTTCTGTAAACTTACGTGACAGAAATACTCAAGAAGTATATCTATTTATATAAAACTACCGTAAGACTGAAGTACAATGCATTAGAATAAGAACACAATGAAACACAGACTCACATATAAGAACATCTTCCATGCCTTAAAAGCACCACTAATAACCAATGGTTAGCGATATTATGCTATGAAGGAAGGCTTAACAGAGGGCATCAGATGTCTTGGATACAAGGATGTAGCGCAACTTTTAATACAAATTTAGCTGCATCTTTTAATATTTTACCATGGAATGGCGATGACCTCGGCAGGGCCACTCTGCTTTTCAGGCAGGCTGTGTGCAAGTCACAGGCTTTGTTACTGACCCCTGGATTCTGGGCCTTCTCTTCTGGTAGCTAGATGGGTAGAAATGTCTCTTATACTCCCTCTTAGTGTCTCACTTCCTGTCTTTTGGCCTCTGTAGACTCTCTCTAGTGACCTCCCCAGATACTCTCTTTCTCACACCTTGGCTCAGAACAAGGAAATCTATGTGGTGTCAGCAATTTTTGGACCACAAGCAGCCATCTTTGTATATCAAGGAAGCAGTCATCCTTCTGCTTTAGTTATGATAATACCCTTGAGCTTAGAGTGATCTTCCCTGCACCAGCTACAAGCTCAGTGTACTCCCTGTATATAATCTACAGAGAAAAGCAGCTGAAACCATTTCCTGGATCAAAGAGGGGGATTGGGTGACTGCCACACAATCACAAATATGTCCTCTGGTAAAATCAGGAATAGGATTGCATGCAAAGTCCAATTACAGTCCATTAAATTGGGTTACATGGGTTGGAGAATTATATATGGAGTAAGAGGGTCAAAGGCATGGATACATTATGTTACCTACAAATTTATCTAGAAATAAAACACGATATCTGACACACCTTAAGCAACTTAGTTCCAATTCTTTACAAGATTTGGAATACATATAGTTTTTAAGATAATCTTTTCATCAAAGAAACGAGGACAAAATGTCTCTTAACCCACCAGACATGTTCAAATAAACTCTGCACTCTATAATCTTTATATAGCTTCTCTTGTCTCATAGATTCAATTATAATTCATCTTCTTTAGTTTCCTAGACACTAAATTCTTTAGACAGTAGATTGCAGATGACTGCTACATTAAAGTATATATTTCTTATGCATTATAGCAAAACAAAGAAGAAAAGCATAGTCCCAGTAAGTTAAAAGTTTATTTGTCTGATGGAGACGAGGCACGTCCTCTTATTTAAATTACCCTGACCCCACATGAATCTTATCCAAATATCTTAATAGTTCACTGTCACAAGTTACTTTTCTATGCATACAAGCTTCTGTCAGTCCTACTTTACTTTTACCCAATTACTGGGAGCCATCACCCCTCATATGCCCCAGGTGCTCAGGATGTACCATAGAATAGATATTCACTGCTGTTTGTAGATTGTGAAATGCCCCATTCCCACAAATCCCTTGCCATGTCCCTGTACTAACCTTAATGTCCTTTTCCAGGACCTCTGTCTTCCCCTACTTTTCAGTGGTGCTTTTGCACCACGAAGGTGATAAACAGCTTAATTCCTCTTCTAAAAATTCACTATGAACCTCAAGATAATTTTGCTAATTTTATTAAATGGTAATGGCTTTGAACAATAGTTGTTACCATATAATATGTTATCTAATTATGTAAATTTAATAATGTTTCCCTATTGGTCTCAACATAATAGAGTCCATTAAATATGTGCCAGATGTTATGTTTTTTGGGTATGGGAAACTACCATATATTGTGATGCTTTACAAACATACATATTAAACAGACTGTCAAATTTCCAACACAGAGAAGTATGTAACATGACCTTGATCCTTTGTCTCAAAATGTACTTATTCTAATTTCAGGAGACAGCGCTTACACTATGCAGCTATGGTTCCTCACTTCTCTATTGCACACAACCTCAGAGAATCACTTTTCATACAAATCGACACATAATTACATACTGCAATGGCAAGGTGTTAATGCTCAAGTTAATGGTTAATGGCCATGTAATAAATGCAGGCTGCAAATCTCGCCCCCCTGTTATTTGATGAACAAATACATTATTCGACTTATAAGATGCCACAAAATTCAATAAATTTGACATTACAAATGTACATCAGACTCTATCCTTTATATCATTTTGTATTTCCAATATGGTTGTGCTAACCAGTTTATCACACAGACATCTTCCTGATGAGAGCATGGGGGAATATGTAACAATGTAAGGGTTACCAGTGTATAGAACTAGTACATATAGCATAGGAAATAAATGCAGAATACAAATCATAATTATCTCTTATTTGCTAATTCATAGTTTTGGAGATTCAGAAGACTCCACCCACCAAAGTTTTAAAGGACACCAGACACCAGCCTCTGCCACATGATTCTTCACCATCACAACTTGAAATTACATTTTTAAGTAACTATATATCCACAATAATCTAAGTCTTATAAATTGCAAGATGTATAACTGTGCAATTACATGAAAACACATTTGTGTCAAATTAAGTATTCTATTCAGGAATGTAGAATTGTGACCTTATTGTGACACCAGCCAATTAAATTGGGAGCGGCTACAGCCGCAGCTACGATGGGTTTTTTGTTGCAGCGTTTAAGCAATCACTGTTATGACAGCCCAATGCCTCCAGGCCGTATGCCAGGCCTGCTTTACAATAGTGCAACTGCGGCACATTGCTGACTGGGCACATGATGGTAGTGCATATATATATATATATATATGCATTGTGCATATTCTGCAGCATGTTGTGTCGTATAGGCAGAGCAAACTAACTCCCATATTCAACTTGAATAATTTTTTGAGTTCTTCAGAGCCTTTTTGAAATTGAATACAGACATACCTGTGTGCATTTTCTGTCCGATTTAAAAAAAACTTTGAAGTCCCAGAATCTCCCATGTAAGCTGTAAAATACACATTACTGTATCTCTACCTTTCTGCTGAGAGAATTAGTCTTTCACAATTGAACAATCATTGAAACTGGAGAAGAAAAATGTATTGCATGAAACATACATCACCTGTATTCTACTGAATATTACTAAATTATATGCTTATTCAAATATTTGAACAAACCTATTTCCCATCAACAAAATAAAATGAATGCTTGTATAAATAATTAACATTAAGGTCTTAAACTCGTAAGTTAGTGACTCTGGCTTTAATTTTCTATTTTCTTTCTGAAACTTATTTGTGCAACTTATTTTGTATGGCTTGTTATTAACTGTTTTGTATTTAAGCATTGGAAACATTTTTCAGATTAAATCATTTAATCTAGCATATTCTCCATGACTCTTTGTGAATTTACGAAGCCAAGTGAGGCTACTGCTGCACGTGTATGTGATTTAAGTGTGTAATATTAATAAGTGGTTTTGGTGAACGCAAGTACTCCATAATATATCCTTTGTGGTGGCAAAAAAGGTGTATTCATTGGTATATGAGCAAATTCACTCCAGTCACGGACAGCTGTTTCTGATTGCTGTATCTGAGACAGGCTGGGTGTTCGTGACAGATACATTTACCCCTAGTGGTATAATAAGTTTTTCCAATAAAGTTTTCCACTCTTTTGAATGAGAGAGTGGCTGCTGCTGTCCTTTTTTTTACCTCTTGCTTCACCAACTGAAACTAAACTGTGAATGAAAAAAGAATATAAGGCGCCAAACAGTTAAGTATGTATGAATTCCACCAATAATGTGAAATAATGAAAAGCGAGTGGCCTCAAACCAAAAATAAAAGGGTTGAGAACTTATCTGAGTATAGTTAGATCCCTCAGTATTAGTTGTACAGAGGTGGTGACTTTAAATCGATAGGAACTAAAATAGGTTGCATGCATCAGAATCTAATAATTTCTTCCAAAGTATAAAGATAAATAAGTACTAGTGTTCAAAGGACACAAAATAAAAACTATAATGCACATACACGTGATCTTATTAAAATATTAGGCTTTTGATTTAAAACCCATAATTGCTCAATACATTTACAAAAAAAAACAGAGTTTCTATATACATAAACAATGTTTTAAACAAAGCATATAACATCCCATTTTCTTATACATAAGTAATATTTACATTTTCACAATATTGAAGATTAATGTTTCCTCATTTTTATTTAGCTATCTCACCTGTTTAATGTCTTTAAAAAAATTCCGTTTGATCTGTTGTTTTTTCCTAAATTGCCTAAATTGTGTCTGATCCACACATTGGATAGAGTTTGAGTTTTTACCCTCCAGACCTCAGGTTAATAAACCCTTCAATTTGGAACTGAAAACTGTGGCAAGTTGCAAACCGCACAAATAAATGCTGTTTAGTAAATTTTCCCCATTGTGTTTTTTTAGGGAATTCTCTGCTGTCAGAGTGAAGATTGTGTGTCGGCAACAGAAATATGAAATGCATTGTACCGTGCACTGTGTTTTCTCTTATAACTATTCCAGAGTATTATATCTTCAGACACTTTGTGACATGAAAAGTGTCTCCTATCTTATTAGACAAAATAAACAATAGTCAACACCTTGTGACTACTGAACTTCTGGATATAAAAGTGATAATGCGTCCTCTCCACCAATTTATTGCATGAAAATAATATTGCTCCACAAAATGTAATGTAATTTCTACAGGGGTGCCCCTACTTCCTACTTTATTAGACACATCTTCACTCTCTGCTCAACTCTTCCCCTCTCACTGCAAATTGCTGCTTCTCCACAAATACGGCCATCTTACATCACAAACCTATGTGCCACAAAAGAAATCTAAGAGTTTTGAGCTTCAAAATTAACCTCCTGTCTTTATGGTCCTTTTACAACCACACTGAGAGCCCCCAGAAGTTATAAGGCCACTCAGCCCATACTCAAAATGGCCAGATCTAATGAGACCATCTCTTTGCATGTGGTCAAATTGTACACTGATACTTTTGCTCGCCTCTCTATAGTTTGGATATTTTTTATTTCCATCTTTTTTCCATTTGTTACAGGCTAGGAAACACAAAATATCATTAGTAAAATCACATATATTTGTGTCTTTTTACAATGTAACAGAAACCACCAGGATTGATCTCAACACAGGTGATTTGCATCATAAATTCTAAGGTTTGTTTAGTTTAGAGAACACAAATAGACTCTTCACCGACTCTCCCGCTGTGTTTGGCATAACAGAAACATGAAAACATTGAGGCGGTGATCTACACAGTACTTAGAATGTGTTTTACATTGATGGCTGTACATTAACTCAGGAAGTTTAATTGCTTGTGATTATGGTGAGAGAATGAAGTAAAACAGTCTGCATCTTACATCCTTTATCCACAGCGCTGACTGTGGTGAGATTGTATGCTATAGAGCAGTGAACTGAAGGTGGGACATTCTCTGAGGGTGTTTACAAGTCTGTAATGTGTCCCATAGATCACAACAAGTATCTGAAGCTCCTAAAATATATCTGATAGCCAATGGCACTAGATTAAAAAATCCCACTCAATGTAGGGGCGATGGATCACTTGCCCGTTAGCTCATCTACATTTACCTAAACTCAGTAATTTCTTCTGCCAAACCTTTTTTTTTTACATTTATTTTGCATGTATTTTGCTTATACATCATTTCCTTGTACATCTGTACGTATATTTGCAAATCTTACTAAACAATGAAACAATAATAGTCTTGTATATTATTGCAACAATCAACATATGCACAAATACATCTAGCATAATAAACAACTTTAATCAAATATAAAGTATATATTAAATATTAAAGTACCCATGATCATTGGACATATAAAATGTTTGATTAAATCTAGAAAAAAGGATCAAATAGATATAAAAAGAAAATGTGAGCAGAACTGATTGAATAAATGTATGAGATTATTAGATATGTATAAAAAATGAGCCAAAGTGTATAACAAAACTATATAATTAAAATATTTGTGAAATTCACAAAAAGTGATCATTTTGCTGATAGTGATAATAGATCGTAATAACGATATTCAGAGTTATCAGATTGAAAACACCCAACAAGAAAAAAGGGGGGCAATCTTTATATAAACCCAAAGGGCAAGGAACGTATATAAGATTGCAGACTCCGATATATTTAGTGAATATTATAAGCAATTCCGTTAGCCCCATTTGTTGAACATAGCGACCAGCAGTGTCTCCCTATTTAATGAGGAGTATCACATCGCCTTGATATCATTTGGGTGGTCTTTAAACGCTATTAGGAAGATAACATATAAATGTGTTGAAGGGGTATTAAATGCCAATATACTTGCTATTTATGGCATAGGTCCATGATATATTTGATCAGCATAAATATTATTTCAGAGCAGTGGCGCGGCAATACAATTTAATATTGTCTATTTTAACACTGTTAACTCAATCTCATTGTGTGTGAAACATTTACAACTTTTAATATTTTTATTTATTTACATAGTAAAGATTCATTTTAACTGAATTTATCACATAAATACTTTATACAAATCTCTTCTCCATTCTGAGTGCCCCATATGATCATGCTTTTCTGTCTCTCTCAGTCATGGTAAATACAATCAATTGAATGATCGGGTGCACCTCTCCTCTGTTAGTACCTCTTACTGTACAAGATAAATTCAGAGCTATATAGTTAGAGGAGGTGAATGGATCACCTGGTGCGGTCTTCTCTCTTTGGTAAATACAACTATTATCTATGACTTGTCTCTGCATCGGGCTCATTGTCACAACTGTACTGAGACACATCTGGAGGATAAAGCAGAGTGTATCTCATGTAACATCTTCACATCTCCAGGGTCTTGTCCGAGCCATCAGGACAATGATTGGACGTTTTATACTGGACTTTACTTTCTATTTTGTACCTCTAACTCTACAATTATCATCACTCTTCCATCTTGAAGACATTTTGCAATTTAACTTTTGGGTATTTATCCCACTTTATCCAGCTGCTCAGACTCTGATTTTAATCTTTGGAATTCCCAGGGTAAAGAGCAGATTATGTGGCCACTGCGTCACCACCTGAATAATAAATTATTTGCAATGATTATAAGAACGGTTTGTTTGTTTCTTGACTAGTTCTGTAAAAAAATAACAAGACTTTATGATCAACGATTTCAAACTGGGAAAATATTCTTGTGTCAGATAAAAGATAAGAAACCAGAGTACAAGTAATTATGTTTTAACATTAATTCTGATATTACATTTGTCATATAATGCTTGTGCCCTCAACTATTATATAATGCTGTGTAACAATGTTGTCATGTATAGTTTGTCAGCTTAAAATATTAAAAATATATTTCTACCCTTCCTCACAATTGCTATATCATTATTTAATTATAGTAACATTATTAGAAATTTCAACATTGTGCTATAAAGTCCTGTATAATGGTCAGACAGATAGATGCATTATATTCTTTCTCTCCTAATATTATTGATTTCTGCATCGATAGAAGGAAGGGTAATGATTGGAATAGACAAATATAGTGTGGAAATTGGGACACTTTGCCACCATATAATAGAGGAAAGACTGGTGTTTCCCTGGGAAACCACAGCCTAATGGTGCAGAGAGGGTTAACTCTACACACACACACACACACACACACACACACACACACAGCAGGAGACCAGGTGGAGCACTTGGTCTAATCAATTAAGGAGTCCGCCAGAACAAGGCCTGACAGGATGCTTAAAAAGCTGGGTTTGATCTGTGTGTGGGAGACTGGTGCTAAAAGTGGCCAGTGACTAGTTAGGGACCTAACTGTTATAGCCAGTGTTTAAGGCTATTGGATTATGTTTATTGCTGTGAAAGTTTAATTTTGTTTACTAAAGACACTGCCAACGCTGTTTATCCATCCTGACAAGTGAATAAACGTTAAGTGGTAAAGCTGAAACCTGTGTGAGGAGCTATCTGTTCGCAAGTTTTTCACAATGGGTTTATATTTTCTGATGGTAGGAATAATTTAAAAATGCTCGCTTGTTACAAACTTTTAAATGTTTTATAAACTTATTTATTTACCACAATAGATTAAACATTGCAGTAATAAAAACTATTCTTCCCATGTATGTGCATACATAATTAGTTTGTAAATACCAGGAGACGTGAGAACTCTTCTTGTGATCTTGGGTACACTTGTCAAGGTGTCTCCTACATAATACATTCTCCATGATACACCAGAAATCTCCCATCTAACCAAGAAACCTTGCGTTCCACAGCACAGTGCCTCCAGAAGTATATCCCTCAGCTACTAGACCCCCTAGAGGCCATCTTATGATAGACCCATGTGTGTTCTCCTAGATGGGAATCCTGTCTCCAGGCAAGTTTTACCTGCAAACCATTATCTGGGAAACTTTGATAATGGACCATAATATGTAATGCTTGGCCGGGTCTGGTTAGCTGTAAAGAGAGAAGAAAAAAGAGGAAAGGGGGTGATAGAACTTGTTATCATCATAGGCAATGTTCCCCAGGTATTGTTGGAAAGTAAATGGAAATTGGACTGTGATCATTTCGTATTTTGTTGAAAAAGTCTAATATGGCGCCCAGAATAAACAATATTTATGAATAATTGACTCAAATTATTTTACAGGCAAATTACTTTATCCATTCTCCAAATCAATATCCATTTCAAAGAAGACCACTCTCTTCAGAGCACCAAGGTCATTCCCTTCTCACTCTCAGTTGCCACCAATGGGCTGTTCTCTGACAGATGGTTATTGGTACACAAGAGAAAATACCAAGAGAAACAAAAAAAACATTACTCAATAAATTGCTAATGCACAAACAATACCACAGAAGAAAGAAGAAATAGAGATCAGAAGAAAATGGGGTAAGCAAGGAGGAATTAAGAATAGGAGCAAAAGATAAGGTAAGGAAGTAAAATTGGAACGCAACATTAACCTCAGTAGTATTTTTAAAAAAAATCAATAAATACACTGATATAAGCACATTTACATGAAAAAAACATAGTGATGTTATGCCAATACCAAGGAATGATGAAAAATGTAGACGTATACTACTAGAGAAACCTAGAATTATATATAGAAGGCAGACAATTTACTAAAAAAACTTGTAACAAGTGAATCCCTATGATTTGGTTGAGTAATCATAATAAACTTTTGTTTTACTTACTACCGAACAATGTGCCAAACACACAGTATTACAGTGCAGCAAAACACCAAACCTGTTACCAAGTTTAAATCCAACAAGAAGTACACAATCAGATCCATTGTGATGCCAGTGAGGAGATATATATGATTGAATGCCAATGTAGCTGTCAATATATAGGCTGCACTATCCACAATTTGAAGGTGAGGATTGACAAACACCTAAGGAACATAAAATAAGGTGGTCATGTACACACCACAAATGTGACCACTGCTAATTTATATAGGAATTAAAAAAATAGCAAAACCATGGAGAGCTGGTGATTATATATTATAGAGTCTAAATGGATTTCTAACTTTAACTCTCCCTAAATGGTTTGACCTTTAGGGGTATATTTACTAAACTGCAGGTTTAAAAAGTGGAGATGTTACCTACACCAACCAATCAGATTCTAGATGCCATTTTGTGGAATGATAACTAGAATCGGATTAGTTGCAATAGACAACATCTACTCTTTTTCAATCCCGCAGTCTAGCCCTTAGTGTGAATTAAAACTAATGTCTGGCTTAGGTGTTTTTTCTAATTTTTTATCTTACAAGTGTTCAAAGGGGTCAGATCCAGTTTCATGATCCAGTATCACTGAAGAGTAATGCCACATCAGGAACTAACCTGAATATATTCTATGAATGTTACTATTCCTAAATAATACAATAACAAGATTTTTATACTTATCATTTGAAAATTTGAAACCAGAAGAGACACACTGAGGTTGGATAACCCAATGCCGCCCCTTCCAAATCAAGTTCTAGCACCTCTTTTTTTGAAGAAAATCCATCCATTTTTTAAGTTAAATCTAATAATGAATAGTATATAATCAGATCCATTGTGATGGCAATGGGGAGATTTATATGCTTAAATGCCCATGTAGCTGTCAATATATAGGCTGCACTATTTGAAATTTGAAGGTGAGAATTGATATACACCTAAGGAGCATAAAAAACAAGGTGGCCACATACATACCACGATTGTGACCCCACTACCGCAAAACTATATTGGAATTAAAAAGGTAGCAAAACCATTGAGGGTTGGTGTTTATCTAGCACTAATTTCCAAAAAAAAGAGTTTAAATGGAATGCTAACTTAAACTGAGCCTTAATGATCTGAACTTTGGTCTGGATTGAAACATAAGACTGGCTTAGGGGTTTTTTTTCTGATTTTTAAACTTACAACCATTCCCAGTACCTTCTACAAAGTTTATAAAAGGGACAGATCTCATGATCCAGTACTAGTGCCACTGAAGAGTAATACCACATAAGGAAATAAGCTGAATATGTTTCATGAATGCTCCCATTAGACTCCTTAACAATATAAAAACATGATTTTCATACTAAGCATTTCATCATCATCATCATCATCATCATCATTTATTTATATAGCGCCACTAATTCCGCAGCGCTGTACAGAGAACTCACTCACATCAGTCACTGCCCCATTGGGGCTTACAGTCTAAATTCCCTAACACACATACAGACAGACAGACATAGACAGACACACAGACTTGGGTCAATTTGTTAGCAGCCAATTAACCTACCAGTATGCTTTTGGAGTGTGAGAGGAAACCGGAGCACCCGGAGGAAACCCACGCAAACACGGGGAGAACATACAAACTCCTCACAGATAAGGCCATGGTTGGGAATTGAACTCATAACCCCAGTGCTGTAAGGCAGATGTGCTAACCACTATGTCACAGTGCTACCCGTGGAAGGGGACACACTCAAGTTGGATTCCCCATTCCCTTCCCTTCCACTGGATCAAATTACAGTATCTCCCTTTTTGAAGAAAATCACTTCCAATAATTGTTCCAAATGTGTTTTTAAAATTTTATGCATAAACTAATTTCTGAATATACAGTAGCAAAATTATGAAGGACAATGATACATCAATTGGAAAGACTGGTATGCCCCCTGACCGTATTCTCATTAGCTAGAGAGACAATTGTGATAAAAAGACTGAATACAGTCTATCCACAAGCGGAACACTGCATTGTCATGACAGAGAGTGATATTTTGGTGGGTTGCAGCCATGCAGTCCATCTTCTGGCTGCCCTTGGTCTGTTCTCCTGAGCATGTGCAGGAGCCCAAAGAAATGAAGGCTGTAAAAAAACTCCTATTAAAGATCTATTGTGTCAGATAATTGGTATGCAGAGTGCAGGCAGGAGTGAGCTGATACCTTGACGCATTTCTCCGCATGTGAGGTTTCATCAGAGGGATAAATTAAGTCTCTAGGAGAAGGGGCATTTAAATTGTCCAAATGTATTAATCTCCAGCTGACTAAGTGTAAAGGTCAAAATAACTTACAAAGGAAGAATATTCCATTTAGAAACAAAATTTATTGTGTCAATGGTTCAAATCTACATTATTCATTATACCGCATCCTATAATAGCATGAAGTGAAGCAGCCTGATGCTCTATAACCATAAGACTATTCTACTACACATACCATAAACTAACCAATAAGATTTTAGCTATTTACTACTGTTTATATACTGTGAAGACTACCAATATGTAACAAAGGAACTAGCCATTTAAGTACGAAATACTGTAGTTGCATATTTAAATGTTTATTAGCCATATATTCTGTAATGGCCACTGAATCAAAAATCTACATTTATATATATATAATACTACATCGCATAAATGTGCATATAGTGCAGAAAAAATGAATGCATGTCTATATGTTATGAATAAAAGATATAAAGGGGAAGAACAAATCAGGAACATCAATATTTTCATTGAGGCTCTCTGGATGGCCACAGATTATACATCCAAAGTCTTTGTTTTGGTATAGTTTTTGTAGTGGTCATCTGTTATATAATTGAATGGATTTTGCTCTATTCTGTTGACTCATATCTTGTGTATGATGCAAATAAAAGTGCTTTAAAACACTCTAAGTAAAACTGCTTTTATTGCAGTTAGCACACTGAAGCCCTTTGAATTTATCCTCTTAAGGTTTAGAGGCTGAAATCTCAAAGCACATCAGAATTTTGGTTGTTTGCAATCCCCTAAAAGAAAAGCATTTTAATGTCACCCGCAGACTAAAATTACTTTGCGGTTTATCCTTGTGGAGTGCCTGGTGAAAGGGTTTGTACCCAGCCATTCTGTCAGGCTAACTTGTGTCTGAAATGGAAAATAATGAAATTTTAAAAAGAGCAGCCTGTAAAGCATCAGGCCCGGTCCTGTAGAGGTGGTCCAAAGTAAAGTTCAGCCCCACCCATCTAAAGCTTACCAGCCCAATGCTGAGTAACATCAGGCCATCCTAGTAATCAGTTGTTTACTGAGAAGTGTAAGAGGCTGCTCCTTGATATCTGGGCTCACTAGAGCTAGCACTAATATGCAGGTCATGCTCAATGGGTGACTTTTATTTTATTTTAAAAAAAATTTTTTTTATGGATTGTAAGCTTCCAATTGTGACTGTGGCAGACCAAGAGAGGAAGAAACATTTTGCTAAGTATTTATTGGGGCAAGGTTTTGAGTTTATTGGGGGTTTGTTTTACTGGACACTATTGTTGAAATACAATTGCACTTGTGCCCATAAGGATGCTGGCACTTGCAGTTCTACAATCACTAGCATGCAATGACAGTCAAACGCTCTATGTGCATGCTAGCACTAGTAATGTCACAATAGGATGACACCAATTTTTTTTTTTTTATTTGGTACCCATTGGCCAGCAATGGTGAAAGTAAGGTGACCCTATAATTTTTTTCAAGCACCCATGTCAGTGAGTCAACTGCTTACAGTCTACTGGTTAACAGTGCCATCACACAACGAGCCTGATTCAAGAAGAGCAAAGCCAAAAAAAAGTAGTAAACGTTCTCCTGGGCAAATCATGTTACAATATAAGGGATCAAACTAGTTTATTATTTTGCACATAAGTTAAATACTGGCTGTTTTTTCACGTAGCACACAAATACTGCATAGGTTTATTTTTACACTGAAATTTAAAGTTGATCTAGGACATGTCCTATCCCAGCTATAAATCTGTCCCCACATTTTAAATTTACCCCCCCCTCCAATGCAACATAGATTTGTCGAGGTGCAAAGTTACTCCTTTTTTATACTTTGATCTCCTTATTTACTCAGGCACAACATTTCTAATCCAGTGCAATTTGTCACAAACAGAGGGACCCCAAAGATTTAAGAATCTGTTTTAGTGGCAAACAGCACTGGCTACCTAAGGCTGTGCTCGTTTAACTATTGTAAATGGCTGGACTAGGTTTTGTTTTCTTATTTATTTTTTAGCCCTTTCTGACAGGAAAGCTATCCACAGAACATATGGTTTGAGTTGTCAATCTCACATCTTTTATTTTGACTATCAGCTAAAAAACACACAAATGTGACTGCGCTCCTGGGGGTAAATGTATCAAGAGTTTTCCGGCGAGTTTGAAAAGTGGAGATGTTGCCTATAGCAGCCAATCAGATTCTAGCTATCATTTTGTAGAATGTACTAAATAAATGAGAACTAGAATCTGATTGGTTTTTCCAACCCGCTGGAAAGCTCTCAGCTTGATACATTTACCCCCTGATCTCTATATACTTCAAAAACTAAAAATTTAATGATAGAAGAATTCCCTGTTATATAAAAGAATATTTATTCATAACATAAAATTGTTAAAACATACTATATCATACATGATAAATATCATAGATCACTGGATTAATCTGCAATCTGTATGGAAATATTCAATGTTAGTAAATAGGTAGTTCATCTATTAGATTCACTTTTGATCAATGCTCATATAGTACATCATATGGATGGTCTCAGTGAGAATCTTAAAACTAGGGTACAAATCTCTTTACCTAACTGGAGGGGATCACGAAAGACGCCCTTGGGGAGTCTGCTGTGGAACAAAACAAAAATATAAGTAAAAGGAAAGAATCACAGAATGAAAGATTAATGATTGTAAGTATCTAAGCACTAGAAGGACTACATACACGACCACAGACCCACAACACATATTATAAGGAACGAAAACGGCAAGGGACATTGAGTTGTTTTAAATACTCTAAAGACACAAAGCAAAGTATTGTATAGAGACAGTAAGGGGGGTAAATGGGGACAATGAAAGATTTGGCCCACCTAGAAGAGAGTCATATGGGTGCCAACAAAGGAGAGATACACTTGTCTCAGAGATTTCCCATCAGTTGCCCGCACACATTGTAGCAGCAAATGCTCTGCAGGAAAACAATAACCAACAATAGGGGTTGTCATACCTGTATCCTACAATCAGTTAGATTAACTGAAAATCTTAAGGAAGAACCCAAAAAGTATCTGTTGTAGCACAAACCATTCTTGTAGATACAGGGACGGCCAGCTCAGTAATAACTTCTCCCTCAAGTTTACAGGTTACTAACAAAACTGTTCCAGCTATGGGAGTAACGGGAAGAATGCTACATTACCCTTTGACTGAGCTGTCAGTGGTAACTATAGGGCCCCTGCATAACAAGCATTCATTTCTCTTGGTTACAGCGGCTCTTACTAACCTACCAGGCAGGGATTTATTATGCTAAATGAAATGTGTTATTTACTGTACCCCTGAAGGGATTTTTCTGGATATTCCAGGAAAGTTCGCATATGAAGTGCAGCACATACTAGACACCTCACAAAGTCTAATGCTGCACTCTACTGTTATAGGACTAAGTCCATCTAAGGTAAATTAAATTTTATCACAAATACCGGGTTTCCTATGAACCACAGATGGACAGGACAGTGGATTGATGGCAAATGTAGCCTCTGTAATGGTTCATCTAAAAAGTGGCTAACAAGCTACAAAAATGCAACAGTACCCAATATCATTCGAGGTGGAATTAGGGGTGTATCCTGTAATTGAAAGGCTGTTGCAACAAAGAATTTAAATTCATATATTCAGTACAGCTAACTGTACAATTTCCCCAGTGAAGAAGAATGGTAGAGGGGCTAAGGATTAGCCCAACTCTTAAGTGGAATTAATAAAGTAATTGAGAGCCAATTCCCCATAGAGCCCAATCCAGCTGTCATCCTTATGCAGATTCCACCATCTGCCAGTCATTTTATGGTAATTGATCTCTGTTCAACCTGTTTACAATCCTTCCAACCAAGCAATGGGTTTGTCTTAATTCAATATGTTGACGATTTGTTGCTGTATTCTGAATTTCTTATTTCATTAGTGTCTGATGCTAAACTGTTTACGTTTCATCTCTCACAGACAGGACACAAGGACAAATTACAGCCATGTCAGACTAAAGTCAAATACTTGGGACACTGTCTCATCCAGCGGCTAAGACACCTGACAACGGACACAATTCAGACCATACAAAACATGACACTGTGCAGAACCAACAGCAGATCCGCACCTTTTAAGGATGTGTAGCTATTGTAGATCATGAATCCCAGGTTTTTCCATTGTGGCCTTGCCATTGCAGGAGTTATCATCCTCAAAGCCTGAGCGTGTTACACATACAGAGGAGTGAGAGCAAGTATTCTTTAACCTTAAAGAGAGTCTGACTTAAGCACCTGCTTTGGGAATACCTGATTATGAAAAACCTTTTCAGTTATATTGTAGTGAAACTGATGGTTGTGTAGCAGGTGTCTTGACGTAGAAACATGGCGACACTAGCAAACCGGTAGCATTCTACAGTGCACAATTAAACAATGTGACAAGATCTCTCCCTACTTGTTTAATAAATGTAGCAGCAACTGCTCTCCTGGTAAGCAAGAGCGAGGACATAGTACTAGGACATGATTCAACTGTCTATACTCCACATGCAGTATCTGCTCTGTTAAATTCTACTCAAACTAGGCATTTCTCCTCAGCAAGGTTCACAAAATGGAAATTGGCTCCGATGGCACCTGCAAATATCATTATTAAAAGGTGCAATACTTTAAATCCAGCTACATACCTATCATGTTGTCACGGACTTACCTGATCCCCACCGCTCCGTCCAGCCGCACTTTCACATTCAGGACCATGTGACCGCACCCGGAGGCGGTGACATGACCACAACCCTAGAGGCGGGGATTTTGAATCTCCTTCAGTATAAAAACCTCACTCTGACACTCGCTGAGTGTCAGAGCAACACTGTTCCTGGCTCCTGCCCTTCGTGGATTGCAGTGTCTTCCAGTTTCCAGTGTCTTCCTGTGTGCTGATCTCTGCCTGTTTGACTTCCCTGGCTCTCTTATCCCTGTGTACCGACCCGGCTTGCTGACCATTCTCCTATTCTTGTGACCCGTGTACCGAACCTGGCTTGTTGACTCCGAGTTGCCTTCTGATTCTGCCTGACTCCATTCCTGTGTACCGAACCGGCTTGTTTGACTCCGCTACCACCGCTTCACTCCGCTGTACTACATCTTGAGGCAAACCTGGGGACCGCGACCTGCGTCTCCTGGCAGCGAAGCCCACCCCGCCTTGCGGCGGTTCTTGGTGAACACCGGGGAGATCGTTAGACTCCGCACCTCAGGTAAGCCAGTGCTAATCAAGATTAGTAATATAGTATCCAGAATCTGTTACATATGTGCCTCGAAATGAACAAACGGTGGAAGCAGAGGAGACTCTAGCTGAGGGTGAATTTAGCAGGTATACAGATACGCATGATTGTATGAAATATCTGAACCAGACGGTTACTGCAAGACGTCACATATATGACACCCGCTTACAAAAATGTAGATATTACATTTTGACACAGGAGAACTATGTACCTGTTATGCTTTCATAGATGACGAGGACATTATGGAAGCTGAACCCCTTTGTCCACCTTGCTCGGCTCACTTAGCTCAAGTGGCTGAACTCGTGGCATTGAGAAGAGCGCGTGAGTTGGCAGAGGGTAAATCAGCTAATATATACACTGACTCTTGCTTTTAGGTAGCGCATGACTTTGTAGCCCTCTGGCGTCTTAGGAACTTTATGACATCATAGGCACACCAGTAGCACACTCACAGCACATAAAAGGACTCTTGACAGCAATACAGATACCAAAGGCAGTAGCCGTCACCAAGTGCAAAGCCCACACATATGAAGGAGACCCGATATCATTGAGTAATAGCAGACATTACTACACCAACCTGTACATGGGTGCCATTGAGGATGCCCATGTGTGGGGGGCGGGTTCAGCACGGATCTGGTCCTCTATGGCCGGTACATTGACAATTTATTCATCATATGCAGTGGAGGGGAGTAACAAGCATTGTCTTTTGTTTATACACTTAATAACAATTTTAATTAAAAGTTTGTTAGTAGGTATCATCCAACTACTATGGATTTTTTTAGATTTGCAGATTAGGGCTTGAAGTGGGAGACTTGAAACCTCTACATTTAAGAAGAAGGTAGATGTGGCTAGTTACCTACATTATAAAAGCTCACATTAAAAGAAGTGGAAACAGAATATCTCTAAGGGACAGCTAATGCGCCTTAAAGGGAATTGTTCCTCACCACTAGTATTCGATATGCAAGCAAGGGACATGCTGAATGATTTTAGAGAGAAGAGATATCCTAATTATATTCTAGAGAAAGCTTTCAATGAGGTTAAAGGATTGGATAGAGATTTACTATTAAAGGGAAATTAAACAAGAATGTGATGAAAATGAAGAGGGTGACGTATCACCTTTTGTTGCCTTTGTCTCCAAGTATAACAATAAATCTGGAGAAATTAGGAGAATTATTGAGAAGAACTATCGTATCCTCCAACAAGATAACTCCCTTTATTACCCAGTAATCCTAAAGTGATCTTTAAAATTAATATCAATTTGAAAAATATTCTTTCCCCAAGTCTGATTCAAAATCATGTAAATAAAATATCAAGAATTACATCAATCCTTAATTGGATGCCCACGCGCGTGGAAGGCTGCTATAAATGTGGATTTAATAGATGCACTACGTGTTTATATATTAACAATAACTTGGTAGAATTTAATCATATGGACAGGAAATATAAAGTTAGCAGTCTTATTAATTGCATTACATGTTATGCTATATATATTCTTAAATGTAGTTGTGATCTAATTTATGTGGGCAGAACCACAAGGGCTTTAAAATTGAGATTCAAATATTTAAGAATCTGTTTTAGTGGCAAACAGCACTGGCTACCTAAGGCTGTGCTCGTTTAATAATTGTAATTGGCTGGACTATGTTTTGTTTTCTTATTTATTTTTTAGCCCTTTATGACAAGTAAGCTACTCACAGAACACACGGTTTGAGTTGTCAAGCTGACATTGTTTATTTTGACTTTTCATTGGCTGTTTTCCATGTGGTTTGCCAAACCTTCCCTTCATAAAAGGGCTGTATTTTGTTTCAAACTATTTGATGTACAGTTTTGCCTTTAATAAATCTCACAGTTTACAAACTGCACATCAAATAGCAAAAAAACTGATGGTTTGGTGAACTCTCACTTTAGTCAATCTCCCCCTATGTAAATAGACATTCTTAAAAATATCTTCTTTGTCCAAGGAACCTAAATCTAAGAGGACATAATGTCTGCCTCATATATTAAAGATTATAAAATAGTACAGCTCATCGGACAGTTAACATCAGCTAAAAAACACACAAATGTAACTGCGCTCCTGATCTCTATATAATTTTTATTCAAAACATACAATTATTAAAACACACTGTATCACAAATGAAAAATATCATAGATCACTGGATTAATCTGCAATCTGTATGGAAATATTCAATGTTAGTAAATAGGTAGTTCATCTATTAGATTCGCTTTTGATCAATGCTCATATAGAACATCATATGTGCTTAAATATGCTCCTGGAACCCAGTCAGGTTGGAGCTGGCATAAGTACAGAACAAACGTTATAGCCTAACTCTCTTGTCCGGGCTCTCTCCCCCAGTTAGTACCACCCTTTTTGTGTCTTCCCCTTCCCTATAGGATGTAAGCTCTCATGAGCAGGGCCCCCTTTCCTTGTGTGCTCCTTTTACTGCTCATTCACCCTCTGTACCTATTGGCCTGCTTCGCTAGCCCTGTTTTCTTAAGCTTTGGTTTTCATCTCGCTGATTTCTACCATCCCTTTCAATATCTGTCAGATATAATCTGATTTACTTTACCCGGTCACCTGTGTTTGTATATATTTGTGTATCATGTTGTGTCTTGGTTCTGTTTTCTGTATATGTAATGTACGGCGCTGCGGACCCTTTGTGGCGCCTTATAAGTCAAAGTTAATAATAATAATAAATAGCCAATTACTGTATCATTGGCTGATTTGCAGAGTTCCTATTAATAGAGTTCAGTTATTCGTCAATGAAGCATAGCTAGTTGTGTGAGCTCACTCCCTATTATGTGACTTAGGATCTAAATACAATGTTTGGACTTCAATAAGAATCAAAGGAGATGCCTCTGTAGTTTCAAAAATAAATATAGTAATAAGCCTGTAGTTGGCACAGTAGTTTCAGGCACAGAGTGATCAGGCATAGGCTTGTTGCTACATATATTTTTGAATCTACAGAGGCATCTCCTTTCATTTTCGCTAACAATCTTGTTCTTTTATATAAGAAAAATGTTGCCTGGCTCTCAAATATAAACAATATATAAATCAATATGTGTCAGCGTATACGTAAGGAGAATTTTGTGCACAATATTACTCTATTGGGATATAAGCTTACCTGCCGCGTCAAGGCATCTCCTGTAGGCGAGTCCCTATCCAGTGAAAAATATATATTCAGGGTCTAACATTTAAAGCCTTCCCTGAATCTCCATTTTCTAAAGCATGAAGCACATGGAGGGAGTGATCACCTCCCCAAAAAACAAACTCAAATTTAGTGAAACAGGAGAAGGCTCAATGCTTTAATTAATGAAATCTGTACAAGTGAATAAAATCATCTGATATGGCAGCCAAGGACAATTGAGACAAATGTCTATGTGCAAACAAAAGAAAAATGTTGTCCGGCACTCAGACACAAACAATATATAAATCACAATGTGTCAGCATATACATAAAGGATAAATGTGTGCACAATATAGCTATATTGGGATATAAGCTCACCTGCCTCTCTTCTTTTACATATATAGATAATCATTACAAATGGAAATGTGCTGTTATATATATCTACACTGTGTTGGATTTAAGGTCTGTAATGAAAAATAATGAAAATTAGCCAACAACAATAAGAAAATATCTAATGTAATTGCATTTTTTTGAGTGACATTTCCTGTGGATTTCATGTTTTCCATCACATGTTTTGTCTTCTGTTCATGTGAAAAGTTCCATCAGATAAGGATGATAATGATATAAAATAAACAAGTATCAGATGACACCAGAGTATCACTCTGACACCTGATTATAGATGCACTGTCCATTATACACAGCCCTCACCTGTGATACTGATACTGAACATATTTGCATTCAATACTCAGATTTATATAAATCTCCTGCCTCGTTCTAATCATTACACTTCAGACTTCTCATCCATTAAGCAATCACTGCTTAGGAAGAATCACACAAGGATCATTTCTGGTGGACAATGCTGTCAGCTCTGTACCTGTTAAGATTGATTATTACAATAATCACTGGGATATCTAGTACCATCATTTGCTCTTTAATTTTCAAAGTGTACTTCAGACACTGGAGAGAGGTCAGTACTGTTAGTAATAGTGATAAAATCCAGTTTGTTACGGTGCTTACAAATGTCCTCTTCCAGCACTTCGTGACTGTTGATAGCATTTTAGAATTCTTTGAAATATACCGTATGCTGGACAAATACACATTTCTATTCTTGGTTCTGCTACAATATTTCCTAATTCAAATCAGTTTCTGGAACACCGCCATGATCTCCATCTTCTACTCTCTTAGTTTGGTGAATGTTTCATATCATTTTTGTCTTCTTTCCAAAGCAAGATTCACTTCTTCTGTTCCTCAACTCATAATGGGCTCAGTGATATCTTCAATTGTCATTAATATACCACTCTTATGGCCAACAACTTTTGGCATTCAGAATAATAACAATGACACACTAAATGTTGGTGGTTATGTAGTTACTTGGAATTCTGCTTACTTGATCTTCAGTTCATTGGTTGGATGTGCTCTTCCATTATCTATGACTTGTCTCTGTATCGGGCTCAGTGTAACAACTCTACTGAGACACATCTGGAGGATGAAGCAGGGACAGTCTCATGTAACATCTCCTCAGCTCCAGGGCCTTATCCGAGCCGTCAGGACAATGATTGGACGTTTTATATTGGACATCACTTTCTATTCTCTAACAACTCCTATAATATTATCATCAATGTACCAGTATGATGATATTTTTCAATATATCTTGTGGCTATTTCTCTCACTTTATCCAGCTGCTCAGACTCTGATTTTAATTTTTGGAAATCCCAGGTTAAAGAGCAGATTATGGGGTCACAGCGTCACCACCTGAATATAAATCATTTACAGCTACAATAAAAACTGTTTGTTTCTGGTTTCTTGATTAGATCTGTAAATAATAACTCAACTGTATGATCTATGAATTTAGACGGGGGAAATATTCTTGTGTGTATAAAATAATACATAGTGGATGAGGTTGAAAAAAGACACCAGTCCATCAAGTTCAACCTATTTTGGATCTCCTGCGATCCTGCACTTTTATTTGAAATTAATCCAGAGTAAGCAACCGCCAATCTGTTTCAATTTTAAAAATCCCCCCAGACTCAATATTGCAATCCAATTTTTACCCTATATCCACTACTATCCTTTATTTTAAATTAACGGTCGTATCCCTGGATACACCTTTCCGCTAAAAATTTGTCTAACCCTTTCTTAAACATATCTATTGAATCTGCCATCACAACCTTCCCTGGCAATGAATTCCATATCTTGACTGCCCTTACTGTAAAGAACCCCTTCCTTTGCTGGTTGTGAAATTTCCTCTCCTCTAACCTTAGGGGATGACCACGTGTCCTGTGTATGGTCCTTGGGGTAAAAAGTTCCCATGAAAGCTCTCCGTATTGACCCCTAATGTATTTGTACATAGTAATCATATCTCCCCTTAGACGCCTCTTTTCTAAAGTAAACATACCTAAACTGGCTAACCTTTCCTCATAACTTAATGACTCCATACCCTTTATCAATTTTGTCGCCCTTCTCTAAACCCTTTCTAGTTCCAAATTATCTTTTTTATAGAGTGGTACCCAGAACTGTACTGGATATTCAAGATGAGGTCTTACCAACGATTTATACAGTGGCAAAATTACACTGTCTTCCCTTGCATCTATGTCCCTTTTTATGCATGCCAATACTTTGTTTGCCCTTGCAGCTGCTGCTTGACATTGAGCACTATTGCTAAGTCTACTGTCTACGAGCACTCCCAAATCCTTTTCCATTATAGATACTCCTAAATTAATTCCATTTAATTTATAGATTGCGTTCTTGTTTTTGATCCCTGAATGCATAACCTTACATTTATCTGTGTTTGTTACCATTTATTAAGAAAAAGATAAAATGTACAAGTAATTATGTTTTAACATTAATTCAGTTTTTACATTTGTATTGTATTACTTGTGCTTTCAACTATTGTATAATTATGTGTAAGATAATGAAGTCATGTCTAATTTGTCAGGAGGGGACTGAATGAGGTTGGAAGAAAACTTTGTAGGTTGGTGTCTCTATCAACTCCAGCTTTTAAACCACACTGCGTTAAATTGTCTACTGCCACTAAGATTATTTGATCCATAGAGAGGCAGAATTTTGTTCAGCTGAACAACTTTTTAATGGATCTCTTATATGTAGAGATGGAAAATTTGGGAAGAGAGAGGAGCCAGAATTGTGCGTCAGCTGGTACCTCTGACCTCCTGATTTCTTTGAAAAGATCAAATAAGCTTGATATTAATTCCTGGAACCTGAATATCAAATCACTAATCAGCTCCATTGTCCATTGTTCCCTCCATTTTTTCCTTCACCACATTATCCTACCTGTTACACCTTTTTGTCCATGTCTTCCCCTTGTCAATGGATTTTGTTTTCCATCTACCCCCTACATAAAGTTATAACCAAAGGTTTGTGAAAAGACTTATATCATGATGTGAGAATTGTGATTATTAACACTCTCTTTCAGTTTGACCTGTTTGATATTTCCTCTGTACGCTGTAACCTTTGTTTGAAAAATAGAAAATAAAGAAAATATATATATAAAAGCATGATAAACATATATCTCTACCCTACCTGACTAGTGTGATACACATGTCATTATTTAAATATAATAACATATATTAGGAAGCCAACATTATGATATAATGTCATTTATCAGGTGATACAATATCTGAAACAAGGATTATGTATTGGTAACAATAAAATGACACCTATTAATAAGACCATCTTCATATAAAGAAAAATTGAAGACGTGCTTTCAATATTATGTTGTTTACACCACATGTATAATCACATACAGAGTTGTTACAACGGACTCCATTGAAATGTAATTCAGATACTCTCTCACTATAGGAAAAAGCTAAATCTCTCACATGAACATATAGCTATTTCAAAAGTGTTCACAACGTTTTTTTATAGTTTATTTATAATATCAGAGCTAATCAATCACTAATTACTCTGCTCAAAGATATTTAAAACAGAGCTAATTAAAAATCTATAAAATATATAATTAGATATGGAGCCCAAATTGTTTCAAGATGCTTTTAACCACCTTGTAGTCATTCAAATCTTAACATACTAAAATGGCAAATGAAATACATCTAAATATTAATTCACCTTGAATGTGACACATTCTTTGGAGGACTTTGCATAATGCAAATTGACACAGTATTTTTATTTTAGTGGAAGATGTCCGCTAACATTGTATCTAATAGTTTATAACTAAAAAAAAACAAACAAGCTAGATCCTACAACTAAGTCTTCTCCATATGAATATTGCTAAGAAAGGAATGGGGTTAAATGTATCTCTGTGAAGTATTGTTTATCTTGTTGATCTGTAAAGCAGATGTATTTATTTTTCTCTTTATTTGTTGCTATCTATAAAGCTTCTTAAAGTTTCTCCAATGGTAAATTTGCCTTTTTGCCCCAAACTATTTAATGGAATAAATGGGAGTCATGTAGGATATAAGAGAGAGAAATGTTTAAATGAGAGGTGTCGGCAGACAATACCAAAAACTAGGGGCAATTAGATGTATTTCCACTATTAATAAAATGATTAATGTTGGTGTGCTGAAACTGGGTCTCAATTTATTTTTCATTCTTGGCCCAGTTTAAGTACATACACCAGAGCAATGGTGTATTATGTGTATTGTTATTTCATGTTATTAAGTATATTTTACTTTTGCTATTACCTGCAATATTGTATGTACTGGAAATTTAAAGACTGTCACCATATTGTGTAAAAATATCAGGACAGCTGCAGCTGTATTGCATGATCGGTGGGATAGTTAGGCAGTTGTGTTAACTAAGGTAATTACCATTTGTCTCAAATGTCCATTGTTATGACATGCAGCTTAGATCAGGGTTGTTAGTAATGTAATCATAATGATGTCTGAGTGACAGTTATGATAGATAGCTGGCAGCCCAAGCTAATTAGCTAGGCCAACACATAATCTGGGAGGTAATTAGGTTGGAACTCCCAGATGATGTGTAAAGTGTCTCCAAAGTACTATACTGGCTGAAATAGCATTGGGAAAGTATTAATTTGTATCAATATAAATGTTATTGTCTCAAAACTATCAAACTTAGATTGTGTAACGCTTCAGATAAAATGTGTCAAATGTCTTAATGTTTCACGTAAGCGTGAAGTGTCATTTTATTCCCTGATGCAATACTGTAACCCTTTGTTAAGTGTATTCAGCCAGATTGCTAATTGAGTCAAGCCATTCCATTATATAACTAAGGCAACCAAGATGATTTCCTTAAATAATTTAAATGTCAACTCATAGACCCCTTCTCTTAGACGTTTTTGACAGGGATAAGATATAGCTTAATTAGGAGTTGTTTAAATCTGTGTTTCACTATCCAGAGGTTAGCCTGGTGTCAGAAGCAAAATAAGGCAGACGTTTTTGTTTTATCTCTGCATAGTGGAATGAGTTTGAAGACATTTTGTCTCTTCTCCTATAGTCAAAGATTACCGTGAATTGTAAAAATGTAACTGTATTACCACAACTAATTTCAAAATTGTATTATATGTATATCGTTTAGTCAACAATAGTCAACAAGACGCACACGGACACATTCTGGACAATCCATATTTGTATTAGAAATTATTAAGTAGATATCTGATTGCACCTTTGTCACTTGTGATATTGTGCGCACAGATTACTGTCTTTTAGAATTTCTTGTCATTTATGTAGGTTGTGGGATTTGTGGAAACGTTTGTGTATAGTACAGTAGATTTTTATAGTCTAGTGGTATATATATAAAGTAAAGGATTAATTATGTAGACCTGATCAGGAAAATGTTTTTCACCAGACTTGTGAAACACTGACTGTTACAAGTAGAGATTTACTGTGTTCTGGTTGTGTAATAAAGCAATGGGAAGGATATTACCAGGTGTTGAAGACTGCTGCCACATTACTGAAAGTTGTGAAAAGAGACACTTGGATCCACTCTACGATTTGCAATAGGAACACCAAGCCATCAAAAGACCAAACAGAAAAGGGAGAAATACTTCCACACCTTGAGAATGTGTTCCAGGAAATGAAAGATTGATTGGTGCAAGAAAAACGAATCAGCAAAGAAGAATGAGCCGTACATGGCCACCACGTGTTTGTTTTTCTCCTCATTGATTTCTATATGTTCCAGCATCATCTATCAACTACAGAATGGGTGTTTTGAGAGTGATTCTGAAAATGCTGTTAAGGTTTTATAAAGGTAAAAAGGGAAGTCCAGTGAATTTCTTTATTCAAAATTTTAATGAAATTCATTAATTTAGAGATGAGATTTGGGATGATATATTGAGCATATCTCACTGGTTGAACAGATGAACAAAAATGGAAATTGATAGAATAATCAATGGTAAAATACATGCTAGTAGAAACATCTG
Organism: Mixophyes fleayi; assembly: GCF_038048845.1. NCBI lineage: Eukaryota > Metazoa > Chordata > Amphibia > Anura > Limnodynastidae > Mixophyes > Mixophyes fleayi. The sequence continues at coordinate 2,535,606 of NC_134408.1, read as the reverse complement.
GTACAGGGAAAGGGTCACACTTAGGTTAGGACAAATTGAGTTAAGCACTACATGATCAAATCAAGGGAAGAATTTTTATTATTATTATTGATACACTTTTTAAAATTATTGTAATTTTGGGTACTACAAGAGAGTGGACTGTTAAAGTTGTATATATAATAATAATAATAATAATAATAATAATAATAATAATAATAATAAAATTTAGTGTCAGCAACCTGATTTGCAATATTATTATATATTATTGTTATATTACATATTATTTTGAGGAATTGCTGGTATAATACTGTGAAAAGGCTAGGAACTATATATTGTGCAAATATCTCTTCTAAGAACGTAGATCCGTGAAGTTAATCCTGATTCATTGTAAGCCTCTGTGATGACATCAATTTGTAAACACACCCACCATTGTAAAAGTTTTTAAATTGACCTGCAGCCAACTGAGTAGACACTCTGCTAAAAAATCCTGGTCTGCAAGCTGTATGGGAAATGACCTCTGTCTTTGGTAACTATGTAACTTAAGATCTAAAAATGAAGTAAATCTCTTTTAATTGCAAAATCTACAATTGGACTGGACAATATTGATTTATTCTAGAAATTAATTCAACAAGCTGTATCATTTTTGAGCTTGAGCACAATTATTTATAAGGAAGGATTCGGACAGCATTCGAGGCCTTCCAGTCCTCGGAACCCAGCAGTATGCCATCGTATAGGTAAACACTTATGAAACAAATAAAACTTCTTCACATTTGTTTGTTTTAGAACATATTTAGCTTTGAAATGATTTACTTTGTTTAGTAAATTTACTGCCCTAAGCTCCGTGTGTCATAATGCAATAACCATGCAATTTAATAGCTTGTTATTTTACTCTGAGACCAAGGACATCAGTTAAGTGTAAATCTATATCTTCACATTTTGCATACATCCTCAGACAGGTGAAATGACTGCACATCTTTGACGTGAGGAGTACAATAACTGGCATATGATATAAAGGTGGTCTCTCCCTAAGCAATATCCTCACTGATTGTCTTCTACCTTTTACTACTTGCTCAGACCTAATAGCTGACCTTATGGATCCTGTGACTGTGACTTGTCTCTTTGTGCTGGCTCTGGAGGCCATTGCTGGAATTTCCACCAATTTATTTATTCTATTTAATCTTTTTCTTGATCAATTTAGCAAGAAGAGATCCAGTGCGAAAAATATAATATTTGCTGTCTTGACCATCTCCAATGTTTTCTACACCATCACTCTCTTATTTAATGTGTTTACTTGTTTTCTCGGATCACAAATATATGTGATCTATGTATCTTATATTGTCTTTATTTTGACTCTTTATTGGATATTGTCCTGTTCCTGGCTCACTGCCTGTCTCTGCTTCCTGTATTTTGTGAAAATTACACATTTAAGATGTAGTTTTCTATCTTGGGTGAAAGAGAGGATTAATACCATTGTACCATGGTTGATTCTAGTGGTGGAAGCAATATCTCTTTGTAGCAGCTTTCTGGACATATTAATTTTTCCGGCATGTAAGGAGTCTTCAGCCAACAGGACAATAGGAATTGAACTATTCATACCACAGTACATGTACTTTGGCTTTGTAGGCAACTGTGCACCATTCCTCATTTCGATTGTGACCACTGCCTCTACTGTTAGATCCATAAGTGAACACAGTCGTAGAATTGAGAGAAATGTTGGAACCTTTGAAAATATAAAAGTTTATCAACGTGCTATACAGACAATGATAAGGCTGCTGATTTTTTATGCCATGTTTTACTTAGTTACATTTTTTAACTATTTTCACTACTATTATTTAATGTATCCATGGGTGTGGGTGTTTTTATTATTTATGTTTTCCTTTGCCCCAGTACAAGCTGTTTTTCTTATTCTTGGTAACAACAAACTGAAGGAAGCGTTGATCCGTATGTTCCATTGTGTAACTACACAAAGAGAATATTCTACTGAGTAGTCATAAATTGTTATAGGCTATGCTAGCAACTTAGCTGTACCTAGGCACTATACTGCATAAATACAAATGCCTTTAAGTGAAATCTGATAAAACATTGATTTAATTTTTTCTCTCGATTATCTGCAAATAATGGAGTAGATAGAACAAGAATGGTCAATCTTTGATAGTCCAGCAAATATTTTCCCCGTATCATTTAAGGTGTAGAGCAGCAAAACATGATATAGTCATTTTTAAGGGCCACTATGTGATTAATTGCTCTATATATGGGTTGTGCATTGTTACATTTTAGGAAAGTTAATTTTACTTTGCATTCTTTCAAAATTAGTTTTCAGCCAAAGCAAAGATTAAATGTTTTCCTGAATAATTTCTTAATTATATGTTTCCAAACAATCTTCTTATCTATGGGACATAAATGTCAGCTGCTATCATGTCTAGTGTTGAAAATGGCCCTTTTTTTATTGACCGTATTTATGTTTGTGATGCAGTACAAAAAATGAGATATCAGTCATAAAGAGCGATTATTGAAATGAGATAAAGGGTTGAAGAGGGCAAATTTAGAGACATTCTACATTGTGCAGTGGGGCCAAGTTTTTTCACTCTGGAAAGGACATCACTATACCACTGTGAAATCTTAGGTTTATCTTGATATGGGAAATAGATGGACAGTGATGAAGTGTTTGATTCACATAATTAAGAACAGCCTTAGTGCCCCTCTACAGAATTGATATACAAATAATGTCTTGTCTTCTAGGTGAATTTACACATATAGCCATTATTATCAATGCTATTATTTAAGACCCTCAGTGAATTACTGACTGAAAACTGTTCACTAAAATCTCAAGAGTCAGGAATTACATGTATTAATACCACTATAGAATAATATGTGTAATAATATGTGTATAATAATATTGTAAATATATGTGGCTAGTTGTTTTGCGTGACAAAGAGTTTTATCAAATATTTGTTGGGAACAAAGTCCACATTGAACTGAAATCATTATTGGATGATGATCTGTCTAGTAAATTAATTTTAATTTTTTTTCCAATCCTTATACAGCTGTATTGAAGCTATATAGTTCCAAAAATTGTTTGTTTGTATACTGACAGTAACGGGGGTGGAAACACTGAGAAGATTAGAAAATATATTTATTGAGTTTACAGTCTCCTATCCTGTATCTGTGACACGATGGATGTTTTAGCGAAATTAAGTAACAAAGTGATATTATGAACAATAAAATCACTCTATCCACAAGAATTGTTCTTAAAATCTATAGCTAATAATCATTTATTGGAGTGTTATTGTCATTATGCACTGATAAAAATGGGAATATCTACATCTGGGCCATTTCTTAACAGAACTCTATAATATGATAGGTAAACAGCTCTGCCCCTGTGTAAGTTTATGTCAACTAATGCTGCCATTGGGGCAATCTACACCCACCAGTATTTCAAATATATATGATTTTAAGCCCCTGGTGAAAAAGGTGTTTTTATGTCTATAATAAATCTCTAAAAAATGATAAAAAATCAGATATGAGATTTGTTGAATATCAAAACCCACAGTAAATAAAATAAAACGTTTGTCATGATAATCATAATTGAAATTATCCCTCTTTTAAAACATATATATCACAATGTACCAGCAGTATTAGCATACATAAATAGAACAATTGTTTCTATTCTGTTGTACACCTCAAAATGTAATGACGCAGTATTTAGTAGACAGTTTGTGGTATTATTAGACTCAGTCCTTCAGTGTATAGAAAAAAAACTTTCCAGATTATCTGATAATAGAGAAAGGATAAAAATCTCTCTTCCTTTGTGCTGTCCTTAGTGCTCTTAGGCTGGGTACACTCTACAGAAAATTTCAAATTATACAATATAGTTAATGATTTTACCAATGACTTAAAAAAGAAGTTACGATCATCATGCCGATTCATGTGTACACACTATTCACATTTTACAAGATTTACCTTCAGATCTGTGCTCTTCATCTGTCATAACCTTCGGCTGAAAAGATCGTGACTCTGCACACTGGAGAACAATGGACACTGACAGTCGTGAGTGCATACATACTGCAGGACAAGAATTTTAGTTCCCTTTAAAAATCAAATGACACGATACAATGTGCTTTGGAATGATAATCATTCATTGGAACATACACACTAATGTGATATCAGGCTGAATGGTCATTTATCATCTGATTGCCCCGATAATCAGCTAAACTCCCTATAGGGTGTACCCAGTCTAACTCTCTGTTATGCTCCCTCCAGCATCCTGTACTGTCCTTTATCCTCCCTATCCTTCACCCTCTACTAAATAGCTAAAATCCATTCAGGATAAGTGACAGCTCTCACTCTCCTGTCAACTCCATTTTAGTAATTGCCCAATGCCTGCTTGACCATATCCTTTATTTCTCACTCATCTCATTGGTTTAGAGGAAAATTAAGAGTCTGAGACCTGTGAGTTTATTTTGACATATTCTATGGTGATTTATTAAAATGATCTTAGTAGAATTTCACAGATTACCCCTTTTCCACATTTATTATTTCAGAAACCGGTTGTTTCAGGCATCTATATTTATCACTGATTACATTGATCATTTCAGTAATTTTGCAATGTACTATATTCATTTTCAGAGGTTTGGGAAATTAGTGCGTTCTGTACAGATTAAATAGATTTGGTAATACATTTGGTAATAGAGTTGCAGATTTGAAGGTCCCCATGTAAATCATCTCTGTAGATCCCCATTTGTGTCTGAATTCAGGACAATAAATGCAAAGAGAATTAATGGGATTTTACGCAGCTCTCCTGATCTGTACTCCTTGCTGGACAGCTCATTTACAATAGATTGTAATACAATTAACTTTGGTATACACTGTAGTAAGTGATGTAACTTGTATTAACACGTCTGTAAATCTAGTACAGCACCATTTACATACAGGATTTGTATTCTGTTGTTTCACATGTAACCCTATATGTTCATATTTTGCATGTATTCAAACTTTGACTCTTATGAGGAGGTAATTATCACAGCTGCCACCTGAACTAAGAAGAGCTTTTATATCACGTCTGCTTTGTACAATGGGAGTCAAAAGTAGAATTTACAAAGTAAGCAAAGAGTTTCTAACATGACCCAATATCTTTTACACAGCGAGAAGTTCTGTACAGGACAGAAACATGTAGAAATGTGTTAAGTCATTATTGGCTTCACTCATGCAACAGTCAACTGGTGACGACCTCTCTTATGATTCCAGACTGCTTCTGTATAGCTCTTACAAAGAGCAATCTTCATACTGAGCCATTTCTTGTTGTATTAGCATTTGAGGCTATTACTGGTATATTCTCAAATGTCTTTATGTTCTCTAACTGATTTCAAAAGGAACAATATTGTCAATGACAACAACATCCTAATATCCTTGTGCATTTCTAATGTATTCTACACAATTCTTATATCTGTAAACTTTGGCATAGCTTCATGTGGCCACAATGGTATAGTGTGATGTGTATTTCTTACATTGTCAATTACACAAACGTGTACAGCATCACATCCAGTTTGAGGCTCACAGCCATTCTTGCTTCTTCTGTTCTATAAAAATCATAGACTTTCAGTCCTGCATGGTCGCATGGGTGAAGAAGAAGATACAGCTGTCCCTGGTTGATATTAACAGAAGAAATTGTGTCTCTTAAACATTTCTTATAATTTCTTATTTCCAACCAACAATCAGCCAAGAAATCAACTATTATTCCAATTAACTTAATCTCAGAAGACAACAGACCATGGCTGAAGTTCATGAACATTGTTCTAATAATCAACTCTCTACCTTCCCTTATTACAATAACAGCAACAGCCAGCAGTGCCTGGTTCCTTAAGCTATAGGACTGTCAGATAAAAAGGACTATGAGGACATTTGACAACACTAATGTGAACGGATATCAATGTGCTGTTCAGATAATGGTATATCTTGTAATTTTCTATACATTTATTTTTCTTATTATTGTAATTTTTGGACTGGAAATATTTTGTGGAAGTCAAATAATTGGATGAAGTAGGATAAATTGATTAATATTATTTTCTTGTGTGATTGCGATTAGTGCGCTACGTCAGAACAGGGTTAAAAACGCAATCGCACAGGAAAACAACACACACACACACACACACACTTACATTTGTAAATAGTACACATTTAATAAAGTTCCAACTTACATCAGTTTATTAGAAAAGCTTAAAGGTTATATATATATATATTAGGGAAACGATTGTGTATTGCGATTATAAGTTATGAATAAAATAAGATTGATACTCTATAATAATGTAGGCAGCACATGTTATAGGTTGATTTAAACTGGATTAGGTCAGTTCCCTCAGGCACAACATGTGCTCAGCTGTTGGACTGAGCTAACCATACCTTATCAGAGGAATCCTTTGAACTGACCTATGATCTGCATGGTACTGGACTGACTTGACCCCTGGGTCAATGAAGAAAGACCTTAGTTTATCTTTGTGTACACTATGACATCATCACTGTTTTTTTATTATAACAAACTGTATATAAGCAAGTTCTGGGCCAGTGTTATATCTCTTCTTGTCTGCAGACTACTAGACTGAATCTGGACCTGGGCCCAGGGAGCGCTTACATAATGTATTTGGATATATACTTTCCTTAATTATTTTATACCTTTTTATGCATCATCATGGTTTGCTGTTCTCCTGCTATCTTTGCTATTAAATCTCTTTGTGCATTGGAACCACATGAATCGCATCAGACAATATTTATTGGTAGCGACTAGATGAACATGACAATTTGCTTCCAGTAGTTGGGGATACTGGATAATTGTAATGCTTCTGTTTTCATCTGGTACAGTCCAGTCTGCCATTCTTACCCAGAGTAACCCTAACCTAAAGAAAATCATGAATCGGATTATCATTCTTTCACATATCTCAAATGGCTCAACTCAGTGAAAATTAATATATTATTACAAGTAGTTTACATATCTTATACAACCTTCTTGTTTCATCACAAGAGACAGCCATAGCGGCCGAGCTACAGAATATGTTAGATATTATTTTGTCTGACTTGTGTGGATATTATTGTTATCATATAGAGGGGCCGATAGAATGTCCCATCTAAACATACATCTTCATAAGCAGATGTTTAGCACTTTTAAATTGTGTTACTGCCTTTATTAGTCAATTCCATATACATTTTTCAGAAAAAATGTTCCCTGAATCTGGCTGCTGCAAACTATAATAATAGAATGTCAATGAAGAAGATTTATCTAAACAAGTAATATAACTCGCTGTTACTATTGAAAAATAAAATCTTATATTTGCTAATAATGTAGAGGTCTGACATCTAAGCAATGTAACGGATACTAGATGGTAACAATAAGCTGTCTTAGGTAAAGTTATATCAGAGAAAGTGAATGAATGATATGAAAAAAGTGCAATAAAGTAACAAACGATAACAGAAACCACAATGCACATTGGCAGGGTCCTCTGTACCGATTGTCTCACGTCTGTCTGCTGTCTGACTCCCTCGTACGTCCTGTCACGTCTTATGCTGCACTCTGTGAGTCCCCATAACATTACTCACACTCATCTGTGCTACTTATGTGTATAACCTCATCTATTTGTTATTTGCTTCTGTTTCCAGCCCTATGAAAGCTGTGGTGCCTTATTAATAAACAATGATGATAATAATAATAATAATAATAATAATAATAATGCTTGTGCATCCTGCAGTCTGTTGTGGGTGTCTGCATATGGCAACTAATGCTCAGGCTGAGTGCACTTACACCCAGATTCAAATAGAAATGTATCTTGAGATTCGTTTGCAGTTGAATATATTTGGAAAACGCTCATTTTCTGCTACTCTTTTAAATGCAAGTTGCGCTCACATTGTGTTTGACCATGAATCAGGCTCAGAATGCCCAATAATAGACAAGTTGGCATATTTATTGTAGTGCGTCACACACAGGGCACAGTGTAACATGCCTTGCTTTTGAACCAGTACACTAAGCTGGTTGGGCCAGCTTACACCAAGGTGCACAAAAGTGTAAATACAACATATTATTTTATTACCACCACTTCATATAAAATACATGTTTCTGTTTTTTCTTTGTGGCTTAATTGAATCATCGGGTGACATCTGGGCTGTCTCTTTGTAAAAGAAAAAATTCTGTGCATTTTCATTACATTGCTAGGAGTACATCTGGAGATGGGGCAACATTGAGTGACAGATTCCACTAAAAGTATAGCACAAAACTTTCAGAGCCACCAGCTCTGTGTGATCCTCCATACAACAAGAAACACTCCTAAAACTATGACCTTTCCACTCTTTATCAATTTTCAATATTTTCTTGAAATCTCAAATCTGTATTGTACCACCAAACAAGGCACATCGATAGACTTACTCTATTCTTTGCCAGTAGCACATTAATTTATAAGAAAATTACTTTGGTCTAGGTGTTTCCAGACATGTGCAAAATATCATCACAAAAAGAAAATAATTCTGGTTGGCCAGGATGAGATCCAAATGCAAAATGCAGCTGTTGTTCTATTAAAACCAGTACTATAGGTGCAACAAGCTCAGATGAGGTGATAGGGGAGGAAAACCCTTATACTGTCCAAGGTCAGAGGTGGAAGAAACTACATGACTTAATTGGAGATAGAAGAGCATTGGCAAAAATGAAATCCTCAAGTACAAGGAGGGTATACAACTAGTCAGAGAAAAAAAGAACAAAGTCAGGATAAGTCAAGATACACCAGAAACACAGGAAAACTAGGTATTAGAAAGAAGAAACTAAATATTAATCTGGTTTTCTTAAATAGTAACTGGCCAATGTGTCATTCAATAGAAGTAACTTACTAATTTTGTATTTATCAACCACAGTAACCAATCAGACACTGGCTTTCACTGTCTACCTCCCACTAGATAGACAAAAGATAAATGCTTGCACTTAATTGTATATCTCAGCTCAGTAAGCAAATCTTCAGGCACATAGAACTGACAACACCTGGGCATGTCACATCTAACTATACATAAGCTTTTAGTCATCAGACATATGTGCAATATAAGCACCACGCAGAAGGGTGCAGCCTCACAGCCAGGTCATTTTGTTATAACCTAAGTGTTGTGTAAATGTGGGTTTGGGTGACTTAATGAGGCACCAGTATATTAAAAGAGAGGCAGCAAGTGCTTTCCTAATCTGATGAGTCAGTACTGAGAAGATACATTGAAATTATATAAACCTGTTGCAACTAAAGTGGATGGAGGAGAGTATTAGCTGGAAGGTATACACATTCTCTAATGACCATGTGTCCTCCAGTGATTATCTGCCAGTTCTGTTGTACTGCTGGATTCCTTTCATGTGCAGTAAAATGAAAATTCAACTGATTTGGAAAGGAAAGTTATTTTGCATGACTTAGGTCTCATTTAAATATAGTCAAATAATGAAAGAGACTCAGTAACTCAACTAATCCACTCTTTGTATATATACCACATCAGTCTATTGCTCATAATGATATTGCATCACATGTTCGGGTTCTGCATGAAGATCAACAAGTCAGAGCAAACTCTAATTTTGTATTGAAGAAACTTTTGGATGTGACAGAAAAATACATCTGTGTCTCCACAACAAGAGCTAGAGACCTAAAGACATCAGCCAAGGAGTAACAAGAAGATCCCACCTCATGGATATTGATCTGAGGAGCCCCGGTATTCTGACTTGTCTTATCATTCTATCATTTGAGATATTTGTTGCAATCTTCGCCCATACCTTCACTACATTTGCAATCTTATGTGATTTCCATAAAACTAAAACTATGGAGCCTATGACTAAAATCCAGGTTGCTCTGCATATGTCCAAACTCTGTTTCACCATTGTGTCATCTGCCAATTTATTCTGTGAAATCTTTTGGCCTGAACTCTTTAAAACACTTTATTTAAATGGCATTGTTTCCTTGCTTACCATATACAGCTTGAGTTCAAATGCGTGGCTCACTGCCTTACTTTGCTTCTTCTTTTTTACAAAGGTTGTAGATGTCAAATCTGGTTTTTTTACTTGGGTCAAGATGAAGATAAAAACAATAGTTCTCTATTTGATAGTGTTGGTAAATACGTTGTCTTTGGGCATCAGCTTCCTAAGTTTGCTGCTATTCGGTACTCCTCAGGACTCTTCCACAAACAGTTCATATACACCTCCTGCCAATATTACTTTTGGAGCAAGAACGGTAAATTTAAGTGTGGCAAAGCTTATTTTGGTTTTGGCTTGCGTGCCAATCCTGATTTGTATAATACATATCGTCTTAACAGTTCAGTTCCTGAAGCTTCATGGTCATAAGATGGAGAAGAGCATGAGAACTTCTGATGAAGCCAATCTGAAAAAGTATAAAAGTGTAGGGTCTAAAATGGTGCACTTCTTAGTTCTTCATGCTGTCTTTTATTTGGTTACATTTATTTTTTATTTTTCTGCTTTTTCCCAGCAAAGTCCTGGTTATTGGGTGACTGTGATACTGATGTTCTCTTGTAGTCCAGCACAATCTATTATGATTATTCTTTACAACTCCAAAGTAAAGAATTCCTGGAAGACTATGTCAGATTATATAATTTGCTCTAAACAATAGAATGCTCACAAGAATAGAATGTTCAGTCAACTAAATCATTATCAGAACTAAATCATCATTGTTTCTTTAGGTAATAAAAATAATGGCTACCTATTATGGTTAAGGACATGCAAATGGACCAATAGATGTTCAAGAAAGCACTAGACATATACTTAAAATTAAAAATTACAAAGTATCACTGCAATTATTTAAAACTAGAAATAGCTATAGACATTAATGTGTAACCGCCATTAAAACACAAACATTTGTTCAACAAATAATATAAATAATTCCCCAGAAGTAGGATTAATGCTCTGTCTAACAAGGGTCTTCATTCTCTTTCATCACTACATTCACCAGACTGATATCTTAGAAGATCCTAAATGGTTGTGTCTAGAAACATTTAGTAAGTGTTGCTACTGAGTGTTAATTAGATTACAGTATCATAAAATAAGATAAATTAATTGTCATAACTTGTGCTCTATCCAATAAATAATATATTTATATATACACATAATGAAGGAAAAGGACGCTCATAGAGTAGTATATTAGAGTATATTAGACACCCTCAATTATAATCTAATAGAAAGCAGCGTACTTTATTAAAAAGTTATTATGCATATCTGTTGGCAACTTTTTTAAAGCTGATCTTTCATTGTTGCATCAAATATAAGACTTTATGCATATAATCTCTGCTTTATTTACCAATTGTACGCAGTTTATATTTAAGATTTTTATATTATATGATGCTTGGCAATATTACACTAAGAGCTCTCTGGCTCTACGAGTTTATTTATATATTATCAGCAATAATCTTTATAATGTTATTTCATGTTTCTGGGTATTGCTACAAATAAGATGTAGCAGTTACTTCTGTCCATGTACGTTACCTGTTTGGACAGAAGCTATTTGTACACCTGTCTTCTGGTATGTAATAGTAAGTAAATATCTTCTTGTGTGATGATCTTACAAATGTGTTCTTCAGTATGTTAGTTTTTCTGTTTATATGTTTGAGCCTTTGCTGTGACATAGACACTTTTAGATTCAATACCCTGATAATTGATCATGATGATAATCAACGTATTCCACAAACTAAGTGAATCCGTTTCTACTAAAGTTTAGTACATTTCTCAATTTACATATTGGACATTTTAGTTATATTTTCCAATTTTGTTGTAAGAGCATATTTTAAATTCAGTTTGCCTGCTGTTATTCTTACCTTAATTCACAGATGCAACACAGAATCATATGTAAACAATGTATCAAACAATGTATTACACAACCTAAGATAAAACATACATAATCACAATAATCATGTTAAACAGAACACATTATAAATTATTAATTGTTCAGTATATTAAAATGAAAGCATACCACATGTATGTGAAACATGTATTTATATAACCCAAATCTGCTGGTAACAACCTTAAGGTCTCCTTTGAACTACTACTACAAAAATTCTGAATCTGTATAAGTGGCTAAAGACATAAAGAAATGTAGATGTAGAAATAAGCAGGAATTGTTCACAAATTCATCTTAAGAGAAACCAACATTGTATCGGTGAAACACCACTTGCTAGTTTAAAAATGCTTGAACAATGTTATAATCAATAGTGAGCTGACAATGGAATGTTGAACAATCCCTGATTACTTATACTTTTTCTTTATATTTCTAGCCACTTATACTGATGTGGCACATTCAGTAATGTATGGTTTATATAAAATACGTTTCACATACAAACCAGCATGCTTTGATTTTATTATACATGTAAGAGTATAAAGTGTTCGGTTTAACACAGCTATAGTTTTTTTGCCTTATGATTGTCTTATTTTTTGGGGGAGTTCACATCCCCCTGTATAGCAGCAGGAGTAGCCTAGCCTTTTATATTATATGGTATATTGATTTTTATATTTATAGTTACTTATTAGAATATTAGCTCTAGACCTACGGTGCACCAGAGGAGGTTGTGTGTTTGATTGTTTACCTTTTTCTTTCTCCCTTCCTGAATTGAAGGGATCCCACCCTTGGGATTCTCATCTCTGCACTGTGAAGTCCATGATGAAATCAGTCTCCCACAATGGAGGACCTGATTTGTGAGTTGGCTGCAGATGGATCATTATATCAGCTTCACCTCCCGCTCCCATCATCACGTCTCTCTGGACCACTGACACAATGACCCTCTATGTTGTGCACCTGAAGGTTTTGTTGTTTATATCCATTGGAATTATATAGTATAATAAAATGTTTATGACTTCTGTTTATGCAATAAAGAAAGTGATTATATAATGCCTTTACTGCTAAGAATCCACTCACTGGATCCTATGCAACAAGCTTCTAAATGTATGCTGTTACTTTAACAAAAGTTCTTGAATGTTTACAGCACACAGTACATGCAAATCTGCTTGACAATTCAACACAATGTCATATGTAGAATATGTATCTAAATAAATTTTCCACATTCTGGTATCCGTTTTTCTTGTTAATCAAAGGGACACTCCAAGATTCCTATTGTGATGTCCCAGGTAGTGGCTGCATCAACCGTATCCTACTGCTTTTTTTGTTCGTTTTTTTATGACCAAAAATAGCCAATTCAATTACAGCTGACGGTTCTCTGGTTGTTTATCAGAGCACATTTATATATGATAAATATTACAATTCATACACAATAATACTTAATCATTGTTGTGGTTTCAACCTTGATTTTGATTTTGCCCATCATCTCTATCTTCAGACATGTTCATGAATTACAGAAGACCCTGGAGAGCTATCTGCTAAAATCATGATCCTAATGTTGATCTTATATTTGTTCTATTATATTTCACAGCTGCTCCTGAGTTTTGAGATTATTCCAGATAACTCTCCTCGGCACTATATGTGTTGTTGTACAATGTGGATACACAACCATGCATGATCTCATCACTATTCAAGGAAATACCCAACTTAGACTCACTCTAAGATGTTGAATTTTGTTTTTCAATAGCAATATCATATTTTGCCATCTTATATCATCTGCATTTGGTGATTGTTTTATGTTTTCATCTTATCAGAAATTATACTAACTTGCAAATTATTGAAAAAATACATGGCTAACCAGTCTACTTTATGAACAAACATACTTTAGAGACACGGTCATCATCATGCTTTCTGTTATGAGCTGTTTAAACCCAGATAACAGATATATTTTTAGAACCGTACAGATAGTTATGCTGCTTGTGCTTATTTTATAACAAATAAATATAGCACACAAATACTTGATAGCTTATTTGTACACTGAAATTTAAAGTTGATATGTGTGTGTTACATGAAAAAACAGTCAGTATTTAACTTATGTGCAAAACAGAATACCAATTTGCACCCCTTGCATTGTAATATGGTTTTGTCCAGGAGACTGAAATAAGAAGTGGTGGCCTCTTACAAAGCCTAATTGATGTCCAGTAAGGTAAAATAATAAATAAACAAGAAGGTGCTAAGGATCCCAGGAGTCAAATATATATTGAGACTGCCTTCTCAAAAGGATCACTGCACATCCCTAAAAATAGTAAATTCAATAAGGAAAAAAATCCTCTTGAACTGCGACAGCAGAACTTCTCTCCTTCATCATACTGTCGGGTGGTAAGATGAGTTTTCACCGTCCATCATTCCCGTCTATCATGCGGCCGTCTTGGCTTGGCTAGATTGGAGTTACTTTTCATCCATATGAAGTGCTGCACTTATATTGAGATTTTCATTGTATCTCCACTATCTAACTTAGGGACAGTTTTATATCACTGCTGTGCTATCATGTTGAGTTTTTGATTTGTTTCCCAGAATATAAAATATTAACTGATCAATGTTATCTTTGTGATATTTTATGTTTCATTTTTTACATTACTATTATATGAAGGTTTCAGCCTTTTATTGTTAAGCTAATGTGTACATTGAATAAAACAAATGATCTATTTCTATTAGTTTAGACCAAATTCTCACTTTTTTTAATTGATTTGGGGCTTAGTTTTGGAGCCTCTCATTTTTTACTTAATGTTCAGTAAGGAGAATGGATTGAAGTCTTCCAGCCAAAGTTGTTGCCAAAATGTAAAGTCTCAATGGAGTATAGCTAATGAGTGGTAGTACATCGTTAATTATGCCGCATTGAATTGCATACAAGATGGTCTATCTCTGTGGACTGTTTACTCATTTGTAATACAAGTAACAGAGGAGGTGAGGTAACCATTTAACTGACCTACTACACAAGAGACAATTTGGATTTATCATTGAGATACACTGATCCCCTCAATAATCAATGATACATATGATTTTTTTAAATATATGAATTTTTATCATTTTATTGTTATTGAGCAATTTAATAAACTATAACTTCTTTTATATGTAAATATTAACATTTGTTTCCCTATGGGGATTTCTGTTGTCTGCACAACATTCTGAACACACCCAGTCTCATCTGATCTTGGATGATAAGCCAGATTGTGCCTGGTTAGTACTTGGAAGGGAGACCACCATTTGTTTAGTTTTATCATAATTTAGGGGCTCTATATATAAATTTAGATGATTATCTGACATATAACATTCACCAGAAAGAGTTACTTAGAGAAATATCCTTATTGCAAAGTAATGTTTAGCCAAATTTCCCCAGATTTAGTAGCTCACTATGCGATTTATAAGAGTTTTCTTAATTTTCCTTTTTCTATTTTTTTGCTCATAATTACATATCAACCTATTGTATAATCTCAGCAAAAATAGTGCATCTTTCAAATGTACAACATGGAGTGTATCACAGTGAACTAAAGTAAATATTACACCTTATCAATGTAAAGTCTCTGATCTTATTGTGTTTCTAACCAGTCATTGGGTCTTTTCCAAATTTAACACTAAAATTAGATATACTGGGACCGATTCATTATGGAGCGCCAATGCCGATACGTGCCATATTCTGTGTAAATTACTCTGCGCATGCTCAGAAACAGACTATATTCCAGAGACAACAAGTGCATGCAATTCACCTTTGTCCTCAAAGCACTCTTGCGATAGCCAACGATTTCAAGGGTGAAATGGAGGAGGGAAGGGACATGGAGGAGGGAAGGGACATGGAGGAGGGAAGGGACATGGAGAAGGGAAAAGACATGGAGGAGGGAAGGGACATGGAGGAGGGAAGGGACATGGAGGAGGGAAGGGACATGGAGGAGGGAAGGGACATGGAGGAGGGAAGGGACATGGAAGAGGGAAGGAACAGGGAGGAGGGAAGGGACATGGAGGAGGGAAGGAACAGGGAGGAGGGAAGGAACAGGGAGGAGGGAAGGGACATGGAGGAGGGAAGGGACATGGAGAAGGGAAGGGACATGGAGGAGGGAAGGGACATGGAGGAGGGAAGGGACATGGAGGAGGGAAGGGACATGAAGGAGGGAAGGGACATGGAGGAGGGAAGGGACATGGAGGAGGGAAGGGACATGGAGAAGGGAAGGGACATGGAGGAGGGAAGGGACATGGAGAAGGGAAGGGACATGAAGGAGGGAAGGGACATGGAGGAGGGAAGGGACATGGAGGAGGGAAGGGACATGAAGGAGGGAAGGGACATGGAGGAGAGAAGGGACATGGAGGAGGGAAGGGACATGGAGGAGGGAAGGGACATGAAGGAGGGAAGGGACATGGAGGAGGGAAGGGACATGGAGGAGGGAAGGGACATGGAGGAGGGAAGGGACATGAAGGAGGGAAGGGACATGGAGGAGAGAAGGGACATGGAGGAGGGAAGGGACATGGAGGAGGGAAGGGACATGAAGGAGGGAAGGGACATGGAGAAGGGAAGGGACATGAAGGAGGGAAGGGACATGGAGGAGGGAAGGGACATGGAGGAGGGAAGGGACATGAAGGAGGGAAGGGACATGGAGGAGAGAAGGGACATGGAGGAGGGAAGGGACATGGAGGAGGGAAGGGACATGAAGGAGGGAAGGGACATGGAGGAGGGAAGGGACATGGAGGAGGGAAGGGACATGGAGGAGGGAAGGGACATGGAGAAGGGAAAAGACATGGAGGAGGGAAGGGACATGGAGGAGGGAAGGGACATGGAGGAGGGAAGGGACATGGAGGAGGGAAGGGACATGGAGGAGGGAAGGGACATGGAGGAGGGAAGGGACATGAAGGAGGGAAGGGACATGGAGGAGGGAAGGGACATGGAGGAGGGAAGGGACATGGAGGAGGGAAGGGACATGAAGGAGGGAAGGGACATGGAGGAGAGAAGGGACATGGAGGAGGGAAGGGACATGGAGGAGGGAAGGGACATGAAGGAGGGAAGGGACATGGAGAAGGGAAGGGACATGAAGGAGGGAAGGGACATGGAGGAGGGAAGGGACATGGAGGAGGGAAGGGACATGAAGGAGGGAAGGGACATGGAGAAGGGAAGGGACATGAAGGAGGGAAGGGACATGGAGGAGGGAAGGGACATGGAGGAGGGAAGGGACATGAAGGAGGGAAGGGACATGGAGAAGGGAAGGGACATGGAGGAGGGAAGGGACATGGAGAAGGGAAGGGACATGGAGGAGGGAAGGGACATGGAGGAGGGAAGGGACATGGAGGAGGGAAGGGACATGGAGGAGGGAAGGGACATGGAGGAGAGAAGGGACATGGAGGAGGGAAGGGACATGGAGGAGGGAAGGGACATGAAGGAGGGAAGGGACATGGAGGAGGGAAGGGACATGGAGGAGGGAAGGGACATGGAGGAGGGAAGGGACATGAAGGAGGGAAGGGACATGGAGGAGAGAAGGGACATGGAGGAGGGAAGGGACATGGAGGAGGGAAGGGACATGAAGGAGGGAAGGGACATGGAGAAGGGAAGGGACATGAAGGAGGGAAGGGACATGGAGGAGGGAAGGGACATGGAGGAGGGAAGGGACATGAAGGAGGGAAGGGACATGGAGGAGAGAAGGGACATGGAGGAGGGAAGGGACATGGAGGAGGGAAGGGACATGAAGGAGGGAAGGGACATGGAGGAGGGAAGGGACATGGAGGAGGGAAGGGACATGGAGGAGGGAAGGGACATGGAGAAGGGAAAAGACATGGAGGAGGGAAGGGACATGGAGGAGGGAAGGGACATGGAGGAGGGAAGGGACATGGAGGAGGGAAGGGACATGGAGGAGGGAAGGGACATGGAAGAGGGAAGGAACAGGGAGGAGGGAAGGGACATGGAGGAGGGAAGGAACAGGGAGGAGGGAAGGAACAGGGAGGAGGGAAGGGACAGGGAGGAGGGAAGGGACATGGAGGAGGGAAGGAACAGGGAGGAGGGAAGGAACAGGGAGGAGGGAAGGGACATGGAGGAGGGAAGGGACATGGAGAAGGGAAGGGACATGGAGGAGGGAAGGGACATGGAGGAGGGAAGGGACATGGAGGAGGGAAGGGACATGGAGGAGGGAAGGGACATGAAGGAGGGAAGGGACATGAAGGAGGGAAGGGACATGGAGGAGGGAAGGGACATGGAGGAGGGAAGGGACATGGAGAAGGGAAGGGACATGGAGGAGGGAAGGGACATGGAGAAGGGAAGGGACATGAAGGAGGGAAGGGACATGAAGGAGGGAAGGGACATGGAGAAGGGAAGGGACATGGAGGAGGGAAGGGACATGGAGAAGGGAAGGGACATGGAGGAGGGAAGGGACATGGAGGAGGGAAGGGACATGGAGAAGGGAAGGGACATGGAGGAGGGAAGGGACATGGAGGAGGGAAGGGACATGAAGGAGGGAAGGGACATGGAGGAGAGAAGGGACATGGAGGAGGGAAGGGACATGGAGGAGGGAAGGGACATGAAGGAGGGAAGGGACATGGAGAAGGGAAGGGACATGAAGGAGGGAAGGGACATGGAGGAGGGAAGGGACATGGAGGAGGGAAGGGACATGAAGGAGGGAAGGGACATGGAGGAGAGAAGGGACATGGAGAAGGGAAGGGACATGGAGGAGGGAAGGGACATGAAGGAGGGAAGGGACATGGAGGAGGGAAGGGACATGGAGGAGGGAAGGGACATGGAGGAGGGAAGGGACATGAAGGAGGGAAGGGACATGGAGGAGAGAAGGGACATGGAGGAGGGAAGGGACATGGAGGAGGGAAGGGACATGAAGGAGGGAAGGGACATGGAGAAGGGAAGGGACATGAAGGAGGGAAGGGACATGGAGGAGGGAAGGGACATGGAGGAGGGAAGGGACATATGCATGTAGTCAATGTACAGTAAGGACGTGCCAAGGTCGAGCGTACGCACATCCATACAATTCAAGCTTTAGGCATCTCTGAAGTATGTGTTTTTTAGTTATATCACTTGCACCAGCTACAGGTCGGTGTAAGTGTATGTTAAGTTGTTCATTTATATAATAACCTCATTGTTCCTCTATGCATTCTGATGGGACTTTATATATCCATAGACATTGTGCGCATCCTGTGTCTGCATACAGCAAGTGCTGTATAGGTAGAACATTCCTATGCCCATAGAAAATAATATCAATAAAAAATGCGCTCAGTTACAGATTGTGTAGACAATAAATCACGGTCCATCCACACCGGAACACCTCCTTCATACAAGGTGGCCATCTCCCTTCAGACTTTTGGGTGATAAAGCCGATATGACAAATCTAAGAGAAAAAGAGAAGTGAAAAGGGCGCCCTATGGTGTAGTATTTAAGGGAGTATAGTCCCAAAATCCCAAGGTGTACAGTCAAGTCCATAAATATTTGGACATCGACACAATTCTCATATTTTGGGCTCTATACACCACCACAATGGATTTGAATTGAAACTAACAAGATGTGCTTTAACTGCAGACTTGCAGATTTAATTTGAGGGTATTGACATCCAATTCAGGTGAACGGTGTAGGAATTGCAACGGTTTCTATATGTACCTCACACTTTTTAAGAGACCGAAAGTAATGGGACAATCGACTCAAAACCCATTTCATCATCAATTAAGCAGATAAAAGGTCTGGAGTTGATTCTAGGTGTGACATTTGCATTTGGAATCTATTGCTGTCGACTCTCAATATGAGATATAAAAAGAGCTGTCTCTATCAGTGAAGCAAGCCATCATTAGGCTGAAAAATCAAAACAAACCCATCAGAGAGATAGCAAAAACATTAGGTGTGGCCAAATCAACTTTTTGGAACATTCTTAAAAAGAAAGAATGCACAGGAGAGCTCAGCAACACCAAAGGACCCGGAAGACCACGGGAAACAACTGTGGTGGATGATAGAAGAATTGTTTCCCTGGTGAAGAAAAACACCTTCACAACAGTTGGCCAAATCAAGAACACACTCCAGGAGGTAGGTGTATATGTGTCAAAGTCAAAAATCAAGACAAGACTTCGCAAGAGTGAATATAGAGGATTCACCACAAGATGTAAACCATTTGTGAGCCAGGAAGACCAGATTAGAGTTTGACAAACAGCATCTAAAAAAGTCATTACAGTTCTGCAACAACATCCTATGGACAGATGAGACAAAGATCAACTTATACCAGAGTGATGGGAAGAGAACAGTATGGAGAAGGAAAAAACTGCTCATGATCCAAAACATACCACCTCATCAGTGAAGCATGGTGGTGGTAGTGTCATGGCGTGGGCATGTGAGCAGCAGGATGAATTTTGAAGTGTTTCGGGCAATCTTATCTGCTCATATTCAGTCAAATGCTTCAGAACTCATTGGACGCGCTTCACAGCGCAGATGGACAATGACCCGAAGCATACTGCAAAAGCAACCAAAGAGTTTTTTATGGCTAACAAGTGGAATGTTATGCAATGGCCAAGTCAATCACCAGACCTGAATCTGATTGAGCATGCATTTCACTTGATGGAGAAAAAACTGAAAGGAAAATGCCCCAAGAACAAGCAGGAACTGAAGACATTTGCAGTAGAGGCCTTGCAGAGCATCACCAGGGATGAAACCCAGCATCTGGTGATGTCTATGCCTTCCAGACTTCAGGCTGTAATTGACGGCAAAGGATTTGCAACAAAGTATTAAAAAGTGAAAGTTTGATGTAGGATTGTTTAGTTTGTCCCATTACTTTTGGTCCCTTAAAAATTGTGAGGCACATATAGAAACTGTTGTAATTCCTACACTGTTCTCCTGATTTGGATGTAAATTCCCTCAAATTAAAGCTGAAAGTCTGCAGTTAAAGCACATCTTGTTTGTTCCATTTCAAATTCATTGTGGTGGTGTATAGAGCCCAAAATATGAGAATTGTGTTGATGTCCCAATATTTATGGACTTGACTGTATGTATGTGTACCAAATAAACCATTCAAAAAGTGCTCAGCAATACTAGAGTCCCAGGTTACTTCACTCCTACCATATAATTCCACTCCGGTCTTGTATGCTCATAGAAAATGGAAGAAAAACCAAAATAATTCAATGTTGCCAAACATATGAGAATAGATCAAGCAAGTACCCAACCACCTTTAAATATGAGTACCAAAAATGAGATTGTTTGTGCTTATCAGTGTAATTGCTTGTACAGCTGGAATGCTTCTTTATTCAGTTTACTCTGTCAAGAGGTTTAAGACGATGAGAAAAATAAAAAAGATTGCATATAATGTAGTATGTTAATACAAAATCCAAATTTATTATCAAGATAAAATACACACTCACAATAGGTCACATAAAACATAGGCTTGTCTGTATTCCAAGTACAGTCTTTAGATCCACTCCAGTGGGTTAAAGTTCTGGAAAATTCTGCTTGTTGATATCTCTGGATACAGATGCAAAGGAGAGAAAGTACCAATCTGTACTACCTTAAGCTTGACGCGTTTAGTATTATAAAGGCTTGTATATTGCCGCGTATCTAAACTCGGGACCTTCGCATTTTTTATATGGAAGGAATGCATGCTAATAAGAATTATCGGCTGATTACAAAGAATGCCATGGTTATATCAGCTGTTTGCTTCTTAGTGTTAGTTCTTTTCTGCATCGGCCATCTTTGTGAGGGGCGAAAGTAATGGGCGGTCATATTTAGAATGGGACATCTATAACAATATGTAAGACGGCCATATTTGAAATGGGACATAGGACATTATGTCAATACCAATATGTAAAACTATATAGATTCCCTTATTCGTACATGGGGCTTTTTTAAAAAAAATATAAATAATTCAATATAAATAATAATAAAAACATATAGCTCCAGTGACTTCATGAGCTCAGATAAAGATGCATATCTACAGATTCATATAAGTAAATATAAACAATTGTACATTCCTAAAAAACAATAGAAATTCTTAAAACCAACATAAATGCTCTTATGTATCACTCGGAAAGACTCATTATCCCAAGAGATATAATAATAAATTAACATGGACTCTCAAAAATAAATATCAAAACAATGATGAATAACATTACAGTAACAAAAATCAAGAATTAAGAAAGATTCATATTCATAGACACATTTCTAAAACCACAAAAAAAATGTACTCATATGAATCCCTAGATCAAATCATCATCATCATAGGGAAGTTTATAACGTCATAATGAGCCATGTGTTCAACCCAAGTAAAAATAGATATAAGAAACTAGCAATGTGCGACCACAGTGAATGAACACTCATAGTAATAAAACATCCTAAAAACAACAGTAATCATATATATTACAAAATACATATTGTATCAATCCCAGAAAGATAAGTTCACAGGAAGGGTGCAATTTCAATACCTTCATTAAAGCCTGATGGGGCAAGGGTGTTTATTTGGTAGAGATGTTTTGGATCTTCCAATTAATTCACTATGTGCTACTATTTATTAATTCATTCATTCATTCACTTTATCCAGCTTTTCTCTGACTCCACGTGTAGCGCCTCTCCAGCTCTCGGACCCTCACTCTTGTTATGGACGTTCCAGATTCTCTGACCCCAGCATCTATTATGGATCCTCCTGGCTCTATATCTTGAACACTCTTGTAACCCTGATCACTGGAATACCTTCCACTATAACTCTCTACCTCTATTGAACTCAAGAGGATTAATAGTTTTGCATCTCCAAACTTCACCGGATCTGACATAGGTATTTTGAATCATATTTATATAGGTTTATTTATTAAATAAAATAAAGATGTTTGTAATGTTTCTGTTAAAACTGGCATACTTAAAAATGTAATTTGTTTATTTAATATATTTTTCTAATTAGTACTGCAACATTTTTTAAATTGATATGTAATTATGGTTATCATAAGGTAAAAACACATTATTATAATGAATGCTCCACTGTAAACCAAACAATTAGCGACTCAATCCCATCTCCAACAGCCAATTGTTCCATCGCTATTTAAAGCTACTCTGCTATGAGCTTTGAGGAGATCTACATGAAAAAGGAGAATCGTTATCTATATAAACCTAAAATGCAAATATCGAAATATGCAATTCATGTTATTTTCAATAACTTCATAGTAAAAAAATTATTTATGTTAAGAAGATTATGTGACTGCATCCTGAAGACTATTTGCATCATTCAAAATCCAAACATAGATCTGTCTGTACTCAACAAACCACAATCTCCAGCTGGAGCACACACAGAAGCCACAGAACGCTGTCTCCGATGTGGATCATTGTGTTAACCATTGTCTTCTTGGGAAGTGGGATATCAATTACTTTGAACACATACATCATAATTAATGATGTCAAAAACATTAAAAATGGACTGAGACTGAACCTATCTCGTCTAATCCATCTTGTGATGGGACTGGTGTGCATTATTCTACAGTGCGCTCTGCCTGCACAAGGCTCACTCTATGTTATTTGTGTTCCTACATTGTTTATTAAGGAAGTATATTTATCATTTGCAGTAATTACGCTTAGAATTATTTACTGTAGCTTTTGGCTCACTGCCTGGCTCTGTGCCTACTACTGTACCAGCATCACCAACTTCAGATATGGACTCTGTGTTTGGTTAAAGAGGATTACCTCAACTTCCCAGATGTTTCTACTTCTACTTTCAGCAGTTGGTTCTTTTCTCATGAGTCTATTATTCATTTGGAATGCAAAAGAAGAAATTGAAGTGCAATCTTCTGAGAATAGTACACTCGGAGTCTATTTTATCAGCGGGATATTTGATTTGAATGAATTATATATAGTAATATTCTTATTTCTTGGCTGCTTTCTGCCCTTCATTCTCTTTCTCTTTTCTATTCTCTTCTATTATTCTCACTTTTAAGGCATATGATCAAAATAAAGAAGAATGATTCTGGATTTTCTTGCTCTAAACTCCTAGCCCACATTAACGCTATAAGAACAATAATTCTACATGTTTTACTATTTGCAAAATTTTTCATAGCTAAGTACATGTTATCCACAGTTAAATTCAGTTCCTCCCCAGATGATATACTCCTAATAAGCTGGTTCATAGTTATGTCTTATCCAACTGCAGAGGCCATCAACGTTATCCAGGTCAACTCTGAGCTCAGGAAGATAATTGTGGAGAAGTTTTGTGCTGTTCTTTTTGCTGGAGAAAGAAGAATATTGAGAATTAGAAAATTGTGCAAATGTTAACATCTTTCTACTATACCAGCATGTGAGATGATATAAGTAAATATTGGGGAATCTCTCTTTCCATTCTATATATCGATGGATTATTTAAACAATGCACTTATAGAGGATTGTGTTGAAGTGAGATAGAGAGTTATAGAGATGTCATGAAATATTTGTTGTACGTGTAATAATAATAATAATATGTGTTATATAAATTATCTCATAAAACCACAGTAAAACAGTTTGTAGCTGTTATTTTTGAAGTATTGCAATTGTATCTAACAAATTATATGGAGTTGAAGCACATTGAAGTATCTGGATCCTTCTGTATGGTTGTCTGCACTTTACTCACTAACCTGCTCTTAATTATTTTCGACTGTGAAAGGGTCACCAGTATATGGTGTGAGACAAGAAGGGGGCAAGGGGAGAGCGATATTGAATTCATTGTATGTAGGTAATATTCTCTTATCACAGTACACCACAAGTTGCTGAATTCTCTGTCCAAGTAACAATTGGGACACTGTGAAGTTGTAAGTAGGATTGGTACTCACCAAAATACTCACTAGCAAGGTTATAATACTCTACACTCCAAACTTTTCAATGAAGAAAGATGTATACTTCATTTTTTAAGTGTTGTTAGTGCATAGTTTCTTGTTTTTCACACAATTTAGTCGTACAGCAAATGGAGGTCTAAAATAAGCTTATATTGTAATATATATTTATCTTATAACCTTTACTGATATAACACCATCATATTATACAGGACTTTACAAGGTGCAGTGCCGTGTGACAGCAATGCTAACTATTGTGGCACCACTGCCCATATATGCTGAAATCAGCAATTATTAGCTGTGTACGGATGTTGGGTGTGTTTTGTTTCTTATGTTGGGATTATACATCACTCGGAAAATATCCGGCTATAGAAATAAATCTATAGAAGTCTCTGGTTGTGATACAAATACAATTAATCTTAATCCATAATCTCCAGGGTTTGGTAGGTGTTACCAATTGCATAGGAACGATGACATGGGAAGATCATATGTTTTACTTCCATCTATTTACTTATACTTTTATCAAATAGCATTTGAAGCAGCTCTTCTTTAGAAGTCATTCCTTAAACCACAGCTATTTTTGGTGTAAAATTAATTATTGAATGTAAATTACATGAGTGGCAATGGGCACGAAAGTTGCTCACAGTTAGGTAAACATGTTTGTAGATTATTGGGAAAAAATTTTATTGGATAGAAAAAAATATATTGATCATTGTGTATTTATCCGGGAGGAAATTGTGAAGTATTTTTCAACTTTCGACTAAATTTATTCATTTGAATTCTATTATTATTTGGTTTACTAGTTACTAAAACAAAATGATATGCTAGACATTCATTTGTTCTACATTCAAAAAGTCAACAATAGGTCAACAATTAAAATGTCGACAGCATTGTTAGGTCGACAATTTGTTTGTAGAGAGCATTATTAGGTCGACAATTCAAATGTAGACAGTATTATTAGCTCGCTAATTTAAATGTAAACAGTATCATTAGGTGACAATTCAAATGTAGACAGAATTATATGGTTATGGTTAGGGTTAGGGTTAGTGTCAGGGATAGGGTTAGGGTGTTAGGGTTAGCGCTAGGGGTAGGGTTAGTGTTACAGATAGGGTTAGGACTAAGTTTAGAGTGTTAGGATTAGGGATAGGGTTAGGGGTAGGGTTAGCGATAGTTTAGGTCTATGGTTATAGATATTATTGTCGACCTAATATTACTATCTACATTTCAATTGTAAAAGTCAATAGGCGATCTGTGCTTCCTTAAATATGACAGAATTTTACTGCCAATTAGGGAGAAGTGAATGGAGGGGATTCAGATTCTCCAACATTTAGTGTTCAATGTATAGTTCCCAGGCGCAGAGTGTATCAGTATAAATAAGCACAAATAAGAAATACGTATTGTGTCCAATATATAGACTTGTGTGTATATATATATATTATTGATCATACAGATCAGATAAATACATAATCAATATCCGACAAAAACATTGCAAATGAATTTCAGGAAGTAGCATCCATCAAATGTTGCTAATAGGCATAGATTAATACCAAACACCTTATGGCAATATTCAAAAAAAATAATTTGAAAAAGAACCAATTAATTAACATATAGATTCTGTTAATGACTATAAGGACAGGGAGTTCAATTAATATATTCCATAGACAAAAAACCTTACGGTTTAACATGTCCGATTAAGGTTCCTTACACACCATCTAAACTGTAAGAAAACCATTGAAACTGTTCTACTCAAACTCCAAAAAGCAATGAAATTACGACGATTAAGGCAGGAACCTTAATGGACGTGTTACTTGTGCAATACAGACATGGTATGTTATCACATCCTGTGGTTAGCTGCAGATTCAGCACTATCATGTAGTGAGATTGCTGTCACTCACACAATACAGACATGGTATGTCATCACATCCTGCGGTTAGCTGCAGATTCAGCACTATCATGTAGTGAGATTGCTGTCACTCACACAATACAGACATGGTATGTCATCACATCCTGCGGTTAGCTGCAGATTCAGCACTATCATGGAGTCAGATTGCTGTCACTCACACAATACAGACATGGTATGTCATCACATCCTGCGGTTAGCTGCAGATTCAGCACTATCATGTAGTGAGATTGCTGTCACTCACACAATACAGACATGGTATGTCATCACATCCTGCGGTTAGCTGCAGATTCAGCACTATCATGTAGTGAGATTGCTGTCACTCACACAATACAGACATGGTATGTCATCACATCCTGTGGTTAGCTGCAGATTCAGCACTATCATGGAGTCAGATTGCTGTCACTCACACAATACAGACATGGTATGTCATCACATCCTGCGGTTAGCTGCAGATTCAGCACTATCATGTAGTGAGATTGCTGTCACTCACACAATACAGACATGGTATGTCATCACATCCTGTGGTTAGCTGCAGATTCAGCACTATCATGGAGTTAGATTGCTGTCACTCACACAATACAGACATGGTATGTCATCACATCCTGTGGTTAGCTGCAGATTCAGCACTATCATGTAGTGAGATTGCTGTCACTCACAAAATGGTGGAGCTGCTAATTCACATATTTGTGTGTTCACTGGAATACACACATACTGTACTATTACATTTTCTTAGTTTAGCTTTATCGTAGTTTAGGGCCTGCGTGTCTTAGAAAGAGACATTAGAGCAACTTTATAAAAAAGTAGAACTACAAAAACCCTGCAGAGCATTCCTCCCTCCAAAACTGTGCCTGTTAATAAAAGATACCTGCAGAACATAGCTCATTACCAAACAGTATTTGCTCCCGAAAGATCAGTGTAGAGCATCCCTCCAACCAAAACATTCCCCGCTGCTGACAAACCCCTGCAGAGCATCCTTACACTCAACATACTATGACCTCCTGACAAATCCCTGCAGAGCATTCCTACCACCAACACTGTTCCTGCTCCCAACAAATTCCTGCAGAATATCCCTCCTCCTGAAACACAATACTTGCTCCTGACATAACCCTGTAGAGCATTCCTCCCTCCAACACTGTGCCTGCACCAAGAAGATACCTGCAGAACATAGCTCATCACCAAACAGTATCTGCTCCCGAAAGAATCCTGCAGAGCATTCCTCCACCCAAAACACTCCCTGCAGCTGACAGACCCCTGCAGAGCATGACTCCACTCAACATACTAACCCCTCCTGTAGAGCAATCCTCCCTCTAATATTGTGCCTGCTCCTAAAAGATAGTTGCAATACATGCCTCCTCACCAAATATGGTTCCTGCAGCTGACAGATCCCTGCAGAAAATCTCTCTGTGCATTTGGATAACACTATTTTGCAGATTGCAAAAACATTTTCCGATAAAGTCTTGTTGGCTTTATGTATCCTTAAAAGTTAGCTTAGGGCTTGTAATAAAATTAAATGGCAAACATTGCTCTCCAATCAACCAAACTAAGCAGAGGATTATACACCAATTTAATGTAATTTAACTCTAATGTAATTTTGTAGTTCTACTTTTTATGAAGTTGCTCTAATGTCTCTTTCTAAGCTAAGAAAATGTAGTGTCGGGAGAACTGAATTATCATCCTCCGATCCAAGCTTGTGTCCTCCGGAGCTAAGTCTTTCTATCAGACCTACCATGTGATGTATCCAGGCCTTGGCTGGTGATATTGCTCTGTCTCTTGGCTACTTTACATGCAATTCTGCTATCAGTGGGGTGGGTGGCAACAGCCACAACAGGTAAGTTATGTATTATCCTTCAGAAGGAGCCAGCTATATTATGAGGATATCCCAGCCATAAGGTTGAAAATGCAAGGCTCCTACGCATAGTGTTTAGCAGTTTTGCGCCATTATTGTCCCAGTAGATCTCAGTCATATGGTCTCCGGTGGAAACAAAGTCTTCTCAATAGTTTTCTCACATTTTAAATGGTCCTTAATTGGACATGTTAAACCATAAGGTTTTTCGTCTGTAGACACATACAATTAAGTGCAAAAACATAGATAGTACCCACATTTAGATATAAAATACATCCTAAATTACTTAATCCAAGCACCAAATGTAGCATAAAATTATTTAATGATGAATAATATACTGCAGCTGATATTGTTTCTGGTGTAGTCTCCTTTGTTGCAAAGTGCATGGGACTTAATTATCATTTACTTGCTGACAATTTTGTCAGCTTAATCTACAGTTACTTATGCGACATCTAGACCAGCCCAGACTGTTTATATGTTACACAATAATTAAACTTGTTTCTAAGATAATTGATCTTAACTGTTATTCTTGATGGATTTGGCATCTGCAGCAATATTGAGGGCCATGACAGCACTGTAGAGAGCTAATAATAGCTGCATAGTAGGGATATAATAATGGCAGCACAGTAAGGAGCTAATCATGGCAGCACAGTAAGTATCTAATCATGGCAGCACAGTAGATAACTGATCATGGCAGCACAGTAAGGAGCCGATCATGGCAGCACAGTAGGGAGCTGATAATGGCAGCAGATAAGCATCTGTGAATATACCGGGGCTTATGTGTAGCTCTTTTGCCCACTCAGTGCTAGCTGGTAGACCTGAAGGCAGCCCTATGTATTGGCTGAGTGTACTCTGTACCTCTATGAGTTCCCATGTAATTTCTTTGTTATACTATCGCTTATAGTGCTTAGAATTATGTAAATTTGACAACAAAAGAACACAATATGCATACACAAAAAAAAATGCTTGAGAAAATAGGTCACTTCTGAAAAAATAACTGTAAAATATTTCCTGGTCTTGTTTAAGGAAAAATAAGCCAAAAACAACATAATTTAGACATTTTAAATCTGTGACTGATACGAACAACATACAAATCGGCTTCTGTCGCACCACCAACTTGCAAAAACAAAATATACATTACTATTTTTATTGTATTATGTAACACTTAATAATACTTGCCAAAATGCTTAGTTTTTCAACCACTGTAATAAGTACCAATATTGTCTTTAAAATTATATTAGTACACTGCATTCATGCATCTCTTATATATATATATATATATATATATATATATATATATATATATATATATATATATATATATATCTATGGATGTATTTGGATGTATTTATGGGTACCAGATAGAAGACAGATATAGCTGATCCGTGATGATTTCTGGATCTCAGACATCTTAATGTTCCTCATATATATATATATATATATGAGATGTATGAATACAGTGTACTAATATAATTAAAAATACATAATATAGCACATGTCGTGCTGTTTAGGACGACAAATGGCCCCCAGTTCATTCTTGAAGACCAACACAGAGAGACAGAAATAATCATGGCTTTCCTCATTGTGCTGAACATTGTCAAGACAGCAGCAAAATGTCATTTTGTATAGAATTTATGTAGTTAATGATATTTACATTTTGCTGGCCTATGTGAACCATCATGTACTGGATCACTATATGGCTTTAAGAGAGGATATAATTGTAACCATAACTATACAGTAGTAATTGTAACCAAAACATATATTGTATTTTCTTCCATAATACCTATTACTTTCAATATGTAGCCACTATTTCTGTTTTCCTGGCCCTCCACCTATAGTTATTGCAGTGTCAGACAGTGTTAGAGACTAGATTAGAGCAGGTAGCACTGGACACTCAGTATCGGTAGATGTGTGAAGGGAACTGTTGGACAGGACAGTGAACAGTAGTATTGGGCCAATGTGGGATGACTGTTCCTTAGATGATTTTCTTGAAGACACTGTATGGCAACTTTCTACTCCAGGGACTTTCCAGAAAATCAGCATATACTAAATTATTGTGTAGACTAAATTTATGGTAGCACTATACCAAGAGCAGGGAGGGTAGTGAGAATAGATGGCAAACATTAAAGAGACTGTATTTCAAGAGGATTATAATATTAATGGTTCAAAGACAGAGACAAAGTTTATCACTGTGTATGACTATATATATATATATATATATATATATATATATATATATATATATATAAATTACCTATATGTATTCATTACCTTCAAATTATTGAATGACATTAGAGGTGGACTCTCGTCCCAAGAGTCTGCTCTTCAATTTGGGATTTCCAAGGAGTAAAATAAAACATTGTACTGATGGATATGACAATAGAAACAGACGGAAGAACATCCATATTGCAGGTTCCAGAAAGTAAGACACTACAGTCAAGTAAGTAATCATAATTAGGTAGGTTAGGTCCAACATCAGACGCAGAGTCATTGTCACAGCTGCCCGAACCAGAGCCTGGATCTGAGGAGATGAGCTGACCTGTGATACATTCTGCCTGATCTTCCAGACGTGTTGTATTAGAGACGTCACACTGAGTCCAATACAGATAAGAGTCAGGATAAAAGGCACGGTGTAACTGACCAACAATTTGAACACACCATAGTAGATATTCTCATTTATTTTAACATATAATGGCTCATCAGTAATATTTATATTATGAAGAACTCTTATGTGTGCTGTCCAGAAAAATGGTAAATTAACCAAAGCTGAACATATTGCCGCTCCTATGAGTAGTTTGTTAATGGATGAGGAGAACCACATTTTCAACCGAAGGAAGATCCGGTGGGAAACATTGACGAGTTTCACACAGTAGCAGATGGAGAGCCAGGTGGTGTTCCAAAAACTCATATTGTACACAACAAACATGACATATTGAGCAATGAATAATAAATTTCGGAAATGTTCTCTCTGTGTCGGAAAAAAACACAAGTAACTATTCAACAACACTGAGCACTCTAGAAGGACACTAGTGAGAGCCATAGTGAACAGGATTTTATCACAGACACCAGGACTAGTGGTCTTTCTCCAGAGTCTGATGTACACAGTGAGGATAGATGAGTTTATGATGATCCCATGTGCCCCGATGATAACTATAATGATGTTTATCACAATCTGCTCAGCCAGCTGCATTCTGTAAAACTGGACGACTTGTCTTGTTTCCTTTGGTATTAATAACAGCAGATCTGAACAAGTGTCAGTGGCATAATGATTTCATACTGGGCAGAGTGAGGAAGGAACGTGATGATGAATGCAAATCTGTTCAATATAAGGTTTCCCTCTGCATATTTTGGTTAATGTCATCAGTGAAACTTGAAGAGATGGGAGGAGAGGATGCTACAACAGGGTAACAGATGAAAAGGTAAATTATACTAATTGTACATACATAATTGTGCATTCAATGAACCAGTGAAAGGTAACAACAGAGAGGACAAGGATTAAATATTATTACAGTTACTTTCTACTCAGTATATAAGACACAGAATGTATTAAAGAGGGAACATGATATCTCTCTACATTTGTACGTTTTATGGGTATTGGGAAGCCAGGCTATATGTGAACAATATTAGTAAACACATTTTGAAATTAGTTACGATGTGTTCCTCCTCCCTCACTAAACTAACAACAGTAATAAGTGTTCTGGGCAGGGGTAGATTGGGATTTTCCAGTTTAAGACCAGTATTTCTGTCCAGAAACAAATAATTTTATCTTAAAAGTCATCTAGTGGGTACAATCACTTCTGGCTTTTGTTAGTTCTGTACAGGCTGATTAAACATTGCAGTCATATTAGCATAGGTACAAACACTGCAGATGGAAATATCTGCATTATTTCCCCAGCTCTGTTTTTCTAGCTCTTACAAATTATATATTATTAGTTCCATCAGTTCGATATATTAGTTCTCAGACTTCTGCTGGGTAGTTTATTTAAATATAGAAAAGGGTAGTATTAGAGGCATCAGACGGGGAAGGGGTACATTTCAATAAGGTAGCTCACATATGTTACACAGTAACACTATTTATTTATAGGGAGGAAACCAAATCCACCAAAAATGGCTATTTTTAGTTTTTTGCAGGGAGACACACTATTATTTTTATATGACTTTTAGTTTTCACTTATTTTGTTTAATATTTCCAGTAGTCTTATTTAGCAGGCATACAGTTCAACTCCTGTCTAGTTCCATGCAATATGTAGCAGGATAGCACCAGGGTCATGGTGGTGATACCAGAGGAACCTATCTACATGATGTGTGAAAACAAGAGAGAGTTACGCACAGAGATAGAACTGATGTTGAACATTGTACGTTGGAGGTGGATGAAAAGCTAGAAATATTGTTTCCTGCACTCAAATTTTGTGAATTGCTGGAAATATCATAATAATTTTTAAAAAATGGAAATTTACCCAAAGACCTCAGCACTGGTCCTAATTTTTAAGGACCATATTTGCTTAAAGTTAAAAATATATATTATATGTAAAAAGGGCAGTATTGCATCCCCCCTCTATAGTGAATACCAGTCCTAGATGCAGGACTTGTACTTCTGGGGGTGGGGCCATAAAACTCCACCCCCTCCTAGAAGCTTCCAAACTTTCTCACTCCCAGTATAAAGGAGATGTCACTAAGACAGATTCATATTGAATCATAGTGAATCAAAGCAAATTAAAGTGAATTATACTGTAAATCACTTTGTAGTTGCCCTATAAATACATATCTGTTCTTAAATCTCTGGTATGACGCAGAAGACAGTGAATGTAAACTTCATTTACTGTCAATTTTCAGAAATTATTAATACTTTGAAAAACTGATACATAGAGATCAATGATTATGTCAGCATTAATACAGCAATATATTATACTTAGCATGTAAGTGACATATAATGGGTGCAGTTACTTTCAGCAGAGTAAATATAACCAGGCTAAATAGACAGCGCCGCGATCATGTGTGTATAGAAATGCTCACATGATCATGGCGTCAGCGTCCCTCTTCCCCTCTCGGCTTGCAATGAATGTCGGGAGTGACATCCAGTGAAGACCCACGCACAGAAGAAGACAGAAGAGAGAAGAGAGAAGAAAAGAAAATAAAGATGAAAGAAAGCAGTACAGAGGTAAGTGAAAGAGGAGAAACGCAGAGAGGCACAGGGGCATAAAGAAAAGAGGGACAAGCAGCATGGCACGGGGGTTAAAGAAAGGAGGGACAAGCAGCATGGCACAGGGGGTTAAAGAAACGAGGGACAAACAGAATGGCACAGGGGGTTAAAGAAAAGAGGGACAAGCAGCATGGCACAGGGGGTTAAAGAAAAGAGGGACAAACAGAATGGCACAGGGGGTTAAAGAAAAGAGGGACAAGCAGCATGGCACAGGGGGTTAAAGAAAGGAGGGACAAGCAGCATGGCACAGGGGGTTAAAGAAAAGAGGGACAAACAGAATGGCACAGGGGGTTAAAGAAAAGAGGGACAAGCAGCATGGCACAGGGGGTTAAAGAAAAGAGGGACAAACAGAATGGCACAGGGGGTTAAAGAAAAGAGGGACAAGCAGCATGGCACGGGGGGTTAAAGAAAGGAGGGACAAGCAGCATGGCACGGGGGGGTTAAAGAAAGGAGGGACAAGCAGCATGGCACGGGGGGGTAAAAAAAGGAGGGACAAGCCGCATGGCACATGGGGTTAAAGAAAAGAGGGACAAGCAGCATGGCACAGGGGTTAAAGAAAAGAGGGACAAACAGCATGGCACAGTGGGATAAAGAAAAGAGAGAGACGAAGACAGTATGGCACAGGGGGATGATAAAAGAAGGGGGCAGAGGCAGCATGGCACAGGGGGATGAAGAAAAGGGCAAAGGCAGCATGGAGGGCACAGTGTGATCATAAGGGGGCATAGCGTGGTGATGATAAAGGGGCACAATATTGTGTGTGTTATGGTACGGAGCTTTTGGCAATGTAGTGTGTGAGAGGTAGATGGTGGCTAATTAATGGTTGCTATTTTGTTTGCGGGGTAATGAGAATACTATTTTAATTTTGGGGCTGGAGGAAGGCCTAATTATTAATCATGGATGCTATTGATTTAACGGTGGGGCTGGCTGTAATTTTCTAAATGTAGCCATTTTTTTCCCAAATAGGTCCTTTAACATTCCAGGATCCAGACAAGCCGCAACTAAAGAAACCAGCAGCCACATGCAGTAAAAGTGAGAAGAACAGGTAGGACAGAGCAGCACAGTGTGTGTAATGTTGTGATTCTAGTAGGGACAATGCCAATGTTTGGTGAGTGTTTGGTGAGCCCAGTGGGTGCAGGTCAAGGCTGAACTCTTTCTGTACACACTGCATTCTTCCAATACTACACAAGGGTGCTAGATGTCCTGAAAGTCAGGAGTGCTTGGACAAATGTCACACTCCGGGGAATTCAGGACCTAATGATTTTGTTGTGCTAGCCACGCCCCAATGGCGCATTGCCACGCCCCCAATTGTGTGACCACACCCCTGAATTTTTTTTTTGCTTACTCAACTATAAGGGCAGGGGGGGCATCAATTAGTTGTACCGGGGCTCTGAATTCCTCTTGGCAGCCCTGTGTAACAGTATTGAAAGATGTAAACTAATAAGACACATTATAAAGTATTTTTAAATCAAATAATTGTGTCAAGGCTGCTATAAAATTATATAAGGCTAAAACCAGCAATAACATAATATTTTATATTTTGTATATTCATAGCTGTCTGATGGGGTATGGAATATAGCACTGTTTTTATTGAAAAATTTAAATTGTCCCTGCTTAAATGAATGAACGAGACCCACAGGCATTAATATGTAAAGGTGTACATGTCATCATCATCATCAACATTCATTTATATAGCGCCACCAATTCCACAGTGCTGTACAGAGACATGTCACATCAAAGTCCAACTTTGTCCCTCTTTAGTTTCATATCCTTTCACCTAAAACTCATTTTTTTACTCTCATTTATGGCCTAAACTAATGATGATTATAAAGGGACATCAGGGGGTAAATGTATCAAGCTGAGAGCCTCCGACGGGTTTAAAATGTGGAGAAGTTGCCTAATCATTTTGTAGAAGGTACTAAATAAATGATAACTAGAATCTGATTGGTTCCTGTTGACAACTTCTCCAATTTTCAAACCCGCCGGAAACTCTCAGCTTGATACATTTACCCTCAGGACTGTTATATAGTGATTGTGTATGTCTTGAACTGGTTATTACATTCTTGGAATGCATCTGGAAATATGCTAAAGTCACAATATTCCCATTTATAATATAAGAATTGGAGAACACCAGCTCTGAGCTTGTTCAATATTAAAGCTTCTTCGTGGAGTGGACTTCCACTAAATATGTACCCTCTCCAGTCCTTTAGCTCCTTACAATAATCTCCCTTTACATAAGCAAATCTCATTTCTGCACTGCTCTTCAAAATAAATCACCTGGTGCTCCTCCTCCATACATCAGGGGGTGACGTCCTCACTCCCCTCAGTCTTCTCCCAGTACTCCTCTGCCTGTGCAAACCTCAGCTTCATAGGCACCAACATCTTTCTCCATAAATCCATGTACCCTGGTGGATATCTAAATGCATTTATGGAAATCATGGGGTACAACCAATCCACAGCTGCTTCTGTCCTGCACAGTGAACCATTTGTGTTTTTTAAATTTAAATCTTTAACTTGGGATTCACAAGGGCTGTCTAAGTGATTAAATGCTAAGAGAGGTGTAATAGCTGCCCACAGAGATCACTAGAATTATAAAGCTAGCAAATCGATATTTATCTGGAAGCTCATGTCTACAATGGCTCAAACAGTTATTTTTATCTTCAAATAATATTAAGTTTAGGATATCCAAATTATTACAAGGCAAGGCAAAGTAAAGTCAGAATATTTTGTGTACAGCAACTAAATATCACACTAAACAGAATCATAATTCATTGTAATTTAAGTCATAATTGAGTCTTCTGTAATATTTTGAGGATAGTTAAGACATATTGTACAGAAAAAGATATGCTAATGACATAGGATTAGAGATGAGCGGGCGCGGTTTCTTTGAAACTGAACCCACCCGAACTTCCGGGATCTCGCGCCTATTCAGATTCCAAAATGAGGCAAAACGTCTTTGTGACGTCGTCGGATCTTGGATCTCGCTAGTTTTAGAATAAATAAATACCCGCTTCCACGGTGATCTATTACCATTTGAGAGAGGGACAGAGAAGGGTTAGGTCACAGTATAGAGCAAGGAAAGTGATAGAGTAGAAATAGGAGGGTGTGTATGTTTCTGATTTTGCACTACAAAGTGTTTGGGGTGTCATATTTTCCCCCTTCTAAAAAAAGCTGTATTTTCTCAGTGCTGAAATCCTAATATAGCACTGTATTTGTCTAAATTTGCACTACAAAGTGTTTGGGGTCTCGAATACCCCCTTCTAAAAAAAGCTGAATTCTCTGAGTGCTGAAATTCTAATATAGCACGGTATTGTTTAGGGAGGGCCTAGCAGGGATTAAACTGTATTTTTCTGAATTTGCACTATGTTGAAGAATCTTCTCCTATGATATGATTCTCAAGCTATTTCATGCATTGTTCAAAGTATCTCCCCTCCTCCCAGCCACATGGCAACATTAGCTATTTTGCATGTGTTTGTAAAACCCCACACACAACTCAGGTATTAAAGCTGTTATCTGAAACTGACCAAATAGAGACAAAGGAGGGTGTTGGAACACTGGGAGGGTCACTTGCTTTTTACTGTTGGACACATACACAGTGGGAAGAACTGCCAGGGGTGATGAAATCATCTCCCATGAATACAAGAAGCTCCACGTGTGTGTGGTGAATCGCCGCACACATGCTGCTGCTGGGGAGGCTTGGAGTTTCCGGGTCTGGACTATAAAAAAGTCCAGACCCGGGACTCCCCCTCTCTCTTGCTGCCTGCTGCCCCTGGACAATGAGCCTTACACTGCACTACACTAGGGCCACAATACACTACAGAAAACATATAGGACACACTACACTACAGAAAAGGTATATTATAGATATACTACACTACACAAAATATACATAATATAATGCACTACAGGAAAAATCTATAGAAAACCTACACTAAGCTACAGGAAAGGATTCTATACTACAAGAATGTTCCCTACACTGCAGACTAAGAAGTGGATCCAGGATACAAGGATTCAATAGGTTTCTTTGATAATATATACATAAAACTATATGTATGTTTCTAATGTGGATTTAACTATTTATATACATATGACTGTGTAGCTACTGTCTGATATCTGTCATAGTTAAATCAATATTATAAATACTGATTCTTATCAAGGATACATATGTAAAGCTAGGATAGTGTAAGGAATAACGGTGGTGAACCTAGGATTAATGTTATATTAACATACTATGTTATGTTAAAAAACGTTATAATATATGTGTGAACTGTGAACACAAGCTTTTCTGTGTTAACAGTAAACCCACCCGAACTTTGGGTATCCAAGTACCGAGCCGCGTAGTTCGGAATCCAAATCGAGGCTGAACGTCATTGTGACGTCGTCGGATCTCGGGGCTCGGTTCTCGTGAAGATTATAAATATACGCCTCTACAGCAATCCATCGCCATTTAATAGAGGGAGAGAGCAGAGTGTAGTCACAGGCTGATTAGAGCAGGAACAGAGAATGCAATATTCTTATTCCAATTGAGCTATCAAAAATTGCTAGAGAAGAGAGGAGGATAGAGGATTTTTTTTCAATATTTGGCACTCCCCAGTGCTTTTGGGGTGTCCCCCATAATTGTGCTCAAATCTTTCTAGCTGTCAAAATTACTATCTGTCAGCAGTATCTACCAAATAA
This sequence comes from Mixophyes fleayi, assembly GCF_038048845.1. NCBI lineage: Eukaryota > Metazoa > Chordata > Amphibia > Anura > Limnodynastidae > Mixophyes > Mixophyes fleayi. The sequence goes on along the minus strand of NC_134408.1, from coordinate 2,497,396 downwards.
TTTCTAGCACTCCACAGTGCTTTTGGGGTGTCCCCCATAATTGTGCATAAATATTTCTGGCTGTGTACTTTCTATGTAAGTGTAGGGTGCAATCTGCCCCCAAAGAGGAAAGGGACTTGGGGCATTTCCATTCCATATCACGTACCATCTTGAAAGGCTGCTGTTTAAGCAATTTCTCCTTAACGGTAGGGTGTCATACACAGAGTGACCCCAAACTGGCTTTTTCCATTTCTCTTAATATTGTACAGTCTATAACAGCTGATTTTTTTTTGTATTTTCGACAAGTGGAGGGGGGCCTAAAGAGCCAGAAACCAAACTGGCTTTGTCCATTTCAATTAATATTGTACAGTCTATAACGGCTGAATTTTTTGTTTTTTTTGACAAGTGGAGGGGGGCCTAGAGAGCCAGAAACCAAACTGGCTTTGTCCATTTCAATTAATATTGTACAGTCTATAACGGCTGAATTTTTTGTTTTTTTCAACAAGTGGAGGGGAGCCTATAGAGACAGAAAGCAAACTGCCTTTTTCCATTTCTTTACCTATTCAACTATAAGTGTAGGGTGTAATATACATCCAAAGACGATGGCTGCATTGCCAATATGCATAGATGGAGAGGAAGACAATCTGTTTTGTGTGTAGAATAAATGAAGGCCTACCTACCAGGAATTAAAACTGTTTTTTGGATGATTTATTACCTGTTCAATTAGATTACTTATCTATGAAATAGTTGGAGCACTAAATTGAGTTATCTTAGGCCCAAAAACATTGATTTTCCAACAAAATAGCAAAACAAAACCAAACAAAACCAAAACCAAAACCAAAACACGCAATGGCGATTTTGCAAAACCAAAACACGACGGTAATCCAGATTCAGAACCGAATCCAAAACCAAAACACGGGGGTCAGTGACCATCTCTAATTTAAATACATACATATGTTGTGAGTATTGGTTATTTATAACGAATATATACTGTGAATACTGCTGAGATACAGTGGTTAACGGATAATTAATTCTGTGAAGCTTAAGTGTTATTTAGTGTGGTCAAAAGACTGAGTAAGGTAACATTGTGTAAGGAAAAGTGCAAAAAAGTGTGAATTTTATAACGAGTGTGTCTGAGAACAGAATAAGAGGACAGCGTGCGCATGTAAGGCGCTACCACAGGGCCTTTTACACACTAATAAGTGTAGGGTAAAATATACACCTAAAGACGAGTGCTCCATTGCTGAGAGTCAAAAATGAAGGAGAAGACAAGCAGGCTTGTCTGTAGAATTTGCAGGCAAATTCTACAGCAGGCAAATTCTACAGCATATAGTGAAAGGAAAAAAGGGCGCTTCTTTAAATTAATGAAATGTGTACAAGTGTATAAAATCATTTGAAACGGCAGCCAAGGACAAATAGGACCAATGTGCAAGTGCAAATAAAAGAAAAATGTTGTCCGGCGCTCAGAAACAAACAGAATTTAAAAATCACTGTGTCAGCATAAACATAAAGGAGAATTGTGTGCACAATATAGCTATATTGGGGTTAAGCTCACCTGCCGGACGTCAAGGCATCTCCTGTAGGTGAGTCCCTAAGCTAGTGATACAAATTTACATTCAGGGTGTTCCATTTAAAACCTTCCCCTGAACCTCCATCTTATAAAGCCTGCAGCACCTTTGTAAGGAGTGGTCAACTCCCAAAAAACTAGAAAATAGTGAAAGGAAAAAAGGGCGCTTCTTTAAATTAATGAAATGTGTACAAGTGTATAAAATCATTTGAAACGGCAGCCAAGGACAAATAGGACCAATGTGCAAGTGCAAATAAAAGAAAAATGTTGTCCGGCGCTCAGAAAATTCTACAGCAGACAAATTCTACAGCAGGCAAATTCTACAGCAGGCAAATTCTACAGCGTTATATAGATAACACCCAAAGACGAGTGCTCAATTGCTAAGAGTCATCGATGAAGAGGAAGACAAGCAGGTTTGTCTGTAGAATTTGCGGGCAAATTCTCCTACGTTATATACGTAACACCCAAAAGAGAAGAGCTCCATTGCTCCATTGCTAATTGTATTTGCTGAAATAGAAATGATAGGCCTGTCTGGCTTGGTCTAAATCTGCAGTTACATTTTATTGTACCATAGCTCACTCAGAAACAGGAGAGGTGGCAGGGTTCAGTGCTGAAACAGAAATTGTAATAATAGGGCTGTCAGTGTTCTTCAAGTCTCAGTGACATTGTATTGTGCCATAGCTCATACAGAAACAGGAGGGGTGACATTGTTGGTGTCACTCTCCAGTCTCAGTCACGATTATACTAATCCCTCTATCTCATGTGCTAAAGCCTATGTTGAAATGCATACTGGTTTTAAGTCAGGGAAATAAAAATGTAAATAAAAAGCTTTTACCTTTTTAAAGAAAAAAAAACCTCTCTAAAAAAGGTGAAAGTTTACTGTAGAAAAACATAAAATTACCAAGAAACCATTCTACCCAAAATATTACCAGGCATACCAGCATCAGGTAGCTCCCTTCTCTTAGCTAGATTTCAGCACCTGCTGCAGTCTACACTGTCATCAAATTCACCCTCATCATTGTGTACATCTTCCTCAAACAATACTAATTTATCCCCGCTGGAATCCACCATCCCAGAAGTCTGTGTACTTTGATGTAATTGCCAATAATGGCCTTTCTCATGGAATTTGAAGTTAATTTTATGGCAGAGCTGTCATGACTTTTGGGCAATTCTTTTACATCAGAGCAAATGTCAAAATGTTGTGCTGACTCATCTGCATCACCACTGGGTGTCTTGGGAAAGCTAAGTTTTTTCAGAGAAGCAGTTGCTAGAGAAATTGAAGGAGTAGATGTCATTACAAGATGTTGATAGCTCTTGGATCCTGGTGAAGCAAATTAAGTCCTAGATCTACAATTACATTATAGTTAGAAGATTTGCTTAGTTTTATTTCATCCATAAAATTTTTCTAGCTGCGTCTCAAAAAGTATAATTAAGGCAATCACTTGACTCAAGCTAACCTCGTCCCCACTCCCTTTACAGGTGACTACTTCGCTGGACTAAAGTACATTCCCTTCAAATGCTAGTCTTCTTGCAGCTGCTGCATTCTCCTACATGCTGTTGCAGAATCCCGAAAATTACAATACATTTTTTCAGGACACGAACAGCATCTCCTGCATGTCATTGTCATTTTTTAAAAGTTCTGTAACACCAAGTTGATTGTGTGAGCAAAACAAGAAATGTGAAGGCACCCCCCCCCCCCCTGCTGCAATGCTCTAACAATATTGGTGTCGTTATCAGAAATAACATATCCAGAGTCCAAGTGGGATAAACCATGTTGCAATGACATCCCTTAGTTTTTGTAACAGATTGTCAGCTGTATGCCTCTTACTGAAGCCGCTGGTACAGAGAGTAGCCTGCCTCTGAAAAATGTGACGTACTTGGGTACATGCTGCTGCTGTTCCTGCTGGTGAAGGTGAATCACCAACTCAGTGGACTGTCACAGTCATATAATCTTTAGTTCTGCTTGTCCCCATATCTGTGGGTAGAGTGGGTAGAATGGCATTTTGCAGCCCAATAATTACATTTTTACAAACTTTCTGGTAGAGGTGAGGAATAGCTTTTTTAGTAAAATGGTGTTGTGATGGAATTTGGTAATAGGGACAGAAGACCTCAAGTAACTATATAAAACCAGCTGCATTAATAGTGGACATTGGACGCAGATCTAATAATAGTATAGTCCCCATGGCGTCTGTGATCCGCTTTGCAACTGGGTGACAGCTTTCTTCCTCTAGCGAAGATTGTTTAATAGTCAATTGTTGCAAACTACTTCTCAGTGTAAGATTGACCCCCAGCAGCAGCAACAGCGGGGATAACGCTCAATAATTCTTCAGAGGAATCATGGATAGTGGAGAAGTCATCTAGCCTTAGCAACTTGGATGCAGGACTAAGTCCCTTCACTTGTGAGGATATTGATGATGAAGGTGTTGGGGTGTGTAGATTTCAGGTGCTGGGATCTAGATGAGAGAAGGGAGGTAGATGATGCTGGACTGCTTGCTGTTATTTTTTTAACATTTCCCAACAGCTTTCCATGAACTCGCTTTAAATGCCGTAACATGGATGAGGATCCTAGATGGTTAAGGTCCCCCTACCTCTACTGAGTGTGGCTTTAAAAACGCTACAAAATGGCTAGAAAACTGTTGTCAGGATTTGTGTAAAAATTATTCCACACATAGGAGGTGGATTGTTGGTCTTATGCCCAGGCATGACAATGGCCTTTTTCTTGTCACTGGCAAGAACTGCTGCAATCTTTGTTTGAAAGTGTATAAAAATATTATTGTGACCTGTGAGGTGGTCAAAATTGAATGCAAATGACTGGAAATGAGTGTTAGTAAGGTTAATAATAATGAAGGTATAAATTAATACCGAAATTATGTGATTTTACCCCAAAAATTGATTTTTGTAAAAAATAGCTAAACAAAACCAAAACAAGAAAGGCCGGTTTTGACAAAACCAAAACCAAAACCCGAAGGTAATCCAGATCCAAAACCAAAACTGAAACACGGAGGTCAGTGAGCATCTCTACATAGGATACAACTTCTAAAAAAGAGCGAGTGAATGTAGACAATAACCAGAGGAACAACTGGTGATCAAAGATGACTATTATTAGACAATGGCAAATTAAGTGCCAAAAATACGATAAGGATTTCAATGCATTGTGTGTAATGTATTCAAAGTTATCATCACAACAAAATGATCCATTCAGGAGAGTACTGGGCAGCACGGTGGCTCAGTGGTTAGCACTTCTGCCTCACAGTGCTAGGGTCTTGAGTTCAATTCCCTACTATGGCCTTATCTGTGTGGAGTTTGATGTTCTCCCCGTGTTTGCGTGGGTTTCCTCAGGGTGCTCTGGTTTCCTTCCACACTCCAAAAACATACAAGTAGGTTCATTTGCTTCTATCAAAATTGACCCTAGTCTCTCTCTCTCTCTCTGTCTGTCTGTGTGTGTATGTTAGTGAATTTAGACTGTAAGGGACTGATGCGAATAAGTTCTCTGTACAGCGCTGCGGAAGTGGCGCTATATAAATAAATGGTGATGATGATGATTCAGGAGAGAACTGGTGATCCCCATGGAGTGTGGGATTTAAAGCCCAATGCACATTACCAGCATGGGTATCACTAATCATATTATTCAGGAGCAACAGTAATGCAAACACTTAATTGGGTGAATCTGATTTTAGAGCAGTGCTCCCTATTGGATGCCCTATATTAGACTTATAGGGATGTGTAGGCTGAAACTTGTTGATTAACATGAACAACAGATATAAGAATGTTCTTATATATCATTGCTCTTCCTGTAGAACCATTTACCACAGGAAAAGTTGGAGTAAGGATGTGACGGACTTCAAATGGTTATTGACCTTCGACATAGATATAATTGGAAGACTGGACTACATAAACTTAAATGGTTAATGAAGATGTAGTAGGGGAACATGGAAGACACTACAAAGATGGAGTTATTTTAAGTGAAAAAGTAAGAGAATTTTCTTACTTTATGATTACCATTGAAGCAAATTTTATAGAGGGTATTTTTAGTCTAATGTTAAGTAGATTCATTGTGGAACATACCTGTGATGCCTATCTGCAATTTTCTTAACAATAAGTTGTTTTGCCTGTGGCCACCTGAATTTTTTTTAAATGCCCTTTGTTCATACTGTTGCTTTAACAGAAACTTTCTGAGGGTTTGCAAAACCGATGGTTTTCAAAAAGCACTTTAGACATCTCTATACCAATTATTTCCACCTAAAAAATATAAACCGCAAAAATCATCAAGATTTGATTTTGCAAATCACTGAAAAATCGATCTGAAAATGTAGGTGGTTGTGAGAGGTGAGAGAGCTGAAACCTCTAGCTATCGTGCTTGTCAACATGTTTTTATAATGCCCCCATACATAGAGCTGCCTGGCCCGTAGAAATATTGGGCCCCGCCTGGAGCCCCATGACCATTTCATACCAGGGAAAAATATATCTTGTGGTCCATATATTAATATACTAAACATTTATGCCCCTTATTTTAACATAAAAATGATTTCTGAGCTGTGTTTAATACAATAACTAATGGTGTCCCCTATTTTAATATAATAACAAAAAGGTGCCCCCTTTTAAATATAATAATTAATTAAAGCCCGTTTTTTCTGTAATGCAGGGTAATTCATACTTACCTACCATCTTCTTTTCTTCTTCCAACTTAATCCATAAAAAAAACAAAACGTAGAAATGAATAGGACTGCTCCCAAGAAGCTCCAGTCATGACATAAGCTGCTGTCCGGTGAGCCTACCAACTTAATACTGACTAATAAGAGACTGCTGCTCATTGGCTTCACGTCTCTGAACATTTGTTTGCCCCCTCACTTAGATTCAATTAAGCCAAAAATAGACCACAGAAAACCATCTCACTCAATCACTAGAGCTTGTTAATAGAAATGAAAACTTAAAATAACATACTGTATGAGGCAGATACACTGGCTAGGCGCTTTCCCCGCACACTCGTTAGGTGCCAGGGACGGCCACCTTCCTCTCCTGTGCAATCATCTCCCATTGCCAAGCAACGGAATGCTTCTTTCTTCTCTCCAGGCCCGGTGTCAGCTGTGTCCTGACCACCGATCCCACTGCTACCAATTAGGGGCTAGTATTTAAGGAAGGCTCTGGCACCATTAGGGTGCCAGAGTATCACGGTCCACTTATGTTCCAGCACTCCTGCCTGTTTCCCTGCATTCTTTCTGCCCTCCTGGCTTCTGACCCGGCTTTACCTGACCCTGCTTTTGGATTCCACTTTGGCTTGTCTGATCCTTTTGTATTTTATTTGCCCATACATTTTGACTCTGTATTGCATGACTACACCTGTTCACCTACTGCTTAGCTTGTGGCTAGCTTTGAGCGTCTCCTGCAGCAAACTCCAAACCTCCTTACAGAGGTCCCTGGCGAAGACCAGAGGCGCGTTACACTCTGTGCCTCCTAGCTTTAGCAGTGTCAACTCTAAGCAGACTTCAGTTCAAGCAGATCTGTGACAATACTATGATATTTAGATAAACAATGACTGAAAAACAATATGTGATGTACTAATAATTACTGTATTTAATATGTGTTGCATGTAAATGGACACTATCTTATTATATACTATATATGGGAGTGGATAAGGTCAAACCAACATGCAATAAGGGGCTCTTTACAGGAATTTCTTTGACCAATTAGGAACACACATTACCCAGATTCAACTCATTGTATTTAGAGTCCCATAAGTCTATTTTTGCAGTTTTCTATTCATACATCAAACCTCATATCACATAAGAATGTCTCTAGATAAACTAATATCTAATAGACATTAAATAAAGCTCAGAGATACAGAGAAAACAGACTCATTTACCTTTTGTTGGCCACCAATTTCAGAACATTTTGGTTTTTTTGCATAATAAATGTGGGCCCCATGTGGCCCCGACTGCAGGAACAAATTCAAGTGCTAAAGTGCTAAAAGCAGTGGAGTCTTCCCAACAATTATGGGCGGTGGGTTCTGGGGTATAAAAGTGTTCAATAAAAAATGATGCAGGGGATGCTGGCACTTCTAGAAGTTAAAAAAAATTCATGTTTCAGGAAACGGTGTGAATTTAGGGCATATGGTTTATTTTGTAAGGTGCAGAATGATGAGAATTGTAGTACTTAGTAATGACAGCTGAATTGAGAACTGCAATGGAGTATGCAACACACACATCCTTAAATGAGGGAGGTACTTATATATATGTTTAACCAAGTAAATAGTTTACAATAAAGGAGTACTGATGATGTACTATCTGTGCAAATATATTTCATATTACACGTTATTGACGAATGTTATGTTAGCAAGTGTATGTAAACATATATATATATATATATATATATATATATATATATATATATATATATATATATATATATCAATCACCTTAAGTGAAGTTATATATGTGTGCAATCTTTCCTGGTACAAGTATCATTTATCCTATGGTGGGTTATGTCTATCTAACTATATAGGATCATTGAAATATCCCAAAGCAAGAGCATAAAGGGAAGGTCTTGGGAAAATGGGGGAGGGTGTATGTTTTTATTAAACATTTTTTTGTCTAAATGTATCTGGATATGTCTTTACTACTCCCATATTTGTGGAACATGATTTTTAGGTAAGACTCACAACTCTAAATAAATGTTAATAAGTGTTACCATCAGGATCAGAAAATATAAACATGCCTTTATTTAACATGTCTCATGTAGACAATTTCAATCCTCATAATTATTCATATACCACACTAGGACCACTACTCTACAAATTTTTTATGCATTAAATTGAACATCTGAACAATCAACATGAGGCAATACCAACAATTTACATAAACAATGGTAGTAATATGGTAGTAATTAGATATAACATTAAATGGATATCTGAGGCAAAAAGTTAATGAGGGACTATTGTTCTGCTCAAAATCGATGTTTAAGCAAATTGTACGGTACCATTATTGTTTCATTATGAAAAAACATATTTCATTTGTATTTAAATTCATAACCGTGTTTATAACCTAGGAATGGATAAGATATACAATATTGGGGCTCTGTTACAGAGTTAGAAAGTTTACTGTTACCAGATAATCCTAAATGTATAAAGATCAAAGGATGGCTTGTAAGGGAGGGAAAAATAACAACTGAAGAACAGACGCTTATGGCTTAGCAGAATCACCAATGAAACAAACATTTTATTAAAGAGTAGACAGGCAGTGGGAATGGACTTTATTAAAGACAATTGCCTAGTAGTACACTGGAGAGTTACAATGAATGACTGGCAGTATAGATTGCAGATAAACAGACAGGAAGCATGTGATTGAATCTTCAATCTGTTTCAGTGTGAAAAACTCTTCAACATGTAGATTGATGAGTATTCTCACTCCTTAACCGGGAAGAGACTGTCCAAGGACAGCTCACACGCTCCTCATAGAAATGCTTCTGATGACAGTGCTCATATCACAGTCTCACACTGAAGTGTTTGTACAAACCAGACTGTGTGATTTTGTGAACTGAACTGAACCATTCTAAATATGTTAGAAATCAGTCTGCCAGATAACTTGTTTCTGCATTCATTACTCAGATTTGTATGATAAATCAAGTTCAGGTACAGGGTGGTCCATCAGTGTGGAAACACCCTTTTAAAATGGGAATGAGCAAAGAAACATGAAACCAGTGTCTACACATATGTTATGGGTGTGGTGAAAAACATACCATAAAACGTTTTCTATCACGCCCATATTCCCCGGTTATGGACCCCCCTGTGCATCAATCTGTCTAATCTCTGTCCTCTGATCTCATACCCATATTTCTTAGATACATGTAAACACTGTTTGTATTCATAGTTAGGAGACATTTTAATTATTTTTACTCCATTTGTCATGTTACAGTTATGACATATCTAATTTATGTCATAACCTTTATTAGTCTGACTGTATTCATAGGTTAGTTGTGTCTTTTTCTGTATTTAGGAGAGTAAACCTAACTACGTTTTGCACTAGGATTTTTTTAAATACAGTAGAGAATATAGGGTTGATTTATATCCTAAAGCTGCACGCAGAGTAACAAGCTAATTAGCGCGCTTTCAACTTTTTCTTGAAGAAACAAGGATTTCTGTTGTTGATTGTGAAAACAAATTTATATATAATAGAGTTAAAATGTTAGAATCCATAATACACTTGTCAATTCATTGTCTCCTCTATATCTTTTGTTTTTACTTTAAACCTTTAGCCAAATGGATCCCATTCCTTGGTCAACTCTAGATATTATTTTGCAATAATGATGATAATTTTGATTTAAATAAGGAGGAGTCTGCACAGGGAACATTAGAAGCGTTTGTGTTTACAGGCCGCATTTTTCAGTACATAATTTGCTTGGCATTCCTCACCCTCATGTTGTCATAGTTATAAACATTCAATTAGTCTTGAGACACATTTTGGGTGAGATAACTGCATATACTTTAAACTTTTATGGACTGATTCATTAAGGAAAGTAAAGGAAAACAAAATGAGCAATTTTGAACTTTAGCAAAACCACATTGCATTGGAAGGGGAGGTAAATTTAAAATCTGAGGGCAGATTTATAATTGGGGTAGAGCTGATGAGCTTTTAATGTTAGTGTAAAAACAAAGCTATCAAGTATTATTATTATTATTATTAATTTTTATTTATAGTACGCCACTAGGTATCCGTAGCACCGTACAGGGACAGACAGAAACACGATACAAGTATTTGTGTGCTGCATGTAAAAACTACAGTATTTTCCTTATGTGCAAAATAATAGACTAATTTGCAACCCTTGTGATAAAGCAAAAAGTATTTCTCAAAGTCTTCTTAAGTAAGTATGAAGTCTTTATTCCTTTCACATCAGATGTGGACACCTCTCAAGCAGAGAGAGGTGTCCCCTTGTGCAGACAAGTACAAGCTTTAATACATTTTAACAGCATCTGTTACACAATGTGAAGATCTATAACCTTATTTACAATATACTAATATGGTAAAGAAGTTTCTATTAAACATTGTCTACCTTGAGATGAAGAAACCACATAAACCAACATTGTTAAAATTGTTGGGATACAAAATCTCACTTCACTTTACTTAGTTTGACCTTTCTCATTGTTCTTTAAACCTATAGGTAAATAAGATTGTCCTTCTGCACTAAGAATACATCTGTTGAAACCATGTCACCCGCTGACCCCTTCCAGCTGGATTCTGAAAAGAATAGAATTGGACACATAAAACATAAGAATATTGTATTGCTTAATTGAAACAATATTAACCATAAAGTCAATATTTTGTCAATCAGGTTGGCTTCCACATCACTTGCATTGTAACATGGTTTTCCCAAGGTTCAAAGTTACTCATTTTCTTGCTTTACTTTCCTTAATGAATCAAGGCCATTAAACTCTGCAAAATATTTTTATCAAAATTACCAGCACTGGAAAATATCTCTCACACTCTTTTGTCATATTTTTTATTGCTCTGAATGCTCAATTGCGCTGCGTCCATATTTGGTGTCCTTAGTAAACATGGCCGAACCCTTCGGCATGCGAATAGCCGCCCTCATCGGAGATCTACTAATCTCTCCGGTGTCAAAAGTGTCCCCTGATGGGTTAGTCTGGATCCCATTGTCTGCCTTTCTGGATTTCCTCAGCAGTAGCTGCAGTCACAATGGGTAGGTAGGATATAACACACTTCCCCGTGATATATTCTTTAATTACCGACCAATACAGACTCTAACCACGTTTGTGTGTCTACGGGACCAGCACTTCCTCATGAAGTGGATATTGCCTCAGCTTTTCAGAGTGAATATCTCCCATACCTCCGGCTAGTTGTGTATCATTTTGTGATAGATTGTATTGGCTGTTTTATCTTAGTGGTTTATGCGGTTGTTCTCAACTCCCCTTTGCTGTCGCACACTAGGTGACCCCGGCTTCCAATTACTTGGATACTCTGGCTCATTCTACATTTACCTATTACTATACTATTCTCTATCGATACGGACACCATGACATTAATGTGCAGTCTCAGTACACACAATAGATAGCGCACAATTTAATAACAAAATGATTATACACAACAAAACTGCTCAAGTTGCAACAGTCACACCGATTGTTAGTTGCCTGTTCCTTGCTAGTACTTTCAGCATATACTGTGTATAACAAGCAATCAATTTGTTATACTATGACTTATAGTGCTTAGATTTATGTCAATTTAACAATAAAAGAACACAATATTCATACACAAAATAAAAACTGGTTGAGAAAATAGCTCAATTCTGAAAAAATAACTTTAAAACATTTCCTGGTCTTGTTTAAGGGAAAAATAAGCACAAAAACAACATAATTTAGACATTTTAAATCTGTGACCGTCCAGTGATACGAACAACATATATATATATAAAGATGGGCACCAAATTCAAATCAAGTCCTTCTATAGTTCATAGGTTGCACCCGAAACACATCTCATGTACAAGCGGCAGCTGTAGTGCAATCACCCGGATGGTGGGATGGTGAGTCCTTAAAAAATCTGGAAAAAAGGAGAGTAAAGCGCCTAATAGTTTAGTATTTCTGGAACTGTAGGCAAAAATAGATAAATAGATAATGTGATATCATATATGTGTACCAGATGTATTCTTGATTAGGTGTATTAAAGTTGTGAACCTCACAGACTGTACCCAGATGTTATCCAAGGCTCCACACCATGTATAAAAAAATATATAGAAAACAGCAATAGTGTAATATTGCTTCAGGATGATTCCCAATCACCAAAACACCCTGTGGATGTATTTATAGGTACCAGTTAGAAGACAGATATAGCTGATCTATAATGATTACTGGATCTCAGACCTCTTTATGTTCCTCTTCGCTGCATTTCCAGGTTGTCCCTGTGACCCTCAGGCTCTGCTGGTTTCAGTTCTTTGTAAAATGCTGCCTAGTCTGTCTCCACTACAGAGATCACTGTATATATATATATATATATATATATATATATATATATGAGATGTATGAATACAGTGTACTAATATAATTATAAATACACAATACATCACATGTCGAGCTGTTTAGGAGGGCAAATGGCCCCCAGTTTAATCTTGAACACCAACACTGAGAGACAGAGATGATCATGGCTTTCCTCATTGTGCTGAACATTGTGAGGACAGCAACAAAATGTGATTTTGCATAGAATTTATGTAGTTAATGGTAATTACATTTTGCTGACATATGTGAACCATCAGGTAGTGGATTTCACTATAGGGCTTTGAGAGAGGATATAATTGTAACCACAACATATACTGTATTTTCTTCCATAGTACCTATTACTTTCAATATGTAGCCACTATTTCTGTTTTCCTGGCCCTCCATCTATAGTTATTGCAGTGTCAGACAGTGTTAGAGACTAGATAAGAGCAGGTAGCACTAGACGCTCAGTATCGCTTGATGTGTGTAGGGAGCTGTTGGACAGGACAGTGCACAGTAGTATTGGGCCAATGTGGGATGAATGTTCCATAGATGACTGAGGGAAGATGATCACCTTGAAGACACTGTACGGCATCTTTCTACTACAGTGACTTACCAGAAAACCAGAATATACTAAATGACTGTGTAGATCATATGGCAGCACTATACCAGTAGCAGGGAGAGTAGTGAGAAAAGAAGGGCACTGTGTATGACAATATTTATATATATATATATATATATATATATATATATATATATATATATATATATTACCTGTATGTATTCATTACCTTCAAATTATTGAATGACATTAGAGGTGGACTCTCGTCCCAAGAGTCTGTTCTTCAGTTTGGGATTTCCAAGGATTAATACGAAACATTGTACTGAGGGATAAGACACTAGAAACAGACGGATGAACATCCCTGTTGCATGTTCCAGATGGTAAGACACTACAGTCATGTAAATATTGATAATTAGGAAAGTTAGTTCCAACATCAGACGCAGAGTCATTGTTACAGCCGCCCGAACCAGAGCCTGGATCTGAGGAGATGAGCTGACCTGTGATACATTCTGCCTGCTCTTCCAGACATGTTGTATTAGAGACCTCACACTGAGTCCAATACAGATTAGAGTCAGGATAAAAGGCACGGTGTAACTGATCAAAAATTTGAACACACCATAGTAGACATTCTCATTTATTTTAAAATGTAATCGCTCATTAGTAATACTTGTATTTTGAAGAACTATTAGGTGTGTTGTCCAGAAAAATGGCAAATTAACCAAAGCTGAACATATTGCCGATCCTATGAGCAGTTTGGTAATGGATGAGGAGACCCAGATTTTCAACCGAAGGAAGATCCGGTGGGAAACATTGACGAGTTTCACACAGTAGCAGATGGAGAGCCAGGCGGTGTTCCAAAAACTCATATTGTACACAACAAACAAGACATAAAGACCAATGAAAAATAAATTTCGGAAATTTTCTCTCTGTGTCTGAAAAAAAACAAGTAACTATTAAACAGCACTGAGCACTCTAGAAGGACACTAGTGAGAGCCATAGTGAACAGGATTTGGTCACTGACACCAGGACTAGTGATCTTTCTCCAGAGTCTGATGTACACAGTGAGAATAGCTGAGTTTATGATGAGCCCATGTGCCCCGATGATAACTATAATGATGATTATCACAATCTGCTCAGCCAGCTGCATTCTGTAAAACTGGACCACTTGTGTTGTTTCCTTTGGTAATAATAACAGCAGATCTGAACAAGTGTCAGTGGTATAATGATTTCATACTGAGCAGAGTGAGGGAAGAACATGATGATGAATGCAAATCTGTTCAGTATTAGGTTTCCCTCTGCATATTTTGGTTAATGTCATCAGTGAAACTTGAAGAGATGGGAGGAGAGGATGCTGCAACAGGGTAACAGGTGAACCAGTGAAAGGTAACAACCGAGAGGACAAGGATTAAATATTTTTACAGTTACTTCATACTCAGTATATAAGACACAGAATGTGTAAAAGAGGGAACATGGTATCTCTCTACGTTTGCATGTTTTATGTTTATTATAATAGTCTTAGGATAGCCAGGCTATATGTGAACAATATTAGTAACCACATTTTGAAGTTAGATCGTTGTGTCCCTTCTCCCTCACTATATTAACAACAGGAATATGTATTCCGGGCAGGGGTAGATTGGGATTTTCCAGTTGAAAACCAGCATTTCTGCCCAGAAACAAATAATTTTATCTTAAAAGTCATCTAGTGGGTACAATCACTTCTGGCTTTTGTTAGTTCTGTGCAGACTGATTAAACATTGCAGTCATATTAGCATAGGTACAAACACTGCAGATGGAAATATCTACATTATTTCCCCAGCTCTGTTTTTCTAGCTCTTACAAATTATATATTATTAGTTCCATCAGTTCAATATATTAGTTCTCAGACTTCTGCTGGATAGTTTGTTTAATCGAAACCAATATAGAAAAGGGTAGTATTAGAAGCTTGATACAGGTTAAGGAGTATATTTCAATAAGAGATTTCATATATGTAACATAGTAACACATATTTTTATTTATAGGGGAGGAAACCAAATCCACCAAAAATTGGCTATTTTTTTTTGCAGGGAGACACACTATTATTTAGGTTTTCACTTATTTTGTTTAATATTTCCAGTAGTCTTATTTAGCAGACATATATTGTAACTCCTGTCTAGTTCCATGCAATATGTAGCAGGATAGCACCAGGGTCATGGGTGGTGATAGCAGAGGAACCTATCTACATGATGTGTGAAAACAAGAGAGAGTTACGCACAGAGATAGAACTGATGTTGAACATTGTACATTGGAGGTGGATGAAAAGCTAGAAATATTGTTCCCTGTACTCAAAAATTGTAAAATTGCTGGAAATATCATAATAATAATAAAAAAATGGAAAATTACCCCAAGACCTCAGCACTGGTCCTAATTTTTAAGGACTATATTTGCTTACAGGTACAAATATATATATATTATATATAAAAAGGGCAGTATGGCATCCCCCCTCTATAGGGAATACCAGTCCTAGATGCAGGACTTGTACTTCAGGGGGTGGGGTCATAAAACTCCACCCCCTCCTAGAAGCTTCCAAACTTTCTCACTCCCAGTATAAAGGAGATGTCACTAAGACAGATTCATATTGAATCATATTTAATCATAGCAAATCAAAGTGAATTATACTGTAAATCACTTTGTAGTTGCCCTATAAATACAGGTCTGTTCTTAAATCTCTGGTATGACGCAGAAGACAGTGAATGTAAACTTCATTTACTGTCGATTTTTACAAATCATTAATACTTTGAAAAACTGATACATAGTGATCAATGATTAAGTCAGCATTAATACAGCAATATATTATACTTAGCATGTAAGTGACATATAATGGGTGCAGTTACTTTCAGCAGAGTAAATATAACCAGGCTGAATAGACAACAATCCCAGTAAATAGCCGACCACATGTGTAAGTGGCACAGATGTTGTCTGTGGTCAGCAGCTACAGGTCTCCTTACAGTCTGAAAACACCAACCCTGTAATATCTATTGAAAGCTTATGTGGAATATTTAAATTTACATGATGAAATATGATTGTGCATTTATGCTGAATTTGTTTTTTTATTGACAATTTATGTGTTGTTCCACCCTTAGGATGGCTGCATTGGTGTTCTGTAGAAGTTTAAATAATACTGAAAAAAACCCAGCTTTAGACCTCACTGTACGCCTGCACATTCTTTGCTATCACTGTTTTGGGGGAAATAAATTCTGCATAAATAGTTGCCCATATGTTGTCCAGTCACTACGTAGGAAATGATAAATAAAGTCCAATGCTAGAACACAAGAACTCACACAAGAAAGTATTATCGTAACATTAATGGTGAAGTAAAATGCGGAGATGTAACAGTATTGAAAGATGTAAACTAATAAGACACATTATAAAGTATTTTTAAGTTAAATAATTGTGTCAAGGCTGCTATAAAATTATATAAGGCTAAAACCAGGAATAACTTAATATTTTATATTTTGTATATTCATAGCTGTCTGATGGGGTATGGAATATAGTACTGTTTTTATTGAAAAATGGAAATTGTCCCTGCTTAAATGAATGAACGAGACCCACAGGCATTAATATGTAAAGGTGTACATGTCATCATCATCATCACCATTCATTTATATAGCGCCACCAATTCCACAGTGTTGTATAGAGAAGAGATGTCACATCAAAGTCCAACTTTGTCCCTCTTTAGTTTTATATCCTTTCACCTAAAACAGAATTTCTTACTCTCATTTATGGCTTAAACCAATGATAAGTATAAAGGGACAACAGGGGGCAAAAGTATCAAGCTGAGAGCTGCCGGCGGGTTTAAAAAGTGGAGAAGTTGCCTAATCATTTTGTAGAAAGTAATAAATAAATGATAACTAGAATCTGATTGGTTCCTGTTGGCAACATCTCCAATTTTCAAACCCACCGGAAACTCTCAGCTTAATACATTTACCCTCAGGACTGTTATATAGTGATTGTGTATGTCTTGAACTGGTTATTACATTCTTGGAATGCATCTGGAAATATGCAAAAGTCACAATATTCCCATTTACAATATAAGAATTGGAGAACACCACTCTGAGCTTGTTCAATATTAAAGCTTCTTCGTGGAGAGGACTCCACTAAATATGTACCCTCTCCAGTCCTTTATCTCCTTACAATAATCTCCCTTCACATAAGCAAATCTCATTTCTGCACTGCTCTTCAAAATAAATCTCCTGGTGCTCCTCCTCCATAGATCAGGGGGGGACGTCTTCACTGCCCTCAGTCTTCTCCCAGTACTCCTCTGCCTGTGCAAACCTCAGCTCCATAATCACCAACATCTTTCTCCATAAATCCATGTACCCTGGTGGAAATCTAAATGCATTTATGGAAATCATGGGGAACAACCAATCCACAGCTGCTTCTGTCCTGCACAGTGAACCATTTGTGCTTTTTAAATTTCCTCCATAATGTTTTCTTTAACTTGGGATTTCCAAGGGCTGTCTAAGTGATTAAATGCTAAGAGAGGTGTAATAACTGCCCACAGAGATCACTTGAATTATAAAGCTAGCAAATCAATATTTACCTGGAAGCTCATGTCTACAATGGCACAAACAGTTATTTTTAACTTCAAAAAATATTAAGTTTAGGATATCCAAATTATTACACTGATTCCAAGGCAAAGTAGAGTCAGAACATTTTGTGTACAGCAGCTAAATATCACACTAAATAGAATCATAATTCATTGTAATTAAAATCTTAATTGAGTCTTCTGTAATATATTGAGGATAGTTAAGACATATTGTACAGAAAAAGATATGGTAATGACATAGGATTAGAGGTGGGCGGGCTCAGGTTCTGTGAAACTGAACCCACCCGAACTTCCGGGATCTCGCGCCTATTCGGATTCCAAAACGGGGCAAAGCGTTGTCGCGACGTCGTCGGATCTCAGATCCCGCGAGTTTTAGAATAAATAAATACCCGCTTCCACTGCGATCTAGCGCCATTCGAGAGAGGGATAGAAAATATTACCCAAAATATTACCAGGCACACCAGCATCAGGTAGCTCCCTTCTCTTAGCTAGATTTCAGCACCTGCTGCAGTCTACACTGTCATCATAATCAACCCTCATCGTTGTGTACATCTTCCTCAAACAATACTAATTTATCCCCGCTGGAATCCACCATCATAGAAGTCTGTGTACTTTGATGTAATTGCCAATAATGGCCTTCCTCATGGAATTTGTAGTTCATTTTATGGCAGAGCTGTCACGATTTATGGGCAATTCTTTTACATCAGAGCAAATGTCAAAATGTTGTGCTGACTCATCTGCATCACCACTGGGTGTCTTGGGAAAGCTACGTTTTTTTCCGAGAAGCAGTTGCCAGAGAAATTGAAGGAGTAGATGTCATTACAAGATGTTGATAGCTCTTGGATCCTGGCGAAGCAAATTAAGTCCTAGATCTACAATTGCAATATAGTAAACAGATTTGCTTAGTTTTATTTCATCCGTAAAATTTCACTAGCTGCTCCTCAAAAAATATAATTAAGGCAATCACTTGACTCAAGCTAACCGTGTCTGCACTCTCTTCACAGGTGACTACTTCGCTGGACTAAAGTATATTCCCCTCAAATTCTAGTCTTCTTGCAGCTGCTGCATTCTCCTACATGCTGTTGCAGAATCCTGAAAATTGCCCTAAATTTTTTGGGACACAAACAGCATCTTCTGCATGTCATTGTCATTTTTTAAAAGTTCTGTAACACCAAGTTGAATGTGTGAGCAAAACAGGAAATGTGATGGAATTACCCCCTGCTGTAATG
Source organism: Mixophyes fleayi (assembly GCF_038048845.1). Classification (NCBI taxonomy): domain Eukaryota; kingdom Metazoa; phylum Chordata; class Amphibia; order Anura; family Limnodynastidae; genus Mixophyes; species Mixophyes fleayi. Next base: position 2,478,499 of record NC_134408.1, on the reverse strand, counting down.
CTCTAACAATATTGGTGTCGTTATCAGAAATAACATATCCAGAATCCAAGCAGGATTAGCTATGTTGCAATGACAATCCTTAGTTTTTGTAACAGATTGACAGCTTTATGCCTCTTACTGAAGCCGCTGATACACAGAGTAGACTACTTCTGAAAAATGTGACGTACCTGGGTACATGCTGCTGCTGTTCCTGTTGGTGAAGGCGAATCTCTGACCCAGTGGGCTGTCACAGTAATATAATCTTTAATTTGCCCAGTTCTGCTTGTCCCCATATCTGTGGTTAAGTGTACAGTGGGTAGAATGGCATTTTGTAGCCCAATAATTACATTTTTACAATAGCTTTTCTAGTAAAAAGGTGTCATGAGGGAATTTGGTAATGGAGACACAAGATCTCAAGCAATTGCCTAACACCAGCTGCATTAATAGTTTATATTGTATGCAGATCTAATACTAGCATAGACCCCATGGCGTCTGTGATGTGCTTTGCAACTGGGTGACAGCTTTCTTCATCTAGCAAAGGATTGTTTAATAGTCAATTGTTGCAAACTACTAGTAGTATGGGTTGAAGATCGACCCCCAGCAGCAGCGGGGATAACGCTCAATAATTCTTCAGAGAAATTAGTGTTAGTGAGGTTAGTAATAATGTAGGTACAAAATAATACCGAAATTTTGTGATTTTTCCCCAAAAATTAAATTTTGTAAAAAATAGCTAAACAAAACCAAAACATGCAAGGGCGGTTTTGACAAAACCAAAACCAAAACCCGATGGCGCTATATAAATAAATGGTGATGATGATGATGATGATTTAGGAGAGTACTGGTGATCCCAATGGAGGGTGGGATTGAAAGCACATTATCAGCATGGGTATCACTAATCATATTATTCAGGAGCAACAGTAATGAAAACACTTAATTGGGTGAATCTGATTCTAGAGCAGTGCTCCCTATTGGATGCCCTATATTAGACTTATAGGGATGTGTAGGTTGAAACTTGTTGATTAGCATGAACATCAGATATAAGAATGTTTTTATATATCATTGCTCTTCCTGTAGAACCATTTACCACAGGAAAAGCTGGAGAAAGGATGTGACGGACTTCAAATTCTTATTGACCTTCCACAGAGATATAATTGGAAGATTAACTACATAAACTTAAATGGTTAATGAAGATGTAGTAGGGGGGCATGGAAGACACTGCAAAGATGGAGTTAATTTAAGTGAAAATGTAAGAGAATTTACTTACTTTATGATTTCATAAGTACCATTGAATCGTAAAGCAAATTTTATAGAGGGTATTTTTAGTCTAATGTTAAGTAGATTTATTGGGGAACATACCTTCGATGCCTATCTTCAATTATCTTTAGACAATAAATTTTTTAAAATGCCCTTTGTTCTTACCGTTGCTTTAACAGAAATTTTATGAGGGTTTGAAAAACCTATGGTTTTCAAAAGCACTTTAGACATCTCCATACCATTTTTTTCCACCACAAAAATATAAAACGCAAAAATCATGAAGATTCGATTTTGCAAACCATTGAAAAATCGGTCAGAAAAATTAGGTGTCTGTGAAAGACGAGAGAGCTGAAACCTCTAGCTATCTTGCTTGTCAACATGTTTTTAGAAATAATGCCCCCGTCCCTCGAGCTGCCTGGCCCTAAGAAATATTGCCCCCCCTGGTGTTTAATACAATTACTAATGGTGTCCCCTATTTTAGAATAAGAACTATTGGTGCCCCCTTTTAAATATAATAACTAATTGAAGCCCTTATTTTCTGTAATTCAGGGTAATACATACATACCTACCATCTTCTATTCTTCATCCAACTTCGTCCATGCAAAGAAAAAAACCATAGAAATGAATAGGACTGCTCCCAAGAAGCTCCAGTCATGACCTAAGCTAATGTCCGGTGAGCCCAACAACTTAATACTGACTAATAAGAGATTCAATTAAGCCAAAAATAGACTACAGAAAACCATCTCACTCAATCATTAGAACTTATTAATACAAATGAAAACTTAAAATAACATTCTGTATTAGGAAGAAACATTTGTCAGGCGCTGTCCACGCACGCCTGTCAGGTGCCAGGGACGGCCAACTTCCTTTCCTGTGCAAAATCCTCCCATTGCCTAGCAACGGAATGCTTCTTTGTTCTCTCCAGGCCTGGTGTCAGCTGTTTCCTGACCACTCATCCCACTGCCACCAATCATGGGCTAGTATATAAGGAAGGCTCTGGCACCATTAGGGTGCCAGAGTATCGCAGTCTACTTATGCTCCAATTTTCCTTTCATAATTATTCATATACCACACTAGGACCACTACTCTACAATTATTTTATACATTAAATTGAAATTCTGAACAATCAACATGAGGCAAGACCAACAATTTATATAAACAATGGTAGTAATAGGGTAGTAGTTACATATATGGATATTTGAGGCAAAAAGTAAATGAGGGACTGTTGTTCTGCTCAAAATCGATGTTTAAGCAAATTGTACGGTACCATTATTGTTTTATTATGAAAAAACATTTTTCATTTGTATTTAAATTCAAAATCTTGTTTATAACCTAGAAATGGATAAGATATACAATATTGGGGCTCTGTTACACAGTTAAAAAGGTTACTGTTACCAGATAATCCTAAGTGTATAAAGATCAAAGGATGGCTTGTAAGGGAGGGAAAAATAACAACTGAAGAACAGCCGCTTCTGGCTTGGCAGAATCACCAATGAAACAAACATGTTATTAAAGAGTAGACAGGCAGTGGGAATGGACTTTATTAAAGACAATTGCCTAGTAGTACACTGGAGAGTTACAATGAATGACTGGCAGTATAGATTGCAGATAAACAGGAAGCATGTGATTGAATCTTCAATCTGCTTCAGTGTGAAAAACTCTTCACCATGTAGATTGATGAGTATTCTCACTTCATAACCATGAGCAGACTTTCCAAGGACAGCTCACACGCTCCTCATAGTAATGCTTCTGATGACAGTGCTCATATCACAGTCTCACACTGGAGTGTTTGTATAAACCAGACTGTGTGATTTTGTGAACTGAACCATCTTAAATATGTTAGAAATCAGTCTGCCAGATATATTTTAGGTGAGAAAACTGCATATACTTTAAGTTCTTAGGGACTGATTCATTAAGGAAAGTAAAGGAAAACAAAATGAGTAACTTTGATCCTTATCAAAACCATGTTGCATTTGAGGGGGAGGAAAATTTTAAATCTGAGGACAGATTTATACTTGGGGTAGATCATGTCCTAGATCCACTTTAAATGTCAGTGTAAAAACAAAGCTATCAAGTATTTGTGTGCTATATGTAAAAATAACAATATTATCCTTATATGCAAAATAATAGACTCATTTGCAACCCTTGCATTGTAACATGGTTTTCCTAAGGTTAACAGTTACTCATTTATTTGCTTTACTTTCCTTAATGAATCAGGCCCTTAAACTCCAACATTGGAAAAGGTCTCACACACTCTTTTGTCATTTTTTTTATTGCTCTGAATGCTCAATTGCGCTGCGTCCATATTTGGTGTCCTAAGTAAACATCGCCAAACCCTTCGGCATGGTAATACCCAACCTCATCGGAGATCTACTAATCTCTCCGGTGTCAAAAGTGTCCCCTGATGGGTTAGTCTGGATCCCATTGTCTGCCTTTCTGGATTTCCTCAGCAGTAGCTGCAGTCACAATGGGTAGGTAGGATATAACACACTTCCCCGTGATATATCCTTTAATTACCAACCAATACAGACTCTAACCACGTTTGTGTGTCTGCGGGACCAGCACTTCCTCACAAAGTGGATATTACCTCAGCATTTTTCAGAGTGATTATCATCATCATCATCATTGACATTTATTTATATAGCGCCAGCAAATTCCGTAGCGCTTTACAATTGGGAGCAAACAATAATAAATCAATACTGGGTAATACATACAGACAGAGAGGTAAGAGAACCCTGCTCGCAAGCTTACAATCTATGGGATCTCCCATACCTCCTGCTAGCTGTGTATCATTTTGTGATAGACTGTATTTGTTTTTTTTCCTTAGTGTACTTAGCACTGAGGTTATTCTCAACTCCCCTTTGCTGTCGCACACTAGGTGACCACCGCTTCCAATTACTTGGATACGCTGACTCATTCTACATTTACTTATTACTATGCTATTCCCTATCAGTTTGGACACCATAACATTAATGTGCAGCCTCAGTACACACAATAGATAGCACACAATTCAATAACAAAATGATTACACACAACAAAAATGCTCAATTCGCGACAGTCACACAGATTGTTAGTTGCCTGTTACTTGCTAGTACTTTCAACATATACTGTGTATAACAAGCAACCAATTTGTTATACTATCAGTTATAGTGCTTAGATTTATGTCAATTTGACAATAAAAGAACACAATATTCATACACAAAAAAAATTGGTTGAGAAAATAGGTCACTTACGAAAAAATAACATTTCCTGATCTTGTTTAAGGGAAAAATAAGCACAAAAACAACATAATTAAGACATTTTAAATTTGTGACCGTCCTCTGATACGAACAACATACATACAGGCTTCTGTCGTATCACCAGCTTGCAAAAACAAAATATATATTACAATTCTTATTGTATTATGTAACACTTAACAATACTTACCGATATGCTTAGTGTTTCAACCATTTTTATAAGTAATAATATTCTGAAGATGTCTTTAAAATGATAGGAGTATGCTGCATTCATATATCTCATATATATATATATATATATATATATATATATATATATATATATATATAGTCATCATATCATTCAAAGGTTGCACAAAAATCCTCATAGACTGTACCCAGATGTTATCCAAGGCTCCACACCATGTATAAAAAAAATATGGAAAACAACAATAGTGTAATATTGCTTCAGGATGATTCCCAGTCACCAAGACTCCCCGTGGATGTATTTATGCATTTCCAGTTAGAAGACAGATATAGCTTATGTTACAGATATAGCTATCTGTAATGATTCCTGGATCTCAGAACTCTTGATGTTCCTCTTCGCTGCATTTCCAAGTTGCCCCTGTGGTCATCAGGCTCTCCTGGTTTCAGACCTCTGTAAAATGCTGCCCAGTCTGTCTCCAATACAGAGATCACTGTATATGTATATATATATATATATATATATATATATATATATGAGGAAAATATGAATAAGGAAGAGCGACACCTTCTGGTGTAGTACGATAGGTATTAACGGCTGCAGGTATCCCAAGGAATGGCAAGTGTCACATAGGTAAAAGAACAAGCCTCAATGCGTTTCGTTCCGTCTAGGAACTTCATCAGGAGAGTAGGAAAATCAGAAGTGTATACCGATGAAACCGAGTCAGATATACTGCGCGCCGCCATTTTGCGTGTTCGCCGTATCATTATCGGGATATCGCGCATGGGTGACCCCATTCTTTATTCAGATATTTAACAGTATAAGTAATGTGCTAAGAGCTGCTAATTTTTTTTTAGCCAGATTATTGGATGGAGTGTTAAACTAGGAATGGCAAAGATCTTGTATTATTAATTCTTGAAAGATATCTATGTAACTACTTTTAGATTCCAAAGGATAATATTTAGATGTTTGTTTTAGTCCTGATTTTGACTTATTATCAAAATTTTTGATAATGTCCTAGTCTTTCTTGACAAAGTGGCGTGTAAGTGTGAGATTTATGGTGAATTTATTGATGTCTACATAGAGCTGAAATTTATTAGGTTTCTGGGTGGGAGCAAAAGATAGGCCTTTACTAAGAACTTCTGTTTCATAGGTTGTGTATATATATATTTAAGACCTTAAGTAGCTTGATTTGACTAGAATGCATGAGTATCATGCACGGGTTAACTTGTAAATATATATATATATATATACATATATATCTATATATATATATATATATATATATATATATATATATATATATATATATATTTATATAAATATAAATATATATATATATATATATATAGAACAAAAATAAGCGAGAGGGGGCGCCACATAGCATAATACTGTATGTAAAAATACAGACTGATGTACCAAATAGTAGAAATAAGGATCACCACGTGGGTACAGACACACAGGTTAGGGTGAATCAACGAATAAGTGCACTCAGGGGTACCGGCACCATACAAATGTAATATGCGTACCAGATATAAAATCTTTAAAGCTTATCTGTTAGTGTCCTGTGTCATCAGGAGCTCAGATTTTTCTCACAAGTCGGTGTTGTCTCACACAGCGATAGGGGTACAGAGCTGGCACTTCATATGTCCACAGTAACCAATTATAAAATAGAGGAGACTCACATAGTGTGATATTGTATATCCATACATTTATTTTGTAAAACAATATAGGTGTAAACTTACATAAAAACACTTCAAAAAGATCTTATCTGGGTATCTTTGTATACAGCCTAAACACTGAGAACATCAATGAAGGCTCACCAACATATTCCTGGATTCAGGCTCACCAACGTTCAGCTGGACTCAGTAATAATGTGATTACTGAGTCCAGCTGAACGTTGGTGAGCCTGAATCCAGGAATATGTTGGTGAGCCTTCATTGATGTTCTCAGTGTTTAGGCTGTATACAAAGATACCCAGATAAGATCTTTTTGAAGTGTTTTTATGTAAGTTTACACCTATATTGTTTTACAAAATAAATGTATGGATATACAATATCACACTATGTGAGTCTCCTCTATTTTATAATTGGTTACTGTGGACATATGAAGTGCCAGCTCTGTACCCCTATCGCTGTGTGAGACAACACCGACTTGTGAGAAAAATCTGAGCTCCTGATGACACAGGACACTAACAGATAAGCTTTAAAGATTTTATATCTGGTACGCATATTACATTTGTATGGTGCCGGTACCCCTGAGTGCACTTATTCGTTGATTCACCCTAACCTGTGTGTCTGTACCCACGTGGTGATCCTTATTTCTACTATTTGGTACATCAGTCTGTATTTTTACATACAGTATTATGCTATGTGGCGCCCCCTCTCGCTTATTTTTGTTCTAGATTTTATCCAGTACACCATCTGGCCTTGTGAGGATTTGGCAGCCGCCTGAACATAGGACTTTCGTTTATCTAAAGAGACATTATCTCCATTTTCAATTGTCTACCTAGAGTTACGCGCTGTATTATCTATTGTACTTTGTTATATATATATATATATATATATATATATATATATATATATATATTTACAAGTTAACCCGTGCATGATACTCATGCATTCTAGTCAAATCAAGCTACTTAAGGTCTTAAAAAGGTTCTTGTCATGCATTTGGGCCTAGCCCAGGCCTCCTCAGGGGAAGAGCATTACTTCCCGACGCAAGCGGCCTTTTTAATGTGTGTTCATGAGGTAAAATTACCTCACGAAAATGAGTTTGACCCCTCAACTCGTAAATTTAGCCTTTACTACCCCTCCCACGGGGGGAAGGGGGGATGATGGAAGTTAACTGACTTGACTATTCTAAGTTTTTTGTCAAATAATGTCAGTATACCAAATTTCAGGTCAATTGGATGAGCCCTTTCTGAGAAAATAGTTTTTTCCACACACACACACACACACACACACACACACACTAACGCACGCCTCTACACATGTGTGTTCATGAGGTAAAATTACCTCACGAAAATGAGTTTGAGCCCTACCAAATTTCAGCCCCTTTTGAATTTTTTTTCCCACACACACTAAGAATTTAGTAGGTCAGTGTATAACTCTGTCTAGCAGGTGGCGCTGCAGCTCGGTTTTATTTTTTCCACACACACACAGACGCCACTAGACATTTATATATTAGATATAAAAGTGAGATGTATGAATACAGTATACTAAAATAATTTGAAATACATTTTGAGATTCATATCATTATATTTATATTTGTTTCTTGCAAAAACTTTAATTTCCACATATCCTATGTATATATATATATATATATATATATATATATATATATATATATATATATATAAATATATATCACATGCCTTGCTGTTTAGGACAGCAAATGGCCCCCAGTTCATTCTTGCAGACCAACACTGAGAGACAGAGATAATCATGGCTTTCCTCATTGTGCTGAACATTGTACAAACAGCAATAAAATGTCATTTTGTATAGAATTTATGTAGTTAATGGTAATTACATTTTGCTGGCCTATGTGAACCATCATGTACTGGATTTCACAATATGGCTTCGAGAGAGGATATAATTGTAACCATAACTATACAGTAGTAACTGCAGCCAAAACATATATTGTATTTTTTTTCTTCCACAATACCTATTACTTTCAATATGTAGCCACTATTTCTGTTTTCCTAATGTGTGAAGGGAGCTGTTGGACAGGACAGCGCACAGTAGTATTGGGCCAATGTGGGATGACTGTTCCTTAGATGACTGAAGGAAGATGATTACCTTGAAGACACTGTACGGCATCTTTCTGCTTCAGGGACTTTCCAGAAAACCAGAATATACTAAATGACTGTGTAGATCAGTGGTTCCCAAACTGTGCGCCGCGTCTCCCTGGGGTGCCGCGGTGATCTCACAGGGGTGCCTCGGCCAAGGCCAGTTGTAAGCAAGTCAGGGGACTACTTGGTAATTATTTTGGGTTAGGGGTGCCTTGAAAAAATTATGGAGACCCTAAGGGTGCCTCGAACTGAGAAAGTTTGGGATCCACTGGTGTAGATCATATTGTAGCACAATAGCAGTAGCAGGGAGAGTAGTGAGAAAAGAATAGCACTGTGTATGACAATAAATATATATATATATATATATATATATATATATATATATATTACCTGTATGTATTCATTACCTTCAAATTATTGAATGACATTAGAGGTGGACTCTCGTCCCAAGAGTCTGTTCTTCAGTTTGGGATTTCCAAGGATTAATACGAAACATTGTACTGAGGGATAAGACACTAGAAACAGACGGATGAACATCCCTATTGTATGTTCCAGATGGTAAGACACTACAGTCATGTAAATATTGATAATTAGGAAAGTTAGTTCCAACATCAGACGCAGAGTCATTGTCACAGCCGCCCGAACCAGAGCCTGGATCCGAGGAGATGAGCTGACCTGTGATACATTCTGCCTGCTCTTCCAGACGTGTTGTATTAGAGACCTCACACTGAGTCCAATACAGATTAGAGTCAGGATAAAAGGCACGGTGTAACTGACCAAAAATTTGAACACACCATAGTAGACATTCTCATTTATTTTAAAATGTAATGGCTCATCAGTAATATTTGTATTATGAAGAACTATTAGGTGTGTTGTCCAGAAAAATGGCAAAGTAACCAAAGCTGAACATATTGCTGATCCTATGAGCAGTTTGGTAATGGATGAGGAGATCCAGATTTTCAACCAAAGGAAGATCCGGTGGGAAACATTAACGAGTTTCACACAGTAGCAGATGGAGAGCCAGGCGGTGTTCCAAAAACTCATATTGTACACAACAAACACGACATAAAGACCAATGAAAAATAAAGTTCCGAAATTTTCTCTCTGTGTCTGAAAAAAAACCAAGTAACTATTAAACAGCATTGAGCACTCTAAAAGGACACTAGTGAGAGCCATAGTGAAAAGGATTTGGTCACTGACACCCGGACTAGTGGTCTTTCTCCAGAGTCTGATGTACACAGTGAGGATAGATGAGTTTATGATGATCCCATGTGCCCCGATGATAACTATAATGATGGTTATCACAATCTGCTCAGCCAGCTGCATTCTGTAAAACTGGACCACTTGTGTTGTTTCCTTTGGTAATAATAACAGCAGATCTGAACAAGTGTCAGTGGTATAATGATTTCATATGGGCAGAGTGAGGAAAGAACATGATGATGAATGCAAATCTGTTCAATATAAGGTTTCCCTCTGCATATTTTGGTTAATGTCATCAGTGAAACTTGAAGAGATGGGAGGAGAGGATGCTGCAACAGGGTAACAGATGAAAAGGTAAATTATACTAATTGTACATACATAATTGTGCATCCAATGAACCAGTGAAAGGTAACAACAGAGAGGACAAGGATTAAATATTTTTACAGTTACTTCCTACTCAGTATATAAGACACAGAATGTGTAAAAGCGGGAACATAGTATCTCTCTACGTTTGCATGTTTTATGGGTATTATAATAGTCTTAGGATAGCCAGGCTATATGTGAACAATATTAGTAACCACATTTTGAAATTAGATACAATGTGTTCCTCCTCCCTCACTATACTAACAATAGGAATACATATTCTGGGCAGGGGTAGATTGGGATTTTCCAGTTTAAGACCAGTATTTCTGCCCAGAAACAAATAATTTTATCTTAAAAGTCACCTAGTGGGTACAATCACTTCTGACTTTTGTTAGTTCTGTACAGACTGATTAAACATTGCAGTCATATTAGCATAGGTACAAACACTGCAGATGGAAATATCTACATTATTTCCCCAGCTCTGTTTTTCTAGCTCTTACAAATTATATATTATTAGTTCCATCAGTTCAATATATTAGTTCTCAGACTTCTGGTGGGTAGTTTATTTAATGGAAACAAATATAGAAAAGGGTAGTATTAGAGGCATCAGACGGGGAAGGGGTACATTTCAATAAGGTAGCTCACATATGTTATACAGTAACACTATTTATTTATAGGGGAGGAAACCAAATCCACCAAAAATTGGCTATTTTTATTTTTGCAGGGAGACACACTATTATTTTAACTGACATTTAGGTTTTCACTTATTTTGTTTAATATTTCCAGTAGTCTTATTTAGCAGGCATACATTTCAACTCCTGTCTAGTTCAATGCAATATGTAGCAGGATAGCACCAGGGTCATGGTGGTGATACCAGAAGAACCTATCTACATGATGTATGAAAACAAGAGAGAGTTACGCACAGAGATAGAACTGATGTTGAACATTGTACGTTGGAGGTGGATGAAAAGCTAGAAATACTGTTCCCTGTACTCAAAATTTGTGAATTGCTGGAAATTTCATAATAATTAAAACAAAAATGGAAAGTTACCCCAAGACCTTAGCACTGGTCCTAATTTTTAAGGACCATATTTGCTTAAAGTTTAAAAATATATATATTATATACAAAAAGGGCAGTATTGCATCCCCCCTCTATAGTGAATACCAGTCCTAGATGCATTGCTAGTACCTCTGGGGTGGGGTCATAAAACTCCATCCCCCTCCTAGAAGCTTCCAAACTTTCTCACTCCCAGTATAAAGGAGATGTCACTAAGACAGATTCATATTGAATCATAGTGAATCAAAGCAAATCAAAGTGAATTATACTGTAAATCACTTTGTAGTTGCCCTATAAATACAGGTCTGTTCTTAAATCTCTGGTATGACGCAGAAGACAGTGAATGCAAACTTCATTTACTGTTGATTTTTACAAATCATTAATACTTTGCAAAACTGATACATAGAGATCAATGATTAAGTCTGTATTAATTCTGCAATATATTATACATAGCATGTAAGTGAGATATAATGGGTGCAGTTACTTTCAGCAGAATAAGTTTAACCAAGTTGAATAAACAGCAATTCCAGTAAATAGCCGACCACATGTGTAAGTGGCACAGATGTTGTCTGTGGTCAGCAGCTACAGGTCTCCTTACAGTCTGAAAACTCCAACCCTGTAATATCTATTGAAAGCTTATGTGGAAAATGTGACATTTGTGGAGTATTTGAAATTACATGATAAAATATTGTGATTGTGCACTTGTGCTGAATTTGTTTTTTTATTAAGAATTTATGTGTTGTTACACCCTTATAATGGCTGCATTGGTGTTCTGTATAAGGTTAAATAATACTGAGGAGAAAAACAGCTTTAGACTTGTACACCTGCATATTCCTTGTATTACTGTCTTGGGGGAAATAAATTCTGCATAAATAGTTGCCCATATGTTGTCCAGTCACTATGTTGAAAATGATAAATAAAGTCCAATGCTAGAACAAAAACAATCACACAAGAAAGTATTATCGTAACATGAAAAAGAATGGTGAAATGAAAGGTGGAGATGTAACAGTAGTGAAAGATGTAAACTAATAAGACACAATTAAAAATTATTTTTAAGTCAAATAATTGTGTCAAGGCTGCTATAAAATTATATAAGGCTAAAACCAGGAATAACATATTATTTTATATTTTGTATTTTCTTAGCTGTCTGATGGGGTATGGAATATAGTACTGCTTTTATTGAAAAATGGAAATTGTCCCTGCTTAAATGAATGAACGAGACCCACAGGCATTAATATGTAAAGGTGTACATGTCATCATCATCATCACCATTCATTTATATAGCGCCACCTACTCCACAGTGTTGTATAGAGAAGAGATGTCACATCAAAGTCCAACTTTGTCCCTCTTTAGTTTCATATCCTTTCCCCTAAAACAGAATTTCTTACTCTCATTTATGGCTTAAACTAATGATGAGTATAAAGGGACATCAGGGGGTAAATGTATCAAGCTGAGAGCTGCCGGTGGGTTTAAAAAGTGGAGAAGTTGTCTAATCTTTTTAAAACAATGTTCAGCAATAGCCTCATGATTAAGCTGTGACTCCTTTTTTGCTTGAACTCCCTTCTCCTGTTCTCATATAGATACATGCAAATGAATCTGAGATAAAAAACATTTAATAAATTTGATTAAAATCACACTCACATTTAGTAGAATGTTCATAAGTCAATTAGTGCTCTCCCAATGGCAATTGCCTCGGATCTGGAACGGCGGTCCGTGCATTTCTACCTTTCTGAGCCCGATTTCAGGGACTGTGGGGATTCTGTGATGTAACTGTCAGGGGTGAGATGCCTACAACCCTACACGTTTCAACATCACAGACTTTGTCAGGTGATGTTGCTACTTGTCGGTGATTGATTTAAGTACTATGTTTAGCCAATCACATGCTTTCTATCTATTTATCTCCAATCCATAATGTTTTAAAAAGTGCAATACTGAGACTGAAGTAAAAGTGCTATGTGGTTTTCATATGAAATATATGCAATCAGTAAGGATAGGCAATAGGCTATCATAGATTGCCATTACAGTTATTTTGCCGGTTAAGAAACATGTTTCACAAATATTGGAGTAGAAAAAAAAATATCTAGATACATTTAGACATTTAAAAAAAAAACAAACAAACACATATACCCTTCCCCATTTTTCCAAGATCATCCCTTTGCACCCTTTTTCCTATTTTGGAATATTTATATAATTATTTAGGAATAGTAAGACAACCCCAAATGGTTTGTAACAGAATCCAAAATCCCATCCCCTCTTATGCCATAGGAAAGCACCAAGAAAAACCGTACATGATTATTTGTTTGTACTGTATGAATACATAACAGAATCTGTGTGTAAGTGTCTAATTATACATATTGGGCTTGATTCATCAACAGGGGCAGGCTGGGCTGGGGGACAGGGGGGCATCTACTCTCTGAGCCAATACCATAGGGGCTACCTTGAACTGGGTCACTGTGCCACCTGCATTTTTTTCCCTTTAAAATTATACTTATAGGCTGCTGAGTCGAGTCTTGTACCCCAGGCTTAAATTTGCCAGCCCTCCCCTGTTTATCAAGGCAGGCAAACTAGGAATAACCTGTGTTTTTAAAAGATATCATAAATCGGCTCTGTGTACTTCCAAATTCAACAAGGGACAGATCTGAAGATACGTGCGCTTATGGTTACAGGTGTAGGGATAAATTTTATCAAAAAGAACGCACATAAAAAAAAAAGATTCAATTAATGTCAATTGGTAACAAAATATACATTAATGGTAAAACATAAAAATATAAAAAAAGTGGTTTTTTTTCTTTAATTTTTATTTAAATACGTTTATTAGGATTTTCTTAATGTTTACTGTACATAGAATTCATTTTGGTTTCTCCTGATTGCAAACACATGCTCTAGCATACATACGTGACTGACATCACTAGTAATCAGGATTTAGACTAGCCCTGTAGCTGGAGTAAGATTTATGGCAGAAAAACAAGTACCTTTCAGATGCCCAAACATTGAATTGGACATGGCTGTGTGCACTCGAGTTTGGCACACCCTCACTGTACATTGACTGTGGACAAACGTCCCTTTAAATGCCCCGATCCCTCCCTGAAATCGTAGGATGAATTAAGTGTCCTTTTCATTTGAAAATGAATCGCCTGTTGCTGCATTCTGTGGAGCGTAGCCCAGTTCTGGGCATGCGTAGACTGATTTTGCGTATGAACACACAAAATCGTCTGACCCATTCCTTAATGAATGAGGCCTATTATTATTCTGATTGTAAGTTCCACATCTATGGTATGTCTGAATAACATTTATTGATACATACATCAAATCAAACACAATGGTAATTTAGAGTAAAAAGGAATTGTATTTATTGTGGAAACTACCTTTGCAAGTGATTAATAAATTAGATTAGCTATTACATTGTCATTAGCATATTTGCTGACTATTATCCCTTCTGTGACATTAGCATGTCCTTTGACACACACTATACACTTTATGTTTGATATGATGTTAGTTATCACCTCTGGGTTTATTTTGGTTTATTTATTTTGCCCCTGTGGCATATATGTAACAAGTTGTTGCCCATAACGGCAGATGACTGACTGTATTTTAACCAAACTGATTTATTTGATTTACCATTTTCAAAACCAACTGAAGTTTATTAGTTATTTGCCTATTATTCTTAAAATATATACATGATATATACATGATCCATTTCTTTGACTATATACCAGGATTGGAAAAGTTATGTTCATTATTACCATTAATATTGCTATAATTATAATATAATAAATATAGTAATGGTTTAACTGAGTGTTCCATACAAATTCCTATTTTCAGATGATAGTAATTTTAGAATAACAAAAATAATCCAAGTACATACATGACGTGCAGAGATATGTGTTTTTTGTTAAATTTTGTTTATTTTTTTTATATCAGAGGAATTCCATCAGTAAAGTCAGATTTAGAGCAATTTAAATGGATAGGTTTTTATTAACTCTTACTAATTGGAACTTTTATTTTTGGAGAAGGTAGATTAAATGAATAGAAATCATAACCGTGTTGCTCTGCAGTGATGTCAAACCTCAAATGGGATTTAGAGTTGGGAGTTGGATGTGTCATAGGTTATCTCTTATTACCAGGTTATCTCTAATTACCAGTGTAAGAGTAAAGCTGCCCAGTATTTGGGTGGTATGTGCAAAAGCAGACATTAATTTCCAAGCAAGCAAAAAAGATTGTATGTTCACTCCTTATATAGCAAAAGAGAGAGAGAGAGATAATAGGTAGAATGTAATATTGATATCAAGAGGAGATATCTTGACCAAATAATTTACTGTATAATTTGGGACTTCCCAAGACTAAATTGACAGTTTGGGCTGAGGGATATGACATGATAATTGTCCAGAGAACTGCTTCCAAATTGTTATTAAGCTTGAATGATGACAGGAAGATTGAAATGACAGCCAAATAAATGATTGAGTTAAGCATTACTTGTAGAATCATTGTCCTGACTGCTTGAACATGGACCTTGAGCTGAGGAGATGAGCTAAAATGAGACATGTTCTGCTTCATCCTCCAGACATGTCCCAGGAGAGACTTCACACTAAGCCCAATACAGATGACAGACACAACAAATGGAAGACAACAGCCAATCACCATGTTAAAGACAGTGTAGTGAATGTTTAAATCAACAAAATAAATATTTCTAGATGGATCAGTCACATTTTGAAGACATTCTAATTTAATTGTCCATATAAATGGCAGATTAATGAGGAATGATCCCACCAATGTCATTATGAGTAATTGTAGAATAGAAGAGGACAATCTCTTTTTCAGTGAAAGGCAGAAATAATAGGAAGAATTGACCAGTTTCAGGCAATAGTGAACTGAAAGCCAAGCAGTGTGCCAAAAGTTGCCGTAAATTAGAAAGAATTGGCCAACAAATAAATATAAATAAGTTTTGTTGACAAAAAGCAGGTGAGTCCAGAAACAATATAGGAAAGCACTGATTACCATGACACATTGGAGGACGACATTTGTGAGAGCCATGGAGAGAAAGATTTTATCACAGACTATGAAGTGTTGTTTCTTTCTCCAGTCTCTGAAATATACTGTAATTATTGAAGAATTTAGAGTAATTCCTGAAACACACATGATAACTGCAATGACAATCATGTAAATATCTATAGACGTGGACATCCCTTATGTATTTTTTCCGTCTAGGTGTGAAGTTGAAATGCGACACTGGACACATCAGCATTCAGAAGCATATATATATATATATAGTATATGAGCAAGGCATGCAAATACCTACAAGGATATGTATTACAGAGAACATGGGACAGGGAAATGTGTTTGTCATAGATTGGAATTGTTCCATTATCTATCTTTCTATCTATCTGTCTGTCTGTCTGTCTGTCTGTCTGTCTGTCTGTTTGTCTATCTATGTTCTAGACTACCCTGTGTAAAGTGGTTTGCACTTGTTTATCGTGAGGAATGTCTGACAAACAGCTTGTATCCTGCCATTCACATCCAAATATGAAAGAGTAGAGATCGGTAAAAAACTTTACTGGGAAAAAGAGCAATTTCATACTGGTTTATGGGTTGTAAACTCCACTTAGTGGGCTTCTTTAAATAAAAATGAGATAAAACAGTAAATATATGTATGACAAATAAACTGTGAGATTCTCAAAGTAATGAAAACCACGTTATATTATCAGGGAATTATTTTTTCTGCACAGCCCATATGCTTCAGGATGAATATGATAGTTGCAAATTACAAGATCCAAGGCAGTATGAATTTGCTACTGGAAGATCATGTTAGATAAGTCTAGTAAGACTCTCTTAGTGTTTTACATTTCCATTGTGTTTTGTCTTTTCTTCATATTTTTGTTGAAGTTTTACTAACTAGTGCCCAATTACTTCATCTTTTCCTGATTTTTCTGTGTGTATTTTTTTTATTTAGAGGTTGGAAAGTTTGTGTTTCACATTTTTTACATTTATACCACTATGTTTATAACACAGGATTTGAATATGAAGCAGCCTGTATTTTGTTAAAACCAAATTAATAGTATGACCAAAAAGAAGGAGCTCTGAAAGGAAACACCTCACAGTGAGTTTGATATTTTTTAGCATAGACAAAGGATCGTGCTTACATATAATGTAGAATGATTATCATGTAATAAAACGTGTTAGCCCATTGTCAGTGTTCCCCCTGCAAACGTGTTTTTGATGGAATCATTCTACAGGCAATTTATTTATAATGTTACACCAGTAAAACGTACCCTTCCTGGTTCTAGTGATGTCTGCTCCCGTCTCGCCACTGTACACAGCGGGCGTGGCACTCTTGGACTAGAATGCCTGGCATCACATGACCATCCCTAGTGGCAGTTTTTTGGCTAATACTTGGAATCTATTTTATTTGTGACATATAAGCATGGAGTAGTGTTGATTGAACATTAAGGAGATGCCAATGTTCCACTATGTTATTCAATAATACTAATCAATGTATGGGTAATTGTGTTACCCATACATACAGAAATAGTCAATTCCTAGAACAAGGGACACAAATATTCAATTTTTTTTAAGAAAATGTGCATGAATGCTTTAGCAATAATTTTACTACTGTTTTCATATTTTGAGAAAAACACACACTTAAAAAAATAAGATTATGATGGAATGTAGCGTGTCTAGAGTACTATGTTAGATAAAATACCTAAAGGTCTACATATTCTGAAACCTTGCAAGCGCTGCTATATATTTATACAATAATATAGGGAAAGATTGGTATACTTATATTGTCAGATGTATCATCATCATCATCATCATCAACAACATTTATATAGCGCCAGCAGATTCCGTAGCGCTTTACATTTGACTTGATGCCTCTCTATAGTCACTCTCTCAGTTTCCACATAGAAATAAAGAAAGATCATAGTGTAATATAGTTTAACATATATATATATATATATATATATATATATATTGTAAAATAGTCCCACTTATAGTCCATATATCTGTATTATTTGAAATGTCTTAGTTCATCACCCCCTCATGTAGGGCTACTCACTAAAATTTGATGTAAGAATAGCACATCAATCTGAAGATTCTTTTCTAGCTCTTTATAGCATATTCTATTGTGTCTAAGGGGACTCATCATCATTTCATAAAAAAAAAAGAAAATAAAGTGCATCTAGTGTGATATTGCTTTGATAAAAATAGGAAATGTATTCACACATCATGATACACTCACATTTTAAATAAAACAAATAAATCCCACAAGAAAAAGTCATACACTCCTACCGAATAGCAATGGATATCTTGGCAGTTAGTATATCCAGAAGAAACTCGGGATGTCAATATTATAGAAGCCAAAGAAGTCCTTATTCAGCACAGAACATGCAGACTTTCTAGGAAAAGTGTCAATCAATTTACATGCTCCAACATGTTCTGACAGTAAATGTCTTTCTCAAGGTGCTTGTCAGCTGATTGGTCTCATGTCGCTTTTTATACACCATTTGTCCAATCAGAAACAAGCAGGTCTACGTATTCACCTACCTTTATAATTAACAATGTGCATTTTACCCAAGAATGGGATAGAATTTTACGTGAATGTTCTTTAAGTCCCATCAAACTGATAATTTACAAAATTAACAAGATGTTAAAATCAATTGAATTAGAAATGAAAGCTAAAGAGACAAAAATTTATAGGTACAATGTGTATTTGATTTATCTCTTGAACTACACAGAATTATGTGCTATGTTCATGCATTATAAAAAATAATGAAGTAAGTGAGAGTCATAGAATATCCACTAACACTATTATGACAAAACATCCAGTTTATCATACATTTGTTTCAGGATGATTTGCAAGTCTCTGTCCTTCCAACAAGGATGATGGTGTGTATGCAAAGCAGAACCTGTTGAAGAGGAAAACTAGATACCACTAAGATTTGCATCTACCTCTGTGATTCACAGTCCTCATCCTCCGTGTAAATCTTGAATAACTAGAGAACACATTATGCTTTCTCTTGCTTTTTTTGGCACTGAAACATAACAAACAGGAACAAACACAGTTATAAACAATACTGGGTAAAACAGACAAATAGGTAAGAGGGCCCAATATTGCATATTGGTCCAGCCAGATTGCAAAGGTAAAAAGTGATTAGTGGGCCATATGATCCAGGTACACAGCAATGTTGGTCTGGGGTCAGAGGGTTGTTGTCTTGTGTGAATTGTGCAAAGGGTGTAATAGGGTAACCTAGGGAAGTAAATAGGGTGGTTAAGGAATATTATACGCTTGCCTGAAAAGGTGGGATTTCAGAGAGCGCTTGAAGGTTTGTGGACCGAGGGAAGTCTTATTGTGCAAGGGAGGGAATTCCACAAAGTGGGTGCAGCACGAAAAAAAGTTCTTTAAACAGGAACGGGAGAATGTATTGAGATGGATGAGAGACACAGATTTTGTGCCGAACGGAGGTGTCGAGTTAGGAGATATTTTGAGACAAGTGAGGACATGTATGTTGGTGCAGTTTTGTTAATGGCCTTGTATGTTAGTAGAACAAATTTCTATTGGTTTCAGTGAAAGACAGGAAACCAATATAGACACTGACAGAGTGGCTCAGCAGAGAAAGAATGATTTGCAAGGAATAGCAGTGTGGCCGCTGCGTGCAAAGCAGCAGCCACACTGATTATTTTGTATTGGTGCTGGGGTATCTAGAATTATATTCAATACATGGATTGTAAATGTGAATTTTAAAGATTGGAGAAGAGGTGTCCGACTGAGTCCATCTGATCAAATTCTCAGTTTAAAGATCTTATAAACATAGTTCTGCAAACTGTGCTGAGTTTTGACATGTTTCTCTGTGAAATGCAATCTTTCAAGAAGAGTGACAATTTCACCTAATTTTTCTATTTTTCCTGATTTTCCATGTTTCCTGCACTATGTGTCTCACTACCTGGCTTTCTACCTACTATTGTCTGAGAATTGTCAACTTCACATGAGGAATTTTCTTAATTTTGAAGAGGAGGATTTCTAGGTTTCTACCAAAGCTTCTGGTGTTGTAAATAGAGATGCTCAGGCTCGGTCCCTGAGAACCGAAAACACCCAAACTTAGCAGATCCGAGTACCAAGCCGAGCCGGCTATGTACTTTCGCATGCCCTCGGAATTGAAAATGAGGCAAAACATCATTGTTACATCCTTGGGTCTTGCAAGTTTTGGATTCTATAAGAACCGCCCTCCACGGCGATCCAGCGCTATTTCACAGAGGGACACAGAAGGGGTAGCACGGTTCTTGGCAATCTCTAGTGCAGTTGGGCAGCATCATAAGTAGAATAGAAAGAGGAGGGGTAGCAGTGTTTTTCGAAGTCTCCAGTGACATTCAGGAGAGCTTCATTGCTCCATTTCTAATTGTCATTGCTGAAATAGAAATAATAGGGCTAACAGTCTTGGTCTTCTAAATCTGCAGTCACATTGAACTGCGTTATATAGGTAACACACAAAGAGGAGAGGACCATTGCTCCATTGCTAATTTTCATTGCTGAAATACAAATAATAGGGCTGGCAGTCTTGGTGTAAATCTGCAGTCAAATTGTACTATGCTATATAGGTAGCATACAAAGAGTAGAGGTTCATTGCTCCATTGCTAATTGTCATTGCTGAAATGCAAATAATAGGGCTGGCAGTCTTGGTGTAAATCTGCAGTCAAATTGTACTGTGCTATATAGGTAACATACAAAGAGGAGAGGTTCATTGCTCCATTGCTAATTTTCATTGCTGAAATACAAATAATAGGGATGTCAGTCTTTGTCTAAATCTGCATTCAAATTGTACAGTGTTATATAGCTAACACGCAAACAGGAGAGCTCCATTGCTAATTGTCATTGCTAAAATAGAAATAATAGGGCTAACAGTCTTGGTCTTCTAAATCTGCAGTCACATTGAACTGCGTTATATAGGTAACACACAAAGAGGAGAGCTCCATTGCTCCATTGCTAATTGTCATTGCTATAATAGAAGTAATAGGGCTGGCAGTCTTGGTCTAAATCTGCAGTGAAATTGTACGATGTTATATAGCTAACACGCAAACAGGAGAGCTCCATTGCTAATTGACATTGCTGAAATAGAAATAATAGGGCTGGTAGTCTTGGTCTTCTAAATCTGCAGTCAAATTGTATGGTGTTATACAGGTAACACACAAAGAGGAGAGGTCTGTTGCTCCATTACAAATTGACATTGCTGAAATACAAATAATAGGGCTGGCAGTATTGGTCTAAATCTTCAGCCAAATGTTAGGTGTTAGATAGCTAAAACGCAAACAGGAGAACTCCATTTCTCCATTGCTAATTGTCATTGCTGAAATAAGAAGACCAGGAGCACCAAGCAGCTGCTGGCACCAGTCATGATGATAGTAATCCCTCTGCGTCATCTGCTAAAGCCAATGTTAAAGTGCATAGTGTTTAAACAAAAATATAAAAAAAACACCTTTTACCTTGGTCAAGAAAAACAGACCTGTAATCCAGGCAATATCCTGTCTGCTGACAAGTTCCCTCGCATTTCTGCTTCTCGTCCAACTCCAACCCTCTCTTCCTGTCATTCCCTCGCTCCATATCATACTCACCCTTGCAGTCGAGCAACCCCAACAATCATATCCAAATCTCTCCTCTTCCCTCTCTTCCACTGTCCTGTGGTCTCTGGAATGCCAGATCAGTCTGTAGCAAATTGACCTTTATCCATGATCTCTAGATCCTTCAACCTGCTTGCCATCACTGAAACCTGGCTATCCCCTGAGGACACTACCTCTCCTGCTGCTCTCTCTTTCAGGGGCTTGTCATTCTCCCACACACCCACACATTTTAGAAAAAAATAGGGATCCAAAACCAAAACACCAAGTTAATCCAGATCCAAAACCAAAACCAAAATCAGAACATGGGGGTCAGTGAACATTTCTAGTTATAAACTGTTTATTGCTTATTTTTGACAATTTCATCACTCTGGAATATTTCTGCTGGAAACATTCAAGAGATAATAAGAAACGCTACAGAAAATTATACTAATGGTTACATGATGATAGTAAGCTTCACGTACCTTATGACAGCATCTATGGGGTGCATTTTACCCCTCATATTAACTCTGATCCCCATAGGATTGACTCTGATCTCACTCTGGAGACACACAAATAGGATGAGGACTAATAAATCAGACTCCTGTCATCCTCAGACAGAGGCCCATGTCAGAACAGCCAGATCTATGGTTCTTCTGGTCACCCTACAAATCATTTTTTATGGATCCTGTGACAGGATGGACCTCCTATGCCACCCTGTCTGTTGTTGCAGGGAACCAGCTGGGCTTACTTTGCCACCATTCCTTTTCCTTATCCCAGTTGCGCCTTCTAACCGCAGTACAAGGGGTTAAAGCTGCTGCCACCACTGGACCCCTTCACGGCATCTAGAACCATGTACCTTCTGGGTAACTATCACTGCTAGTGTACTCCCTTACTGATGCACCTGTGCTGGTACCCCTGACCTCTTCCTATAGATCAGGGTTGCTGTGGATGAATCCCCCTGGCCTATTTCACTGGCCAGAGCTGCTGGGTAGCGGGCAGACCGATGGTACTGGAAAGCTGGGTACAAATGTCAGAACAGTCGTAAATGGATTCAAATGGGTCTAATCTGTAGGTTACAGGAAATTACTGCAAGGAAGAAGTTGTCAAGCAGATCTTGAAGCAAGTGATGTTTATTTAGCTCAAGTGTTCTAACAAGGACAGTTCACACTGGTTGAAGGTACCAGTGATCAGAAAGTCAGATGGAACAAGAATGATACATTACATGCTCAAACAGCTCACTTTATATACACCTTCTGACCCACATGTTAGCAGGGGTCAAGCCACCCCCTGATCGTCCCCTCCCCGGCCCCAACACGTCTGAGTTATTTTCACTATCAGGATGCAATATGTTTTCCACAACATGGATTTAAATACAATTTATACCTAACAAAATTTACACTTTTCTGTGATATTCTACATTATGTGCTGTTTACAATGCTTCAGACAGGTTCTAACACGCTGGACAAAAGGCCAATAGTAACGACCTCCTGTGGTGCATTTAGGCTAATAAGGACATGTTGATTATTCATGTCAATAGACTTAATCAGCCTTAATGAGAACTTCCTCTCGAAGCTACACAACAGATTTCCTCAACAGTTGCTTATTGCATCTAAAATCAATACATCAGAAATGGATGCATTTTCTATACAGAAATATAACACAATATAATAAAATAAGTACATTTCCAATACACAGTATCAAGAATCAGTACATTTGCAAAAATATAAATTGGCACACTGTGCTAATAATTTAAATATATTATTACAATAAGTTACCTAGAGGTGATCCAGCCACAGATCCTCCATCTGTATTCTGTTGAAATCATTCAATGTTACAGAGATTTACACAAACTTTAGTTGATTTTTTATTTTGTTTTATCCCACAAAGCCCCTGGTCATTATAACAGGCAACTCAGAACTGTGGAAGGCCAGTAAAGGAATCCTAATCCACACTGATATGAGGTTCAATGTGCTCTCAGCCGTTCAGGATGGACTTTGACTTAAATATACATCTGGTTAATGTCCAATAATTTAGCAAATATGAAACATTATAGTGCAGGCATTGATATTAATGATTTAATACATTTTCTGTACAGCCTTTATTTTCTTAAAAAAATGTGTATATATATATACACACACACAAGTGAACCCGTGCATGATACTCATGCATTCTAGTCAAATCATGCTACTTAAGGTCTTTAAAAGGTTCTTGTCATGCATTTGGGCCTAGTCCAGGCCTCCTCAGGGGAAAGCGTTACTTCCCGACGCAAGCGCCCTTTTTAATGTGTGTTCATGAGGTAAAATTACCTCACGAAAATGAGTTTGACCCCTCAACTTGTAAATTTAGCCTTTACTACCCCTCCCACGGGGGAAAGGGGGATGATGATAGTTAACTGACTTGACTATTCAAATTTTTTTGTCAAATAATGTCAGTATACCAAATTTCAGGTCAATTGGATGAGCCCTTTTTGAGAAAATAGTTTTTTCCACACACACACACACACACACACACACACACACTAACACACGCCTCTACACATGTGTGTTCATGAGGTAAAATTACCTCACGAAAATGAGTTTGAGCCCTACCAAATTTCAGCCCTTTTTGAATTTTTTTCCCCACACACACTAAGAATTTAGTAGGTCGGTGTATAACTCTGCCCAGCAGGTGGCGCTGCAGCTCGGTTTTATTTTTTCCACACACAGACGCCACTAGACATTTAGATATATATATATATATATATATATTTATTTATTGATAGTGTCCACTGTATAATTGCTAAAAAATGAATATGAAGAGACGTATCTGTCTTAATGCTTGGATACAAACTTGTGTTTTCTGGTGCCTGTTTGAACATTAGTGATATGGTCTTTGTGTCTCCAGACACATAAAGGTGCAGTGAAAGGGCAGCCACTGTAGCTGGTTTTGAAGTAGAATCGTACTTCCCCACATTGCCACTTTTTTTCCTGCTTTCCTTATATTCAATATTTTCTTAATTCACTCTTTAATTTTTTTATAGCTCCTTATCAACATACTAGTGAAACTAATCTGTGCACATTTATCTCCAGGTGCTTTCGCTATAGTTTCTTGCACCCCCTATTAACCAACACCACCCATCTCTAGAAACCCACTCTTCTTCCTCTGCTTTAACCCCCACACAACCTAGGGTTTAATGCAGTCTTACTCCAGACATCAATCTACAGGACTCCACACTGCACTCTATGGCAAGACATTGTAAATTGGACACTGATTTTTGGTTGGTTTCCCTAAAGTAACATTGGACCCAAAGCCTAGAAAGAAGCTCATTACCATAGTACATTTTTATTACCCTACACATGCAGACATGAACCGGTTCTTTAGAACAGTACTACCAGGGCACAAAATGTGTCACATTCTAATTGTAACAAAATGTACCTGACTAAGTAGATTATCTGAATGGAGTGGAATGCAATAAAAATCTTGGTGTGTGGGTGGAGGATGGTAGGGAAATAAGAGTATTGGGTGGTGGGAGTGCAGGTATTAGGTAGGGTTGTGTAGGAGTAGGGAGGGAGGTTTAAGATACCAGAGGGGAGGTATATGGAGCACGTGGAAGTCAAATAATTGGATGAAGTAAACTAAAGTGAATAATATTAAATTACCATGCGATTGCGATTAGCACACCACATGTAATGACGCAATCACACGGATTAACAACACACACATTTATATTTGCACTTACACTTGTAAATAATACACATTTATTAAGGTTTCACTTCACATTTATTTATTAGTAAAATGTGTTAGAGATTACTTATACATAGATAAAACTATAGTAAAGGTATTTATGGTTCAAGTCCTCTAAATGGAAAATGAGTTTGGTCTCAAATTAAAGCTTATTTCACCAGCATTAACCTGGTTTTCACAGAGCAGTGATCGCAACTAGTGGTCGCAAGTTATGAGCAGTATGAGATTAATATTCAAAAGTATTTTTTTATGGGTCAGTTTAAACTGGTTATTTGGTAGGAAGACACATAGGCAACAGTTGGAGTAAGTTGCCCCCCCCCACCCTTGGAAGAGATGAAATGAACTGACCTATGACCAGCAGACAACTGGAACATTGTTAATCCTGGACCAATGAAGACCTCTCTGAGTGTTATCTGTCTGTATTTGTGACATCATTACTGGTTTTTTTTAATGTAAACTACATATAAGCTCCCTGGCCCAGATAGCTCTCTCTCTCTTCCTGACAACAGACAACTTGGCTGTATCCTAACATGGGCCAGGTGAAGTGCAAGCGTTATGTATCTGGTTTATACTTCTCTGTTTATTGTTATATCTTTTATGCTCCAGCATGGCTTGCTGTAAATCCTGCTATATGTTGCAATTACATTTTTTTGTGCGTTGGAACCATAATAATCGCATTGGACAATGGGGTATAAAGTAGATAGTATGGGATAATATAGTTTGCAGGAGTTGTTGAAATTAGAGAGAATCAAAACAAATAAGTAACAAGCGCCAACAGACAAGATGTATAGGGTCAAGAATAGCAGCCAAGAATAGAGAAGTTTGCAACCTTGCTTCTGTGGTTCATCTAGCTCAGAAAAAAAAGTTTATTCCAGTGCTTAATCCTTAAAACTCTAGTGTAGAATCAAAATGAAATAATAGTGTACACCGTGTAGTAAGCAGATTACGTATTAGTAATGAAAAGCACTCACCTAGTGTTGATAATATCAATGCTCTGAACATTCTTACATTGATGTCTACTGGGGGTTGTTAGACATAGCAAAGCTATTTCCATCAATAGAGGTTCTGCACCCACTCATCTATTAATGCATAAGCTGGACATTATTTCATTGTCTCTCAACTTTCCTGCTCACCTCCTTCACCTACAGTCATGGCCAAAAGTTTTGAGAATGACACAAGTATTGGATTTCACAAAGTTTGCTGCTTCAGTGTTTTTACACCTTTCTGTCAGATGTTGCTATGGTACACTGAAGTAAAATGACAAGCATTGCATAAGTGTCAAAGGCTTTTATTGACAATTACATTAAGAGTCAATATTTGCATTGTTGACCCTTTTTGTAGACTTCTGCAAATCGCTCTGGCATACTCTCAATCAATTTCTGTCCCAAATTCTGACTGATGTCCACCCATTCTTGCCTAATCATCGCTTGGAATTTGTCAGAATTTATGGGTTTTTTATTATCCTCCCACCTCTTGAGGAATGACCACAAGTTCCCAATGAGATTAAAGTCTGGGGAGTTTCCTGGGCATGGACAAAAAATTTTGATGTTTTCATCCCCGAGCCACTTAGTTATCACTTTTCCCTTATGGCAAGGTGCTCTATAATGCTGGAAAAGGCATTGTTCATCACCAAACTGTTCTTGGATGGTTGGGAGAAGTTGCTCTTGGAGGATGTTTTGGTATCATTCTTTATTCATGGCCGTGTTTATAGGCAAAATTGTGAGTGAGCCCACTTCCTTGGCTGGGAAACAACCCCACACATGAATGGTTTCAGGATGCTTTACTGTTAGCATGACACAGGACTGATGAAAGCACTCACATTTCCTTCTCCAGACAAGAGTTTTTACAGATGCCTCAAATAATCTGAAAGGGGATTCATAAGAGAAAATGACTTTACCCTAGTCCTCAGCAGTCCAAACCCTGTACCTTTTTGCAGAAAATCAGTCTGTCCCTGATGTTTTTCCTGGAGAGAAGTGGCTTCTTTGTTGGCCTTATTGACATCAGGCCATCATCCAAAAGTCTTTGCCTCACTGTGCATGCAGATGTACTCACACCTGCCTGCTGCCATTCCTAATAAAGCTCTGCCCTGGGGGTCTCCCGATCCCGCAGCTGAATCAACTTTAGGAGATGGTCCTGGCACTTGCAGGACGTTCTTGGGCTCCATGAAGCCTTCTTCTCAACTATTGAACCTCTCTCCTTGAAGTTCTTGATGATCCGATAAATGGTTGATTTAGGTGTAATCTTACAAGCAGCAATATCTTTGCCTGTGAATCCCTTTTTGTGCAAAGTAATGATGACTGCATGTGTTTCCTTACAGCTAACCATGGTTTACAGAGGAAGAACAGTGATTTCAAGCACCACCCCTTTAAAGCTTACAGTCTGTTCTTCTAACTCAATCAGCATGACAGAGCCTTGTCCTAGTCAACACTCTTACCTATGTCAACAAGAGAATCACTGACCTGATGTCAGCTGGTCCTTTTGTGACAGGGCTGAAATGCAGTGGCAATTTTGTTTTTGGGATAAAGTTCATTTTCATGGCAAATAGGGACTTTGAAATTAATTGCAATTTATCTGATCACTCTTCATGACATTCTGGAGTATATGCAAATTGCCATCATGAAAACTGAGGCAGCAGACTTTATGAAAAATAATATTTATGTCATTCTCAAACTTTTGGCCATGACTCTCTAAATTACTCATGATTTAAACAGAGTTCCATATTTTTTCTATATTCTCACCTTCAATAGTATTTTTTCAGTGCATGTAAAATCAATCCTTAGAAGATTTGTATTCATTGAGAAATTTATTTTAATTTTTATTGAATGGTTTGCACTATGGTCTGTTTTTGTTCTTTTTTATTTTCACATGGCACACAGGATTTAACACGGAGGATGACATCATTACAAAGACAGAACACTCAAATCACGTTTGAACTTCTTTTTTCAAACCAGAACTGTGAAAGTTTTTATTTTATTTTATATATATATATATATTGGGACTTATTACTATATGCATATATTTTTCTATGTCTGCATACTTAATTCCCATTTGATTTGTTGATTTTGAGCATAGTTTTTTTTATATGTTTGATATGTTTTGCACATATTAGAAAAAATCTATTCACTAGTCACACGAGTTCTTGGTCTATTTTGGGATCTTTTGTGGATAAGATCCTTTCAGTTGATGGCTGCATGTCAGTGTTTGTACCATTCATCCTAGTATTTTTTTTTTTATTTGTTTTTAATTAGATGGCTGTTCCCCTGCTCATTGGTGCCGGCTGCTACAAGACTGAAAGTTCAATCACATACTGCTGAGCTACCTGGACAACTTCTGCCAATGTGAAAGGCTCCCAGTCCAGCACACTTTGCCTCATTTCTGGTGTGCACCATCTATGAAACCATCACCTCTCTCCATCACATTTGATTAGATACAAATCCTACATATGACATTGTGTCAGACTGTGTAGCTAGTTTACAGGCATTTGGTGCTGTAAAATAATTAAAGAACTTATGTTACAATAACAACATATATTCAGAGGATAATGGACCTTTAAACTGTGTCCAGTGAGTGGATTCTTAGGAATATAAACATTATCTAATTACATTTTTTATTACATGAAAAGAAATAATAAACATTTTAATATACTATATATATTATACTATATAATAGCAAAGGATATCAGCAATTAAACTTTCAGGTGCACGAGGGGTTCATGGTGTCAGTAGTAGGAAGTGACGCGATGATGGGAGTGGAAGGTGGAGCTGATATATTGCTCCAACTGCTGCTGAATCACAAATTAGCTCCTTCTTTATGAGTAATTAATTTCATTATGGAACGCAACAATGCAGAGGGGAAAATCAGGCAGCAAAAGGGAGAAGTTTGGCTGGTTACTCCTTAAAAAAATTGCATAGAAAGGCAAAACTAACCATGAAACATATTACTAACTAAAAAAATCTATACAAAAACACAACTTGTACCTCTTGATTGGCCAACCCAAAAATAAATTTCAAGCAAATTGTCAATACAAGCATTGGTTTCAAACACATCTAAAAATAATAATAAGTCCAATTTTATAATATTATCTTAAAACTGCCCAAAAATTCGAAAACAAATGACTAAAATCTCAAATATGGAAAGAGACATGTGCTCAACTATAGTAAAACTAAATCGATAAACTGATGTTTTAGTTTTCAGAATTAAGGGCTAATTTAATGATATGACCAGTGTTTCCCAAATCCAGTCCTCATGGCCCCTAACAATGCAGGTTTTCCAGGTCACATGTGAAATAATTAGAACCACCTGTGGATCTGCTACAATGTGTCAGTCAGTAATGAATGAACCTGTGCTCCAGCAAGGAGATATGGACTGTTAGGGGGCTATGTCGGACTGGATTTTGGAATCACTGATATGGACTCTCTAGTATGAACTCTCTATCATTTCGATACCCTATAATTAAACCATCTTATTTATCATAATGTTTTTAATGACTACAAATGTTTTAGACTAATGTTCAGTACACTTCAGTCTCAGACAGCTCCCATGATGATCATTGCTCCCAAGGGTACTTTGAAGGTAATGACTGGCCCTTCCCAGTGTCCGGGGTGTATGTCATAGATGTTTTTCCTCATGATGTTTCTTTCATATATACCAGATGAAGCTTGCACATATATATTAAGGATACACATTTACATTGAGCTGTGTCTTTTTCCTGTGATTATTAATGGTTCCCATGTGTTAGTGCTATGAAACCAGCTGCCGTTTGAGACACCATTGTTGAGACCACTGAGTCATGAATGTAAAAGTGTCATTAAAAACACTCTAAACTATAAACAGAAAATCAGACATTTGTCAGATAAATATAGAAGAAAATGCTTACTTACTATCACATACCAGAAAACAGTAACATACATAGTGAGAAGTAATAGCTACATCTTATTTGTAATAATACCCAGAAACATGGAATAACATTATATAGATTATTACTACATATATTATTGTTCATTACAGTACACTAGTACACAAGTATATTGTGAGAGTGTAACCTATCTATGTATACAGCTTATTAAATATTTCTAGAAGTATTTTTTTAACAGTGGTGCTACATTATTGTCAATGGCTAGTTCTAGCAATAAATAAAGGGATTATTTGTGTGTTTTAACTGATATCTTGTTTCCCATCTGGCTTATCCTACATGTAGTATATTTATAGGTCTGTGTTGGACATTGATTGTTCTATTTGCATATTTTAAACCATATTATATAAATCTTATTGTCACAACTTAAAAAAAACAGTTTCAGTTAATGATTTAGCTCTTGTAATGATTCAGTTGCTTGAACATTTAATTATTGTGGGCATTCAGTTGTTTAGAGCAAATTATATAAACAAACATATCCTTCCAGGAATTCTTCAGTTTGGGATTACCAAGAATATGTATAATAGAATGTGTTGGGGTAAAGGAGAATATTAGTATCAAATTTACCCAATATGCAGGACTTTGCTGAGGAAAAACAGAAAAGTAATAAAGAAACATAACCAAATAAAAGGCAGCATAGAGAAATAAGAAGCGCAGCATTTTACACACAATGCTTTTATACATTTTCTGAGTGACTTCACCAGAAGTTATCCTGTTCTTCTTCATCTTATGACTGTGAAGCTTCAGGAACCGAACAATTGAGAGGGTTGTCATTATAACAGCCAGGAATGGCATGCACATCAAAACCAAAATAAAATTTGTCCCAACTAAGTTTACAGATCTTGTTTCAATATTAATGCTGACAGGTGGGATAAAGGAACTGTTTGTGGAAGGGTCCTGAGGAATACTAAAAAGCAGCAAACTTAGGAAACTGATGCCCATAGACAACATATTCACCACCACTATCATGTAGGGAACAAAATAACTTATCTCCATCTTGACCCAAGCAAGAAAGGCAGATTTGACATCTACAACCTTTATGAAGTAGAAGAAGCAAAATAAGGCAGTGAGCCACATACTTGAACTCATGCTGTATATGGTAAGTAAGGTAAATATGCCTTGTGAATACAGTGTTTTAAAGAGTTCAGGCCACAAGATGTTGCCAAATAAGTCGGTAGATGACACAATGGTGAAACAAACACTGGAGATATTCAGAGCAACCCGAATCTTATTACTGGGCTTCATAGTTTTCTTTTTATGGAGATCACGTAAAATTACAAATGTAATAAAGTTATTGGTGAATAGTGCAACAGACACCTCTAATGATAGAATGATAAGACAAGTCAGAATACCGGGGCTCCTCGGATTAATATCCATGTGGTGGGATCTTCTTGTTACTTTTCTTCTGATCTGTCTACAGGTCTCTGACTCTGGTTGTGGAGACACAGAAGTATTTTTATATCACGTCCAAAAGTTTCATCAATATAAAATTAGAATTTGCTATTACTGGATGATCTTCAGTCTGTGCCTGAACATGTAGTGAGATGTGATTATGAGCAATGGTTTGACTTTGTATATATACAAACTGGGGAGAAGTTGCGCTACTGTATCTCTGCTATTATTTGACTTAATTTAAATAAACCATCACTATGCAAAATAACTTTTCTTTCCAGTTGATAAAGATGGATGATGGGAGAACAACATTCTCTTGTTACATACATATTCTATGTAATGTTCCAGGTGATTAGACTTGGGTCATATTAAACTCCCAGAGATAACATTGGCAAACATGAGAGATTGAGACAAAGTACATGTTTTCTAACAAGCTGAAATCAACACAAGTAGTTAAAACATAACCACAGCCTGGGTGGGATTCTCCATGCATGCAAATATTTCCAAAGTCTATTATCAAAAATCACCGGTATATGATCCAGAACTAGTTCAAGGTTGCACTACCAACTCCCAGGGTGTGGAGTCAAATATGATGCCAGTCTTCACCATGGACCCCCGCAAGAAGTTATGGGTTTGGCTGTATGTGTCAAGAGGACAATTTGTGTACAGTAGATGTATGTAGAACCAGGAATACTGCAGCATGAGAATGCTGTACTGGATATATGGTAGCAGGAGAGAATGGCACAGGATATATGGTAGCAGGAGAGAATGGCACAGGATATATGGTAGCAGGAGGGAATGGCACAGGATATATGGTAGCAGGAGAGAATGGCACAGGATATATGGTAGCAGGAGAGAATGGCACAGGATATATGGTAGCAGGAGGGAATGGCACAGGATATATGGTAGCAGGAGGGAATGGCACAGGATATATGGTAGCAGGAGGGAATGGCACAGGATATATGGTAGCAGGAGAGAATGACACAGGATATATGGTAGCAGGAGAAAATGGCACAGGATATATAGCAGCAGGTAGCAGTGGTACTGGATATATGGCAGCAGAATACAAGTACCAGAAATATATAATAGCCAGTAGGATTCATTACCAGCAAATATATAATTTTCAGCAGCATACAGCAACAGGGATTATAGTAGCAAGATAAAGCACCAGGTATAATGGTGCTGGGGGACCCAGGAGCGGATGCTGCTGTGCAGACGAGGACCTGACAGTGTTGCAAAACTACAAATAAGAAAGTCCATTTAGTACAGTATAACATTACAGTAAGATGTCTCCTGCCCAACATAACAAAGCACTTGCTTTGTGTATCACACAACTTGCATCTGCTAATTTATGAATTGCAGTCAGTGCAGACCCACAATTTTAAAAAGTGTGCCCATTTACCCACTAAGTACATTTCAAATTGACCGACTTCTCATTTCTTGGAACTATCCTCGGAAAATCAATTTGTGCTTACTTGTGCCTCACTGCAAAGTCCAACAACCAAAGCTTTAGGACCTTCCTTTCATAATATTCAACCTTTACATTTTACCAGTAGAGGTATAGGAATGATAGTAGTACAGAAATAGTTAGTAGCATGCTAGTAATTGAAGTAGAGTAGCAGTAGTACCTTCAATGTTAGCCCTGTATATTGCTATTACCATATATTACCATATATATATATATATATATATATATATAATTACTGCTACTTGGAGACATAGGTGAAGGTAGGAGTGAAACAGTTTATATTCTGCTAAATGTGGACAACACAGGGCACCCAAAGCTGACTGATGATCCATTATGTGACAGAAGTGGTGTCTGTTCTGTAGAAGACTCAGGTTCTGTGACTAGATTCCTCACACAGACAGAACCACTTTAATGGGTTTCATTTTGCTGCATTGAAAGGAAACCATCAGCACAGCAGAAATAGCAGATAATCATTGGATAAAAGATGATCATTAGACACAGTATATAACATCCAGACAATAATATCCTCCATCCACCTTAGTAGTAGCAGGTCTAGATAGTCTGAATGTTCCCTCTCAGTACTGACTCATCAGGTTAGGAATGCCCTTGTTGACTCCTATGATACTTCCAATAAATTGGTGCTTCAAGTCATCCAACACAAGCTTAACCCAACAATCGCTTTATGACCTGACTTAGAGATTGGGTGTCTGCATTCTGCTTGTCCTGCACAGCTGTGTGATGGGTGAATGTTTATGTATAATAAGATGTGATGTGATGCGAGTGCACAGATGATGTTGGTTATGGGTGCATGAAAATTTCCACACTGAGCTAAGAACATATTAGGACTCATTTACTAACGTTGCACATGTAAGCTCAACAATTAGCTTATGTCTGTCTAGTGGGTGGTAGGCAGCTAAATCAAGTGTCATATTTGTGACTGTGATAGATAAATGGATGTTAGTAAATTACCTGATACATGGCCCAGTTGCTAGTTAAGGACACCAGAGTGAACCCCTAGTTACTTCTTTCTGATACCCGGCTTTTCAGTGGACATGACGTAACTTGACTTCTCCTGACTTTGTTCTTTTACTCTGACTTGATGTGTAACCTCCTTGTACTTGAAGCTTTTTTTTGTCATGTTGATCTATCTCCAGGCAGTAAATGTATCAAACTGCTTTTTTTTCTCAGTGATTTAACATCACTACGAATCGCAATAGACAACCAGCGATTTTTAAGTGCGAAATCACCATATGTATTAACTTGCAGTTTTGACTTTACAAAATCCAATTTCTGGCGATTTGTGTCAATTTTAAAACCCCTATCTCTCCCATATTATAGTCAAACTCGCCAGAGATTAAACACCAACTCCCCGGGTTCAACAGAAACCGAAACTCTCCCAAGATTGAGCAGAAATAAAAGCATGTAGTTATATGATATCTGATCAATGTTAATATAACAGGAGCCACAATGAAAGCTTTAAAAAGCATGTTTTTTGTTGGAGAGGAGCAAAAATGATTATTAATTTTATTTTATTAATTTTATTACGTGAGACAAAATAGTTTATGAATAATTTAGTGTGCCATATTTAATTAATTATTATATGTATCATCATCATCATCATCAACTTTTATTTATTTAGCGCCAACAAATTCCGTAGCACTTTACAATTGGGAACAAACATTAATAAGACATTACTGGGTAATACATACAGACAGAGAGGTAAGAGAACCCTGCTCACAAGCTTACAATCTATGGGACAATGGGAGTTTGAAACACAGCGGCATGTGCTACATCATATTGCACACTGGACCAGCTAGAACGCAAAGGCAAAAGTGTTAAGTGGGCTGTGTTGGTCAGAGGGTTGTTGTCTTGTGTTAGATGTATAGAGGGTGGTAATAGGGTAATCTAGGGAGATTAAGATGATGGTTGAGGAATATCATGAGCTTGTCTGAAGAGGTGGGTTTTCAGTGAACGCTTGAAGGTTTGGAGACTAGAGGAAAGTCTTATTGTGCGAGGGAGGGAATTCCACAAATTGGGTGCAGCACGAAAAAAGTCCTGTAGCCGAGAATGGGAGGATGTGATGAGAGTGGAGGAGAGACGTAGATCTTGTGCAGAACGGAGGTGTCGAATAGGGAGATATTTCGAGACAAGTGAGGAAATGTATGTCGGTGCAATATTGTGGATGGCCTTGTATGTAATTAGAAGAATTTTATATTGGATTCGTTGAAATACAGGCAGCCAATGTAGAGACTGACAAAGTGGCTCAGCAGAGGAATAATGGTTTGCAAGGAAAATCAATCTAGCCGCTGTGTGCAAAATAGATAGTAGGGCTTCAAGTCTGACTTTGGGAAGACCAGTAAGAGGGAATTGCAATAGTCGATGCGGGAGATGATGAGTGCATGAATGAATGTTTTTGCATGTCTTGTGTCAG
The DNA here is from genome assembly GCF_038048845.1 of Mixophyes fleayi. Taxonomy (NCBI): domain Eukaryota; kingdom Metazoa; phylum Chordata; class Amphibia; order Anura; family Limnodynastidae; genus Mixophyes; species Mixophyes fleayi. Next base: position 2,442,923 of record NC_134408.1, on the reverse strand, counting down.
ATATGTGCATATTCTGGAAATGTTCTTTAGGTGTATGTAACATGATTTAGATATAGAGCTGATGTGGGGAACAAACGACAGTTGTGAGTCAAGGATTACACGTAGGCAACGTAGGGTGGGATTTATGGTCATGTTATCAACAGAAATAGAAATGTGAGACAGGAAGCTACTGTTTTTGGGTGGGAATATTATTAATTCAGTTTTTGAAAGATTGAGTTTGAGTTGGCGAGAAGACATCAAAGATGAAATGGCAGAAAGACAGTCAGTAACGCGAGACAACACAGATGGTGAAAGATCAGGAGAGGATAGATAGATTTGTGTATCATCCGCATAGAGATGATACTGAAATCCAAAGGAGCTTATTAGTTTTCCAAGAGAAGTGGTATAGATTGAGAAAAGCAGAGGGCCTAGTACTGAGCCTTGTGGTTCTCCAACTGATGAAGATAAATCTATAGAAATCTGTTGATTCTAGTCCAGAGTTAAGAGCTAATTAAATTGAGGAAAATGAGTTAAATCAACGCAATTAAGATTATGAACCACCATCTGTTGGTGATAAAATCAGTTATTAGTAAATCAATATCCTCATTGCGGTACCTTTATTGTGATAATGTACAAGAAGAATCCTTCTATATGAGGGATATCTCAGAGTAATAATTGGGGTAATTGAACTTGAAACAATGGAGTTATAAACAGATCAATATGGAATATCAATGAAGTGCACACATCAGGTTTACGAGGTGAAGTGTAACAGGAACTCACAGGAGAGTGATTTTATCCTCTTGTAGCGGTGTTTCCATGTAGAATGTTCCATTCCTCTTCATCTCCTGTATGACAAAAACACACATTGAAATATACATTGTGGACTACTGTAACAGGTTGCGGTTTGCCTTTTCACTGATTTTCTCAGATGACTTTGAACCTGCGATGTATGAAAGTGCTAGTTGATGGTAAATCGCCAGTGATGCATCCAAAACCAACACACTATAAATGGCCATCCCTGCTTTTGGCCATTCTAAGAATACAAGTCGCCATATGTATGAAGCTGGGATTTTGCAAACACACCCGAGATTGCTGTGACTGTCACCAAACTCAACCCACTGCTTTATATAGGCGAGATTAGCAAACACATCAGCTCTCCACTGCTGGCCAATGTTGTCATAACAGGAGGCACAATACAAGTGTTAATTGTGACAGTAATCATGATTTCTTGTTTAGAGTAGTTAAAAATGTTTATTAATTATCTTATTGGGGACAAATTATTTTATTAATAAATTAGTGGGTAAAATTTCATTAATGGTTATATGTTTTATTTTATTATATTATAGTGTCATATTATTTCATTACCAATGGGGTAATAATATTTGTTTTCTGATGTGGCGATTTGAAATCGCCGAAAAAAATCACACCTTGATACATTTACTCCTAGATCTGCTTCTACGCAGACTGAATTTTGAGGGCTACAGAGATATGTGATCAGTGATTGGACTTATCACCCCAATACCAACAAACTACATAGACCTGCTATACAGTTCTTAAGCAATGCACATATTCATGTAGATCATATTGTTTGTGGTTACTGTAGGCCCGGTGTAAAATATGTGATGCTGACACCAGGAGCAATGTCCAACTCCTTCTTATTGGATGTAGCGTATTGACCCCTTCAGCATCATCGCTATATTATATCACGTCATCTGTTCAGATTACTTTTTTGTAATTTCCATTTGGACTACAGCAAGAAAGAGGATTCCCATTGGATTTATAAAGCGCTAAACAATGGGTATTTGTATAACATCACATTTTATGTTTTGAAAATATGACTTTCTCATTTATTAATAACACTTTCAAGTCACCCTTCTAGCTTCTGTAAACAGTAAAACAACTTTTGTTTTTACAACTAACACTGCATCTCTGCTCTATGGTGTAACTTCAGTATAAGCGTTTGTTCATCTGACGTTCACCTGACAAAGAAATACTGCTGTGTGTTAGATGGATTGATCTATACACATGTAATATCAGAAAGCAAATGTCCAACTCCATTGAGGCTCACAGCGGTTCATCAAACACTCAGTATACCCAATTGGTCATAGAGAATTTCATAGTTAATATTTGCTTTTTATGATTACAATGCTATTATTTATTAGATATGAATGTTAAACTATGATGTTAAGAGAACACATTTGTATATTACGCTTGGTATATAATTTAGTAGGATAACATACAATTATTCAGACAAGCAGTCAAAAAGCAAAAAATGTTTAAGCAAACACATAAAATAAATGTAATAAAAAGATTAGGCACAAGAAAAGTATTCAGTATGGTAATTGCAGTCAATACACTCGAGAGATGAGCAGAGGGGGAAGAGATCCACAGCTCCCATGGTGTGAAATCTGGTAATCTAGTCAAGAGCTACCAGATACTCGTTGTGATCTATGGGACACATTACTACAGACTTATAACTAGCCTATGAGAATGTAACACCTTCAGTTCAGTGATTTATAGCAGACAATCAGCACCACGGTCAGCACTGTGGATAAAGGGTGTGAGCTGCTGATTGTTTTACTTTATCCTCTTACCCAATTAAAGACAGACAAACACTTCCCGAGTTATTGTACAGCCATCAATGTAAAGCACATTCTAAGTATATTGTAGTTCAAAGCCTCAAACATCTCATGTTCCTCCTATGTAAAACAGAGGGAAGATTCGGTGACAGGTTCTATTTGTGATCTGTTCACTAAACAAAACCTAAGAACTTATGATGCAAATCCCCTGTGGTGACATCAAATCCTGGTGGTTTCTGTTACATTGTAAAAGAAACAAATCTTTGTGATTTTACTAAACATATTTATTCCTCTTATTCTGTAGAAAATTAAAAAGAGGTAAATAAAGAATGTGTAGAAATCACATAATTTCAAAATATAAGATGTCTAGTAACAGTAAAACATTCTGTTAGTGTGATTAGAAAATTACAGAACACATATTAGTTTGTTCACAAAATGGGCTTTGATTTACTGGGAACAAGATGGCGGCATTAGAAGAGGATCTGTGTGTACAGGCAGAGGGCAGCAGGTGGGCAGACGTCGGTAGAGTAGGTTCATCAGTGGTCACTAAGGTAGTTGTAATGAGATAATGAGGTGGAGAGGGTGCATTTTAGGGGTGGTCGATTGCTTAGCACAAACATTCCAACTTCACAAAAGGACTTGAAATCTGCAACAATCCAGAGCTGACAAAGATCAGATATTGTCCTGTACTTTTATTGAGACTAAACACTTCCCGCAAACAGAGCTTTGCATAGAAATAAATAATTAATAAAAAATAGCCTGTATGCACCCCAATATCCTTAACTAACACCAGTGCTAGACAGCTTTGGTTCATCTACACTGTAACAGGGTGACTATGAGAGTTTGGTCCAATTTTTATTGAAACAAACTATCCAGGTTGATCAATGCAAGGCCAGTGCCTCTCTGCCTCTAGGAGATGAGCAGATTATTATTATTATTATCATTTATTTGTTAGGCGCCACAAGATTTCCACAGCGCCATACACTGTACAAACAGTAGACTATACAGGGTGAAACAGTACAGAACAATAAACAAAAATGCCAATACTTCAGAAACAGGCTGCTGCAATAAGCATGGAGCCGAAGAACAGGTGAGGAGACAGGAGGGAAGAGGGCCCTGCTCATGTGAGCTTACATCCTAAAGGAGGGTAGACAGAACCAGGCACAAGGGGAGCCAGAAGAGAGAAGGGAGAGCGAGTGGAGGAGGTGAGGTGGTTAAGTAGATGGTTGGTAGGCTTTGCGGAAGAAGTGAGTTTTCAGTGCACGTTTGAAGCAGCACAGAGTAGGAGAGAGACGGATGGAGTGAGGGAGGTCGTTCCAGTGAAGGGGGACTGCACAGGAAAAGTCTTGGATTCTGGAGTGTAAAGAAGTAAAAAGAGAGGAGGAGAGGCGGCGATCATTGGCTGAGCGCAGGGAGCGGGCAGGAGTGTGTATGGAGAGGAGGTTAAATCTGTGCTGAAAAGCATTGGGACCGTTCCAGACACCCCTGGGGTGATGAGTGCTGGTATTTCTGTAAAATCGTCCAATTGAATGGCTAATATCTATCCACCAATTGTGGCACTACATGCCCCAGCAAGTCCTGGCAGCCATTAACTGTGTGTGTATCCTAGACCTAAATATATGTCTTTCATCATTGTCATCAATCTGATTATAATTACTTCCATTTAAAGTCAAAATAATAAATACATAATGTATTAAAAAGTTTACCCGCACTAAAAGAGTAACCAGCAGCAGTGGCTGGGCTGATTTTCACTGCTCCAAGGGGACAAAGAGTGTTGGTTAACTCAGCAAGAGCACTATCAAATAAAAACCCACAATAATCGGTCCACTGTCATAATGTACCATCCTGGTTCTGCATTTCACATAATTCCACAGGAGAAACAAACAGCTCCCTTATAGGCAAATAACCCATGTACAGAATAGCACTGACTGTCACCTGGATAATAGTTAAAATGTATATAAGATGTAAGCAAGTTGTAGAACTACAAGTCTCAGTCAGCCATTAACTGTTTGGGCATGCTAATGCTTGTACGGTCTACTGGAACCTACCAATCCATCTACAAAGACTTTCAAGAAAGGGGACACATGAAAGGATAAGACCACAAGACACTATCACAGCAACTTGCAGAACATGTTACATTTGAATCAATGTAATCTGAGGTACTAAGATTGTTTATATCTGAGACCGCTGTGGTCAAAGCTCCATTGTCAGAGGACTTATCACCTGATGAATGAGAGCAGAGCTGGTCTACTGATGGCTCTGACACATTAACAGATAACGCTGAGTGTGGGCTGCTGGATAAATGCAGCCAACTTTACAATCTATCATAGATCAGACAGCAGAGGTTGGATCCAGAATGTTTACTGAACTTATAGATGTTTCCCAAGTTATTGAAGAGCCTACAGACCATCTAGTTCTTTACACTGATAGCTGGAACTAGTGTACATTATCAGCTGTTTGGATGCCCTCCTGGATATGATAACAAAACAATTAATAACATACCAATTTGAAGAGGAGCTAAGGTATGGTAGAATATATGGACTGCTGCCCATAACTGAAAATCTATGTGGAACATTTTAATGCACACACCTGTAACTTGCATAGTGAGCATTCAGTACAATGCGTGCAAGTTATCCCAGATGTGGAAGCATTGATGGTGCTAGGGTGATACAATAGCTCCAACATTTGGGCATTTATGGCTCAGACTTCATAAGCTTCAGAATAAGTGGGGGATATTCATAAGCAGGACACAACGTCTGGATAGCTCCATCAATTAAGTGTAGATGACTGGAGAAGTACATGGGGCCCAGGTGATACTGCTGCGGTTGTTTTACTTGGTGATCATGATTGACATCAGATATTTTCCTTTACATATGTTTTACTTTTATTGCAGTCAGATATACTGCTGCATTGTATTGTTGGACATAGCCTTACTATGAAAGACATTATCTAAGAACATGAAATGGGGCAAGGTTATAATGTTCCTGTTAATCTTTTCATATCTCTCTTTTTCAAATGCCTTTCTCACAAACATTTTAATGTGGAATGTGTCAGGAGTGATTAAATTACCAGTAATTCACAATTAAAATTAAATGAAACTTTCATATGTACCACAAAGAAAGTGATATGTAAATGTAAGAGAAAGCTAGACATATACAGAGAAGAAGGCAATAGATCAAGCAATTCTCATTTATTAAGGTGGAAGTAGAAATTGCATTTACCTATAAATCCCATGTGAACACCTGGCTGATTCCCATCAACAACAGCGGATCTGGAACAGCCAAAATTGTTGATATTGTGTATTCAGACTGAACGTTTCACAAATGTCTCTTCAGCAGGACGAGCATAATACCAGTTACTCATGTACAGCTCTAAACTAGCCCCTTTACATTATGACAGGTGTTTCCTTGAAGTGCCACAGGGCATAACATGATGGTACTTAGAGTCATTTTAACATTTTCTACATTTGTATTAGTAGGTCCAGGGAGTGACCTGTAGCTGGGTGGGCACCATTACCTCTCAGATCGCAGTCTACGATATCACACCAAGCGCTCAGAACCCTCAGCAGAGTCATCACTCAATTCCAATTCTGTACAATGTGATTGGCGAAATAGCTGTTTTCAATTAGGATGTTATCATTTCTTCCATGACTTGAGCTCGGCAGCTGGAGATTTAAAGCAACAGTTCAAGTGGTAGTGGCACAGTGCAGTGATTTTGAGTTAAAGTGGCACCCGTAGAGTTAAAAAGTACCGAATGTTATATATGTATCACATGTCTAATCTATATGGTACAGTGATAGTTTAGTGTCAGAGGGTTCATCCACAATGTTATTATACACAACATGATGGACCTTTTTTAAAAATTACCTACAGTGGCATTTTCCCCAAATTCATTGACAACTAAGAATAAATCCCATCTCAAGCTTCATTTTATGCAAAAACAATAAACAGCTTTAAAAAAATGACACTACATCTGTCAAAAATGAAAATTTCTATCCATATTTACCAACAGAATCCAAAAATACCTATCACAAAATTTGTAAAATGGGAAAAGTTATGTTTTCTTAAATTAAATATAATACACACCGTATGTATTTATATTTAGGATTTCACACATATATCCATATATTAGTGGACTTGTGATGCTGAAAATCTGCTATTTACAGTTGTATTGTTTTTAGAACAACCATTATTTAAAAAATATTTATTATTTCCATGCATTATTTAAAATCTTAAACTACATCTAAACCTACTGAAATATCCAACGCCAACTGTTGATCAGTATGTTACTTATTTCTAAGTAATGAGGAGATGTCTCGTTGTCCAAACGCGTCTTTTTAACTTGGGGTTGCCAGTAATTAGAATGATGGATTGTAGGTAAAGATAGAACAAGATATATGTCCAGCTGAGTGTTCCCAGAACAGGTCCTACATTGAAAGACAATAATAATACACCAATAGTTATCATGCAGAAGACCATGTCTATGAACACCAGTAGAATCATTGTCCTGGCTGCCCGGACATGGACCTCAAGTTGGGAATGTTTAATCTGAGATGTGTTCTTCAGGATCCTCCAGACATGTTTCAGGAGTGACGTCACACTGAGCACAATGCAGATCAATGTCACAAAAAACAGCAGACAAGAGCCCAGCATGATCTTAAAAACCATGTAGGACAAATTCATGTCAAATCTATAATCATTTATACTGGAGTTTCCAGTGCGATTTAAAGGAACATTTATATGTGTTGTCCATAGAATTGGGACATTAATGACAATTGATCCCAGTGTGGATCCAATGAGGAGCAGAGAAGCAGCAGATGGGAACATTGACTTTAACCAAAGTAAGTATCGGTGTGAAACATGGACCAGTTTAATGCAGTAAGAGATAGAAAGCCAGGATGTATTCCAGAAACAAACATCAATTAAACACAGAAAACTAGTTAGAAAAGGTAAGTAGGCATTTTTGGAGAGTAGCATGAATAATTCTGTAGCACATACTATGCCATCATATATTATTACGCACTGGAGGAGAACATTGGTTGCAGCCATGGTAAGTACAATTTTATCACTCTCACCAGCCCTGAGATTCTGTCTCCAGCTTCTGATATATATGATGATAATGGATGAGTTCAAGATGATCCCAGAGATCAATGTGACAAAGACAGTCCCTAAAACAAACATCCATAATGCCGATATCATATTGTTGGACAGGATGTTCTCTTATTGATCCCAGATGGAAGTTGTTCGTATGTGATGTTTGGCAGAGACTGCAGAACAGGAACCATTTCAGGATCAGCTGCTGATGTGGAAAATGCAAATCAGTTCATGATCTAATTTCCCTTTACATGAGGTTTCTCTGTTCAAACATTCTAGTGGTAGAAGGTGATGGGCCTGAGTCATTAAGGAGAGCAAAACAAAAAAAAGGAGTAACATTTGCACCTGGGCAAAACCATGTTGCATTGGAGGAGGAGGTAAATTTAAAATGTTGGAACAGATTTATACTTGGGGTAGGACATGTCCTAGATCAAGTTTAAATTTCAGTGTAATAATAAAGCTCAGTGTAATAATAAGGCATCCTCGCTGTCTGTCTACTTGATATCTCTCATTCTGGCAGCTGCTATAATACCCCGATATACCCAGAGTCAGTTCGGTGGTATTCTTTAGGTAGTTAGCAATTCACTCCCCGTATTATTTAGTATTAAATTACTTTTAAGGCTAATAGATTATACCTTTTAATCACTAATCTAGGTACTGATTAGAAATACTACAGCCTAATTTAATACAAGGGGATATGTTAGCTTGATGTGGTTACGAGCAATAGAAATATCTGATATAACAATTACCACAGCGCTACTATAATTCCTTACCAGCATAAGTCCCAATATTAAAAGAGATTACATATACAGATAGCGAGTATTTTTATTCATTTTAACCTATATTTCGCTTAATTTTAACCAATACTTAATAAAAGTTATATCTTACATTTATAATCCAATACGATCATCAGAAAGTGTCAGTGCACCTACAATATAACTTCTTTTTCTTTATTCTTCTAAAATACTAATAATAAAGCTAGCAAGTATTTGTGGGCTAGATGAAAAAATATCCAGTATTTAACTTATGTGCAAAATAATAAACTAATTTGCACCCCTTAAATTGTAACATGGTTTGTCCAAGAGAACATTTACTCCTTTTTTGCTTTAATGACTCAGGCCCGATATGTTCACAGAAGAGTAACATAACCTTTCTATTTAATGCTTCTAAGTGTGACTAGGCAGTTTTCCTATATGCAGGTAGTAGCTGCTGATCAGTGGATCTTTATATATTGAGCCAATGGTTCAATTTTCTCAGACTTGAATCAATCTTACATGTGCATGCCATTACTGAACTTACATGTAAATGCCTTTGATTCTTTTTCCCAGGGGCGAGGGGAAACAAGTTTTTTGCAAGGTCAGAGTGCCAAAGCACATTTTTGCGTGATAAAAAAGATCATTGGCTGCCAGATATATTTTAGGAACTTGGCATTTTTGCTGTGATATATGGGACATATTACAGACTTGGAGAATGTTTAGTTCAGTGATTTATAGCAGATGAGGTGCAGACTGTTTTACCTTAGCTACCCACCCAAATCACAAGGACTATAACAAGTTATTGTGCAGATAGTAATGTAATACATATACTAATTACATTATACTTGACAGGCTCAAACCTGTAATTTGTGATCTCTTCATGAATCCAAAGTATTTAATATTTAAATCACTTGTGTGGACACCAAATTCTGGTGGTTGAATTACATTGTAAAAAAAGATAAATTAATGCAATTTTATTAACAATTGTTTGTATTTCATAAATGAAAAGGAGATTAAAAAGATGATGTGTGACTCAAATACATAGAAATACAAAAGTAGAAGCTGCTCAAATCAATTTATAGGCCATAACAGGTACATACAACACAGAGTCAGGCAGAAGTATCAGTGCCCGGTTTGGTCACACAAGGAAATTGACATATTGGACAGGATCTAACCTTTTGGAGCATGAGCTGTGTGGTCAGGTAACTTCTGAGGGATGTTTATGTAGTTGGAAAATGACTGTATGGTTAGGAGGTTATTTATAAACTGTGAACTGACTTTTGTCTGGATACAAGATTGCTGTATTTGCAGAAGATCAGCAGTTTGCCCAGTTAGAGGGGAAGAGTTAGGAAACATTTGGTGGAGTGAAGGTGTTCCTAACAATGTAGGAAGTAGATGTACCATTGTAGAAGCCAGATTTCCTGTTGTGAAGCAAGTTTCTTGTAATACAAGAAAGGGATGAAGAGGTCACATTTTCAGGACCGTGTCTTGTACTACATGAACATTTTCCCTCCACAGAAGGACAAATGTTTCTGCATTACACACATTAGTAATTTCACATGTTAGATTTTATATTTAATTAGCACAACAACAATATATCTGCATTTTGAATTTATATTGTTCTATAATATTGGAACAATTATTATTTCTAACTGTGAGGATATATTTTTCTGGCTTAACACTAAACTATAACTATATATACACAGAACCAACTACTTTGCTTTGAATTGAATTAAAGTTTCCTGTTCTATTATTATTAATCTGATGCATCCATATATTGGTTTAAAATAACCTGTGTATTTCTACTGATCTTAAGTAACCTTTTAATACTTCAGCACTACTATTGCTCTTAATATATGATTACTGTGATACACAATATTATTACAGTTTTTGTTCAAATTGGTAATGTGTTATTTGGTATTAATAACTAGGGGCTAGATTTACTAAGCTGCAGATTTGAAAAAGTGGAGATGTTGCCTATAGCAACCAATCAGATTCTAGCTGTCATTTTGTAGAAGGTGCTAAATAAATGAAAGCTAGAATCTGATCGGTTGCTATAGGCAACACCCCCACTTTTTCAAATCCGCAGCTTAGTAAATCTAGCCCTAGGTCTCTTATTTATGTATCAGAAAGTCAATCACGTTTTGTGAATTCACAGATATTTCTATTATAATGATTCATTATATTATACTTTGGCTTGCCCTTTTTATACATATCTAATAATTTCATACATTTATTTATAGAGGATCCTTTTAATTGGTGCTGGTCAAATTTTCTTTTTATACCCAATTGATCCTTTTCTCCAGATTAAGAATATCTTTATGTCTATCACGTGCATGTTTAAAATCCCCTTCCAAATTAGTCTGTGTCACCTCTTTTGGAAGGCTGTTACAAAGTGGCATACAGGTTAGAGTTGTATATACATCAATTTCCCTAATGCATATGAGTACCAAATACGTCTGTACCTAGATTTGTGCATATCTTAGACTCACAGTTTCTTATTTATTCACTTCTTTATTAACATTTATATAGTGTGAGCTTATTTCGCAGTGCTTTACAATTGGGAACAAACAAAGTAATAAGCAAAACTGGGAACTAACAGACAAACACAGCACCAAGAGGGCGCTGCTCACAGTCTATAGGACAGCAGGAGTTAGATACATGAGGGTAAGTGAGACATATTGCATTTTGGTCCAACCACACTGCAATTGGAAACACTGCATCATGGATCTATATGATCCAGTTACACAGCGATATTGATTTGGGAGTCAGAGGGTTGTTTGAGTAAAGAAAGAGAACATGAATATGTTTTGCAAGGACTGTGTAAAGGGGTGGTAAATGGGTAGAATAACTTGGGATGAATATAATTAGGTAGAATAGACTAGGATAGGTTAAGGGGGTGGTTCAGGAATTTGAAAAGCTGCCTGAAGAGATGAGTTGTCAGGAAATATTAAAAGGTTTAGAGGCTGTTGTACAAGAAAGGGAATTCCACAGGGTGGGAGCAGCCTGAGAAAGGTCCTGTAACCGGGAATGGGATCAAGTGATGAGTATGGATGAGAGATGCAGATCTTTGTCAGAGCGGATGGGACTAGTTTGGAGAAATGATGAGACAGGGGAAGAGATGTATGTTGCTGCAGTGTTGTTAATGGTTTTTACATTGGTAGAATAATTTATATTGTACATGATAAAATACCAACAATAAATGTCTGACTGACAGAGCGGACCAGCAGCAGAAGAATGATTTGCAAAGAAAATCAGTCTAACAGCTGAGTTGAAAATAGATTGTAGGAGTGGTTAGAGGAAGACCTGTAAGGGAGGAATTGTAACAAGTAATGCACCTTACTCCTTTTCCAATGCAATAGTCAATGCGCCTTATGTTGCTTCTCCAATGTGCCTAATGAATGAAAAATTATAACAGTGGTGATGAAGTATCAGGAGAGTACAGTACGGGTGTGGTGATGTACAGCACGCCCACTGGAATGATCTCCAGATACGCTTCTGAAGAGGCGTATTGTTTGCGGCTACTGTAGGATACTGTAGGCCCGGTTTAAAATATGTGATGCTGACACCAGGAGCAAAATCTAATTCCTTCTTATTGGCTGTTGCATAATGACCAATTCAGCATCATCGCTATATTATATCACGTCATCTGTTCAGATTACTTTCTTGTCATTTCCATTTGGAGTACAGCAGGAAAGAGGATTCCCATTGGATTTATAAAGCGATAAACGATGGATATTTGTATTTCATCACATTTTATGTTTTGAAAATGTGACTCTCTTTTATTAATAACACTTTCAAGTCACCCTTCTAGCTTCTGTAAACAGTAAAACAACTTTTGTTTTTACAACTAACACTGCATCTCTGCACTATGGTGTAACTTCAGTATAAGCGTTTGTTCATCTGACGTTCACCTGACAAAGAAAAACTGCTGTGTGTTATATGGATTTATCTGTAAGATCAGAGAGCAAAATGTGTCCAACTCTACTGAGGCTCACAGCGATTAATCAAACACTCTGTATACCCAATGGTCATGGATAAGTTCATAGATAATACGTGCTTTTTGTAATTACAATGCTATTAATTATTATATATGATTGTAAAACTATGTTGTTAAGAGAACACATTTGTATATTATGCTTGATATAGTTGTGTATGAATGTGACTTTTATTCTTTGATAGTTTAGTGGGATGAGCATACATTAATTCAGACAAGCAATCAACAAGCAAATAATGTTTAAGCAAACATAAAATAAATGTAATAAAAAGATTATAAAAGTACTGAGTGTTGGTAATTGCAGTCAATACACTCGAGAGATGAGCAAAGGGGGAAGAGATCCATGGCTCCCATGGTGTAAAATCTGGTAATCTAGTCAAGAGCTACCAGACACCCATTGTGATCTATGGGACACATTACAGACTTATATCCAGCCTATGAGAATGTCACACGGTCAGCGCTGTGGATAAAGGGTGTGAGCTGATTGTTTTCATTTATCCTCTTACCCAAATAATGACAGACAGACGCGTCCCGAGTTATTGTACAGCCATCAATGTAAAGCACATTCTAAGTATATTGTAGTTCAAAGCCTCAAACATCTCATGTTCCTCCAATGTAAAACATAGGAAAGATTCGGTGACAGGTTCTATCTGTGATCTCTTCACTAAACAAAACCTAAGAACTTATGATGCAAATCCCCTGTGGTGACATCAAATCCTGGTGGTTTCTGTTACATTGTAAAAGAAACAAATCTTTGTGATTTTACTAAACATATTTATTTCTCTTTAGTCTGTAACATATTAAAAAAGGTAAATAAAGAATGAGTAGAAATCACATAATTCCAAAATGTAAGATGTCTAGTTACAGTATAGCATTATGTTAGTGTGATTAGAAGATGACAGATTAGGTCAGAGTTTCCCAAACCCAGTCCTCAGGGCTCCCCAACAGTGCAGGTTTTCCATATCTCCTTGCTGGAGCACAGGTGTATGCACTACTGACTGATACATTGTAAGAGATCCACAGGTGGTACTAATTATGTCACATGTGATCTGGAAAACCTGCACTGTTGGGGAGCCCTGAGGACTGGGTCTGGGAAACCCTGGATTAGGTTATTTACAAAGCACAAAATAGGTTTATATTTCCTGGAAGCAAGAGGAGGATCAGGACTGTGTACAGGCCGAGGGCAACGTGTGGGCAGACTTTGGTAGAGTAGGTGCACCTGTGGGGAGCAGTGTATAAACAAGATTCTATTTTGCTCGCTAAGGTAATTGTAATGAGATAATGAGGTGGAGAGGATGCATTTTAGGGGTGTTCATTGCTTTGCACAGACAGTCCAACTTCACAAAAGGACTTGAGATCTGCACCAATCCAAAGTTGACAGAGATCTGATATTGTCCTATACATTTATTGAGACTAAACACTTCCCTTACACAGAGCGCTGTGTACAAATAAATAATAAATAAAAAAATAGCCTGTTTGCATCCCAAAATCCTCAACTAGCAACAGTGCTAGACAGCTTTGGTTCCTTTACACTATAACAGGGTAACTATGAGAATGTGGGAGAAATGTTATAGGAAAAAACAATCCAGGTTGATCCATGCAAGGGTAGTGTCTCTAGAGGGGCACATAAAACCGAATTTCTTTCTGCCAGAGGTTATCAGACCCATTCTGCATGCACACTTTATTAATGACTCACCGCAACACTACGAATGGCTAATGCAAAATGATCAAGGCTGGACCCTCCTTCAACGGCAGCCAGTCACAAGTTGCCAGTGTAGGAGAACACTTTGGAAGGGAAGTCCCAATTACTCCCAGTTCTAGTTATTTTACATTGGCTGATTATAGTGTTTAGCAGTCCTGGCCAACTTGTGGCTCTCCAGCTGTTGTGAAACTACAAGTCCAAGCATGCTTTTCTAGATGATAGCCAGCAGAAAGCTGTCACTACATGCTGGGACTTGTAGTGTGACAACAACTGGAGAGCCCAGTTTGGCCAGGCCTGGTGTAGAGCATTTGTTATGGGGATTTTTCCTCTGCGTTTGCCATCATTAACTATGTGCCATGCAATATTATCAGTATTATTCTTTCATGCTATTGCCATTGCACAGTAACAAATCACATGTACTATCTGGGTAAATCTTTACACATAAATGGGGATCAATGTTTATCAGTTAAATGTTGAAGTATGGCTTTTATACCTTGTTCTGTTTATCGCTGAAGCTGGAGATACCAAGATGTTTCCTGGTCCAGACTTCACATATTTATCTTGACATTTAAGCTAGAGGTAGAGGTCTCTAGGTTGAACATTGGTACTTCTCAATTTTTAAATCTCCCTCTTACCTGTTTGAAATAATATAAGAATGTGTTTGACAGCACCTGGAGAGCCACAGTTTGGTCTGTTCAAAATAATATAGGAATGTGATGATATTACATGTGTCTTGAGGGTGTGTCAATTTATCATCCATGTGATTGGAACAATGATGTGACAGATGGGTGCAATATGAGAACCTTGAGGTTTTCATGTGTTTATTGATTCTGCTTCTTAGATTATGCATCTGTACACTTACTTACTTACTTACTTCCAGAGCAAGCATACGCCAGTCATTAACTTATGTTTAGAATATCCTGTAGATGCATAGTGCTTCTTTCATTGTTTTAAATAATCTTTTTTTATTTGTTTTTTTAAAAAAAGACCATTTCACTCCTAAAATACAACTAACACAGGGGGACATTTAGAGTGAGGTCCTCCCTGTTACCAACACTACTCTATACAGGCTGTATAGCAGGGTAGCCCACAGAGTGTGCTCATAATATCATAATGTGATCCATCTCCAGCCTGCTCAGCACTGGACTGGATCCTAAAATGAACAACTATGTCCCACCACTGTTAAAGATGAGCAGATCTGTGCTGAATAGCAATGAGACCGTTCCAGACACCCCTGGGGTGATGAGTGCTGGAATTTCTGTAAAATCGGCCAATAGAACGGCAAATATCTTTCCACCAATTGTGGCACTGCATGCCCCAGCAAGTCCTGGCAGCCATTAACTGTGTGAGTACTGGACCTAAACATATGTCTTTCATCATTGTCATCAATCTGATGATATTAACTTCCATTTAAGTCAAAATAATAAATACATAATGTATTAAAAAGTTTACCCGCACTAAAAGAGTAGCCTGCAGCAGTGTTTATGGCTGGGCTGATTTCACTGCTTCAGAAGGACAAAGAGTGTTGGTTAACTCAGCAATAGGAAACCCCACAATAAGGGTTCTACTGTCTTAATGTACCATCCTGGTTCTGCATGTCACATAATTCCACAGGAGAAACTAACAGCTCCCTTATAGGCAAACAACCCATGTACAGAATTGCACTGACTGTCGCCTGGAAAAATGGTTAAAATGTATATAATATGTAAGCAAGTTGTAGAACTACAAGTCTCATTAAATCCTGGCAGCCATTAACTGTTTATTCATGCTAATGCTTGTACGGTCCACTGGAACTTACCAATCCACCTACAAAGACTTTCAAGAAAGGGGACACATGAAAGGATAAGACCTCAAGACAGTATCCCCGCAATTTGCAGAACATGTTATATTTGAATCAATGTATATTGTTTATATCTGAGACCCCTGAGGTCAAATCTCCATTGTCAGAGGACTTATCACCTGATGAATGACAGCAGAGCTGGTTTACTGATAGTTCTGACACATTAACAGATAACGCTGAGTGTGGGCTGCTGGATAAATGCAGCCAACTTTATAATCTATAATACATCAGACAGCAGAGGTTGGATCCAGCATTTTACTAAAATTACGGATGTTTCCCAAGTTATTGAAGAGCCTACAGACCATCTGGTTCTTTACACTGTTAACTCTACCTAATGTACGTTAACCAATGTTTGGATGCCCTCCTTGATATGATAACAAAACAATTAATAACAAACCAATTTGGGGAGAAGATAAGGTATGGTAGAATATATGGACTGCTGCCCATAACCCAAAATCCATGTGGAACATTTTAATGCACACACCTGTTGCATAATGAGCAATCAGTACAAAGTGTGCAAGTTATCCCAGATGTGGAAGCATTGATGGTGCTAGGGTGATATAATAGCTCCAACATTTGGGCATGTATGGCTCAGACTTCATAAGCTTCAGAATATGTGGGAGATATTCATGACATAATCAGGACACAATGTCTGGATAGCTCCATCAGACAAGAGTAGAGGGTTGAAGAAGTACCTGGGATCCAGGTGATACTGCTGCGGTTGTTTTACTTGATGATCATGATTGATATTAGATATTTTCCTTTACATATCACTGACTCTGCCATAAGATGAGAGAATAATGTTTTACTTTTATTCCAGTCAGATGTACTGCTACATTTTATTGTTGGGCATAGCTTTTACTATGACAGACAATATCTAAGAACAAGAAATTGGGCAAGTTGTTGCCGTTATTCTTTTTATATCTTTCTTTCGCTTTTCTCACAAACATTTTTAAATTGAATAAGAAATGTGTCAGGAGTGATTAAATTACTAGTAATTCACATTAAAATAAAATGAAACTTTCATATGTACCACAACGAAAGTGATATTTAAATGTAGGAGAGTGCTAGACATATACAGAGAAGCAGGTAATAGATCAAGCAATTCTCATTTATTAAGAAACAAGTAGAAAATGCATTTACCTATAAATCACATGTGAGCACCCAGCTGATTCCCATCAACAATAGCGGATCTGCACCAACAAAGATTGCTGATATTGTATATTCAGAATATACGTTTCACAAACGTCTCTTCAGCAGGACGAGCATAATAACAGTTACTCATGTACAGCTCTAAACTCGGCCCTTAATGCTTTGGGAAATACACTTTACATGATGACAGGTGTATCCTTGAAGTGCCACGGTGCCTTACATGAAGGCTACTTGTAATTTTAGCTTTTTCTATATTTGTATTAGTAGGTCCAGGGAGTGACCTGTAGCTGGGTGGGCACCATTACCTCTCAGATCGCAGTGTACAATATCACTCCATGCACTCAGAACCCTCAGCAGAGCCATCACTCAATTCCAATACTGTACAATGTGATTGACGAAACAGCGGTTTTCAAATCGGATATGATTATTTCTTCCGTGACTTGAGCCCGGCAGCAGGAGATTTGAAACAACCGTTCAAGTGGTAGTGGCACAGTGCAGGGATTTTGAGCTAAAGTGGCACCCGTAGAGTTAAAAAGTACACAATGTTATATATGTATAAATTAATTGTATGTATAAATAAATTACCTACAGTGGCATTTTCCCCAAATTCATTGAAAACTAAGAAAATATCACATTGCAAGAGCTTCAATCCATGCAAAAAAAAAAAAGAGGTTTTGAAAAAATGCCACTAGAATTGTCAAAATGAAAATTTCTACCCAATTTTACCAGCATAATCCAAGATACCTATCACAAAATTTGTAAAATGGGAAAAGCTATATATTCTAATTTTAAATATAATATGCACTGTGTGTGTTTTTGTTTAGGACATCACACATATATCCATTTATTAGTGGACTGGTGATACTGAAAATCTGCTATTTACAGTTGTATTGTTTTTAGGACAACCATTATTTAAATAAGAAGTATTTATTATTTCCATGCATTATTTAACATCTTAAACTACATCTAAACCTACTGAAATATCCAACGCCAACTGTTGATCAGTATCTTACTTATTTATAAGTAATGAGGAAATGTCTCTTTGTCCAAACGTGTCTCTTTAACTTGGGGTTGCCAGTAATTAGAATGATGGACTGTAGGGAAGGATTTAGCATGATATATGTCCAGCTGAGTGTTCCCAGAACAAGCCCTGCATTGAAAGACAATAATAATGTACCAGTAATTACCATGTAAAAGACCAAGTCTATGAACACCAGTAGAATCATTGTCCTGACTGCCCGTACATGGACCTGAAGTTGGGAATATTTAATCTGAGATGTGTTCTTCAGGATCCTCCAGACATGTTTCAGGAGTGACGTCACACTGAGCACAATGCAGATCAATGTCACAAAAAACGGCAGACAAGAGCCCAGCATGATCTTAAAAACCGTGTAGGACAAATTCATGTCAAATCTATAATCATTTATACTGGAGTTTCCAGTGCGATTTAGCGGAACATTTATATGTGTTGTCCATAAAATTGGGACATTAATGACAATAGATACCAGTGTGGTTCCAATGAGTAGCAGAGTAACAGCAGATGGGAACATTGACTTGAACCAAAGTAAGAATCGATGTGAAACATTGATCAGTTTAATGCAGTAAGAGATGGAAAGCCAGGATGTATTCCAGAAGCTAATATCAATTACAAACAGAAAACTAGTTAGAAATGGTAAGTAGGCATCTTTGGAGAGTAGCATGAATAATTCTGTATAATATATTATTCCACCAAATGTTATTACGCACTGGAGGAGAACATTGGTTGCAGCCATGGTAAGTACAATTTTATCACTCTCACCAGCGCTTAGATTCTGTCTCCAGTTATTAAAATATATGATGATAATAGATGAGTTTAAGATGATCCCAGATATCAATGTAACACAGACAATGACTAAAACAAACATCCATAATGCCGATATCATATTGTTGGACAGGATGTTCTCTTATTGATCTCCAGATGGAAGTTGTTTGTATGTGATGTTTGGCAGAGACTGCAGAACAGGAAACATTTCAGGATCAGCTGCTGTAAGTGGAAAATGTAAATCGGTCCAATATCTTATTTCCATTTGTGTGAGGTCACTTTGTTTGTGATCATATTTCTTTACAATCTGATTTCTCCATCCAAACAAATGTAGTGGTAGAAGGTGACATTTTCACAGAAGAGTAACATAACCTTTCTATTTAATGCTTCTAATTGTGACTAAGCAGTTTTCCTATATGCAGGTAGTAGCTACAGAAGAGTGAATACCTGTGTAATTCACAAAACTTTTGGCCATGACTGTTTTTGGTTGCACAAAGTTTGTATGGAAATTATTGAATGTTATTGGGATGTTTAGTCTCCCCCTATAAGACTGAAAGGAAATTAGTGGACAATGTGTGATGACTCATGAATAGAGAGAGATTTGTGGTGGACTGGCTAATACTGGTTGTAAAACTTATTGGGCTGTTGCTGAAGATTACAAAGTCTGCTGCCTCATTGTTTATGATGTCAATTTGCATATACTCTAGAATGTCTTGAAGAGTGATCAGATGAATTGCACATAATTTCAAAGTCCCTCTTTGCCAGGACAATTAACTTTATCCCAAAAACAACATTTCCACTGTATTTCAGAATTGCCACTAAAGGACAAGCTGACATTAGGTCAGTGAATCTCTCATTAACACAGGTGAGAGTGTTAACGAGGACAAGAATGGAGATCACTCATGCTGATTGAGTAAAAATAACAGATTGGAAGCATTAAAAGCAGGGTGGTGCTTGAAATCATTGTTCTTCTTCTGTTAACCATGGTTACCTGCAAGTAAACACATGCAGTCATCATTGCTTTGCACAAAATGGGCTTCGCAGGCAAGGATATTGCTGCTAGTAAGATTGCACCTAAATCAACCATTTATCGGATCATCAAGAACTTCAAGGAGAGAGGTTCAATAGTTGTGAAAAAGTCTTCAAGGTGCCCAAGAACATCCAGCAAGTGCCCAGACTGTCTCCTAAAGTTGATTCAGCTGCGGGATCGGGGCACCACCAGTGCAGAGCTTGTTCAAGAATGGCAGGAGGTAGGTGTGAGTGCATCTGCAAACACAGCAGGGTGAAGAATTTTGGAGCATGGCCTGGTGTCAAAAAGACCAGCAAAGAAGTTACTTCTCTCAAGGAAAAACATCAAGGACAGACTGATATTCTTCAAAAGGTACAGGGATTGGACTGCTGAGGACTGGGGTAAAGTCATTTTCTCTGAGGAATCCCCTTTTAGATTATTTGGGGCATCTGGAAAAACACTTGTCTGGAGAAGGAAAGGTGAGCGCTACCATCAGTCCTGTGTCATGGCAACAGCAAAGCATCCTGAGACCATTCATATGTGGGGTTGCTTCTCATCCAATGGAGTGGGCTCACTCACAGTTTTGCCTAAGAACACAGCCATAAATAAAGAATGGCACCAAAACATTCTCTAAGAGCATCTTTTCCCAATCCTCCACAAACAGTTTGGTGATGAACAATGCCTTTTCCAGCATGATGGAGAACCTTGCCATAAGCAAAAAGTGATAACTAGGTAGCTTGCGGATAAAAACATCAAAATTTTGGGTCCATGGCCAGGAAACTACCCAGACCTTAATCCCATTGAGAACTTGTGGTCAATCCTCAAGAGGTGGGTGGACAAATAACAACACATAAATTCTGACAAGCATTGATTAGACAAGAATGGGCGGCCATCAGTCAGTATGTGGCCCAGAAGTTGATTGACAACATGTCAGGGTGAATTGCAGAGGTCTTCCAAAAGATGGGTCAGCACTGCAAATATTGACTCTTTGCATAAACTTAATGTGATCGTCAATAAAAGCCTTTGACACTTAGGAAATGCTTGTAATTTCACTTCAACATAGCAACATCTGACAAAAAGGTGTAAACACTGAAGCAGCAAACTTTGTGAAAACCAATACTAGTGTCATTCTCTAAACCTTTGGCCATGACTGTAGATTATAAAATCAATATTCTTACATTCTTCTGCAGAGGCCTGGGATGTACCTGCTCTCTCCAGCTCCTCTATGGTGTCTTCTTCCAGGGGCTCATCGATAATGACCATGTTTTCCTTTCACATTTCATCCGGTGGTGGGTAAAAGGGATTCCCTGAGGGCATGGGAAAAGGGGTCTCCTACCTGTGTGCCTCCTTATGTAGTGTCCCCTCTTAAAACGTCTCCTCATGGGGGGCATCCTCAGCAGGAACACAGACTGTTCATTAATCTCAAGTGGAACTAAAATGGATATTTAGAAGCAATTGTCACAATTTAAGAAACAATAAAGATCGCTTTGTCGATATTGACAGTCAAAATGAATAAGTTTCCATCTATTCTTACATAACCTCAGTCAATCTATAATGACAAAATATTTTTTTTTGAATATCATAATAAAACAATTCTTTCTTATAATAAGGGTGTTACGAGCCGCGGCGGTACTCACAGCCGCCGTGGCCCACTTCCAGTGCCCTCTAGCATCCTGACCGTCACCTTGACGACCGGGAGGTCACTTCCGGGCAGGACCTGACCATTGCCAAGGATGCAGGACCACAGCGGCTGGCCAGGAAACTGGTAAAAAGCTGCGGGTAGTTAAAACGATAGCCAAGGTCAAGGGTCACAGGCAAGCCGGGTAGTCAATAAACACGCTAGAGGTTGGGGTCACAGACAAGGTAGCAGGGTCCAAGTTACAGGCCAAAAGGGTCAGGGTCACAAGCTAAACAGGCAGAGTCCAAAATCCAAGCAAGGGGGACCCGCGTCTTTCTACCAGTCTCCTGGCCTGATGCTGTGGTCCTGCATTCCCAACCCACACTACATCTGGAGCTAAGTCCTGGGGACATCTGAGTACCGGTGAGCACATCAAGCTCTAAGAGAAAGGCAGCTGCTATAGGTGAAAACCTCTGTCATCTTGTTCTGTGGGTTGGTGATCAGACCAGAAGCCTAAAAAAGGGCTCATTTGATTTCAAACAAATCCAATAAACAGCACTTAAGGATCAGTTTCATTAAGATATTCTGAATAAATATTAAATCAGCATTTAGAGATATTAAATCAGAAATTATCTGATACAATTACTAAGTGGTTCTAATATTTTTCTTTTTAATATAAAACATATTTTAAAGGTATCTGACAAAGGTGTATTTTTATTATGTTCATTTTTGTCCTGACAGATTATATTATACATTGAGTAACATTTACAGTTGATCCCATATATTCAACCTTTTGGTAATACTGCCTCAGGAATACCTCGTTATAAAAGTAGTTCCCTTTTTGTTTACGATAACATAAGATTATCAAATTAACCATAAGAAATGTGAAAATGTAATTGTTACCATGTTCCTTGAAATGTCGACAATGTATCTATACGTAGTCTTGGTCCTCTCTGTTACCTTTCATCAGTTCACTGAATGGATGAATTATTTATGTAATTTCATTATAAATTTTATCTGTTACATCCAAATACAAAAATGTAATATTTACAAGTAGCGTCCTCTTCTCCCATCTCTTCAAGTTTCACTGAGGTCAATAATCAAAACACACAGAGAACATATTTGCATTTACCTTCCTCACTCTGCTCAGTATAAAATCATTACACCACCGGCACTTGTTCAGATCTGCTGTTATTATTACCAAGACAAGTCTTCCAGTTTTACAGAATGCAGCTGGCTGAGCAGATTGTGATAATCATCATTCTAGTTATCATCGGGGCACATGGGATCATCATAAACTCATCTATCCTCACTGTGTACATCAGACTCTGGAGAAAGGTCACTAGTCCTGGTGCCTGTGATAAAATCATGTTCACTATGGCTCTCACTTATATTCTCCTGCAGTGCTCAATTTTGTTTGACTATTACGTGTATGCTTTTCAGGCACAGATAGATATTTACACCTATATATTATTTGATCTTTTTGTGCTGAATGTCACATTCAGTATGAGTTTTTGGAACACCACCTGGCTCTCCATCTGCTACTGTGTAAAACTTGTCAATGTTTCCCACCGAATCTTCCTTTGGGTGAAAATGTGGTTCTCTTCTTTCGTTAACAAACTACTCATAGGATCAGCAATATGTACAGTTTGCGTTAATTTGCACTTCTTCTGGACAGCAAACGTGACAT
Source organism: Mixophyes fleayi (assembly GCF_038048845.1). Classification (NCBI taxonomy): domain Eukaryota; kingdom Metazoa; phylum Chordata; class Amphibia; order Anura; family Limnodynastidae; genus Mixophyes; species Mixophyes fleayi. The sequence continues at coordinate 2,419,708 of NC_134408.1, read as the reverse complement.
TTATTCAAAATACTAATATTACTGTTACATCAAGTATTAAAATAACGATAAATGTGTACTTTAGTGTATTCGATATGTTGTTCAGTTACACCGTACCTTTTACCCTGACTCTCATCTGTATTGGACTCAGTGTGACGTCTCTAATACAACACGTCTGGAAGATCAGGCAGAATGTATTACAGGTCAGCTCATCTCCTCAGATCCAGGCTCTGGTTCGGGCAGCTGTGACAATGACTCTGCGTGTGATGTTGGACCTAACCTTCCTAATTATCATTATGTACTCATCTGTAATGTCATACTATCAGGGACCTGTAGTAGATATGATCTTCTATCTGGTTTTCATGCTATATCCATCATTACAAGCTTTTGTATTAATCTTTGGAAACCCAAAACTGAAGAGAAGTCTCCTAGGGTGAGAATCCACCTGTGAGGTTATTGCTTAATTTGAAGGAGACAGTTATTTTTATTTCATTTTATATTCATTCAATGAAGTTATATATTTGTTTTTGAATGTCCAAATTATTATGATTTAGAGATAGAAAATAGAAACCCACATATAGAGGTAATATATATTATCATGATCATCCATTGAGAATCATAATAATAATGGCTCTCATCTGCTGTCTATCTGCCAATCCCAGGAGTCTAAGCTAAGGTTTGTAGTCAGACTGTAACCCAAAGTGTAGTATAGTGAGCATTTCTTCCATCTCAAACTCCTGTGAGAGTAAAGGCATAATTAACATACAAAGACACATTTACACGTAAAGATTCACATACTCTAATACATTATGTCTTTGTCATTGAAACAATAACATTTACTTGTCACTCTTCTCCCTGCTCCTTAAATGTAATCTGCATAATGATTTGCTATCTCCTGGTTTTCTGGAAAATCCCAGAATCAGCAGAATGCTAGAGAGCATCCTTCGGACAAATATCCTCCTACAGTCATCTAAGGAACAGTCACCCCACAGCACCTCAATGCCACTGTGCAATATCACTGTCCTCTCCTACAGCTTCCCCTGTACACAACTATGGATGCTGAGCACCTAGGGCCTGAATCATTAAGGATCTTAACTTGAGAAACTTCTTATTTCAGTCTGCTGGACAAAACCATGTTACAATGCAAGGGGCGCATGTCCCACAGTACAGTTATGGTTACAACTATATCCTCTCTTCTAGCTATGTGGTAAAATGAGCTAAATGACAATTCATATAAGCTGAAAACATTTAGGGAAAACAACAAAACTAGGCATAAATATAATGAAATCTTTCAACTGACTAATTTAATGACATTTATATCCTATATAAGAAGATATTTGGTGTGGAATTTATTTTAAATTTTCTATTGTGGACTTTAAATAAAGAAGTGTCCTGGTCCTCTTCTACACAATGGTGTTCTTGGGTTTGGGGTTTTCCTGCACAGGTCCAGATTTATTAAATGCTATGCTAACCTCATTATTTGAAGCTAAGTAAAAATATTTATTTTGTTCATTAAAACCTTTGTGTCTGTGTCATTCCTTCTAAGCCTTATCTTAAAACAATAGTTTTCTACCGAGGAACACATACAAATCTGTCCAGCACTAATCAGCAGCAGAAACTTTGCCAAATTCTATCATGTAGACTGGAGGAGATCATTTGCAAGTAGATATCATAGGAAGAGGAGCCACATTTTTACTCTGTGGGCATGAATGAGGTGAAGCTCAAAGGTTCCTCCATGCAAGGCTTACACATTATATGGGAACTTATGTGACAGAAACACACACAAAGTACCATGATACACATATATATATATATATATATATATATATATATATATATATATATATATATATGTATGTAACATGACCTTGATCCTGTGTCTCAAAATGTACTTATTCTAATTTCAGGAGACAGTGCTTACACTATGCAGCTGTGGCTCCTCACTTCTCTATTGCACACAACCTCAGAGAAACACTTTTCCTACAATTCGGCACATAATAATATGCTAATACTCAAGTTAATGATTAATGGACATGTAATTAATGCAGGCTACAAATCTCTTTCCCTGTTATTTGATGAACAAATACAATATTTGACTTATAAGTTGGCACAAATTTCCCCAGATTTGATGTTACAAATGTACATCAGACTCTATCCTTTATATCATTTTGTATTTCCAATATGGTTGTGCTAACCAGTTTATCACACTGACATTTTCCTGATGAGATCATGGGGAAATATGTAACAATGTAAATTTTACTGATGTATAGAACTAGTACATATAGCACAGGGAATTAATACAGACTACAAATCATATTCACCTCTTATTTGCTAATTCATAGTTTTAGAGGCTTAGAAGACTCCACCCACCAAAGTTTTAAAGGACACGAGACATTTTGTCCCCTGCCACATGTACTTATTGTACTTATGATCATACCTTGAAAATACATTTTTAAATAACTACAAATACATAGTAGCCCAAGTCTTATAAAATGCAAGATGTATGACTGTGCATCTACATGACAACACATTTGTTTTAAATTAAATATTTTATTAAGAAATGTAGAAATGTGACCTTATTTGTTCAACTTTTGCAAGGTGTTTGACCATAGACGCTTGTGTTGGCTTTTAGGGACAGACTTTGCTATGTGTGAGCTAATCCGCATAGGATGTAGGAAATGAATGAGAAGGTATCTCCTGGAGCTCAGGCTCACCTGCACCAGATGCACAATTGAGGCCACAGTGTGTTTTGCATAATTTGGCTACTTTTTCTTTGTACAACAGACACTCTTTCTCAATGCAAGCATCATTGTTGACTTATAGAAGCTCCTGTGAGGTCCTAGATGGAACTTGTCAGTGGCCCAAGTGTAGATACGCATGTAAGTGTTTTTTTAAATAAATTGGTAACAAATCCTAGTGAATAAACTTGGTGACCATAACTGATTGAGAGAAGTGAGAGTGCAGTGACAGTCCTCTATGAGAGAATGTTAGCTCTTGTGTAACTTTACTGGTTAAACTAACTAAGTGAACTGTACTGCAGTATTATGTTGGAGGATACCTACCTAATGTAGTGTCATCAAGGCAGAGGGCTGGCACCTATTTATTTCTCACTGGTAACTGTACAGCACTGAACTTGTTGCATCTACACTACATGAACATTACTGTCATTTAACCTGCATGTGGAGGTACACTTGTTTGCTGATTCACTTACAGAGGCCTCAGAGGAGGCTGAGATAGAGTGGATGACTGTCCTAATCCACCTAATGCACCTAAACCACCCAGCAAGCAAACAGGGGGTTACACATGTAAAATAATGGAAAGTTCTATAAAAAATAATAATATTCCAAAAAAAAGGTTCATAAGATAGCATACAACAAAGGTTCCTGAAGGTTCCTGATTATATATATATATATATAAATATATATATATATATATATATATATATATATATATATTGGCGTCTTCATCATACAATTTTCACCTCCTGATGAAGTTTGAACATTTAACCAGACGAAACGCGTTGAGGAGTGTCTGAGGACCTTTTTTATTATCATTTGGACATCGTGGTACTAGCGTGGTGGGAGCGCTGTGGAGATCCATCTATGAGTTGATTGATATCCATGTATACATCTCTGAATGCATCCCAGATGAGTACCTAAAGATACCAATATATGCTTTTTAACTTGTGTTTTTATGTAAGTGTGATACTTACTGTTTATTAGTAAAATCTGATTTTTACAATATTACACTACATGAGTTTTTTATTGCTCCTATGACGCTGAGGTTCCAGTCCTAAGGAGATTATTCATATGGATGAGTGATGTTACTGGTAACATCTGTACAGCTTTGGAGACATCCATTCAACTGATTCTTACACCTTCTAGTTCTACTATCTGGTACGCAGATATATGGTTATTGGTGATTTTAATTGTGGCATTGAATACAGTGTGCTGTCACGTGTGTATATCTCTAATCACTTTTTCAAGTCCATCTTTCATAGTGGAGAGTTGTTACAATTCTTGAGTGTGTATCTGACTCATCACACCTTATCTTCTCTCACTATAATACCTATTTATATTGTGGTAATACACTATGTGGCGCCGTGTTTCCTTTATTCCTATATATATATATATATATATATATATATATATATATATACACACACTATCAGTCAAAGAGGGACAGAGAGTGTGGGAGAGGGAGAGCTAAAGCAACAGAGAAGTAGAGATATGTAGAGTAAGACAGAAAGTGATGAACAGAGAGAGAAACAAAGAGAGAGATTAGAAGACAGAGAGAGGAAGAGAGAGATAGAGACAAAGAGGGAGAAAGAGAGAGGGAGAGTGAAAAGAGAAGAAGAGAATAGACAATTGGATTTGTAAGATCACTTCTCATAGAGTTGACTAACCAAACCTCTTTTAATATATTTGTAAAAGAATTTATGTTGTGATGATGAGGTTTTAAATCGCTTTATTAATCTGGCAAATGTATGGCTGACCACATAATACCGTTAAATATGCAACCAACTCCTCGCAAAGGTGCTTTATGCTTTCTAATGCTTTAACCTAAGAAATATAATTCTTATTTTTCCTTTAAATGCACAGGATCAATATTCATATAATAGCTTATGCTGATATCTTCAAGAAAGACTTTGCACAAAGTATAGTTTCATATAAAATGTGTTGTAATAACATTCTAATTGTAAAACTTATGTATATATTATAAAACAGTAAACAGTGTAACAATATTTTACACAAAGTATAGATTTTGGTGCCATATATTACATTTATTGCCTGTTATATATAAATATACAAGTCATTGTGTGTGTGTTTTGACTAACTATTGTCTAAAGGTGTGTGTGTGTGTGTGTGAAGCAATACCTATTGTTCCAGATGTGTAAATGCATTGTGTGTGTGCAGGGGGAGAAGGGAGGGAGACCACACAGAGATTCATGTACACAACTTAACCTTCCAAACATTCTCCAACAGTCAGTATTCACGATCCACATTCCCTTCACATGAGAGTTTCTAGATGGCAGCCATTTTACAGGCTTGCCAGATACTAGATTTTCTCTATTGTCTGAAACGCGGCTGTAAACACATGGTATTTAACTTTGCTGACATATTAACTACACCATTTCTAGAGCTATAAACCACATTATTTCAGAGATTCAGTTACAAACTACCCTTTAAACCAACAGTCTAACAAAACGTTATATTTAGCAATCTGACAACTTCCTGAACCATCCAATCACTTTCTATGCATCTAAATCCTAATTTCCTCAGATATTCAGAGCTGCAAACTCCCTTTTAAACAAACACAGAACCACACAGTACTTTGTATAACACAAATGCTTCCATTTAAACCAACAATCCATCCCAAACACAACAGGAATTCCAAGAATTGTACAGCATTACAGGAGTCAACACATGGTCAGGTATCTTAATAACATGTGTTTGTGCACTAAATTCAGGCAAATCCGTTCACATTTACCATTTGTATACAAACTTCCATATACCCAACGCCAAATAATCATTCATTCTCATTTACTTTACCACATATGTGTCCAGATTCAACCACCTTTCATTCAAATTACATACTATATATTTCCAGATTCACTTACCTTTCACTCATTCCATTCAAAAACTCAATTATTCCTGCTAGTCAGGGACTTTCAAAGCCCCATATTAAGACCTCCATGGAACTAAGCTTGCAATCTCCATCAGCTAAGTTCTCTCATCTTGGGAGCAGGGCAGGAAAAGGAAATTTCTTCCTTGTGTAAGTGTAAACCCCTCTTGTGGGCAGAGACCACCTTCCACAGGAACCAGGCCTCAGTCTTTCATATGCTAATTTGACCAACTGCTCAAAACCTCTTTCTCTGGTATTCACAAGCCATATGTTTCCAGTGGCGGTGGGAGGGTTTGTTCCTAGTCACCTTTCTAATTCAATTGTGGCTGAATCCTGATATATATTATAAAATTAGACATAAATAATAGATTATTTATGTACTCTTTATCAATATTAAAATGGAGACTTTTGAACTTACTTTACTAGTTTTTATCATTATCATTTTATGTTCTGGAGAATATTTCAACATATATATTGCAATTTCAACAGCAAACCTTGGACAAAAAAATGGATTTCAAAATTCTCGAGATCATTATATATTTTATTGGACTGTTCAGTGCTTTATTGGGAAGTATTTATTTTTTTGTTAATATATAAATGTATTACTGGAGTGATGTGTCCTCAACTCTCAATGTGTGTCGTATATGTATTAATGAAGTGTTCGCAGCCTCCGCTATCTTCACTATTTACCTGAACTTCTGTTGTATTAAACTTGTCTCCATCCAGAACCAACTCATCTTCCTGAAGTCAAAACTCACCACATTATTTCCCAGGATAATAGGAGAAACCTGTGGGATGTCCAGTATGTTATTGATCTCACTGCTTGTTGTGATCTTTATGTCGCTTCCTATAGATAATACTAATAACAGCACATTTTACTGCATAATTTAATGATACATATAGCGACATTGTTCAGGATATTATAGCTAGATTCAGCTTCATCCTAGTTTTACCATTCCTCCTGATCCTGGTATCACTGGGCTCCACAATGATAACTATCATTCTACACATCTATAGAGTACACAGATCATCCAACCTGGATACTTCTCACCTGAGAGCTCACATCAATGCAGCCAAAACCATGATGCTGCTCTGAGTACTAATCATAGCTCTTTCTGTATCCCAGTTACTAGTGAACAGTCAGTTGTTACCTATTCCGTCCTTTTTATACTGGATATGTGCAATATTTAGTTTTTCCCTCTGGAACATCCAAGCTCTACCACTGATCTTAAGAAATAAGAAATTAGCTGTTATTTTATGTGTCAGTCACCTCTACAGATATGTTTATTTTAAATAGATGAGAACAGATGATATTAATAAGAGTAATTACTGAGCAAACCAACTTAATTACTATCTCCAAACTGATGATCTACAGCATAGTAAATACATTTCTGTAAGTTTTAAGCTGCAACTAAGTCAATTCACTAGAGGGAACAGAGAGGGGGAATATCAGGTTGATACTGTTTTAAAGGGAAATTATCGTGAAGAATTTGTAAGAAATGGTTAATAAATAATATTTACAATATATTTTGCTACTATGCACTATTACAATGTGATATCTCTCTTTCAGGATACAATTTAGCGTTTCTCACAGCAAAACGTATGTATTAAAATCATTTCATTCTTCAAAACCTTGTAAGAAAATACTTCTAATCAAAAAAAGTATGTTAAAAAAATATTTTTAATAATTAATTGATTAAAGAAATCCAAATCTGATATAGAGCAGCAGGGTTGTAAATTGTTCCAATGTATAATCATCAAAGTAATTTGACATATTTACTGCTGGATACGTCTAACAGTTGTTTAGACAAATCCCGTAATCCTACTCCTGGGTAGCTGCATATGTACAACATTGTCTCCTCTCATGGCAGTGTGTGTAGACCTCGAACATAATCCCAGTCTATGACATTTGTAGCAACATTCATGCAACTGTATTTAAGTTATTATTATCTTATTATTACTGTTATTATTATTTTGTATTGTTCATGTGTTGAAAACATAGGGGCTGATGCAGAGGGAGCACAATGCTAGCTTGTGAACTCACTCACCCCTGTATACATAGTGGCCACACACATATGCAGTATGGCAGTGTGGTTCACGTGTAAGACTTGAGCCTCCTTCTCATTACAAGCAGAAGGCGGGTAAGGGAAGGGACAGAGAAATAGTACTGTGGTCACCTTCACTTTCCTGAAAGGTAATTTTGGTGGGACGAGCAGCATGAGGTCCTGATTGGTCAGAGTGTGGGAGAGCAGCTTTGCGTTGGTTAGTAGTGTTGAGAATGTTAGATCTGTAGATGGAAGTAATGAACTATTTCAAAACTAAACACTGAACTCTTTCGATATGGAATGAAATAGAACAAGTTACTTCATATACATTGGTATGCCTCAAGTTGCTCAAATCCTTACACTTGACCATTTTTCCTCCATCCAACACATCAACTTCAAGAACTGACTGCTCGCTTGCTGCTCAATATATCCCACCCCTTGACAGGTGCCATTGTAAAGAGTTAATCAATGTTATTCACATCACTTGTCATTGGTTTTAATGTTGTGGCTGATTAGTGTATACTCTATGGTATATCATTCAATAGTTAGTATCTCCTATAATCTTGTATATAAATAATAGACAACAATGATATTAATTACAAAAATACAGTTATTAAATGCAATATATTCAATTTCCTTATTTAAAACAAAATCTTTAAGTGTATTAAAATGATTAATCCAATATGATTATCTCTGTAAAAGTTTTATATATTGATTGCCCCTTTATTTGTTGAATGTCTATACATTTAAGACCCACATTACTTTAATGGTGATATTCCTTAAAATGATGTGCCACCGTATTGTCATCAATCATATAAATCCTGCTCCTTTGTTCACATAGTCTTAATTATAGTGGGTATATAGTACAACCTACATAGAAACAGCACCAAATGCACATGGGGAAGTAAACAACACATCACAATGACTACATTGATTGAGCTGAATGAGAGAACCATTCCTAGGATCTATAACATACTTTTGTTGTACCATATTTGAGTATTGGGCATATCTCCCACACCTAAAACAACCCATAGGTTTAGTATTTAACAAGGACATAGTACCTGCTAATTATTGTTGTCCTCATAGATTTAAATTCAGCACAAGCCAAATGATCCACCAAGTTCCTGCAACTTCTTTAGTAAAGGCTTGGAGAGCCCTTGATGAGAGCTACAAAATTAGCTTTCTTCATAAAAGCATTGCCGATGTTTCTGTATAATGGCATTTACCGTTGTAAATGCTTTAGAATATATAGATGCAAAATTAATACAATATTTTGTGATACGCCTCACAAATTGAAGATGGTACATCTATTTGTCCAAATATAGAATTCAACGACCGTGAAGAATAACTGTTCTTTCAAAACAGCATAACATATCATGGTTATGTTTTTTGTACTCTTGTGATTCATCATATAAATGTTTCAAGGGTATCACGTGACTACTAGGAATATTTTGTATCATATGTACTGGATAAAAAGATGAAGAGTCTTAATGTAAAACAGTGTCTGGTGAGGAATCCACCCGGCTCACTGAAGAAGCTACAGAACCCTGGAGAGAGATAGACACAGGCTTACAAATTTCTGAGAAGAAGAAGAGAGAAAATACTAACTGGGGAAGGCACAACTCAAATGTGTAGTCAGATAGTAATTTTAACGAGGGCTAGTGTATTCCCAAATTATTATCTAATAGTTTATATTGTTCATGGTCATGGGATGAATGAAAAAAACACAAATAAAAACAAAATTTTATATGTATAAGTTAAAATTGTATATATTAAAAGCGAAATATTAAAACATAGTGGTATAAATGAGTAGATACAGATTATATCTATAATATAAATGTCTAGTGGCGTGTGTTAGTCTGTCTGTCTGTGTGTGTGTGTGTAGAAAAAATAAAACCAAGCTGCAGCGCCACCTGCTGGGCGGAGTTATACACTGACCTACTAAATTCTTAGTGTGTGTGGAAAAAAAATTCAGAAAGGGCTGAAATTTGGTATACTAAGATGTTTTTAATTTGTTAATTTAATTTGTTAATTGTTAAAAGTGTTTATAAAGATTTAAAAAATATATATATATATTTCTTGAAGGAGAAGTGACAGTTGGGAGTGGTTGGTGGTTGAGGCCTGGGCTATGGCCCAAATGCATGACAAGAACCTTTTTAACACCTTAAGTAGCTTGATTTGACTAGAATGCATGAGTATCATGCACGGGTTAACTTGTATATGTATATATATATACATACACATATATTTCAGGTAATCCTCTTTATAAGGCTCTTATTATAAGTAAATAACTGATACTGCTCTCATAAATATTAATAATAACAGACAATAACTGATGCAAATTTTATGTGGCAGTATTTGAGACTAGTACATGCTCCACTGAAGTATGTTAAAAACAAATGTTAGTTACTATGTCCAAAAAAGACCTTTCTAAGTTATAAAACATATGGCTTAGGAGCCTATGTAGTTACAATTCTGAGGCTGAGTTTCAAAATTCTAATAAATAGTCATGCAGCCAATTACTCCCATCTGTGTGTAACTTGTAAACTAGATAAAAGTAATTATTATGGCTACAGTATTTTATACCATTTATTTAATTTTAATAGTTTAAATTTTTATAATACCAAGCACATTACTGAGTGTGACTTATTAAAAAATCTGCACGGACAAATGATTAGTGCTGTTCAGTAGACTATAGATAATTATCTGAATCAGATTGCTCACACCAAACAAATGCTTGCTGGTGCAGCTAAATAAAATGGATCTATAGTGTTAATCCTGTTACTAAATTCAGTGGTGAATGAATTGTATACACTCCTGAGATGACAGAGATCTGTTATTATATGCAAAGTGATTTATATAGCTGAAATATTTGTCTCATTTGTTTATTCTAATGATATCCATTCAGTTCTTCTAATGCCAAGCATGTTACTAAATATAGCTTGTTCAAGGATGTGATTTCAAGTTGCAAGAGTCTACATGGACAAATGATTTTTGCTTTCGTTTGTTATCTAAACGAAGTTGATACCACCAAACAAAAACTCACTGATACTTCTAAATATATTAGATCTATAATGTTAATTCCAACACAGAGGTAAGAACTAAATGAATTGTATACACGCCTGAGAAGGCAAAATCTGTTGTTTTGAGCTGTATTAGAACTGAAAGTAAATATTCTAAACACTCCTCAAACAGAGCCTATCTGATCTTAAATCATTAATCAACCACTTGCTAAAAACCTGACACACATTTCTCTAAGGCTTCTTCAATTAGGCAACCCAGTCCTAATCTGGGCTGATTATTTAAACAAGTCCCAGCCAATGAGCATTAGATCATGAAGATTTCCACTCATACCTGCCAATGAGAATTATGGTGTATTGATCGTGCAGGGAATTTCATTAATGAAAATTCAACTATATATAAGACAATGTGCAAAGAGAACTATGATAATTCTGAAGGATCAATATATAGTGATAATGCAACCTAATATTTAGGAAAAGTAGGAAAAAGGTTAATTACATATTATGTAAAATAAAGAGATGTATTATATATGGATTATGTCATTATTTTTATGCAGTTCTATTATTAAATATACCTCCAAAATGTATAAAAAAATATTTTAAAAGATAAAAAAAATTGTGTATAAAAAGAAACAAACTAAAATAGTGAGTAAAGTAATTATATGAGTGATATATAATGGTGAAATTAACCTAAAATGAAAATAAAATGAAATAAAATTAAATTAAATGAAAAAAACTAATAAAATATTGTGACTAATATGTGACATATTATATATAATATATGATATGACCTAATGTGAACAATGAAAATCTATGTGCTAAATTAAATAATAGGTGATAGTCCTATAAATAGTATATTTTAGAACCATAATTATTATTGAAGTGAATATTTAAGATATAGTGAAAATAAATTAAAACTGAAAAGAGGAGTGGTGAGTACAAAAGTATTATTAGAATAAAAAATTAAAGTGAAAGTAAGGTGCAATTATAATAATAGAATAACTTACTATATAGGACATTTTATAAAAATGCCTATGAAGCTTTCATACTTTAGTATGACTTGTTATATAAATAGGTTAATCTTAGATTAATGATATTATAATTTCAAATATTCTAGATCACATAGGACCTAGAAAAGAACTTCCTATCAAAGGTATGTACAAAAAAAAATGTTATTCATGAGTTTATTCATTTATATATTGTATTAAATTATTACATTTTTAATATCTCATTATTAATTTATTATAAAATTATAGTGTTGTGCAACGTAAGTGGGATACTCTAAGGAAAAAAGTTAAAATAAAAACAAAATAACTATAGAATATAATAAGTGTTATAATTAAACTATATTTGGTTAGTTACATTAATACTAATTCTCTACATATAGATTATATTATATAAAAATATTATATAATATATATTTTTGCCACTGTCTCTCTGTTCCACTCTGTGTTTTATTCCATAGTTCTACTCTGCTCCGCTGTTTTTATCTACCTATCTACTGTTTTGACTTAACTTCTACCTACTACTTATCGACCACCTCACCACTTACTGCTTTTCCTTATGCAATTCGTTACATATTTACTGTTTTACTTTTGACTGTTTACTTATATACTAGTTCTCATATTTCTGTTACATATTTTGGATCTACTATTTACATATTGACTGTTTTACACTGATTTACTGTTTTACATATTTAGTATGTCGCCCCGCTCATTTCCCATACCCATCCTCTCCCCTCACCACCTTCATGGGCCCGCCTCCCACCGCCCTGCCTCTCACTGTCCCATCTCTCACCATCCCCCTCGCTCCATCAACCCTGACAACCTTATCCACATCTCCCCACTTTCCTCCCTCCCCTTCTCGTGTGCCCTCTGGAACTCTAGGTCTGTCTGCAACAAACTCTCCTCCATCCATGACCTCTTTCTCTCCAAGTCTCTTAACCTTCTCGCTATCACTGAAACCTGGCTCACCTCTTCTGACACCGTCTCACCTGCAGCTCTCTCCTATGGGGGCCTCTCCTTCACCCACTCCACCAGGCCGTATGGGCATCAGGGTGGTGGAGTGGGCCTCCTCCTATTCCCTAACTGCACTTTTAAGATCGTCCCCACTGAACCTTCCCTCTCTTTCTCCTCCTTTGAAGTACACTCCATCCGTCTCTTTTCCCCCATCCACCTCCGCATCTCTGTCATCTACCGTCCCTCCAGCCCCACCTCCCTTTTCCTGGACAATTTCTCTGCCTGGCTCCCACACTACCTTTCCTCTGACCTCCCCTCCATCTTACTTGGTGACTTCAACATCCCCATTGATAACTCCTCTGACCCTGCCACCATCAAACGTCTCGCCATTTCCAGCTCCCTAGGCCTCACTCAGTGGACCTCCTCCCCCACCCACTGTCTTGGTCACTCCCTGGACCTTGTCTTCTCTCATCTCTGCAATCTCACTGAATTCTCCAACTCTCCCTTCCCACTCTCTGACCACCATCTCCTCTCCTTCACTCTGTCCTCCTCCCCTGCTCCCACCTCGCCTAAAGCTACCTTCACTAGGCACAACCTTTAGGCTATCGACCCCATCTCCTTCTCCTCCTCTCTTGATACTCTCCTATCACCGCTTCCCTCCCTGGTCTGCCCTGACCAGGCATCCTCTCTCTACAACCTCTCCCTCACTACTGCCCTAGATGCTGTTGCCCCAGCCACTTCTATCCGCCAGCGCCACCTCATTCCCCAACCCTGGCACTCCAAACTCACCCGCTTCCTCCAAAGGTGCTCTCGCACTGCTGAACGCCTCTGGAGGAAATCTTGCTCCCTGGCCGACTTCCTTCACTTTAAATTTATACTCACCTCATTCTGCTCTGCCCTCCCCCTGGCTAAACAATCCTTCTTCAAATCCCTGACCTCAGTCCTCCAATCCCCGCTGCCTCTCTCCCCCTCCCGCTCCTGTCCCATCTTCCCTCTCCGCTTCTGACTTCGCCACTTTTTTCTCTTCTAAAATTGAGACCATCCGTCTGAACATTTCCTTATCCCATCCCTCTCCTGCCCCCCTCATCCCTTCTCTCTCCAACAACCTACTCTGGTGCTCCTTCTCCCCCACTTCGGGTGATGAAGTTCGCTCCCTCATTCTTTCCTCTCCACCCTCCACCTGTCCTCTCGACCCTATCCCCTCTAACCTCCTTCGCTCTCTCTCCCATTGCTTGCTCTTACCTTGCTCACCTTTTCAACCTATCACTCTCCTCTGGTGTAGTCCCCTCTTCATTTAAACATGCTCTTATCTCTCTTATCCTCAAAAAACCTAATCTTGACCCTACCTCTCTTGCAAACTATCGTCCTATCTCATTTCTCCCCTTTGCCTCCAAATTACTTGAGAGGATTGTCTGTTGCCGCCTCACTAGACACCTCTCAGACAATTCCCTCCTCGACCCTCTCCAATCCGGTTACCGTCCCCTCCACTCCACCGAAACTGCCCTGGCCAAAGTTACTAATGATCTACTTTTAACCAAATCTAAGGGTCACTTCTCCCTGCTCATCCTCCTTGACCTCTCTGTTGCCTTCGACACCGTGGACCACCCCCTCCTGCTACAAACACTTCTCTCTCTTGGCCTCTCCTGATCTGTCCTTGCCTGGTTCACCTCATACCTCGCTAACCGCTCCTTCTCAGTATCCATGTCTGGCTCCTCCTCCACCCCCTTCCCTCTCCCTGTTGGTGTCCCTCAGGGCTCTGTTCTTGGCCCTCTACTCTTTTCGCTTTACACCTCCTCCCTGGGGGCTCTCATCTCCACATTCGGTCTTCAGTATCACCTTTGCGCTGACGACATCCAGCTCTACATCTCCTCGCCTCATCTCTCCTCCACTCTCCTCTCTCGTGTATCTGACTACCTCTCTGCCATTTCCTCCTGGATGTCATCGCACTTTCTCAAAATTAACATCTCCAAAACTGAACTGATTGTCTTTCCTCCCCCTAGACTCCCCGCCCACCACATCCTCTCTATCACTGTTAACAATACCACAATCTCCTCTGTCACCCAAATCCGCTGCCTGGGCGTTACCCTCGACTCCTCTCTCTCCTTCGCCACACACATCTAATCCCTCGCCCAAGGCTGTCGCTACCAGCTATGCAACATTGCCCACATCCGACCCTTCCTCTCCCAGGATGCCACAAAAACTATCATCCACGCACTCATCATCTCCCGCCTTAATTATTGCAACCTCCTTCTTACCGGCCTCCCCATTCTCATCTCGCCCCCCTCCGCTCTATACTCAATTCGGCTGCAAGACTCATCTTCCTTTATCGCCGCTCCTCGTCTGCCTCCCCTTTCTGCCTTGCCCTACACTGGCTCCCCATTCCTTACAGAATCCTTTTCAAACTCCTGACCATCACTTACAAGGCTCTCTCCCAGTCTACTGCCCCTTATATATCTAACCTCCTCTCAATTCACACCCCTGCCCACCCCCTGCGCTCGGCCAATTACCGTCGCCTCTCCTCCACTCTGATCACCTCTTCCCACTCCAGAATCCAAGACTTCTCCCGTGCTGCCCCCCTTCACTGGAACGACCTCCCTTGCTCCATCCGTCTTTCTCCCAATCTGTCCTCCTTCAAGAGGGCACTCAAAACTTACCTGTTCCTAAAGGCTTACGAACCTTCCACCTAACCTCTCCTCTACCTGTTCTTCCCCTCTCTCCTCTCAGACCCCCTGCTCTCTCCCCACTTACTTCAACTTGCTCCCTGTGTGCCTGTGTTCTGTGTACCCTCCCTTAGGATGTAAGCTCATTTGAGCAGGGCCCTCTTCCCTTTGTTCTCCATTCCTGTTCTTTTGCTCCGTCTTTACTGCATTAGCCTGCCTGGAGTCTCTGAAGTTTTGGTATTTTTTGTTAACCGTTTCTAATGTGTCACCTTGTTTAGTCTACTGTTTGTGCTATGTACAGCGCTGCGGAACTCTTGTGGCGCCTAATAAATAAAGGATAATAATAATAATTATAATGTAAAAATATGAATTATTTGGATGTAACCTATGGAAGAATAAAATTTATTTAGATGAATAGCTTCATAAGGTGCTGAATATTTTTGAAGATGTATATTGAAAAATTATTTAAATTTTATTTCAATTTTATAAGAAGGCTGAGAATTGAATATTCTCATTCAGACCATTCGGGAACAAAGCATATACAAGGAAGATATATTTACTTTCCTTTTTCAGCAGTTCCTGATTAAGGTTACCCCCCTCGATTTCCTAAATTGATTCTCGTAATTCCAAAAACTTTTACCCCTGTTGAATCTGCATTGTGTGTTGATAAAAAATGTCTATCCACAGAAGTTAGAGTTTTAAAATTCTCTTTATCTTTCTTGGCTCTTCTGATATTACAGATATGTTCTAATATCCTTTTTTCTGAGGCGCTTCAATGTCATTCCTACATATTTTTTTATTGTAAGAGCAAGTTAGGCAATAGATGACTTGAGCAGTATTACAGGTAATGTAGTCTATAATTTCCTTTTTGTGACCATATCTATCGTTAAAATTTGTTATATTCTTCATATATAAACAACATTTGCAGGATCCACATTTAAAGGATCCCTGTTTTTTGTAAGGATTTTTTAGTTTTGAGGTCAGATGACTGTGTACCAAAACATCTTTTAAATTTCTTGCCCTTCTGCAACTCATAGAGATTTTATGTCCTAGGATCTCTTCAAGATCAGTATCTACTTGTAAAATATAATAAATTTGCTGCAGAATATTCCGAATTTGATGCCATTGTTGGCAATAGGTTCCTACAAATCTGATCTCCTTCTTCTCTTTCTTTGCTTTCTGTGTATAGAGAAGATTACATCTGTTTCTATATTTTGCCATCTTGTATTCCTTCTTAATAAGAGTACGGCTATAACCCGTTTCTTCTAATCTGTGAGAGTTCTCCAGCTCTTTTTTCAATCGTAACATAATCCAAGCAATTCCTATGAATTCTAAGAAATTCACCCTTGAGCAATGCCTTGATTGTAGAATTCAAGTGAAAGCTTTGACTATGAAGCAAATTGTTAGTCGCCTTCTATTTTCTGTATAGGTCAGTACTTATCCTCTTATCTGGTGTTATCAAAATAGATAGGTCAAGAAAATTGACTAATCTCTTGCTACATTCATAAGTCAACTTTAAGTTGAGAGTATTCTCATTCAGAAGGGAAATAAATTCTTCCAAAACAGATTCTGGTCCATCCCATAGGATGAAAATGTTGTATATATACCTGATCCACAAGGTGACGTATATTTAACATGCTCATCTTTGAGAACAAAAGTATCCTCCAACCAGCCCAGGTAGAAATAAGCATATGTATGGGCACAAGCTGTGTCCATCGCCGTTCCTCTAATTTGCATATAAAATTGATCATTGAAAACAAAATAGTTTTTACTGAGAATGAGCTCCAAAAGTTCAATGATAAAGTTATTCATATCAGTATCAGAATTAGCCTTCAGAAATGGTTTCACCGCCTCCACACCAGTACAATGTTGTATACTGGTGAAGAGTGATTCCACGTCACAAGTCATTAGTAAGATATCTGTATTTACAAATATATCTTCCAGTTTCTTAATACATCTGCAGTGTATTGGACGTAAGAAGGTAATGCCATTACATAATTTCTTAGATACTGATCAACAAATACGCTCGCTCTTTCTGTGAGATTACAGATCCCAGATAAGATTGGCCTGCCTGGTGGGTTAACTCTGTTTTTGTGGATCTTAGGTAAGAAGCAGAAGGTTGAAAACCTACGATTATCCACCCAATGAAATTATTTTTCCCTTTTATGGATAATACCGATATTGTACACTTTGTCAATTATTTTTTGATATGTGATCATGAGAGTCTTAGTTGGATTGAAGATAAGTTTTTTATAGCAACTGCTATCATTCAACTGTCTCTTTGCCTCATCCAAGTACAGGGTCTTATCCCACAAGACGATATTACTGCCTTTATCAGACGGTTTTACTATTATGTCTTCCCATTTACGTATCTCTTCAATAGCTCGAATTTCTGCTTTGGTTAAATTATTTCTCTTCCATGAAAATGAAAGAGTCTTTAGCCTTAAGTCATCTAATTCTTTAGAGACCAATTTAACAAAAACTTGTAATTGCGGACTAAGATTAAAGTCTGGAAAAAAAATCAGATTTTTTCTTTCATAATGGTCTCTGATCCAATGATGCAGCTTGCATGATATTCTGCCAAGATTCTTGCTCAAGCTCTGTTAAAGAGCATATTGTTATTGTATGGTTTCTAAGATCGTATTTTCTGAATTCCTAAGGGTATTTATGGGAGGTTCAGTTTCTCGATTTTTAAAACATTTATGAAGTATCAGTTTCCTGGCATAAAGATGCAAATCTCTCTCCCATTTAAAACGTTCAAAGGTGTTTGTTGGTGAAAAAGAGAGACATTGACTAAGAATTTTGATATGTGATGCTGTTAATTCCTTGTTAGTCAAGTTAATAGTTTCCAATTCTTTACTTAAATTCTGCGTCTGTATGGCCTATTCTCCTGAGGTGAATGGTCTCTACAATTTCGCCTGCTTCTTGTTGTTTCCCTTACCTCTCCGTATTTTCTTTTTCTTTTTCTCTGTTCCTGTAAAGAGGTATTTTGTTCTACAAAATCCCTTCTGGAAACATTGTGAAGGATGTTATCAATTCTGCTCCTAAGATCAGGTCTGCTCTCTATATCCTTATTCTCCGATGACTCAATATCTGATGTCGTATAATTTAAATTAACAGTCTCCCTCTCTTTTTTGGGTCTGGAACAGGACCACTTGAAAACTTTATTTTGTGAGTAGTCTAATTTATCTCTCTCAAATTTATGTCTTTTACATTCCTTGATTGTCTTTTCTGACTGTTCAAGTTTTTTTCTATATTTTTCAAACATTGAATGAAAGTCATTCTTCTCTTTCAATTGCTCAATAAGCTTATCAACTTCGGTAGCATATTGTTGTAGTAATATTGTGTCATGTTTCACAACTATGTTAATAAGTTCAAAAGAGCACCTTGTCAGCACATTCTCCAATCGGATTTTATTTCTGGGGAGGCTAATTTATATGCAGGATTAAATTTAGGCCAGAGACCTCTAGGGACCATCTTTTGTTTTTGGTAATTAAGAAATGTCGTTTTATTCCACCATGTTTTAGATTGTTTAAACAGACATTGTTTTAATTTTATAAGATTCTTTTGCCAGTCATTAGATTCAAGGTCTTCAGAGATTCCCTCCACAAACAAAATTTCAGAATCTTGACACCATTTCTCTTGTCTTTTATTAATAAGTGTTTTTATATGAAAGGTTGCCATCATAAATATAAATATAACTGGCAATCCTATTGTTTATGGAGCTATCTGTGCTGGAAGATTAGAAAAAAAAGGGATAGCCCAGTAAAACAGCCAGTGATGCAAAGAGAATTATCTTCCGAACTAGAGTCCTTTAATCCATTTTATGTAACAAATGGTTAACACAGAGTGGCCCAAACAAGATATGGGTGTCTAAAGCTGGGTACACACTTCAGAAATTTAAACCAGCTTTTTATGCCGAGCGATTTTATATGCGATCGATGTTCCGATCGCTCGGTCCATGGACTGCATACACACTAGTCTTGTTTAGGACGATAAAGGGAAGAGCGGACGTCCCTTTAGCAACTTTTTACAGCCATGTTGTCGTGAGCAATGATTGCAATTTCGTACTCACTGTTGTGGATCGGTTGGAAGTTTATACACACTACACAACGGAAACGAGATTGGAACGAAAATATTAAACAGTACGACCAACCAAATGAGGCGACGATCATCCATTTGGGCAGACTTTCGACCATCACTACACACACTGACCTGACTTTTGAACGAGCGGTCGTATGTCGGCTGATTGAGCCGATTATTGGACGAAAACCGTGTAGTGTGTACCCAGCTTTACTTGTAGCAGAATGATATTCTTACAAAAACCTGCTAATGAGGGTGCTGCTTCCTGCAGTATGAATTAATAGTTTTCTGAGAAAAGGAAGAGCGAAAGCTACAGAGATAGATATATATATATATATATATATATATATATATATATCTATATCTGTAACCACTCATTTACACAACTAAGTTTTAATATTTCGATTTTCATATATACAATTTTAACTTATACAAATAAAATTTTGTTTTTTATGTGTGTTTCTTTCATTCATCTCATGAGCAATACAAACTATTAGATAAGAATTTGGGAATACACTGCCCTCATTAAAATTACTATCTGACAACACGCTTTAGGTGTGCCTTCCCCAGTTAGTATTTCTATCTCTTTTCTTTTTCTCAGAAAAGTGTGCTCACACTAAATTATATATCACTCTGACAGTTGTTGGACATGTTTAGGAGAAACCTTCTGTGGCACATCCAGAATTTCAGAGACCTCTGCACTTACCATAACTATTTTTTATATCATGTTTCCCTTTACACTTAGGGGCAAGAGCCAGATCCTTGGTTGCTAGATTACAATTCCCTATTTAGACAAGGTGTTAAATACTTTTTAGCAGTGTTGCATAAAATGTCAAGTGTTACCTGGGTCTCAAATGCATGAAATTTGCAAAGATATATGTAATATTTAAATTGTATTAATACTTATTAAATAATTCCACTATAATGGTCAAATATAAATTCCATTCTACATCTACCCTACTGAAATACACAATGTCAGACATTAATCATTGTCTTATTTTTAACACATTTGTAAATAATGGAGATTGCCAGACAAATGTCTCTTTAACATGGGGTTGCCAGTAATTAAACTTGTGGACTATAGAGAAGGATACAGTAAGATAAATATCAAGCTGAGTGTTCCCAAAACAAGTCCTACATTGAAAGAGAATAATTATACACCAGTATTCACCATGCAGAAGACAAAGTCCAGGAACACCAGTAGAATCATTGTCCTGGCTGCCCAGACATTGACCTCAAGTTCCGAATATTTTATCTAAGATGTGTTTTTCTGGGTCCTCCAGACATGTTTCAGGAGGGAAGTCACACTGAGCACAATGCAGATCAATGTTAAAAAAGCAACAAAAACCAATCATGATCTTAAAAACCATGAAGGAAATATTCTTCTCAAATCTATCTACACTTACACAGAGGTTCCCAGTCCCATTTGAAGGAACATCTATAATATGTTGTCCATTTGAATTGGACACTTAATGACAAATGATTCCAATGTGGGTCCAATGAGTAGAGGAGTAACAGGAGTAACTTTGGTTAAAGTAACCTTTAACCAAAGTAAGAATTGGTGTAAAACATTGACCAGTTTAATGCAGTAAGAGATGGAATGCCAGGATGTATTACAGAAACAAACACCAATTAAAATCAGAACACTAAATAGAAACGTAAGTAAGAATTTTTGAAGACCAATATGAATAACTCTGTTTAATATAACATCCCACGATATGTTAATAAGTACTGGAGGAGAACATTGGTTGAAGCCATGGGAAGTACAATTTTATCACTCTCACCTGCCCTGATATTCTGTCTCTGGTTTCTGAAATAAATGATGATAATAGATGAGTTGAAAATAGTTCCAGAGATCACTATGACAAAGACAATGACTTAGACAAACATGATGGCGATATCATTTCGTTGGGCAGGATTTTCTGTTCGATTATTGATCGTCAGATGAAAGTTGCTCATATAAGATTCTCAACAGAGACTGCAGTACAAGAATCATTTCAGCATCAGCAGCAGTCTGAGGAACTGCAAATCAGTCCATTGTCTAATTTTTCTTTATGTGAGGTTACTCTGTTTGTGATCATATTTCTTTGGGGAAGAATGGAGTACCGTTATAAACTGTTTTTTCTGTCCAAACAAATGAAGGTCATATTTTCACAGATTTGTAACATAACCTTTATTAATGCTTACAAGTGTAATTAGGCAGTTTCTCCTGTATGAAGATATTATCTACATTCAATGAATCTCTACATATGTGGCCAATGGTTCTATTTTCTTTGACTTGATTTAGTAATCTGATTTTTTCTATTTTTTTTTAATTAAAATGACATTCTAAAGTACAATGTTTAACAATGTACAAAGGATAGAGAGGGCACTCAAAGGATTGAGAACTTACAGTCAAGGGCAGTAGTGACCAAACCCTATCACTAAAGCTGTTTGCGGCTCTTTGTGTTTTAAAATGTGTCTCTCAGCAGGTTTAGATTGGAAACCAGTAAGCTCCTTGACTTTGCACAGTACAGGGAGGTCACAGTGTCACAGATAATCCAATCAGGGAAGGAGGAGGAAAGAGTGTAGTGTGCTTCCCCTCCCTCCTCTGTGCAGGGCACCAGTGTCTAAGTGTGGGAGATAAGTAGGGAGCATGTGAAGAGATTGATGGACATGTAAAGAAATCTAACATACTTGAAATTGATTTTTCCAGGTGCAAATGGTAAGTTATGTGGTAAACAACTTATGTTAGAAGTGTAGAAAATAAGTATTTTTTTCTGTATGAAGTTACATACAAAACAAAGCAAAATAGCATTAATAAATAAAAAATTATACAAGGTTTAGAAAATAAAATAAATCAAGCAAAGAAAAGAAAAGAAAAAAGAAAAAGTAGGGTACATACTGTATGCCTATAAATTTTGGCCAAGAAACCAATAACAGTGGACAGATAATAAAGAACCCATATGGAAATGGTGCTATGCTGAAGGTAATATGTGGGTCATTCCACATCAGATCACCCAAAAAACATGAAATGTCCACCACCCATCTCAGATTTTTTTGAAAAATGTTTAGTTAAGAGAGGATGTCAAAACAACTATTTCTGCCAAATATCTCAACTGTCTGACAATTAGTTGATTAAATATTGATTTTTCAATTTATTATATAATTTACTAATCGCACTTCTTTATCCAGTTTATTTGAAGTATTACAGGTGTTTATTAAGGAATCGACACAAAATTTGGACCCCTAAGATAACTCTTCCTCCCGAATTCAAAAATCCAAACCAAATTACTTTATCTGTCTCATGTTTTGCGTTACGGCAAAAACGCACATTTTTCAAATATAATTAAAAATGCTAGATTCAATTGACATTAGGGATCCCATTTTTTGTGTTGAGGCAATGGGATAAAACTCCCATACAGGAAATGAAACAAACAGAAACTGATGGGAAGGGGATTCCCTTTAGAGAAACCAAAACTGAAACTTTCCAGAGAAAGAGAGAGGAAGACACAGAAAGAGTCAATCATGGCAGCTGCTCATTTGGCAGTCTTTTAAATACGGACTGCCATATTACTATTTACTCAAAAACCATTGGATTACATAGCTGGGACCACTTTACATTTGACATTAGGGATCCCATTTTTTGGGGGGTGTTTAAAAAAGGTATATATTACTACCACAAAAAAAATCAGCAGGGTACTCTGTTTCATAGTGGAGATAAAAAAGAATTAAGTTGATGTTCGATTACTGTTGTACCGCATACATAACACAAGAAACCATGAAATTTAAAACCTTTAACATAACTTAAGTCCTTAAGTGAAGTTGAGTCAACATTCTCATAATTTTTCCCTTGTTTGGAACTTGTTGTAATAGTCTGTAATTTTCCTTAAAGTGTCAGCAGAAAGTGTATACTGCCTTCCAGTACTTCCTTGGATAGTAGGCACTTCCGTTACACAGAGGACGTGAATAAAAGGAACAAAACACTTATCTCTTGAAGGCCAGGACAGCACATTTGTTGATTGGTTTCGTTTCATGAAGTGTACCAGCACATCTTGTTCCTCCTTATTACATTGAATGATATACCCAATGTACCAGATGTTACCATACACTGCTGCTATGTATGTTTCAGGTAGCAGATCACTTTTGCCAACATTTTTTGTGACTGTGGTCATAGTGACACTAACTCCTGTCTTTATGTCGTCTGATGACAATCGATATATGTGTTGCTCATCATTACTAATAGGCCGAAATCTGTGATGAGAACATGTTCCTGCCACAGTGTTTGCTGTTTCTAGACGGCTATGCAGCTTGGTTTTGCAGTCTTGTATTTCGTTTTGTGACACGTAAAAAAACTTTATGCTATGTATTTAAAAAAAGTTTTTGCAGTTCTTGTATTGTGCACTAGCACCATCACTAAAGTAGTAAACATACTCCAATTTTGACAATAGTATCGCTAAGTGTTTCATAACTACCGTAATGAAGGCATGCACAGTTATGGCTACATGGTCACAGGTATCGCTAATAACGCACAGGCTCACACAGTTTGAAGTGTCACAATCATCTTGCCTAAAATATACAACAAGCTGACAGTCACCATGTTCTTTGGTCCACTTCAGTGACATAACTTTTAAGCTTTTTCTGTATCCTTTTTTGTGAGACAAGAAAGGATTACAGCATGTTCTCTGAAATTCTTCATATCTTAGCAGCAGAAGCTTTTCATGATGGTAGCAGACTGAGGTTTCAGGATCATTGGTTACTGCATTTGAAATTTCAGGTCTCAGAATCAAAAGTTCTTTATTTAATCTGTAAAGTGGTCCCAGCTATGTACTTCAATGGTTTTTGAGTAGATAGTAATATGGCAGTCTGTATATATAAGACTACCATATGAGCAGCTGCCATGACTGACTGTTTCTGTGTCTCTCTCTCTCTTTCTCTGGAAAGTCTCAGTTTTGGTCTCTCTAAAGGGAATCCCCTTCCCATCAGTTTCTGTTTGTTTCATTTCCTGTATGGGAGTTTTATCCCATTGCCTCAGTTTAGTTCACTTTTTTGGTATGGTTTTTAACAATGTGTATATTATGTATGCTGTACAGCAGTAATCGAGCATCAACTTCATTATTTTTTTTTCTCCACTATGAAACAGAGTACCCGGCTGATTTTTTTTGTGGTAGTAAATTATACCTTTTTTAAACACCCCCCAAAAAATGGGATCCCTAATGTCAATTGAATCTAGCGTTTTTAATTATATTTGAAAAACTTGCGTTTTAGCCTTAACGCAAAACATGAGGCAGATATAGTAATTTGGTTTGGATTTTTGGATTCGGAAGGAAGAGTTACCTTAGGGGTCCAAATTTTGTGTAGATTCCTTAATAAACACCCGGAATACTTCAAATAAACTGGATAAAGAAGCTGTGATTAGTAAATTATTTAACACATTGAAAAATCAATATTTAATCAACTAATTGTCAGACTGTCGAGATATTTGGCAGAAATAATTGTTTTGACATCGTCTCTAAACTAAAAAATTTTCGTAGAAATCTGAGATGGGTGGTGGACAACCCTGGTTGATCTGACATGGGATGACCCATATGTCCTTTTTTAGGGTTATATTTTTAATGCTCAAAGCAGCCCGTAGTGAAAGTCAAGAGTTAATTTGATCACTTAAAATGTGGGTATCACAATGGAGCTGAATTACAATGTGTATTAGGACTTCAGTAAACGGAAAGTAAAAAATCAAATCCATATAAGAAGAGGTAAATATAACCAAACATAGTAATCCAAAGATATATAAAGTAACAAGTTTATTTGCCAAATTCAAAATCCGGTGTCCGTCCATATAATGGCAATAATAAAATAAAACAAAAGTTCTGCACAGCTTTAGGCTGACACCTACATATCCTTATGGTCATCTGCAGAATTGTTGAACAGGTTCTTTTTGCCTCTCCGAAAGTATGAGAGGTGTAACGTGGACTGCTCACCTGTAGAAATGCTCCAAGTGTGATATTTAATAATTGATATTAATACCTAAGTTTAGGTTTAAGTATGAATCTATCTAGTAGAGAAAGATTAAATGTAATAAAAGTGTTTCATATTTCTTCCAAGACAACACAGCCATCATCATCACCTACAGGAGTCCTGAGAGGAGCACTAGGAGGAGACCATGGAACCCTTTGAGTCCCTGGAAGAACCCCTTGAGTCCCTGGAGGAAGTCCAGAAAGAATGTTGGGGAGACCCTTAGTGATTGTGGAGCACCCCATGGAGGAACACCAGGAGTGACAGCAAGAAGAGGCAGATAGCTCATCCCAGTTTCCTGAAGAAGAAGGTAAGTATCTTGATTTAATAATCTAGTATATTATTTTATTTATTTTTATTATAAAAGTCTAAGCCTCAGAACATTTTTTCTTTACTAAATCTGTATTTTCCTAGGGCTAGACAATGATTTCTCTTATACAGGTGTTTGACTTAATGGGCCTATTCAAGTTTTGACCTTAAGTAAAGCAACACCCCACAATACATCTTCATGTACCTCCAAAATGCAGACCTCTGGCTAGTACTGTGTTCACACTAAGATAAATATTTTAGAGGATTCCTATTAATGTAGCACCACAGAACTCTGCAAAGCTAAAAACATGTGGGATCAATTAACACCCATAGAGCAAAGAAATGTTTCTAACACATAATAATGTTTTGCTGGTAAAATGTAGTCTTTTAATTGGCTTTATATTTTTTTGGCAGGTGAAGAACAAATACCAACCCTCCATGTTTGAATAGAAAGATGAAAAAAAATGAAAAATAAATAAATAACTTTAAATAAATTATTAACATTAATTAAAAATGAATACACAATTTTATAGTTCAATTATATATATATATATATATATATATATATATATATATATATATATATCTATATATATATCTATATATATCTATATATATATATATTTGTTGATAAAATAGTTTGCTGTTTTAAAAAAACTGTCTGTTTTTCCTAAGCAAATGTTTAGTAATAAAACATATTTGTTAGTAAAGAGTGCAATAAAGGTTTTTTTGTTAGCATGTAATAGTGAAAGGTTTAATATGATGCTATTGTCATGAAACACGAGTTACCAGCTGGCACCTTTCCACCCTAGTGAAGCACTGCATTAGGCAAGCTGTAACAGAGCAGGTCAATACCGAGGCTCCTATTATACAGAGGGAAACAGTGAGAAAACTACTATTTTATTTTTATTTGTAGGCAAGGGAATACCAAAGTCTAAACCCTTTCTAAATATAGCAATTTAAATATTTGCAAGCTTATATTGCAACATGTTTTAAATGTAAAATTTAGATTATGGCTGTGATTATTGTGTGACCTTTAGGCTCAATAACATATTGCGTTTATATCTATATGTATGTAAGCAAAAGTACTTTAAACTTGTTTTTGCCAGTATACAATGTAATTTTCTTCACTTTGAACATTTCACACAGATGACAAGACTTTAAGAGAAGACCTAAGGACAAATTCAGCGACTACTACAGACATACCAATGGGACAGGTGGTGGCCCATGACGTCCTTGGACCTCAGTCCTCTGGAGCCCATGGCATTGACCTGAATAGATGACCAAATGGTGCAAGGCATGAGGCGCATTTATGCCTGTGAGATCCTTCTCCAAACTGCACAACAAACCCGCCCAGGTAAATTTCATCCCAAGATACATGTATTAACTACTCAAATGACTGTTATGTGGTGACTAATTAAATCCGAACATCTTCCACCAACAGTGTAAATATAACGTGTTTCCTAAATTAATCTCCACCTGCCTTTTAACAAATGAGAGCTAGAGCTCTAGACTGCAAACTAGTCAGCCTCTTGGATAATCTGGCCATGTATTCAGTATTACTATGTATTTTCTGTGATGGTTCCTGAGATGATAACAAAGTTATACATAGATGCATAGGTAAAATTGCCATCAATGCAAAGATATGCAGTTTGCACTAGTTATATTGTCAAATCATTTGGTGTAATATTTTCTCTACAACACTCAACATATACACACATGACACCAAAAAAGTACACATTTCACAAGTAAAAATAATATATACCGTATTTCCCCATGTATAAGACGCACCTTTTTCCCCAAAATTTTGGGTCTAATAACTGGGTGCATCTTATACAGGGGTAGTAGCACTTACCCTGTCAGATGACTCCTCTGTCCGGTAAAGTCTTCTCTCTGTCTAATCCTGATGCTGGAAACCCGATTAAGGTCCTCTCTGCGATGTCCGGATGTCCTTTCAGGACCTTGACAAGGTCCTGAAAGGATTGTCAAGGTCCTGAAAGGACATCCGGACATCGCAGAGAGGACCTTAATCGGGTTTCCAGCATCAGGATCAGACAGAGAGAAGACAGAAGACTTTACCAGACAGAGGAAGCATCTGACTAGGGTAAGTCAGAATTCACTACAGCGTTGTCTCTCCTCTGTATAAGCTGCACAAATACTCTGTGAAAAAATTGAGGATAATGTTTATCCTCTATTTTTTCACATGATTTATATAGGTGCGTCTTATACAGTGGAGCGTCCTATACATGGGGAAATACAGTATATTATAAAAACAAACATAGACATTACAAATGTATGGTAGTACATAGGCACACATAGTAGATGACATGGGCATAAAGCTTTTACAGCACACAACCACAATGCATGTAGGAACTATAAACACGCATGTAACATTTTAAAACAGACAAGCATTAGGAATGTTCACACATGACTACATTATATGTGTAGAAAAATAATTTGAAAATCAGAGACAATTTTGAACATTCACAGAAGTATGTAGTTCTTGAAACATATAAAAGATTGCACCTACCTCTGTGGTAGAAGAATCATCTCATTTAACCATATTGGAGTGTCAGAAAACATGAATAAATAGTCAGTTTGACTAAATGGCAACATAGTATTCTCCCTCTGTCAGACTTACACAGTTTTGTATAACAAGACGAGGTGTATAGTCAGCATTCACATCCTCCTCACCTAATGGGAGTATTGTGTATGATCATCACTATCATCCGTGACTTACACTTGCCCTTGAGCAGGCGCAAACTTTACTTCTGAAAACAGCGCACTGCTGCCTGCGCTGGAGCTTGAATCGCACCTACTGTATCTGTCAGGGAACGCCTTTACTGTACATTGACAACGTGCACACGCCAGTTCCCCTCCCTACTCTGCCCCTGAAATCATAAGCTGTAATAAGAGTCCTTTGTGCTCGAAGATGCATTGGACATTGCTGCGCTCACTGGTGTATGCTCCGGTTTTGGATGCACAGAACATTTTGCGCAGAATATGACACGTATTGGCATTTGCATTTGTTAATGATTCAGGCCCTCAGTGTGCATACGCATGTCCATGTTCAAGATAAAGTGCACACAGGCAATACATTCCTTGATGAATACTATATTAAATCACTTACGGGGACAAAAAATGTAATACGTGTATCACTGCGTTGCATTTGCACCTCTATATGATTTAAGAGCAAAGACACCTCAATGTACTACATACTACTGTATTACTCCTGATAGGCAGAGGAGCACACAGCTGTACTATCCCTTTATCACCCTCATTCACCTTATTACATCAAAACACTCATTTTTCATAACAATTACTGAACATTAATCCTTTATAGGCAATACCAAACCAACCGGTACTATTCCATGATATGCAAAACACATTTAGAATTTAAACTACCTTAATCAAAGTAGTGCACATTTGTTTTGAAAAAAACTAAAACAAACACACAAAAATTTGTTTTTTAAAATGAAGCTTTCTTTAGTAAAAAATAATCAAAATTCAAAATAACACTTAACAAATTTTAAATAATTGTCTTTAATCATATTGACATAGTTCACTATAGATTTTATTTTTTTTCCATGTTTTCCAGAATCACGACCAGTGGTAGGATCTCTTCTGCACCTGGGAGAAAAAATAATTAAAAGACTTCATTTTAATATCAAAACATTTTTACATGTGAGACACATTACATATAGAGCATATGGGTGTTGTTTGTTCCCACATTTTCGGGCTCTGCAGATTTAAGAGGTGCTACATTAATATAAGTTCTCAAAGACATTCATTTTGGTGTGCACACAGTACTAGCAGAGGACTGCATTTTGGAGGCACATGTAGATATATTGGGGGGGTTACTTTGCAACAAACACTTATTAGGCCCATGAAGTCAGACACCTATAGAATAGCAATCTTTGCCTAGGTTAGGAAAAGAAACATTTAGTAAAGAAAGGCTTTACGAGACCTACAGTTTTATGCTGCAATACAAAATGAATAATATATTACTACAGTCATGACCAAAAATTTTGAGAATGACACAAATATTATTTTTCACAAAGTCTGCTGCCCCAGTTTTTATGATGGCAATTTTCATATGCTCCAGAATGTCATAAAGAGTGATCAAATGAAATGCAATTAATTTTAAAGTCCCTCTTTGCCATGACAATGAACTTTATCCCCAAAACAACATTTCCACTGCATTTCAGCCCTGACACAAAAGAACCAGCTGACATCAGGTCAGTGATTCTCTCGTTAACACAGGTGAGTGTGTTGAAGAGGACAAGGCAGAAGATCACTCTGTCCTGCTGATTGAGTTAGAATAACAGACTGGAAGCTTAAAAAGGAGGGTGGTGCTTGAAATCATTGTTCTTCCTCTGTTAACCATGGTTACCTGCAAGAAAACATGTGCAGTCATCATTGCTTTGCACAAAAAGGGCTTTACAGGCAAGGATATTGCTGGTAGTTAAATTGCACCTAAATCAATCATTTATCGGATCATCAAGAACTTCAAGAAGAGAGATTCAACAGTTGTGAAGAAGGCTTCAAGGCACTCAAGAGTGTTCAGCAAGCGCCAGCACTGTCTAATAAAGTTGATTCAGCTGCGGGATCGGGCACCACCAGTGCAGAGCTTGCTCAGGAATGGCAACAGGCAGGTGTGAGTGCATCTGCACACACAGTGAGTTGAAGACTTTTGGAGCATGGCCTGGTGTCAAGGAGGCCAGCAAAAAAGCCACTTCTCTCCAGGAAAAACATCAGCAACAGACTGATATTCTGCAAAAGGTACAGGGATTGGACTGTGGAGTACTGGGGTAAAGTCATTTTCTCTGATGAATCGGGTTTCAGAATGTTTGGTGCAACTGAAAAAACGCTTGTCCGGAGAAGGAAAGGTGAGCACTACCATCAGTCCTGTGTCATGCCAACATAAAAGCCTCCTGAGACCATGTGTGGGATTAATTCTCAGCCAAGGGAATGGGCTCACTCACAATTTTGCCTAAGAACACAGCCATGAATAAAGAATTGTACAAAAACATCCTCCAAGAGCAACTTCTCTCAACCATCCAAGAACAGTTTGGAGATGAACAATGCCTTTTCCAGCATTTTGGAGCACCTTGCCATGAAGCAACATTGTGGATTGGGGATCAAAACATTGAAATTCTGGGTGAATGGCCAGGAAACTCCCCAGACCTTAATCCCATTGAGAACTTGTGGTGAATCCTCAAGAGGCGGGTGGACAAACAAAACCCCACAATTCTGACAAACTCCAAGCATTTATTAGGCAAAAATGGGTGACCATCAGTCAGTATGTGGCCCAGAAGTTGATTGACAGCATGCCAGAGCGAATTGCAGAGGTCTTCAAAAAGGAGGGTCAACACTGCAAATATTGACTCTTTCCATAAACTTAATGTAATTGTCAATAAAATCCTTTGACACTTATGAAATGCTTGTAATCTTACTTCAGTATAACATAGCAACATCTGACAAAAAGGTCTGAAAACACTGAAGCAGTGAAGTTTGTGAAAACCAATACTTGTGTCAATCTCAAAATGTTTGGCCATGAATGTAGATTGCAAAATCAATACACTTACATTCTTCTGCAGGGCCTGGTATGTACCTGCCCTCTCCTGCACCTCTATGGTGTCTTCCTCAAGAGGCTCCTCCATAATGACGAGGTTCCCCTCCAACTCTTCATCTGGTGGTGGGGAAAGGGATTCTTATGGGCATGGGGAAAGGGTCTCCTACTGTTGTGCGTCCTATTGGGATGTCTCCTCTTTGGGGGCATCCTCAGCAGGAACGCAGCCTTTTCATTCATTTCAAGTGAAACTAAAATGGATATTTAGAAGCAATTGTCACAATTTAACAATTGTTACAGATCACTTTGTCGACATTGACAGTCAAACTGGATAAGCTTTTGTCTGTTCTTACTTAACCTCAGTCAATCTATAATGAATAAATTATTATTTCTTAATATTGTAATAAAACAATTCTTTTTTATGATTAGGGCTCATTTGATTTCAAACAAATCCATTAAACAGCACCTTAGGATCAGTTTCATTAAGGTATTCTCAATAATTATTAAATCAGCATTTAGAGATATTAAATCAGAAATTAGCTGATATAATTAATAAGTCCTTCGCTCGCTATCTTATTTGGTTTTAAGTGGTTCTAATATTTTTATTTTTAATTTAAAACATATTTTAAAGGTATCTGACAAAGGTGTATTTTTATTATGTTTATTTTTGTCTGGGCTGCTTATATTATACACTGAGTAACATTTACAGTTGATCCCATATATTCAATCTTTTGGTAATACTGCCTCAGGAGTATCTCGTTATAAAAAGTAGTTCCCTTTTTGTTACGATAACATAAGATTATCAAATTATCCATAAGAAATGTGCAAATGTAATTGTTACCATGTTCCTTGAAATGTCCACAATGTATCTATACATAGTCTTGGTACTCTCTGTTACCTTTCATCAGTTCACTGAATGGATGAATTATTTATGTAATTTCATTATAAATTTTATCTGTTACATCCAAATACAAAAATGTAATATTTACAAGTAGTGTCCTCTTCTCCCATCTCTTCAAGTTTCACTGAGGTCATTAATCAAAACACACAGAGAACATATTTGCATTTACCTTCCTCACTCTGCTCAAAATAAAATCATTACACCACTGACACTTGTTCAGATCTGCTGTTATTATTACCAAAGGTAACAAGACAAGTCGTCCAGTTTTACAGAATGCAGCTGGCTGAGCAGATTGTGATAACCATCATTATAGTTATCATTGGGGGACATGGGCTCATCATAAACTCATCTATCCTCACTGTGTACATCAGACTCTGGAGAAAGATCACTAGTCCTGGTGTCTGTGATAAAATCCTGTTCACTATGGCAGTCACTAATATTCTCCTGCAGTGCTCAATGTTGTTTGACTATTACTTGTATTCTTTTCCGGCACAGAGAGATATTGGCACCTATGTATTATTTGCTGTTCATGGGCTTAATGTTGCATTCAGTATGAGTTTTTGGAACACCACCTGGCTCTCCATCTGCTACTGTGTAAAACTTGTCAATGTTTCCCACTGGATCTTCCTGTGGGTGAAAATGTGGTTCTCTTCTTTCGTTAACAAACTACTCATAGTATCAGCAATATGTACAGTTTGTGTTAATTTGCACTTGTTCTATACAACACAGGAGACATTTATTCAAAATACAAATATGACTGTTATATCAAGTATTAAAATGACGATAAATGTGTACTATGGTGTATTCAATCTGTTGTTCAGTTACACCGTACCTTTTACTCTGACTCTCATCTGTATTGGACTCAGTGTGACGTCTCTAATACAACACATCTTGAAGATCAGGCAGAATGTATCACAGGTCAGCTCATCTCCTCGGATCCAGGCTCTGGTTCGGGCAGCTGTGACAATGACTCTGCGTGTGATGTTGGACTTAAGCTTTCTAATTATCATTATTTACATGTCTGTAATGCCATTTTATCAGGAACCTGTAGTAGATATGATCTTCTATGTGATATTCGTGTTTTGTCCATCATTACAAGCATTTGTATTAATCTTTGGAAACCCAAAACTGAAGAGAAGTCTCCTGGGTCGAGAATCCACCACTGAAGTCGTTACATAATTTGAAGGAGACAGTTTTTTTTTCTTTCCATTTTTTATTCATTCAATGAAGTTATATATTTGTTTTAGAATGTCCAAATTATTATGATTTAGAAGTAGATAATAGAAACCCACATATAGAGGTAATATATTATCGTAATCATCCATTGAGGATCGTAATAATAATGGCTCTCACCTGCTGTCTATCTGCCAATCCCAGGAGTCTAAGCTAAGGTTTGTAGTCAGACTGTAACCCAAAGTGTAGTATAGTGAGCGATTCTTCCATCTGTGAGAGTAGAGGCATAATCAACATTCAAAAACACATTTACACATAAAGTGTCACATACTCTAATAGAGTATATCTTTGTCATTGAAACAATAACATTTGTGTCCTATTTACATGGAGTCACTGGAAGTATTGTCATTAACTTGTCACTCTTCTCCCTGATCCTTTATAATACTGCAATAAATGTAATCTGCATAATGATTTGCTATCTCCTGGTTTTCTGGAAAATCTCAGAATCAGCAGAATGCTAGAGAGCATCTTTAGGACATACATCTTATCACAGTCATCTAAGGAACAGTCACCCCACAGCACCTCAATACCATTGTGTCACTGTCCTCTCCTACAGCTTCCCATGTACACAACTATAGATCCTGAGCACCTAGTGATTACCCACTGTAACTTATTATTCACCTACATTAGAGTGCTAGTATCTATACTGACACTGATAAGGTCATCATTTCCAGTCAGGAGAAGAAACTGAGACTATCCCAGACCAGCAATGGGACAGATAATAATGCTGGATCCTAATACTTTACCTTACACTGCAATACCTAGAGGTGAGGAGCCAGGAGTGCAAACATAAGTGGTTACATATGGAAAATAATATGTGTTATGGGAAGGAATGCAGAGATATTTATTCAATATAGTACAGCAGTCGTTTCTTATAGTATAGCTATAGTTACAACTTTATCCTCTATTCCAGCTATGTGGTGAAATCAGCTAAATGACAATTCATATTAGTCGGAAACATTTAGGGAAAACGACAAAACCACATAGATGACTTTGCCTCGTCAAAGGACTCACCCTATTAATGGTCTAGCAGGTGGAGACAGAAGTTATAGCATAATTCCTAGCTGCATTACTGTGAGAAGATTAAGATATTTAATGATATTACTATCTGGGGACCTTAACAATGGAGTTATCTTTACTAACATAATATAGCAGATTTATTTCCACCCTCCGAACTATTAGACCATAGTTGATATTAAAGGGATTATACTCGCCCTAGTGGTGTCTATTATCAAAGACCAGCAATATTTAATTATTAAACAGAATTTCTTCTCATATTTGAGGTGATATTTGACTAATTATACGAGAGGACTAGATGATATAGCAGAAATGGTTTGATGCATTTATACATGACATATGATAAGACTTATCAAATTAAAAAGTTATAATTATTTCAGAGTAGTGCCGCGGCTAGACAAGAATTAATTGTCTATTTTAACAGAACCTACTCTCATTACAGTGTGTGATTCAATTGCAATTTTCAGATATTTTGCTACTAGACACTTGTTTTATTCATTGAACTAATAAAGATTTATTAACAAGATTTCAAAACATATGAATATAATTCAAATATATATGTTTTCTGTCTATTATGAGTGCCCCATAAGATCCTTCTTCTTCTTTTTTTTTCATGAATCTTGGATTAAAAACTAACATTATGAAAATACATATGTATAACCTGTGTTTGTTGCTAAAAACCTCAATAAAAACTTATTTAAAAAAAAAACAAAAAAACCTAACATTATGATCGGGTGCACCCTTCCTCTATAGATATTCTATATCACGAAAGTCAAAGAAGGATCTATATAATTGGAGGAAGAGTAACAGATCGCCTGGTGCAGTCATTTTCCTTTTACAATATGGCTCTTGTTCTCTATCACATCCTCTGTTGTGGAACGCAGGTCTGCGTGTCAAAAGCCAAACTTCCGGTTTAGACGGCTAAGACACGCAGCAGCACACTGATGCAGTTTGGTGAAAAAAAAAAATATAAAAATATGCACATTTTCCTCTTCTCCGGTAAATGGAGAAGACTTGGGTAATATGAAATATAACCAAAGGGTTTCACCACACGTAACATGGGCTTCCTCAGGGTATGTGGTGAAAAAAATGTCAGTCTAATTCACAAAGAAAAACGGAGGTGATTATATAGGCAAAAAATTTACTTAGAGCATCCCCTTATGATTCTTCTTATTATTTTTTATTTATTAGCGCCACTAGGTATCCGTAGCGCCGTACAGGGACAGACAGAAACACGATACAGGGTGAGACACCACGGTACAGTTAACAAAAAGCACAGTAACTCCGAAGCTCAATGTACAGCTAGATGAGAGGGGAGAGCCCCAAGCGGGGTAGAGAGGGGGGTAGAAGGGCAGGAGGACCTCGCGGAAGAGACAATGAGCTGGAGAGCAGAGTTAAGGTGGTGGAGAGGAGGCCCTGCTTGAAGGAGCATACAATCTAAGGGGAGGGTAGGATCCTTTTTGAATCCTATTGGTGGAGGTAGGCACACCTCAAAAGGAAGACATTATAGTAGTGAATGAGGGAACACCCTCAAACCTCCTTCCAATGGACTCAATGGTTATGCAGAAATTACACATAATACAAATAAAATAAAGTGGAAACAATAAAATAAAATAAAAATAAAAATAACAATATATATATATATATAATAATAAAAAATATGTTTATTAATATAAATAAAAACATTATAATACTGAAGTAAAAACCGAATCAAAAACATTCTACAGAGGCTGAAAATCAATAAAAGGAGGGAGTGATGGTAGATCCCTATAAAAATGTGCCTAGATCAAAATCAATATTTAAGCCCCTCGTGGTTAATGTTTCAAGATTAAAAATCCATTTAGCTTCTTCCTTGGATATGGTCGCTATAAAGTCCCCTCCTCTCCATGGTTTTTCCAGTTTCCTAATTCCAACAAATATCAGTACAGTTGGGTCATGATTATGCATTTTGGAAAAGTGAGCAGATACACTATGTGATTCCAATTCATTTTTATTCAACAACAAAATGATCACTTACAGCGCTGAAAGGGTCACACATACAGGAATGCCAGCGTCAAACAGAAAGCTGTAACATAAAATAAAATGGACATAGAGCAGTAAATGGGGTATCCAAAGTTTATAAGCAGATAGACCCTCTTCCAAGTGTGTTCCAGATAGTCAAAGAAAGGATAACCCCGTGAAGGGGCCCCTTGGTTGTGTGCTTACAGGCTGATTTCTTTAAATACAGCAAATCAATCAAAACTCGATGAGGGTGCTGGCCGCTGACTTCACCGCATGCTCCAACGATAAAACACGTGCGCAGAAATAGAATCATAGCATAATACCATTTATTTAAATGACAATCAAATATCTAATAAAATCCACAGAGTTAGTCTGCTTCTAGGAGCGTACCTCAAGGTAAAATCAATACAGCATATATGATGTGACAGGGAAGATCCCAAAGTCCAAACGACTTGTAGCCGCTGCCGTTACCCTCTGGTCGCCCCAGCAATCGTTTCCC
Source organism: Mixophyes fleayi (assembly GCF_038048845.1). Taxonomy (NCBI): domain Eukaryota; kingdom Metazoa; phylum Chordata; class Amphibia; order Anura; family Limnodynastidae; genus Mixophyes; species Mixophyes fleayi. The sequence continues at coordinate 2,382,815 of NC_134408.1, read as the reverse complement.
TGTTAATCCAACGCGTTTCAAATCACGGAGATTCTTTTTCAAGGTGACCTCGTTTGGACTTTGGGATCTTCGTTTGGACTTTGGGATAGGCCTAGGCAATGATTTCTCTTATACAGGGGTATGACTTATGGGTCTATTAAATGCGGCGGTGGTCATTTTTACGGCTTCAATAACCCAGACACAGTAGACACCGACAAAAAAATAGCGATGTGTACAACGCCGGTAATGTAAAAATTGCGACTTACTATGTTAGTGACAACTGGTATTTGTGGCACCGTAAATTCCCAACCAGTGAAAAAAACGACTTTGCAAAACATGGACGGAAGAAATGACGTAATTTCTAGTGGACCCACAGCCTGGATTACATTATACATGCTGTGGGTCCAGCTTTTGCCGCTTTAAAACCGCAGTTTGGAATAGGTTGATTAGAAATTATGTCATTTCTTATTGTTCATGTTTTGCACGGTCGCTTTTTACACTGGTAGGGAATTGAAGGTGCCGCAAATACCACATGTCACTAACATGGTAAGTCGCAATTTTTACAATACCCGCATTGTACTCATGGCTATTTTTCGTTGATGTCTACTGTGTCGGGGTTATTGGAGCTGGAAACCCTACCACACCCATTAACTGTTTGCCCTTAAGTAATGCAACATCCCCCCAATACATCTTCATGTACCTCCAAAATGCAGACCTCTGGCTAGTACTGTGTTCCCACTAAGATAAATATTGTAGAGGATTTCTATTAATGTAGCACCACAGAACTCAGCAAAGCTAGAAACATGTGGGACCAACTTACACCCATAGAGAAAAGACATGTTTCTAACACGTAATAATATTTTGCTGTTAAAATGTAGTCTTTTAATTGTTTTTATATTTTTTTGCAAGTGAAGAAGAAATACCCCCCTCTATGTTCTAATATAAAATATAAAAAAAAATAAAAAATAAATAACAATTAAATTATTAACATTAATTAAAAATATATATACACTTTTGTAGTTAAGTTATTATATTTGGTATTTGTTGATAAAATAGTTTGTTGTTTGAAAAAAAGTTTTTTTTCTAAGCAAATGTGTAATAATAAAACATATTTGTTAGTAAAGGGTGTAATAAAGGGGTTTTTGTTACCATGGAATAGTGCAGGTTGATAACGAAATGCAGTGAAAGGTTTAATATGATGTAATTGTCATGAAACATGAGTAAGCATGCAGCACCTGTCCACCCCAGCGAAGGTCAATGCCGTGTCTCCTAGTTGAAGGGAAACAGTGAGAAAACTTTTTTTTTCTTTTTTAGGCAATGCAATACCAAAGTCAAAACCTTTTCTAAATATAGCAATTTAAATATTTCAAAGCTTACGTTGCAACCTGTTTTAAGTGTACAATTTTAATTATGTCTGTGTAGCAGTCTGTGATTATTGTGTGACCTTTAGGCTCAATAACATATTAAACGTATATCTATATGTATGTAAGCGACAGTAATTTAAACTTCTCCCTCTGTCGGTCTTACTTAGTGTTGTATAACAAGATGAGTGCGTGCAGGTGTATAGATAATACTCCCATTAGGTGAGGAGGAGGCAAATGCTGTGTTTGGTCATCACTAAAATCCATGAGTTACACTTGAGCTTCATCAGGTGCAAACTTTACAACCGAAAACAGCGCACTTCTTCCTGCGCTGAAGCTTGAATAGCTGGTATCTGTCGGGGAACGTCTGTACTGTACATTGACAACGTGCACACACTACTTCCCATCCCTACTCTGCCTGAGAAACTCATAAACTGTAGTTTGAGTCCTTTGTGCTCGAAGATGTATTGCACATTGCTGCGTTCACTGGCGTATACGCCGGCTTTGGTCATGTGGAGAGCATTTTGCGCCAAATACGTCACGTATTGGCATTTGCGCTTGTTAATGATTCAGGCCCTCAATGTGCATACGCACGTCCATGTTCAAGATCAATTGCATACAGGCAATACATTCCTTGATGAATACTATATTAAAACATTTACAGGACTTAAAATGTAATACGTATATCACTGCGTTTGCATTTGCTCCTCTATATGATTTACGAGCAAAGACACCTTATTGTACTACATACTACTGTATTACTCCTGATAGGCAGAGGAGCACACAGCTGTACTATCCCTTTATCACCCTCATTCACCTTATTACATCTAAACATTCATTATTCATAACAATTACTGAACATTAATCCTTTATAGGCAATACCAAACCAACCGGTACTATTCCATGATATGCAAAACACATTTAGAATTTAAACTACCTTAATCAAAGTAGTGCACATTTGTTTCGAAAATACTAAAACAAACACACAAAGTTCTCTCTTTAAATATTGAGCTTTCTTTAATAAATATAAACAAATTTCAAAATAACACAACAAATGATAAATAATTTTTTCGAATCATATTAACATAGTTCACTATAGATCTTTGTTTTTTTCTATGTTTTCCAGAATCACATTCAGTGGTAGGATCTTCTCTGCACCTGGGAAAAAAAATAATTAAAAGACTTCATTTTAACATCACAACATATTTCTATATGAGAAGCATTTAAGATTGAGCATATGGGTGCTGTTTGTGCCTACATTTCTCTGACTCTGCAGATTTAAGAAGTGCTATGTTAAGTTAAATTCTCAAAAACATTCAGTTTTGTGTGAACACAGTACTAGCAGAGGACTGCATTTGGAGGCACATGTAGATATATTGGGGGGTTACATTGCAACAAACACTTATTAGGCCCATGAAGTCAGACACCTATAGAATAGCAATCTTTGCCTAGGTTAGGAAAAGACACATTTAGTAAAGAAAGGCTTTATGAGACCTAGGAGGCTCCTGCCCTCTCCTGCTCCTCTATGCTGTCCTCCTCCAGGGGCTCCTCCATAATGACCAGGTTTTCCTCTCACACCTCATCTGGTGGTGGTTAGAGGGATTCTTGGGGGCATGGGGAAAACGTCTTCTACCGGCATGCCTCCTCTTGGGGTGTCTCCTCCTGAAGGGTCTCCTCATGGGGTGCATCCTCAGCAGGAAGACAGTCTTTTAATAAGTCTCAAGTGGAACTAAAATGGATATTTAGAAGCAGTTGTCATAATTTAACAAACATTACAGATCCCTTTGTTGATATTGACCAGCAAACTGGATAAGCTTTTATCTATTCTAACATAACCTCAGTCAATCAATATCGACAAAATAATTCTTATTGAATATTTTAATAAAACACTTATTTCTATAAGTGATAAGGGCTCATTTGATTTCAAACAGATCCTTTAAACAGCACCTGAGGATCAGTTTCATTAAGGTATTCTGAATATTTATTAAATCAGCAATTAGCTAATACAATTACTAAGTTCTTCGCTCGCCAGCTTATTTGTTTTTAAGTGGTTCTAATATTTTACTTTTTAATATATAACATATTTTATGTTATATGTTTTATGTATCTTACAAAGGTTCATTTTTACTATGATCATTTTTGTCTGGGCTGCTTATATTATACAGCGAGTAACATTTACAGTTGATCCCATATATTCGTTCTTTCTTTTTAATACTGCATCAGGAGCACCTTATATAAAAGTAGTTTCCTTTTTGTTACGATAAACTTATATTATCAGTTGTTACCATGTTCCTTGAAATGTCCTCACTGTATCTATATGTAGTCATGGTCCTCTCTGTTTCAAGTTTCACTGAGGACATTAATCAAAACACACAGAGAACATATTTGCATGTTCCTTCCTCACTCTGCTCAGTATGAAATCATTACACCACTGACACTTGTTCAGATCTGCTGTTATTATTACCAAAGGAAACAAGACAAGTCATCCAGTTTTACAGAATGCAGCTGGCTGAGCAGATTGTGATAACCATCATTATAGCTATCATGGGGGCACATGGGCTCATCATAAACTCTTCTATCCTCACTGTGTACATCAGACTCTGGAGAAAGACCACTAGTCCTGGTGTCAGTGATAAAATCATGTTCACTATGGCTCTCACTAGTGTTCTCCTGCAGTGCTCAATGTTGATTAACTATTACTTGGCTTTTTCTCAGACACAGAGAGATATTGGCACCTATCTATTATTTGCTCTTTATGGGCTGAATGTCGCATTCAGTATGAGTTTTTGGAACACCACCTGGCTCTCCATCTGCTACTGCGTGAAACTCGTCAATGTTTCCCACCGGATCTTCCTTTGGGTGAAAATGTGGTTCTCTTCTTTTGTTAACAAACTACTCATAGGATCAGCAATATGTACAGTTTGTGCTAATTTGCACTTGTTCTATACAGCAAACGTGACATTTATTCAAAATACAAATATTACTGTTACATCAAGTATTAACATAATAATGAATGCCTACTATGGTGTATTCAATCTGTTGTTCAGTTACACCGTACCTTTTTACATTGACTTTCATCTGTATTGGACTCAGTGTGAGGTCTCTAATACAACACATCTGGAAGATCAGGCAGAATGTATCACAGGTCAACTCATCTCCTCAGATCCAGGCTCTGGTTCGGGCAGCTGTGACAATGACTCTGCGTGTGATGTTGGACTTAAGCTTCCTAATTATCATTATTTACGCATCTGTAATGTCATTTTATCTGAAACCTGTAGTAGATTTGATCTTCTATCTGCTTTTCATGCTATATCCATCATTACAAGCTTTTGTTTTAATCTTTGGAAATCCAAAACTGAAGAGGAGTCTCCAGGGTCGAGAATCCACCACTGAAGTCGTTACTTAATTTGAAGGATAGAGCAGAATACGGTTATTTTTATTTCATTTTATATTCATTCAATGAAGTTATACATTTGTTTTGAATGTCCAAATTATTATGATTTAGAAACAGAAAATAAAAATCCCCATTTAGAGGTTGTAGGAATAATCAGAATCATCCATTAAGGATTGTAATAATGGCTCTCACTTGCTGTCTTTCTGTCTATCCCAGGAGTCTAAGCTAAGGTTTGTAGTCAGACTTTAACCCAAAGTGTAGTATAGTGAGTGGTTCTTTCATCTCAAACACCTGTGAGAGTAATACTGAAAGTACTATCATTTACTTGTCACTCTGCTCCCTGCTCCTTTCTAGTGCTACCATGAGTGTAAGCTGCATAATGATTTGCTATCTCCTGGTTTTCTGGAAAGTCCCTGAATCAGCAGAATCCTACAGAGCATCTTTCTGACAAACATCTTCCCACAGTCATCTAAGGAACAGTCACCCCACAGCTCCTCAATACTACTGTGCTCTATCACTGTCCTCGCCTACAGCTTCCCCTGTACACAACTATGGATGCTGAGCACTTAGTGATTACCCACTGTAACTTATTATCCACCTACATTAGAGTGCTAGTATCTCTACTGACACTGACAAGGTCTTCACTTCCAATAAGGAGAAGAAACTGAGACTAACCCATCATCATCATCAACATTTATTTATATAGCGCCAGCAAAATCCGTAATTGGGAACAAACATTAATAAAACAATACTGGGTAATACAGACAGAGAGGTAAGAGAACTCTGCTCACAAGCTTACAATCTATGGGACAATGAGAAATTGAAACACAAGGGCTTGAGCTACATCATATTGCACAATGGACCAGCTAGAATACAAAGGTAAAAGTATTGAGTGGGCTGTGTGTGTACCAATGTTGGTCAGAGGGTTGTTGTCTTGTGTTAGCTGTGTAGAGGGTGGTAATAGGGGAGATCTGCAATGGGACAGATAATAATGCAGGATCCTGATACTTTCCCCTTACACTACAATGCCTAGAGGTGGGGAGCCAAGAGTGCAAACATAAGTGGTTACATATGGAAAGTAATAGGTGTTATGGGAAGGAATGCAGAGAATTTTATCCAATACAGTACAGCAGTCAGGTCTTGCAGTATAGTTATTATTATTATTATTAATTTTTATTTATAGGGCGCCACAAAGTATACATAGCGCTGTACAAGGACAAACAATGGCACAGTACAAGGTGAAACAGCACAGTACAAGTAACAGTAAGCACTATAACTCTGGGGGCTCAGGCACAGCATGAAAGAGAGGGAGGGGAAAAGTGAGTATAGGCAGGTAACTATGGCCCAAGAGGGTGGGCACGGATGACAGGTTGAGAGTCACTGAGGGGAGCGAGGAAAAGCGAGAGGAGACAGAGGGCAGAGGGACTGAGAGGAGGTGAGCAGAGTAGCTGGAGAGCGCAGTTAAAAGTGATGGAAACAGAAGGTAGGAGAGCCCTGCTCAAAGTATCGAACAATCTAAAGGGAGGGAAAGACAGACAGACACATGGATGAGATGGAGAGACGGGAGAAATGGAGACGGAGTCGAGGAAGGGGGAGAAGGGAAGAAGGGATGAGAAAGAGAGGTAGCCGACCGGTGGGAGTTTAGGCATAAGACTGGAAGGCTTTAAGGAAAAGGTGGGTTTGGTTACAACTATATCCTCTCTTCTAGCCATGTAGTGAAATCAGCTATTTGACATTTCATATAAGCCAGAAACATTTAGGTAAAAACAACAAAACCACATAGATGCTCTGTACAATCACTATTTGCTGCTGACTATTTACTACAATGAGGGACAATATTATAATCTCTCACTGCCGGCTTTCAGCTTTATACGCAGATGTGAGCTGGGGAACATTTTTTCTCATGGACACCTTTGCATCTGTGATAGAATTGGTTTATTCATGATGTACATTACATTAATAAGTAACTCAAGACTTTACTGTAACTATTTATGTTTTTATCTAATAGGTGCCGGCATAATTATAATGACAACTAAAATTTTAAGTTTATTGTTCTCATTCTGTACCTTCCCTTCCTCCCTTCCTCCCTTCCTCTACCCTTCTTTTTTTTACCCCGTCCCCTGTTCTTTTCTTTGTTTTTTTTTTGCTTTTTTTTCTTTCTTTCCTGTTCCCTATTTATGTTAAACATAAACTTCAATAAAAAAAATTATTGGGAAAATAAAAGTGATATTTTTTTAGATCATATTTCTCTATAGATTTTTTTTTCAGAATAGAGCATATGGGTCATATGGGGGTAGTTTTTCTGGCCATACAGAGTTAAGAGGTTGTTTTGCAACAAACACCTATTATACCCATTAAGTCAGATACCCGATGATGATGATACCTGTAGAATAGCAATCTTTGCCTAAGCAAACACATATTTAGTAAAGAAATACTTTAAAATTTTATGCTGCAAAACAAAACAATTAATATAATACTAGATTATAAAATAATACTTACATTCTTGATCATGGGCCTGGGAAGTCCTTATCTCCTCCTTCTCCTCCATGGTATCTTCTTCCAGGGGCTTTTAAATAAGGACGAGGTTCCCCTTCACTTTTTATCTGGAGAAAGGGAAAGGGATTATTGGGTGGTTGGGGAAAGGTATCCTTGTGGGGTGAGTAAAAGGAATCTAGGGAGTTGGATAAATGGCCTCCTCCTGGGGGTAAATGTATCAAGCTGAGAGTTTTCCAGCACATTCTAGCTATCATTTATTTAATACACTCTACAAAATGACAGCTAGAATCTGATTGGTTGCTATAGACAACATCTCCACTTTTCAAATCCGCCGGAAAACTCTCAGCTTGATTCATTTACCAGATTCACACCAGGGGTGAGTGCCTCCTGCTACTGTGCCTCCTGCTGGTGTGCCTCCTCCTGGTGTGCGTCCTGCTTGTGTGCCTCCTGCTGGTGTACTTCCTCCTGGTGTGCCTCCTGCTGGTGTGCCTCCTGCTGGTGTGCCTCCTCCTGGTGTGCCTCCTGCTGGTGTGCCTCCTGCTGGTGTGCCTTCTGCTGGTGTGCCTCCTGCTGGTGTGCCTCCTCCTGGGGTGCCTCCTGCTGGTGTGCCTTTTCCTGGGGTTCCTCCTCCTTGTGTGCCTCCTCCCTTTTCTTCCTGATGACAGTCGGTGGCAGAGTCGTCTGCAGCATTTGAGGTCTGTTGGAAGAAATATGACACATTACTCTTTACTTAAATAAATATTGAATATACAGTATATGAAACCTTGTTGCTGGATTTGTTATTACCTCTAAATCAGGCCCCAAATACAGACACCATTCAGGAAAACACTTGTACTGCTAGGACCTCCAGAGGGTGAGGACATCATACCTTTTTGCTGTATGTCTCTTAAGAGGATACAAAAAAATTCCCCTGTTTCTAGGTCTTTTTATAACTTTTCGATTTGTTCTGTTTGTGAGATTCCCATTGTTTACATGCTTACATCTTATACATATGCAATTTTAAATTATGAGATTGATGATCTGGTTTCTTTTCCAATGCAACATTTAGGATATGATCTATCAAATGCCAATTTTATTCAGAAGCCAAAATATTCACAAATTGCAATAGATAAATCTCTAATTTGTTAAACAGAGGCAAAACTACTCTGCAGAGCACTCTGCAGAATCACAATTTTTGGGACCATTCATTTAAATAGTCAATGCATTTCAATGGGAGCAGAAAGCCCTTTGAAATGCATTGGTAACAGAAATAAATGGAAACAGCTCAGCCAATCATAGGTAATGCTTACATGCTGCCTGTTTTGACTGGCTGAACAGGTACCATGTGAAACCTCATTTATTTACTGTATAAATGATTAAAGGTTAAAATAAAAGTAATGTTACCCTCACTGTATTGGGCAACCACTTCTCAAATTGTGATTATAGAGAGTTGGACTATTTTAGCAGAATAGGCCAGTTTTCATTCAAACAAAACCATAATTGAATTGAATTTTCATTAATGAGGGGCCTAATACATGAACAGTAAACCACCTTAAACACTTGATAACACAGTATCTATAGTATCTGCCATAATGGATCTGTTCTAAGATCTGTTGTAATAACTGAAAAATAACTGAAAGTTATTGAGCAAAGCTATTCATTTATATTCATGGCAAAACTTAAATCCTTGTAGCAAATGGAGAGAAAATCCATAAAAATTATCATCTTACAGCTTTGTTATTATTTACAGATTTAGTCATAAGAAACAAAAAAAACCATAATTCGCATTATAGCTGCACAGACATTATAATCAGGTGGTGACGCTGTGACCACATAATCTGCTCTTGAACCTGGGATTTCCAAAGATTAAAATCAGAATCTGAGCAGTGGGATAAAGATGTAAAAATAGCCAGAGGGTGAACTGCAAAATATTATCAAGATGTAAAAACGATGCTAAAAATGCAGTTGTTATCAAATACAAAGCAATGTCCAACATAACACGTAGAATCATTGTCCTGACAGCTCGTACATGGCCCTGGAGCTGAGGAGATGTTACATGAGATTCTCCCTGCTTCATCCTCCAGATGTGTCTCAGTACAGTTGTGACACTGAGCCCGATACAGAGACAAGTCACAGGAAATGGAAGACACAGTCTAATCAATAATCTAGAGATGGTGTACGTATGGTTCCAGGTAAATGCATGACCAGATAGAATTGGTTTGTCAGTGTTATTTTTTGTAATGTCTAAGTTTGATGTCAGGACTATTGGTATATTAATGACAATGTTAAATAACAGTGATCCCATTATGAGTTGAGGAAGAAAAGATGTGAACCTTGTTTTGACAAGAATCAAAAACTGGTGGAAAACGTTCACCAATTTAACAGAGTAAAAGATGGAGATCCAGGTGGTGTTCCAGAAACTAACATCAATCAGGAAACTATATATCATAAACATGGATAAAAACACATGTTTGTCCACAATCAGATATATCCCAAAGATGTGAAAAACACCATAAACAGTTAAGAAGCCCTGGAAGGGAACGTTTGTAAGTACGATAACAAACTGGATTAAATCACCCACATTACTGATCTTTTTCCAGTGCCTGAAATACACATTGAAAAGTGAAGGACAGATGATGGTCCCAGAGATCCCAGTGATCATCAGAATAATGAATTTGCACAGACTCATTGCTGACCACATTGCCTAACAATTGTGATCCTTGTGTGATTCTTCCTGATCAATGATTACTTTGTGGATGAGAAGTCTGTAGTGAAATGATTAGACAGAGGCAGTAGGTTCAGATAAATCTGTGCTCTGAATGCAAATATGTTCAGTATCTGACTCACAGGTGTGGGCTGTGTTGGCAGAGCCTCTATAATCAGGTTACTGAATGATAGTCTGGTTTCATCTCTGGCTTCATCTTTGTATCAGTAAGATCTTATCTCATTTTCGCTTGAGCAGAAATTAAATCAAGTGAAATATGAAAGCCGCAGGAGATGCCATGATGGAAAGTTGTATTTATATTAGATCTTTTATTAATCACATAGATTAAGTTGATAACAGTATCTGAGGGTAAACTGACAGTTTTACCACTTTACATTATCAGTTATGCTCTAAATTGAGTTTATTATATAAATTACATAAAGCATCCAAAACTTTAGAGGATGGAGGAGTCTCCTTGGGCATGAAAGAACTTTCTATAGGTGGATAACAGCACAGAAGATGTCTTGAAAGCTCTGTTGGGATGTGGCTATCAGTACATAGATGGCAGAGCAGACAGGACGTCAGGGTGTGTGAATAAATAAAAGGTCAGGGGTCTATAGAGGAGGATGAATGCTCTGTAGGAGAGTGAGCAGAGTTTGAACTATGTTCCTTAGAGAACAGGAAACCAGTGAAAAGATTGGTGAGGTGGTGAAGAGGAAATGAAGAGGTAGAAGAGAAAAATAATTGAACATAATTGAAATAGGGAAGAGATGAGGAAGTTGTCAAAGCCAAGTTGAGAGATAATGAAATAGTAGATAATAGTTTCTGTAGTGTTAAAGGTGAGAAAGGTTCTTCTACTGGTGATGTTCAGAAGGTTGGTGCGACAAGCTGCGGAAAGAGACTAGATATGGAGAGGGTGGTACACAACGTTTGGATATAAGAGATAATGTAGCGTGTTAATTGTGCTGAGATTGATGTGAGGGTCTTCAGAGCCTCTTGAAGGAGAGAAGATGATGAGCCCTGTTTTAGACATGTTGAGCTTTAGGCAGCAAGACATTTAAGTAAGGAGAAAAGATAATAGGTCAGGGGAGTAAAAAAGATTTGGATTCTATCAGTGTAGAGATGGTACTGGAATGGAAGGACTACAAGAGAGGAGGCATACAGTGAGAAGAGCAGAGGCCAATGATAGGACCCAAAAGAGTAGGGGAGAAGAGGTAAGTAGTTGCTGGAGAGGAAGTGAAGTTAAGGTGTGCATGTAAAAGGCTGTCAAAGGTGTTGATGGTAGAAGGAGACTGAGCATGGATAAATGAAGAATAGATTTAGCAGAGATGGTAATTTTGATACTAACTTGCAAAATATTCACAAAAATAACCATAATGATAAAGAATGTAAATTAATATGCTATACGTGTGAATAAAATAGAACTACATCTTATAGGGAAATACTGTGTGGAGATGTATTCAATACAAGCCCCTGAAATATCATGCACAGATGATTATGATACTAGTTGTTATGGAAGCACACCTATGAACAATGATATTGTGCCAAATCACTATGGCATCTAAACCGATCCCGGGAATGAACAAGATTTCACCTCTGAACAACCTGAAAACCTAAAGCACTGAAGAGCCACATTTGTATTTGTTTTCCAGTTGACAAATTGATTGAACTTATTTTACAATAGCTAGCTGCAAAGTGGGAGATTGTGAGAAAAATCAACCAATGATGTAGCATAAGTTAAATGAGATAGATGCAGGGTTACAAGGAATTTTATCGTCTTGTGGTATAACCACACGATTAAGGTTGGTTAACAAAGCATTCCAATCCAAGCACAATATTAAAATCACTTTTATTGTTAATAAATGAAAACACTAGTCCATTTATATACTGGTCTCCAAAGGCAAAATATTTAAATGAAATAGGAGAAAAAAGAATAAGAAAAACTGTGAAATAAAATAATGATAAAAAAATAGACCCACTGTGGGAGCCGATATAAAGTGTGTGGATGTGTTATTTCTTAAGGGTGTCAAAAGTATCATATGTGTTAAGGAGATCACAACATAGATAAATCTTGCCTCATATTATCTTATTTTCTGTGTCTCCCTATATTTACCCCTACAGATACCAAACCTCCATATGCGATATACTGTATGTATCTTAATGTATCTTGGGAATATAATTTATCCAAGACTTATCACATTTCAAATCAATTAATGATTCAACACACACACATGTATTCTCCTAGATATATAGGAAATATCTACACTTTGACTATGTAAAAATATTGTGAACTGCGGGAAGATCCTGGATAATCCTAGAGGAAGTAGGTCTCTAAATAAACATAACCAACTATAAAATGTATTCACAAGCAATCCATTCTCTCCCCCCCTCCCACGGGAAGAGGGGAGAGAAAGGGTGCCACACAGAAAACAGGGTAAGGGTGTGGGAAATGATGCCACACAGAAAATGGGGGGGGGGGAGAAAGTATGCCCCACATGGCGGGGGGGATGTGAGGGAAAGGATGCCACACCGGGGGAGAGAAGAGAAAGGATGCCACATGGGGGGGGAGAGATAAGATGCCACATGGTGGGGGAAAAGAGAAAGCATGCTGTATAGTCCATAATTATTCCTGATGAATATTTATATTAACTCACAGTATATACAAATATAATTTAGTGGTGTTATTATGTTCACACTGTGGCATAATATGATTTGTGGGCACTACTATATGGCATAATATGATTTGGGAGCACTATTGTGGCATAATATGTATTATGCCACAATTGTATGGCATAATATGATTTCTGGGCTCTATGGTTGCTTAATATCAATTTTTTTAAACATAAATGCAATTTAATATATTGCTGGGGTTGTTTGGAGGGAGGGAAATTAAATGTGAATACTAGTATTTTAATGTCGAGGCTGGAGGGAGGCTTAATTATAAAATACGGGTTGCAGAGCAAGTAAGGAGCTGTAAGTCTCACAAAATTTGGTAATCTCATGAGTCTAAGAGCTTCCCTGCACACTCTACAGGAAGTTCCCACCCTGATGGATGTCAGCAGCACCAGAAGCATAGATAAGTACAGTGGGCTGGGAGTGTCATAATGTGTCTGCGGGGGTGGCGTGATGTGGCTGGGAGGACATGATAAATGTAATGTTTTATTATAATGTATGTATCAATGCCCCATATTGGCCACACCCAAAGGCTGCTGCTATAGGTGAAGACCTATCCTGCTAGCTCTAAAAGCTATACCCCTAACATAATACTTACATTACATTCAATGACAGCCGGGTCCTTCCATTACCCCTTTAACAGGAGTCGCGGTTTCTGATGACTTCATTTTGCAAATTCGGCAACAGAGCGAGTCGTCCCATCAAGTCATCTGCATCCTGGTAAGTAGTTTTTTTTGCAGGTCGCTGTACTATCTATTCGGAGTCCTCATGTCATCCTCATCTGTTTTGGGATACTCAGTACCGTTAATAGCTACTACACCCCCGTAGACTGCAACCTAGTCAGCCTCTTGGATAATCTGGCCATGTATTCAATATTACTAGGCATTTGCTGTGATGATTCCTGTGATGACAACAAAGTTATACATAGATCCATAGGAAAAAATTACCATCAAGGCAAAGACATGCAGTTTACACTAGGCATATTGTCAAATCATTTGGTGTAATATTTTCTCTACATCACTCCACATATACACACATGACACCAAAACAAATATACATTTCACATGTGAAAATACTAATATGTGTCATGAAATCTACTGATATGATGCAAAAACTTGGATGTAAGGGCCAAAAACATACACGGTTCTGATGTCATTTTTCTCTTCCATTAAGTTAGTTGGAGATGCAGAGGAGCCGAATGAGGTGAAATAAGAGCCCACAGGCGATGACACCTGTGATAAGGCAGAGTAACAGCAGCCACAGGAAGAAGAATCAGGGGGTAAAGGCCATCCGGCAATGTACCAACAGTTTTTCAACAAAAAGTCTTACCTCTTCGGAAAACCAAAATGGATCTCATTGCAAACACGCTCTGCATGATCCATGAAACCACTGAAACGGCTCCAACCAAAGTTACAAATGACCTCCTTTTAGCCAAATCCAGGGGCGATTTCTCCCTGTTCATTCTCTTGGACCTCTCAGCAGCCATTGACACCGTGGGCCAGCCCCTCCTTCTGCAGACCCTTCTCTCTCTTGGCCACTCTGGCACTGTCCTCACTTGGTTTTCCTCATACCTTGCCAACAGCTCCTTCTCTCTTTCTACTCCTGACTCATCGTCACCCCCTTCAACCTTCCCCGTTGGAGTCCCTCAGGGCTCAGCCCTCTTCTTTTCTCACTGTACAAAACCTCCCTTGGTGATCTCATCTCTTCCTTTGGCTTCCAGTACCATCTCTACACCAATGGCATTCAACTTTACATCTCTTCTCCTGACCCCTGTGCCATTTCCTCTTGGATGTCATCATGTTTTCTCGAAATTGCGAATACTGAACTAGTTTTTTCCCTCATTCCAAGTCTTCACCCCAAAGTGAACTATCCATCACCATTAATAATACCACCATCTCTGCTGTTCCTCAACTCTGCTGCCAGGGTGTCACCCTCGACTCCTCCCTCTCTTTTGCCCCCCACATTCAATCTCTTGCCCAATCCTGGAGTTTCCAAATACGGAATATTGCCCACATCCGGCCCTTCCTCTCTCAGGATGCCGACAATACCATGCTCTCATCATTTCCCGTCTTGATCATTATAACCTTCTCATCACTGGCCTCCCCCACTCCTATCTCACCCCTCTTTGCTCTATTATTAATGCAGCTGTGAGACTAATCTTTCTTTCACGCCGCTCTTCCTCTGCCTCCCCTCTCTGCCTTTCCTTACACTGGCTTCCTTTCCCATACAGAATCCTCTTTAAACTTCTCACGGTCACTTACAAGGAACTCTCCCAATCCACTGCCCCTTATATCTCTAGCCTCCTCTCCATACACACCATCCCTGCATTCAGCTAATAACCGTTGCCTTTCATCTGCACTGATCAACTCATCCCATGCCAGAATTCAAGACTTCTCCTGTGCTGCCCCCCTCCACTGGAACAACTTCCCTACCTCCATCCGTCTGTCCCCTAATCTTAGCTCTTTCAAACGGGCTCTCAAAACCCATCTGTTTCTCAAGGCCTACCAGCCATCCACTTAATCTTCTCCTTCCTTGTTTTCCCCACCTCCCTGTCTCATCCTATGCTTCATCCACTCTACTGACTCCTCTCGTGTCTGCTGTCTTTTTCTCCTCCTTTTAGTATGTAAGCTCTTGCGAGCAGGGCCCTCTTCTCTTCTGCCTCAATACCATTTCTTCTATTCCTACATCACTGTTCTTGCTATGCCTGGAGATACTGAAGTCTTGGTTATACTCGTTTTACTCTGTACTGTTGTGCCCTGGTATACTGTCTATATTGTATTTTTGAATTTTGTACGGCGCTGCAGGTACCTTGTGGCGCCATATAAATAAAGAATTATAATAATTATAATAACCTTGGACTTATTGACCGATGACATTGCTCATTATATTCTACACCTGTCAGTTTACCCTCCTTCCGCTGTGTCACCTATGTACCCACCTGCCCCTGTGCCATCTCTTTACTCTCCCTCCCATCTGCCACATGTTCACTCTCCTTCCCATCTGCCTGGCTATATGTGAGAAAGATGGATGAAAAAAAAAAAACTTTACTAAGCCTTGCAGATTTTGTAATCCTTGTACATTAAACAATGTATTCATATTCATACCAAAATTTCTGCATAATAGTCCAAAAATATATAAAGGAATACATGACTTGAAATTTATGAAACAGGACAATTAAATTATATTATAAAAACAAAAATAAACATTATAAATATATGGTACTACATAGGCATACATAATAGATGACATAGACATAAAGGGGCACATTTATCAATATTCACATAAAGTGAAAAGTAGTTTTCAATCCTTATCGTAATGATAAGGATTGAACTGTTTCTCACATTTATGTACACCCCTGCACAGAAACAGCAGTTCCGAAAAACTGCTGTTTCAGTGATACAAAAAATCATACTTACCCCCCTCTTCGGAAGCGCTGCCTCCAGGTCTTCTCTTCACTCTTCAATTGCGCATGTCCAGTTCCAGGAACTGGACATGCGCACACAGATCCCCTCTCTGTCTCTGCAACGATAGTTGCAGAGAGAGAGCGCTGAGTGACAGGGAGGGATCATGTGATCCCTCCACACATGCGCTGTCCAGCTCTGCTCTCCGGAGCAGAGCTGACAGCATTAGATTTCTTCAATTCTGATGATGTACGCCAGCTTCAGCAGAGAACATATTTACATGTTCCTTCCTCACTCTGCTCAGTATAAAATCATTACACCACTAGCACTTGTTCAGATCTGCTGTTATTATTACCAAAGGAAACAAGACAAGTTGCCCAGTTTTACAGAATGCAGCTGGCTGAGCAGATTGTGATAACCATCCTTATAGCTATCATGGGGGCACATGGGATCATCATAAACTCATCTATCCTCACTGTGTACGTCAGATTCTGGAGAAAGACCACTAGTCCTGGTGTCTGTGATAAAATCATGTTCACTATGGCAGTCACTAATGTTCCCCTGCAGTGCTCAATGTTGTTTGACTATGCCTTGGCTTTTTTTCAGGCCCAGAAAGATATTGGCACCTATCTATTATTTGATCTTTATGTGCTGAATGTCACATTCAGTATGAGTTTTTGGAACACCACCTGGCTCTCCATCTGCTACTGCGTGAAACTCGTCAATGTTTACTGTGACCATCTGGTGAGTGTATATCCGTTGGGGGTTAGGTTTTAAACCTTGTCTACACGTGGTGGTCTAATTGCTTTTTTGAATACACGGATTAGTTTGGGGATTTCCTTTTATGTTCCCATTGATCTACAGGCTCCACTATTGTTCTGTTTTTCTTTTTCTGTTTTTTATGTCTGATCTACAAGGGAGAACAAATTCATTGGGACTTATCCAGAGGAGTTGTGTTCTTTTTTAAAAGAGCATAGGACTTTGAATTTACTATTCTTCATTTTATTTTATTGTTCATAGCATTTGTAATATGCTTTTGTGATGTAATCTCTGGTTTGGCGCTTGTCTGCAAATTTATATGTGTATAAATCTCCCAATATGGTCTGAACATCAGGATTGAGAAACAAGTGACATGGATAAATATTGGCCAAATAATAAGGGACGTTAGTGAGTTGTATTAGACATATTCTCTGTACAGCACTGTGTATTATGATTGGTGCTATACAATTAAAGGGGGTTGATAATAATAATAATTGCACTTCAATTTTAATTTCTAATAGGATACAGAGGAAAACCTATATCATTAAGCTCTTTGAAATATGTCATCAGTTGGATATTGATTATAAAAGTATTAGACATAGTAATTAATTTCAACTGCTAATTATTTGCTAAAGGTGTGAATGTAAAACATAAGATATATGATGGACTCTAAAACACATCTCAGTAAATCAACAGGATCCTATTATTTAGTAGTTTGTATTTTACAAATAATACAAACTACAAATATAAGAGTAACATGAAATTAAACTGTAAGGACGTGTTAAAGGGAATCCTTGTTTGGCAGCTACTATCTCCACCAGCTGTCCCCTAATTCACTGTAGTCAGACTTTTCTCTACTCTGGTAACCCTGACTAATTCTACACATGCAGGATTTATATCATTAAAGCAAAATAAACACAGCAAATCTTCAAATCTTTATTAAAAACTCGCAATTCTATTAAGTCACCCGACTCTTAGCTCACTCTATGGCTGTTTCATATTCCTTGGTTATGTAGGTCTGTTATGTGGCCATTTGCTTATCTGTATGAATTGAATCATATGGTGTATGTAATGTTTGTTTAGCTTTCATTTAATCACAGTGGTATTGATAGTTTACATCTTTAATTCTTTTTATTATGTTTCATTTATACGAAAGATTTTGTGCAGTAGAGTATATAGATTGCAAGCTCCACTGGGGCAGTAAATCCAGCTTTCAGTCAGCACCATAAACAGGGATTAGATTCAGGGATCCAGCAGATCAGAAGAGTTAGGGGCTTTATATCTTGTCAGTCTCCCAGACCGACAGCTTTCTCCTCCTTACTAACCTGGTGTAGACTCCATCCTGCTGACTGAAGAAGCTACAAAACCCTGGAGAGAGGTATACACAGGCTTACAATTCTCCACATGGCTGTTACTGGACTTTGGAATGGAGCAGCATGGCAGTAATGGATGAGCCCCTTTGCTACATGTGGTCAAGTACCAGCATTGGACCATGCAGAAGAAGGTGCTCAGATATCTCTGCAATGACGAAGGCAAGGAAGTTACTATAGGAGATCACAACCCATCTATCAAGGAATCTGATTTTATAATGCAGGTGTATCCAACTAACTATCCTTGATCTTTTACATTTTTATAGGATTCAATGTGGTAACATTAGTAATACAAGTGTTGTGTGCCGTCTTATGCAATTCACATGATCACCTTGAATTCTTAAATTACTATTAATCGAATACAACTTCCTACAGGTATCCCAGTAAATAGACTAATATAAATAATGGAATCTTAACTCCAAACACACAGTCAACTATCTGTAAGACCTATCTCTAGAATCTATGACATTGAGGGTATTGCCATATTAAATTAATCAGATCCCCATTGTCTAGATGGCACTGGGTACATTCTGGAGACAGTTTTAGTTTGTAAGTTAAAGTGAGAGTGTGGTGCTCACAATAGATTATATATCACTCTGACAGTTGTTGGACATGTTTAGGAGAAACCTACTGTGGCACATCCAGAATTTCAAAGACCACTGCGCTTACTATAATTATTTTTTTTTTATGCTCCCATTTACACTTAGGGGCAAGAGACAGATCTTTGGTTGCTAGATTACATTTCCCTATATAGACATGGTGTTAAATATTTTTTTTAGCAGTGTTTCATAAAATGTCACCAATTTAAAATGTTATGAAATATGCAAAGATATATGTAATATTTAAATTGTATTAATGTTTTTTTTCAAATAATTCCACTATAATTATCAAATATAAATTCCATTCTACATCTACCCTACTGAAATACACAGAGCCAGACATTAATCATTGTCTTATTTTCAACACATTTATAAACAATGGAGATTGACAGACAAATGTCTCTTTAACATGGGGTTGCCAGTAATTAGACTCATGGACTGTAGGGACGGATACAGTAAGATAAATATCCAGCTGAGTGTTCCCAGAGCAAGTCCTAAATTGAAAGAGAATTGAAAGAGAATAATTATACACCAGTATTCACAGGGCTGGACTGGCCATCTGGCTCTTCTGGCAAACGCTAGAAGGGTCGATGGTCAGATGGGTCGGTACCAGGCAATCAGTGCACTGACACTGACAGCGACAGTGACAGGCTTCCTGGTGGCTGGTTCCTCCCCAGGAACCAGCCATCAGATCACTGGTGCCATGTGCAGCACTGCTTTTTCAAATTGGCCGGGTCCTGCACGCTGTCTGAGGAGCTGACAGAATAAGACAGAAGACAGAAACAAGAAGAGAAAAGAAGATGAGAAGATATGCACACTAAAACGGGGAGGGGAGATGAGATGCCACACAGAAAATGGAGGGGGAAGGATGCCACACAGGGGGAGGAGAAGAGAAATGTTGCCACATGGGGGGGGAGAAAGGATGCTGTATGGTCCATAATTATTCCTAATAAATATTTATATTATTATTATTATTAGTATTAATATTATTTTTTATTTATAGGGCTCCACTAGGTATCCGTAGCTCCGTACAGGGACAGACAGAAACACGATACAGGGGGAGACAGTACGGTACAGTTAACAAAAAGCACAGTAACTCCAAAGCTCATATTAAGCTTAATATTAACTCACATTCTATACAAATATAATTTAGTGGTGTTGATATGTTCACTATGTGGCATAATATGATTTGGGGGCACTATTGTGGCATAATATGATTTTTGGGCACTACTGTACGTTATAATAGGATTTAAGCACTACTATATGGCATAATGTGCTTTGGGGGCACTACTGTATGGCATAATATGATTTGGGGGCACTATTGTGGCATGATATGAACTGGGGCACTACTGTATGGCATAATATGATTTGGGGGCACTATAGTGGCATGATATGAACTGGGGCACTAGTGTGGCATAAAATGATTTGTGGGCTCTATGTTTGCTTAATATCAATTTTTTAAATGTAAATGCTATTTAATTTATTGCTGGGGTTGCTTGGAGGGAGGGAAATTAAATGTGAATACTAGTATTTTAATGTTGAGGCCTAATTATAAATCATGGGTTGTATTGATTAAACACCAGGGCTGGTTGGAGTTTTCTAAATTACATGTACCCATTTTTTTCCAAATTGGGACTGCAACATTCCAGGATCCAGACAAGCAGCAACTAAAGACACCAGCAGCCACAGGTGGTGAAAGTGACAAGAACAGGTAGGAGAGAGCAGGACTGTCTGCCAACTGTCCTGAATTTTGGTGAATGTCTTGTTTAGTGAGATTTGGACTGACTATAGGGACAGTTGGGAGGTATTTCCCACTTCACACTGTACTGCTTGTGAAGTCAGAGCTGCGTGCAACTAATCGTAGTGCTCACAGTATTTCCTGTGTATTTGTCTAACATTTGTCTATAATGATAATCATGTTACATAATAGGGGCCCCCTGTCTTAAATACCCCAGGCCCCCCCAGTGTTAATCCAGCTCTGGTTAGCAGGAGGGAGCGGAAAGCTGCTCCCAGTCCCTGGATAGGACACAGACTGCAGAGCAAGGCGAGGAGCTCAAAGTCTCGCAAGATTTGGTAATCTCATGAGACTAAGATCTTCCCTGCTCACTCTTCAGGAAGTTCCCACCTGATGGATGTCGGCAGCACCAGAAGCATAGATAAGTACAGTGGGCTGTATTTTGTAAATTTAGTTTTTTTAAAATAGGATGCTTGAATAGTGATGAAAAAATACCAGTAGAGAGAGATAGATTACAGATTTTAGTTAGAGGTGGAATAAGCACAGGAAACAGGGACCTACCGATTTGTGAGAGAATGGGATCAAGAGGACAAGAGGTAGGGTAGGAAGATGAGAAGAGAGTAGAAACTGAGCTGATTGCTTGTCGAGGGAGATGATATAATTCAAGTTTGATCTTATCTATTTTGTCCTTGAAAATGAGTTGGAGGATTTGGGGTTAGAGGATTTGGGGTGGAAGGATTCAGAAGAGATTTAAATGTGTTAAAAAGGTGTTTGGGGTTAGAAGCCTGAGCATAGATGACAGTTTGGAAGTATGTTTGTTTTGCAGTGTCCAGAGCATTTCTATAGAAGTGGTAGATACCAGTAAATGTGATGAAATCATTAGAGGTAAATGTAAATACTATTAATTTATTGCTGGGGCTGTTTGAAAGGGTGTTTAATAAATGTATTTATTAATTTGGAATACTATTACTTTAATATTGGGTTTGGTTGGAGAGTTATAGATCTATTTATTAAATGGGAATACTATTATTTTAATGTTGGAGCTGGAGGAAGGCCTAATTATTAATCATGGGTGCTATTGATTTAACGCTGGGGTTGTATGACATTTTTTAATTGTGCCTATTTTTTTCCAAATAGAGTCCCAAACCTTCCTGGATCCAGACAAGCCGCAACTAAGAAACCAGCAGCCACAGGTGGTGAAAGTGACAAGAACAGGTAGGAGAGAGCAGGAGAGTCTGTGAAATGTTGTGATTCTAGTAGGGACAATCCTGATTTTTAGTGACTGTTCTGCCCAATCTAAGGTACAGGCCAAGACTGTGTACTCTTTATATACACACTGCATTCTTTACATACCACAGTATAGTGCTAACTGTCCTTTGTGGGCTGACCACTCCCCCTCTAGAAGTTTGGTTACACCTCTCTAGTGGCTGACCACACCCCCTCTAGAAGTTTGGTTACACCTCTCTACTGGCTGACCACAGCCCGTCTGGTGGGCCTCTACCATTGTGGGCCCTTCATGCTCCAGTCCGACACTTATCCGATATATAAAAAAGTAGTTCTCTTTTTGTTACGATAACATAAAATGATTGTGTTATCGATGAGAAATGTGCTGATGTAATTGTTACCATGTTCCTTGAAATGTCTTCACTGTATCTATATGTAGTCACGGTCCTATCTGTTACCTTTCATCAGTTCAATGAATGGATGAATTATTTATGTAATTTCATTATCATTTTTATCTGTTACACCCTAATACAAAAATGAAATATTTACAAATATCGTCCTCTTCTCCCATCTCTTCAAGTTTCACTGAGGTCATTAATCAAAACACACAGAGAACATATTTGCATGTTCCTCACTCTGCTCAGTATAAAGTCATTACACCACCGACACTTGTTCAGATCTGCTGTTATTATTACCAAGACAAGTCTTCCAGTTTTACAGAATGCAGCTGGCTGAGCAGATTGTGATAATCATCATTCTAGTTATCATCGGGGCACATGGGCTCATCATAAACTCATCTATCCTCACTGTGTACATCAGACTCTGGAGAAAGATCACTAGTCCTGGTGTCTGTGACCAAATCCTGTTCACTATGGCTCTCACTAATATTCCCCTGCAGTGCTCAATGTTGTTTAACTATTACATTACTTTTTTTCAGAGACAGAGACAAAATGACACCTATGTATTATTTGCTCTTTATGTGCTGAATGTCACATTCAGTATGAGTTTTTGGAACACCACCTGGCTCTCCATCTGCTACTGTGTGAAACTTGTCAATGTTTCCCACCAGATCTTTCTTTGGGTGAAAATGTGGTTCTCTTCTTTCGTTAACAAACTACTCATAGGATCAGTAATATGTTCAGTTTCTGTTAATTTGCCCTTGATCTGGACAACAAATGTGACATATATTCAAAATACAAATATTACTGTTACATCAAGTATTACAACAAAGCTGAACGTCCACTCTGGCATATTTATCCTGTTGTTCAGTTACACCGTGCCTTTTATCCTGACTCTGGTATGTATTGGACTCAGTGTGAGGTCTCTCCTGCAACACATCTGGAAGATCAGGCAGAATGTATCACAGGTCAGCTCATCTCCTCAGATCCAGGCTCTGGTTCGGGCAGCTGTGACAATGACTCTGCGTGTGATGTTGGACTTAAGCTTCCTAATGATCATTATTTACACATCTGTAATGTCGTTCTATCTGGAACCTGTAACTGAAATGATCCTCTATCTTATTTTCTTGTTATATCCATCATTACAAGCTTTTGGATTGATCTTTGGAAACCCAAAACTGAAGAGAAGTCTCCTGGGGCGAAAATCCACCTCTGAGGTTGTTGATTAATTTGAAGGATAGGGCAGAATACATTTTTATATTTTTTATTTTATATTCATTCATTGAAGTTATAAATTTGTTTTGAAATGTCCAATTTATTAGGATTTAGAAATAGAAAATAGAAACCCACATATAGTGGTAATATATATTATCAGTATCGTCCATTGAGGATCGTAATAATAATGGCTCTCACCTGCTGTCTATCTGCCAATCACAGGAGTCTAAGCTAAGGTTTGTAGTCAGACTGTAACCCAAAGTGTAGTATAGTGAGCGGTTCTTCAGCCTCAAACACCTGTGAGAGTAAAGCCATAATCAACTTTCAAAAACACATTGACACATAAAGAGTCACATACACTAATACAGTATATCTTTGTCAGTGAAACAATAATATTTGTGTCCAATTTAAATGCAGTCCTAGAAAGTATTGTCATTAACTTGTGATTCTTCTCCCTGCTCCTTTCTAGTGCTGCAATATATGTAATCTGCATAATGATTTGCTATCTCCTGTTTTTCTGGAAAGTCCCTGAATCAGCATCTTTAAAGCAATAATCTTCCTGCAGGATATAAGGAACAGTCACCCCACAGCCCCTCAATAATCCTGTGCACTATCCCTGTCCTCGCCTACAGCTTCCCCTGTACACAACTATGGATGCTGAGCAGCTTGTGATTACCCACTGTAGCATAGTCTCCACTTACATTAGAGTGCTAGTATCTCTACTGACACTGACAAGGTCATCATTTCCAATCAGGAGAAGAAACTGAGCCTAATCCAGACCAGCAATGGGACAGATAATAATTCAGGGTCCTTATACTTTCCCTGACACTGCAATATCTAGAGGTGAGGAGCCAGGAGTGCAAACATAAATGGTTACATATGTAAAGTAATAGGTGTTATGGGAAGGAATGTAGAGATATTTATCCAATACAGTTCAGCAGTCGTGTCCCACAGAAGAGTTATGGTTTTATCCTCTCTTCTAGCATGTAATGAAATTAGCTATTTGACAATTCATATAAGCCAGAAACATTTAGGTAAAAACAACATAACCACATAGATGCTCTATACAATCACTATTTGCTGCTGATTTGACAATTTACAACAATGAGGGACAATATTATAATCTCCCACTGCCGGCTTTCAGCTTTATAAGCAGAAGTGAACTGGGGGTCATTTTCCCTCCTGGACAACTTGACAGCTGTGATAGAATCAGTTTATTCATGATGTACATTACATTAATAAGTAAATCAGTTTTACTGTAACTATTTATGTTTTTATAAAATAGGTGCCGGCATAATTATAATGACAGCTAAAATTTTAAGTTTGTTATTGCCATTCTGTACCTTCCCTCTTTCCCTTCTTCTACCCTTCTTTTATTTAGCCCCGTCCCCTGTTCTTTTCTTTTCTTTTTCTTCTTTTTGTTTTCTTTCTTTCCTGTTCCCTATTTATGTTAAACATAAACTTCATTAAAAAAAATTATTGGGAAAATAAAAGTGATTATATTTTCAGATCATATTGACATATTTCTCTATAGAGAATCACATCCAGTGCTAGGATTTCATCTGCACCTGGAAAATATTAAAAGACTACATTTTTACATCACAATATTACTAGAGGTGTTCACAGATCCCCATGTTTTGGTTTTGGTTCAGGTTTTGGATCTGGATCAACTTTGTGTTTTGGTTTTAGCAAAACCGCCCTCGCGTGTTTTGGTGTTGTTTTGGATCCCTATTTTTTTCACTCAAATTATATAATTTGGCACTTTTTTTGTTCCTACATTATTATTAACCTCAATAACATTTATTTCCAGTCATTTCCAGTCAATTTTTGTCAAGTGACAAAACACTGCTACCCCTCCTGTTTCTATATGAGCAATGGCACTGGAGAATGGAGAGTGAAAAGAACACTTCTACCCCCCCTGTTTCTGTGTGATCAATGGCACTGATCAATATCACTGGAGAATGGAGAGTGACAAGAACACTACTACCCCTGTTTCTATGTGAGCATTGGCGCTGGATCTCCTGGGGAGGGAGGTACTTATGGAATCCAAAACCTTCAAGATCCGACAAAGCAATGATGACATTTTGCCTCAATTCACATCTGAGGACACGCAAAAGTACCAAGCTGGCTCACGAGCCTACTCGGATCCCCTAAGTTTGGGTGGGTTTGGTTTTCAGAAAACCGAGCCCGAGCATCTCTAAATATTACATATGAGAAACATTTCATAGTGAGCATATGGGGGTAGTTTTTCTGGCCAGGCAGAGTTAAGAGGTTGCTTTGCAACAAACACCTACTATACCCATTAAGTCAGATACCTGTAGAATAGCAATATTTGCCTGGGAACATACACATTTAGTAAATAAATACTTTATAATGCCTACAATTTTATTCTGCAAAACAAAACAATTAATATAATACTAGATTATAAATGAATACTTACTTTCTTGATCAGGGGGACTGGAGAGCCCTTGCCTCCTCTTGCTCCTCCATGGTGTCTTCTTCCAAGGGCCTTTAAATAATGACCATGTTGCCCCTCACTCTTCGTCTGGTAAAATGGAAAGGGATTATTGGGTGGTTGGGGAAAGGTATCCTTGGGGGTGTGAGTAAAAGAAATCTTGGGAGTTGGATAAATGTATCAAGATGAGAGTTTTCCAACAGGTTTGAAAAACCAATCAGATTCTAGCTATCATTTATTTAGTACATTCTACAAAATGATATCTAAAATATGATTGGTTGCTATAGGCAACATCTCCACTTTTCAAATCCGCCGGAAAACTCTCAGCTTGATTCATTTACCCCCTGGTGTGCCTCCTGCTGGTGTGCCTCCTGCTGGTGTGCCTCCTCCAGGTGTACCTCCTCCTGGGGTGCATCCTCCTGGGGTGCCTCCTCCTGGGGTGCCTCCTGCTGGTGTGCCTCCTGCTGGTGTGCCTCCTCCTGGGGTGCCTCCTCCTGGGGTGTCTCCTGCTAGTGTGCTTCCTCCTGGGGTTCCTCCTCCATTGGTGCCTCCTCCCTTTTCCCCCCGATGATAGTCGGTGGCAGAGACGTCTGCAGCACATGAGGTCTGCTGAAAGAAAAATGACACATTTTTATTTACTTAAATAAATATTGAATATACAGTATATGAAACCTTCTTGCTGGATTTGTTCTTAACTCTAAATCAGGTCCCAAATACAGACACCACTCAGGAGAACTCTTGCACTGCTAGGACCTCCAGAGGGTGAGGACATCATACCTTTTTGCTGTATGTCTCTTAAGAGGATACAAAAAATGCCCCTGTTTATAGGTCTGTTATAACTTTTTGAGTTGTTCCATTTGTGAGATTCCCATTGTTTACATGTTTACATCTTATAATTATGACATTTTAAATTATGAGATTGATGTTCTGGTTCCAATGCAACATTTGAGATATGATCTATCAAATGCTAATTTTATTCAGAAGTCAAAATCGTCACAAATTGCAATAGATAAATCTCTAATCTATTAAAAAGAGGCAAAACTACTCTGCAGAGCAGAATCACAATTTTTTGATCCATTCATCCAAATAGTCAATGCATTTCAATGGGAGCAGAAAGCCCTTAGAAATGCATTGGTAATAGAAATAAATGGAAAGAGCTCAGCCAATCACAGGTAATGCTTACATGCTGCCCGCTTTTGACTGGCTTAACAGGTACCATGTGACACCTTATTTATTTACTGTACAAATAAATAAAGGTTAAAATAAAAGTAATGTTACCCTTAACGTATTGTGCAACCACTTCTCAAATTGTGATTATAGAGAGTTGGACTATTTTAGCAGAATAGGCCAATTTTCATTAAAACAAAACCATAATTTAATTGAATTTTCATTAATGAGGGGCCTAATACATGAACAGTAAACCACCTTAAACACTTGATAACACAGTATCTATAGTATCTGCCATAATGGATCTGTTCTAAGATCTGTTGTAATAACTGAAAAATAACTGAAAATTATTAAACAAAGCTATTCATTTATATTCATGGCAAAACATAAATCCTTGTAGCAAATGGAGAGAGAGAGAGAGAGAGAGAGAGGGAGAGAGAGAGAGAGGGAGAGAGAGAGAGGGAGAGAGGTAGAGAGAGAGAGGTAGAGAGAGAGAGAGAGAGAGAGAGGGGGTAGAGAGAGAGAGAGAGAGAGAGGGGTAGAGAAAGAGAGAGGTAGAGAGAGAGAGAGATAGAGAGACAGGTAGAGAGAGAGAGGGAGAGAGAGAGAGGTAGAGAGAGAGAGAGAGATAGAGAGAGAGAGGTAGAGAGAGAGAGAGAGAGAGAGAGGGAGAACAATCTGAGTTTGAGATCTTGACTAACCAAACCTCTTTTAATATATCAAAATGGAGACTTTTGAGCTTAGTCTAGTTTTTATCATTATCATTTCATGTTCTGGAGAATATTTCAACATATGTATTGCAGTTCTCGACTACAAATCTTGGACAAAGAATGGTTTTCAAAATCCTCGAGATCTCATTATATATTTCATTGGACTGTTCAGTGCTTTATTGGGAAGTTTTTAATTTGTTGTTAATATATCAATGTATCACAGGAGTGATGTGTTCTCAACTCTCAATGTGTGTCGTATATGTATTAATGAGGTGTTCACAACCTCCGTTATCTTCATTATTTGCCTCCTGGCTGTCTACCTTCTGTTGTATCAAACTTATCTTCTTCCAGCACCGGATCATCATATTCCTGAAGTCAAGACTCACCACATTGTTTCCCTGGACAATAGCAGGAACCTTTGGGATGTCCAGTATGTTATTGATCTTACTGCTTGTAGTTATCTTTATGTTGGTTCCTCTAGATAATACTAATAACAGCACATTTTACTGTATAAGTATCAATGATACATATAACAATAATGTTTAGGATATTATAGATAGATTCAGCTTCATCCTAGCTTTACCATTCCTCCTGATCCTGGTATCACTGGGCTCCACACTCATAACTCTCATTGTACACATCTGGAGAGTACACAGATCATCCAACCTGGATACTTCTCACCTGAGAGCTCCCATCAATGCAGCCAAAATCATGTTCCTGCTCCTAGTACTGATCGTAGCTCTTTCTGTCTCCCAGTTACTACTGAACACTCAGGGTCTGAGTCATTAAGGCAAAAAAGGAGTAAATGTTCTCAGGGACAAACCAAGTTACAATACAAGGGGTGCAAATTAGTTTATTATTTTGCACATAAGATAAATACTGGCTGTTTTTTCATCTAGCACACAAATACTTGATGGCTTTATTTGTACATTGAAATGTAAAGTTGATCTAGGACATGCCCTACTCCAGCTATAATTCTGTCCCCACATTTTAAATTGACCTCCCCCTCCAATGCAACATGGTTTTGCCCAGGTGCAAATGTTACTCCTTTTTTATGTAGTGCTCTCCTTAATGACTCAGGCCCTCAGTTGTTACCTATTCCTTCCTCTTTATACTTGATATGTGTAATATTTAGATTTTCCTTCTGGAACATCCAAGCTTTGACACTGATCTTAAGACATAAGAAATTAACTGTTATTTTGTTATGTGTCAGTCATCTCTACAGACGTGTTTATTTTAAATAAATAGATGAGAACAGATAACTATTTAAAAAGTGTAATTACTGAGCAGACCAATGTCATTAATATCTCCAACCTGATGATCTACAGCACAGCAAATACATTTCTGTAAGTTTTAAGCTACAACTAAGTCAATTCACTAGGGGGAATGGAGAGGGAGAATATCAGGTTAATACTGTTTTAAAGGAAATTTATCATGAAGATTGTGTGAAAGATGGTTAATAAAAAAATATTTACAATATATTTTGCTACTATGCATTAGTACAATGTATCTCTCTTTCGGGATACAATCCCAAATCACTTCATTTCTCAGAGGGTGGATACTTTGGTTACTGATTTATTTGTAAGGCACTACCTATATTCCAACTTTGACACAGAAAATAATCATTGAAACCATGAGTGTTAAAGCTTAAAAAGTGCTTGTATTAAAGCAAAAAAAACAAGATAATGGAACTGGTTGACACTGGTGTTATTATTTATTCTCTGTAGAAATAACCTTGTCTGTGGTGAAAGATCCACAAAACATCCTCTGCATAGTCAAGTTTGTATAATATCTTTTGTTGCAAAATCTGAAAATATGAAACGGAGTCTGAGACTAAAGGGAATTTACTAGAAATAATAATGAATTTTGCAATATTTATGTAACTACTAAAAAACAAAGTTTACTTATTACAGGAAACTATTAATTTACATAAGTGACATATTGCAAATCCTTTAAACCTTGTTGCATATTGTGGATTAATCATGTAAAGTTGTGTGACCAGAGATGGCATGCCTGGATTACCACATGCTCAAATAAAAATGTTTGAGAGAGAGAGAGAGCGTGAGCGCGAGAGAGAAAGAGAGGGAGGGATTGTGAAAACAGGTAATTTGATTTGTAAAAGCACTTCTCATAGATTTAACAAACCAAAGATGGAGGGACTGATTCATTACTGATCTTATCTACCGATTTTTGCGGATAATACAAAATTCCACTCTGCACATACCCAGAAAAGGGATATAAGAAGGAAAATCTGCTGTGTAAGTGAAGAATTTCTTAAGTTAAGGTGACACGCGGTCACCCTCTAAGGTTAGAGGAGAGGAAGTTTCACAAACAGCAAAGGAAGGGGTTCTTTACAGTAAGGGCAGTCAATATATGGTATTTACTACCAGGGAAGGTTGTGATGACAGATTCAATTGATATGTTTAAGAAAGGGTTAGACAGATTTTTTAGCAGAAAAGAGTATCCAGGATTACGACCATTACTTCAAATGAAGGATAGTACTGGATCTAGGGAGAAATGGGACTGCAATATTGGGTCAGGAAGGATTTTTCCTGATTGAAACAGATTGGCGGTTGCTTCATCTGGATGAATTTCAAATATAAGTGAGAGATTGCAGGAGATCCAAATAGGTTGAACTTGATGAACTGATGTCTTTTTTCAATCTAACTATGTTACTATGTTACTATATCAGTTTATATCTGGAGTGATGTGTTCTCAGCTCTCAGTGTGAGTGCGATATGTATTAATGTGTTGTGCTTAATCTCCATTTTCTTCACTATTTGCCTGACCTCATAGCTGTGTACCTTCTATTGCATTAAACCTGTGTCCTTCCATCACCGGCAGGGGCAGGCTGGGCTGGGGCACAGGGGGGCATCTGCCCCCCGGGCCAGTCCCCATAGTGGGCTACCTTGGGCTGGCTCACTGGGCCACCTGCTTTTTTCTTTTCCTTTTTCCTTTAAAATGTTCCTGATAGACTGCTGAGTCAAGTCCTGCCCCCCAGGCTAAAATTTGACAGCTCAACACATGGGGTATCACAATAGCTCCATATCACTTGACATATCAAGATACTAACAAGTTAGCAATACATCTGAGGAATTCCATATGGGCTTATTGATACCCGACACTTTGCCCTCATCTCTCCAGACCATTAGGACCTGGCATTTGGAATTATATACTTATATTTATTAGCCAAACAAGACTTCTCTGGATTGTCAATATTGACATAAATAAATGTATTTAGGCATGTTCACTCACTTGCACTATATGTGAGTGTACATGTTACATGAGGTTACATGCTGTTCTCTTACATGTCAACCTAATTTTGTTTTTACATACACTTTCTATAACTTATATGTTTTGTTTTATAAAGTTTTTTTTTACTTTACACATCCTATTTCATATCTAAATCCCAGTGTAACAATAGAGCAGACCAATGTTTGTGTGCATCATGCAATAGCAGGCGTCCTCTTCCCTGCAAGAAAAAAAAAACACAACTTGTGTCACAACATGGTGTGTCCTTGAACATATTGGCACTCTACCTGGAATTGCTTATAACTCTAACTTAAGCCTTTCAGTGTATCTTTATGTGTCATATTACCGATAAGTCAGTCATCATCATCAATTTCTTTAAATAAAAAGGATAAATAAGAAAATAAAATTGGAAGTGGTTGTAAACGAGAGAGTGGATGTGGTTGTAAACGAGAGAGTGGATGTGGTTGTAAACGAGAGAGTGGATGTGGTTGTAAACGAGAGAGTGGATGTGGTTGTAAACGAGAGAGTGGATGTGGTTGTAAATGAGAGAGTGGATGTGGTTGTAAACGAGAGAGTGGATGTGGTTGTAAACGAGAGAGTGGATGTGGTTGTAAACGAGAGAGTGGATGTGGTTGTAAACGAGAGAGTGGATGTGGTTGTGAACGAGAGAGTGGATGTGGTTGTAAATGAGAGAGTGGATGTGGTTGTAAACGAGAGAGTGGATGTGGTTGTAAACGAGAGAGTGGATGTGGTTGTAAACGAGAGAGTGGATGTGGTTGTAAACGAGAGAGTGGATGTGGTTGTAAACGAGAGAGTGGATGTGGTTGTGAACAAGAGAGTGGATGTGGTTGTAAACGAGAGAGTGGATGTGGTTGTAAACGAGAGAGTGGATGTGGTTGTAAACGAGAGAGTGGATGTGGTTGTAAACGAGAGAGTGGATGTGGTTGTAAACGAGAGAGTGGATGTGGTTGTAAACGAGAGAGTGGATGTGGTTGTAAACGAGAGAGTGGATGTGGTTGTAAACGAGAGAGTGGATGTTGTCCTTATCTCTACACCTCTTGCTTCTCCAGCTGAAATTAATCTGTAAATGAAAAAAGAATGGAAGGCACCAAATATTGAAGTATGTATGAATTCCAACAATAATGTGAAATAATGAAAAGTAAGTGGTCTCGTACCAAAACTGAAAGGGTTGAGAGCTTATCTGATTATAGTCAGACCCCTGAGTATTAGTTGTATAGAGGTGGTGACATTAAATCAATAGGACATATTATAGGTTGTATACATCAAAATCGAATAATTTCCTCTAAAGTATAACGATAAATATGCAATAGTGTAAAACGATCAAAAGACACAAGTTAAAAAATATATTGCTCATACATCAATAAAATATAGATTAGGTTAATGTGGGAGTGAAATACTTTATGCGATATATCTACAATATCCCTCCTACCTAAGAGAACAATGGGAGTGGGCGGTTAATATTCACCAGGGAAACCTCAGAAGCTGTTCCACAAAACACCTTTTAGGGACCAACACGTTTCGACTTCTGCAAAATCCATCAGGGGAATGAGTCATGTTGCAAAGTGACCCCTCTTGAGTAGTCCCAGAACACCTCTGTACCATGTGATCTTATTAATATATTAGGATTTAGATTTACGTTAAAGTCCATAATTGCTGAATACTTTTACAAGAAAACCAGTGTTTCCATATACATAATGTTTGAAACGAAATAAACAGCATCCCACATTCTTATACACAAGTGATATTTACATTTTCACCATATGGAAGACTAATGTTTCCTCATTTTTCCCTTTTGTCTACTGTTTTTTCCTAAATTGCCGAAGGTTTAGGGGATTGCACACTACCACACATTGGATACATATAGAGTTCTCACCCTCCAAACCCCTGGTTAATGAATCCTTCAGTTTGGAGCTGAAAACTGTGGCACAATGCAAACCCCACAAAAAATGCTGTTTAGTAAATTTACCCCATTGTGTTTTTTTGCGAATTCCCTGCTGTCAGAGTAAAAATTGTGTGTAAGCAACAGAAGCTGTGTCATGTAATGTACAATGCACTGTGTTGCCTCTTTTAACTACTCCACAGTATTGTATCTTCAGTCACTTTGTGACGTGAAAAGTGTCTCCAATCCTATTAGACAAAATAAAAAATAGTCAACTGCTGAACTTCTGGATATAAAAGTGATAATGCGCCCTCTCTACAAATTTATTGCATTAAAATAATATTGCTCCACAAAATAAAATGTCATTTCTACAGGGGTGCCCCTACTTCCTACTTTACTAAAACCATCTTCACTCTCTGCTCAACTCTTCCCCTCTCACTGCAAATTGCTGCTCCTCCACAATTATGGCCATCTTACATCACAAACCTATGTGCCACAAAAGAAATCTAATCGTTTTGAGCTTCAAAAACAACCTCCTGCCTTTATGGTCCTTTTACAACCACACTAAGAGCCCCCAGAAGTTATAAGGCCACTCAGTCCATACTCAAAATGGCCAGATCTAATGTGACCATCTCGCTGCATGTGGTCAAAGTGAACACTGATACTTTATCTCACCTCTCTGTATTTTGGATATTTTTGATTTTCATCTCCTTTTCATTTGTTACAGACTAGAAAGCACAAAGTATCTTTAGTAAAATCCCATATATTTGTCTCTTTTACAATGTAACAGAAATCACCAGGATTGATGTCACCACAGGGGATTTGCATCATAAGTTTTAAGGTTTGTTTAGTTTAGAGAACACAAATAGACTCTTCACCAACTCTCCCGTTGTGTTTTGCATAACAGAAACATGAAAACATTGAGGCTGTGATCTACACAGTAGTTAGAATGTGTTTACATTGATGGCTGTACATGAACTCAGGAAGTTTTATTGCTGGCGATTTGGGTGAGAGGATGAAGTAAAACAGTCGGTATCTTACATCCTTTATCCACAGCGCTGACCGTGGTGCTGATCGTTTGCTATAAATCACTGAACTGAAGGTGGGACATTCTCTGAGGGTGTTAATGTGTCTGTAATGTGTCCCATAGATCACAACAAGTATCTGAAGCTCCTAAAATATATCTGGTAGCCAATCACCAGGACTAAAGGTACAGATCCCACTCAATGTAGGAGCGATGGATCTCTTGAGTGTCTTCACCACATTTACCTTGATCACATTTACATAAAGTCAGTCATTTTCTTCTGCCAAACATTTTGTTTTCATTTATTTTGTATATGTTTTGCTTATACATCATTTGCTTGTTTATCTCTATGTATATTTGCCCATCTCACTAAACAATGAAACAATAAAAGTCTTGTATATTTTTGCAACAAGCAACACATGCAGAAATATATCAAGCATAATGTACAACTTTAATCATATAAAAAGTATATATTAAGTATTAAAATACCGATGACCTTTAGATATATAAAATGTTTGATTGAATCTGGAAAAAATGGTCCAATAGATATAAAAAGACAATGTAAGCAGAGCTAATTGAAATGGTAAATAAATGTATGAAATTTATAGATATGTATAAAAAAGTGATCCGAGGTGTATAACAAATCTATATAATTAAAATATATGTGAATTCACAAAAAGTGAAAACTTGCTGATACATAAATAAAATATCTATTTATTGTCTTTTCAGATAGTATATATTATTTTTCCCTTTACCTTAATGAGTCAATCTAAATCAATTTTATCTAAATATGTTTTATGTTTAATTTCTGATTGATTAGACAATTTAATTTTTTTTCATTATATAAGGGTCTATTTGGATAATGTGTCCCCTAATTACCAACTTATGAACATCCCAGAGGGTTATAACACTGATATATTTTTGATTTAAAGAGAAATATTTGTCAAGCAGGTGGGGTAACTACAGTTTAACCTCTGTGTTTTGTAAGAGAGCTTCATATAAGTGTTAAGAATAAGAGGGGAAGAAAAGAAATCCCAGTTAGATCTAAAATAACTGTACCATGGTCTGACCAGGTGGTCGGAAAAATTAGTGTGTCAATAAATTTAGAAGCACTTGTTTGTCTCACAAAATCATATAAATTCTAGAATAAATATTGTGAGCTAAATAATAGCAGATATTACATTGTTATACTGGATCCCATACTCTTTAGGAGTCATATAATAAATATTTTTAAGGAGAGATTGCTAGTTAGTGGAACTGTATAGAAGCCACTGAGAAAGGCATTAGGGGATCAGAGATCATACCCACTATTTATTATGGTCGCAGCCGAAAAAATATCAACTGTTTTGTATTGTGTAAATTTTTTAAATTTAGGATCAAGAAAAAAAAGGGGCATGACTCTGATTTGGGCCACCAATGTTTACTAAAATGATTGGTTGGTCGATCATTGTGTCCACTTAGATAAAATTAAAGGTATATTAGATAGAAGATAAAACTTATAATTGTCTCATTGACAACCAGACAGGCCACTCAGAATAGCTTTCGGCACACTGCCTGGTATTCCTAAGAACTCCTGGAAGATCAACCCCCAAAAAGTGACCAAGTACATGTAGGCTCCTTCTGTATACAAACAACCCAATTCCATGGATGGATCACTGGCTTGCTAGGACTCGGGTTATTTCTATTATTATTGTTATTGTTCTTGTTTATCACTGCACCTCACCATCATTTACTATATATCTTCTAATGAACAGTGGCAAATTGTTTGCTTTACTGTATTTAACATTGCTTTAGCTTTTTAAAAACAAACAGAAACAAACATAAATAAATGTGACTCTTTGGCAATGGCTTAGAAACATATCAAACTACAATAAGACATTTATTAACACTGTATACAAATAGAGAATGTTTCATCTAGGAACGTAAGTTCATTTACGTGCCGTACATTCAGAAAGGTCACTCTGTGCATGCGTCAGAATGAGACTTACGTAGGCTTTTCATGTCTGCACGAAATGATACTTCTGACTGCATACGAATTCAAGTGTGTAACGGGGGAAGGGGGCCGGACTACTGTAGGCGATGTACAATAAAGGCGTGCCGGCGGAGATCACACGCACATGCGGCCAATTCAAGCTCTTGGGTATGTGAGGTATCTAAGGTATGTGATCTTCAGCAGCATCTCGTGCTACAGCTACAGGGCAGGAGTAAGAGTTGGTTGATAGGGATGTGTATGCCTGCTAGAACATGTGCTTGTTATTAAGAAAAACTGTTAAAATGCATTTTATGTACAATAGACATTAAGAACATTGTGATATTTGTATTTCATGTGAAAATCATAAATAAATGTATTTTTATTAATGATTATAGTGTTAAGAGATGTTAATGTATTATTTTCCATGCTTTGTAAAAAGACTTTATATTGCACATATGTATTGTGTGTATCCTGCAGTGTGTTCTATCTGTCTGCATATAGCATATAATGTAGAGCCCGAGCGTATTTAGACCCATATTTAAATGGAAACATTTCTTGAGATCCTCTTGTATTAGAGTAGGGGAGTATATGAGTGCAATTTTCATCCACTTTTAAAAAAAACGCAAATTGCGTTCACTTAATATTCCTAGATAAACCAGGGCCATAATGTTTCCAGCTTCAAAACTGATTCTAGGATTTGTAACATTTCAATTGTCAAAATTTGATTAACGCATGTTATGAAAATCTAATACAAAAATTCACCTTCAAAAAAGGTACAAACACCGGCGATAGTGTAAGAGCAAAAATATATATATAAAATAATAATAAAATTGCTAAAAAAATCTCAAAATACTGGTACCCATAGTAATGGGACTATTATTAACTATTCAAATAAAACAAATGAATATACACAAAAACAGTGCTGTGGGGGACTACCTAGTATTAATAATAAATATCTTAAAAAATATCACAATATAATCAAATTAATTAAGTAATTGAAAACCACAAAACCATAATATATATGTATATATATATATATATATATATATATATATATATATATATATATATACACACAAATTAATACACATATAAATAAATAATAATACAAATAAAAGTTATACTCCCACTTTGCTCACATTTAAAGCCCACAATGCTTCATTCTCATAAATATATAGCAGATATAAAGCATCAAAGTGAAAATTTAAAATTAAATTGTAATATTCATATAGTGACTGGTCATGGAGAAACCCGTTCTTATTATAAGGATTTTACATTGAGTAATAGTTGAAGTTGAGTATTGCTTCATGTAACAACAGACACATATATTGATATCATTAGGTAAAGTCAGGTACAGTAATGAGTGCATTGATATTTGTTGACTAAAGTGATTTCCTGATACAGTGAGGTTCTGTTATATATAAATGATTGTATGTATATGATACTAAAGTGTTATTATTATAATACCTGCTAATTGTATAATTAATTCTGGTTAATGTGTTATAGTGGCATGTCTAATGACGGTAAATAATGGGTAGGGGAAAGCCCCTTAATCAACACCTAAGTAATCAAACTCTTCTATTATCCCGGGCTGCATCTTTTATCCCAGTTACATATATAACTATAAATTATCTACATTACAGGCTATAAACAAACCACCTTCATTGCACAAGCTATACACACTGTGATCTATACTGTTCCAGCAATTGACATTACAGGTTACAGATAAAACGTAAGATGTTTAAACCCAAGAGCTATCTACATTACATGCTAAGAGCTGCAGACACTGTTTGCTATAAACATTGTAATCTGTACTACAGGAACTATTTACATGGCGCGCATCAAACAGAGTACAAAAGAGCTGCATCATAACAAAAAGAGCCTAAAACCAACAAGAAAACAGATGATGTACAGCTACAAGGATAAGAGATATGTCCCCCAGGAATTTCCTGCAAGTGTAATCGATACATTTCTCTTTATCATCCCAAAAGACAAGCCCTTCTCTTCTCCCTCCCCAAATTACTTTTTCTTTCCATTTATAGAGAAAGAATGAATGGTTTGTTGAAAGAGCAAGTTAGGAAAATGATACAACACAGTACATTCAGGGGATGGATAGAGTGGTAGGAGAGGCAGGACCAAAGCGTAATAGGAGATCAGACTCCTTTTCAGCAAATGATGACTGCCCCTTTGATACCTCTACCAACTTCTACAATAATTTTCAGGAACAAACTACTGAAAGTACAGAAACATCCGATTGAGGTAGCGAGAGTTCAAGGACCCCCCCATGGGTGATAGACCCAGATAGGGACTCTCCAGACGCCAACAGGAATAACAAGTTTAGAAACAAAATCTTCACTATATTTTATAACTGTTCTAGAATTGATAGAACATTGCTCATGGCAGAAATCAGCTTCACTGGATTTATTTTGTTGATCCTTATTAAATGGTGGAGAAGGGACACATATTAGGGCATTTGCAAGTGGTACCTGGTTCAGTTTATGTTGTAGTGAAAACCAGTGAACCTCAGACAAGATACAAAGTATCAGTGACTCTGGTAGGGACAGAAAACATATTTAGTGTTGCTAGAAGGTACAGACAATCTGGCCTATTTCTCTTCCCACAGGTTGATCCCTGAGTGATGCCCTGGAAGTGGATTATGCACCCTCTTTTGGTCACCCTGTGTTTTTGGTTTTGGCAAATATCATGGAACAGGGGAAAGAGTGGTCTACATAAAAATTTAGGAGATAACTGGAAAAATGCGAAGAAAATCTATTTTTGGTTCCCAGCTAAAGAATTATGTAATTTGATGGATTTGTACCCATTCATCAATTTCACTGAAAAGTGAACAGTGTCCTAACTGGCTAAGTGGGTTAAACCATAATAAATAGTTTTATCAGATTAAATATTCCCAACTTGAGGTCCATGTCCGGGCAGCCAGGACAATGATTCTACTGGTGATCCTGGACTTGGTCTTCTGCATGGTAATTGTTGGACTATTAGTACTTTCTACAAATATAGGGATTGTTCTGGGAACACTCAGCTGGATATATATCATGCTGTATCCTTCTCTACAATCCATCATTCTAATTACTGGCAACCCCAAGTTAAAAAAACATCTGTTTGGTCATCTTCATTGTTTACAATTATGTAGGAAGTAATGTCCTGAATTGAGCCTGAATATTTCCGTAGAGATAGATGTAGATTAAAATGTTGTATAATGCATGTAAATAATAGATACTGCCTTTATTAAACAATGTCTGAACCTACAGTGCATAAAAAACAATTGTATAAAAATTGATTTCTTAGCATTATCAGTTTGCTAATAAATATATATATATATATATATATATATATATATATAAATGTGGGATAGGCAGAATATTAAATAAAACAACACATTTTAAGAACATTATAATACAAAATAAAAATCTATAGTTCTTCCTATTTCGTGATTATGGTTTGGGTTCTCTT
Organism: Mixophyes fleayi; assembly: GCF_038048845.1. Classification (NCBI taxonomy): domain Eukaryota; kingdom Metazoa; phylum Chordata; class Amphibia; order Anura; family Limnodynastidae; genus Mixophyes; species Mixophyes fleayi. The sequence continues at coordinate 2,343,577 of NC_134408.1, read as the reverse complement.
GGTAAACATGGTTCGAATTTATGTTTACTAATTTTAGTGGAATTTTTACTAAAGTTTTAATGCTATTTTTGGAATCAGTGCATTTATTGTATTAAAATAATAGTTTCCTAGTTGGCAACTGTTTTCAGAAAACAGTTACTATTGGCTTACTGATTTATTACTATAAAAATGGCCACCATACTATGAGAGATGCAAGTTTGTACTGTGCAAAATACAGCAAATAGTATGACATATAAAATGTTATATTGTATGTAACAGGAAATTTATATCAGAACATCATAAGAAAGGTACCGAATATTACAAAATATATATTTTTTCTAAGCACATTGTCAAAGCTTTTTTTTTTACAAATAGTGTATGACAAAGACATTATTTACTGTATGTTTTTGATGGGATTGTGGTGATTATGGTAATTTATACTTTATATACAATACATTGTAATGTTTTACAAAGCCTAAACTGAATTGACATAATTAGTATTTACTCCATGTGAAAGCAGATTAATGAGGACAAAGCCACAACAAGAAGAGATATAGGCAGTTATACAATATGTTGAAGTCTTTTCAAGAGCTGAATTTCAGTTCTCAAGCTCCAATTTCTTATATATTTTATATATTATAGAAACAGGTAACATTTCAAATTAGTGACATTTTATGTAACCTTGATTATACGATATATATCACGTCCTGTTTATATAGAGAATTGTAATAAAGCAGCCAAAATCTTGTTCTTTCCCTTATGTGTAAATGAAAACGTGATATAGGAATTATTATGGATGCACAGTGATTTCAGGAGGTTTCTCCAAAACATGCCCAATATCACAGTGATATATAATCTACTGTGTGTACCAATGTTTACATGCCCTAAATTATATATTGTTGGGAGAGATTTACAGATGAGTGACCAGGTGTTTGCAGTAAAGATTCCAATATCACTATTACCATGCTTTTTTGGGTACTTGTAGGGAGTAGTAGCTGATTTATATATATATATATATATATATATATATATTCCATAAGTCTTTTCCTCTGCTTGAAAAAGACTAGTCAAAACGCGTCGGTTACAGAGTATCAGAAGGTTGGCTGCTTATGCTGAATGTTAACTTCTGATGCGGAAGGATCACTTGGAGACAATTTGGGTTTATCATCCTATTTCTACATGCGCTCATTTTTCTGCAGTCTGATATGAGAAATTGTAACTCCTTTTGAGTGTGACTTATATATTTGAATTTTATATTTGTAGCTATAGCCTATTAAAGTACAAGTGTTTTTTAAAAAAAAACATATTGCACTAGATCCTGTTTCCTTTTACATGTTATCGTTGAACTTAAGTGGAGCTGACTCCCGCTGGAGGACAGAATTGCCTGTACTTTCATCACAACTACCTGCTATGTGAATTTACTCTGTAAGTTCTTTATTTTGGGGGAAAGGATTCGTTGTAGGAGAAGTGATTGGATTACTCCATATCTTCAGATACATATGCTGAATATATGGAAGAAATCATATGCAATGTTAAGAGTTGCTAGATAATTTGAGTCTGTCACCATAGTTGGGAGAGTTTCAGATGATGAATGTAATGTACACTAGTTTCAACTATAATTTCAATTAGTTAAATTAAGATTATTATTTTTTTCTTTGTTATGATATTATGATTGTAAAGATGGAAGTGGTACCCAAATAACACTATAGAGAAAGGAGATTCCCACACTAAGATATCAAACACCTTATTTACTCAAACCAAACATTCATTATAACATAATAATTAACAACTGGGGAGTATTTCTGGTGTAGTCTCCAGAGAGGTCCGCACAGCATGAAATCTGTTCCATGTGGATCTGACATAACAATGGTTATGTGACTTAATTATCATTTACTTAATCCACAGATGCACAATGTTATATTATACAATGTCTAGCCCAGCATAGTCTGTCTATATGTCCACAATTATTGAACATGTTTTCTAAGTGAATTGATCCTTACTGTCAATTGTGATGGATTGGGGAACTGCTACCTATAGGAAGGTCATGACCGGACAGTAGGGAGCGGTCCCAGCTATTTCCTGGATCTTTACATTATTGAGCACTGATACAAGGGATCTCTTGCAGCAGATAGGAATCATTTCCCCTAAAAAATTTTAAATAATCAAAAGACAGGAAAAGTGTTTAAAAGAATACACCAGCCCCCCCGCCAACACACACACACACACACACACCCACACACCCCCCCCCCCACCCACATGCACACAAGTTCGATACCTCCCGCTCTTGGTCACATAGACACAATTTGCATGATTATCACTAGAGATGAGCGGGTCCGGAATTAGAAAATCAGAACCCTCCTGAACAGTGCCGATCCGAGCCCGGATCTGAACACCGTTCGGGGGTTCCCGCCGATCACGAACCTCAGAACGAGGCAAAACCTCATCGTCACGCCGTCGGATCTCGCGAAATCCGACGGCGTGATGAGGACTCTTGAGATCCGCAGCACTTGTATATCCAGTTGAACATCCAGTTTGAATGTGGACAGCTTTATTAAGCAGTGACAACCATATGGGTGGCGTGCGTCAGCCGGTGACATCTATTGTGAGTAATTACAGTACAGGTGCCTGGCATACAAGGTAGAATGATGGCAATGTGAAAAACATTTTTATAATGGCATAATAATTGTATGTTTTTTATCTTTTGATCCGTGGAACTTGTTTGTGACTGAAACATGTATCTAGCAACATATCGATTGCTGAAAGACTTGATCCCCCGCAGATTGTTTGATAGTGAGCTCATCTACAAACTGGATTCTCTGGATGATATTTCTTTTTACCTAGGTAGTGCATTATCTCCCACATACAGATATGCAGAAAATAAAGATCCCTGTGAAACTAAATGCACAGACATATGTGTCAATTAACATTTTTAGATGAATTTCTTTAAGGTCAGAGGACCTAATGTATTAATCTGTTAGGCACTTCAGGGATTGCCATAGAAAAGCATCACATGTCCCAGTGTTAGCTGCCAATTTCCATTTTAACCCCTCCAGCAATTTGATTTGACATTTAGATATTAATGTGAATAAATCTGCCTATGATCATCTTTTTATGACTCAGGCTAGAAAAATGAACACAAGAAAACAAAATAACTTTCATCTGCACAAGTGAGGAATGAGATTGTTATTTTTAATATCCTCTAAAGAACTTCAAGAGTGTGTTTTTCTGCAAAAAAAATTGTATTAATGTGTTAGTATGGATGTCTTCAGCTCTTGCTTATTAAGCACCATATTATTTATCAAATCGCGCATTTCACAGAAATTTGCTGTAAATGATATTCACAGCATATAAGATATATAAAAAGATGAATAGTATACATATAAAAAAAAGCTAATGCTAAAAAAAAGTAATTGCTTATAATAGCAGACATCGTGTGAATCCAAGGTGCGGTGTGAGCATAGTTTATGAATATTCTTCCTCCTACACAAAGCAAACAAGGGTTCCAGTTATTCAGGATGATTTTTCTTGCTCACTACATTAAACTTGTGTCGCTTAGCTTAGTCATCCAGCTACCTCGGTGCAACCTTTTGTACTAAAAACAATATTGTGAGGTGTTCAGAATAGACTGGAAATTAGTGGAAATTAATGTTATTGAGGTTAATAATAGTGTAGGAGTGAAAAAAAACCAAAATAATGGATTTTAGCACTTTTTATGCTTTTTTGAAAAAAAAAATCAGAACCCAAAACCCGAAATCAGAACCAAAACCTTTCGTGGGGTGTTTTGGCAAAACAAATCAGAACCCAAAACCTCAAGCTAATCAGAACCCAAAACACCAAAAGTGGCCGGTGCACACCCTTAATTATCACATAGATTACATGTGGTCTAAGCCAAAGGAGTAAAAAAAACATCCTCAATCTAAAATGTACAAAGGAAAGTAAAACATGTCCCTTTGTTTCTGGCCATATAATGTACTGTGGAGAGTGTACATCTTTTATATTTCTAGAACTAGCCAGTTACATTCTGTGATACATTTGTCGGGGGCACTTTCTGTCTGGAATTAGCTGTTCCTACTAAATCTAACTCATTTTTAAAACATAAAAATGTGTCTGGTTGTGGAGGGATGAGAACCTTCCAGTCATCAAGTGGTTAAAATCTTAGTTTATGGTAACAGTCTCTACTGCTGTACAGAGTGTACAGAGAAACAAAACACACTATACACATAGAAACAAGATATCGGTCAGATTTGCATGTTCTGTTCCTTGCATGTGCTTGTTATATCCTTAATATTTGCAAATTGTGTATATATTACATTGACATTGTGGGCAGCACGGTGCCTCAGTGGTTAGCACTTCTGCCTCACAGCACTGAGCATGAGTTCGATTCCCGACCATGGCCTTATATGTCTGGCGTTTGTATGTTCTCCCCGTGTTTGCGTGAGTTTCCTCTGGGTGCCCTGGTTTCCTCCCACACTCCAAAAACATACTGATAAGTTAATTGGATGCTACTAAATTGCCCTTAGTCATTCTCGGTCTTGGTCTATGTGTGTATGTTAGGGGATTTAGATTGCAAGCTCCATTGGTGCAGGGACTGATGTGAATTACTTCTCTGTACAGCGCTGTGGAATTCGTGGCGCTATATAAATAGATTGACTACTACCTCTATGTCAATAACATCACTGACTACGGATACTACAGCTATTGCACTACTACTGTATACATTACACTACTTTCTATTACTACTACTGCATCCACTGCACTACTGACTACTTCTACTGCATCCATTACACTACTGACTACTTCTACTGCATCCATTACACTACTGACTACTACTACTGCTTATATTACACTACTGACTACTGCACTGCATCCATTACACTACTGACTACTGCACTGCATCCATTACACTACTGACTACTATTACTACATCCATTACACTACTGACTACTACTACTGCATCCATTACACTACTGACTACTACTACTGCATCCATTACACTACTGACTACTACTACTGCATCCATTACACTACTGACTACTGCACTGCATCCATTACACTACTGACTACTATTACTACATCCATTACAGTACTGACTACTACTACTGCATCCATTACACTACTGACTACTACTACTACATCCATTACACTACTGACTACTACTACTGCATCCATTACACTACTGACTACTACTACTGCTTATATTACACTACTGACTACTACTACTGCATCCATTACACTACTGACTACTACTACTACATCCATTACACTACTGACTATTACTACTACATCCATTACACTACTGACTACTACTACTGCATCCATTACACTACTGACTATTACTACTACATCCATTACACTACCGACTACTACTACTGCATCCATTACATTACTGACTATTACTACTACATCCATTACACTACTCACTACTACTACTACATCCATTACACTACTGACTACTACTACTACTACATCCATTACACTACTAATAACTACTTCTGCTTATATTACACTACTGACTACTATTACTGCATCCATTACACTATTGATGTTTGATTTATTGACCTAAACAGTAAATAATAAACCCAAAGATAATTACTTGACATTATGGGATATATTCAATTAGCCACGTTACTTGTAAAGGTAATGCAGCGTTAAATGTATTACCAGTATTACGGTAATTCTAACCCGGATTTCAGCAGAAAGCCAGTGTTAAAGTTACTGTAATAACGGTAATTACACGCACTATTATCGTAATAACGGTAATAGTGCGGAAGCCGTGTTACTTTTAACAGTAACGCAGCCAATTGAATATGCCCCTATGTTGTTGTCAGGATGGATGTTACAAATCCAGATATGTATAACATTGAACTGGATTCTTCTTACAGAAACTTTACCTTTTTATTCAGTTAATGCACTTTTACATAGCTTACTCTTATTGTACATCTGAGTCATCCCTTGAAGATAAAGGACAATTCATTTGAAGTTGGATGTAAGTGTATTTTGCCTCTGTAGCTCTTTGGTTAACTCTGTAGCATATATTGCACTTCATACAGTGATTTATGCTGGAGACAAAATTAGCTCAAAACGTACCAAAAATACTTTCCTTCCCAAAAAATCCATAATCAATATTGCTGCTTCAGTGTGTTTGCAGTCCCCAATAAACTGGAAGATGAGCAGCACATAATTTAATCTTATCAAGTATAAGTCTATGTATTACAATAATTGATATTAAGAAAGAGCCAAAGCTATATAAATAATTAAAAAATAAATATATACATATGATAATATAGGAGGGCAGTGAAAATCCAGCCGCGTACCAATAATATTTATTTAGGGACATTATTGTCACAAAGTGACTGTATACGATCCATCTAGGAGTGGAACTCTACATTACTATGTCCCATTGCATAATTTTGATGGGTTGCAGACCTGCATTCTATGCTCTGGCTTCCCTCATTCTGCTCTCCTCAGCATCCTCAGGAGCCCAAATAGATTAAGGCTACAACAAATCCTAAAGATCTACACTTTCAGAACAATGGTATACAGAGTCCAGACAGGAGTGAGGTGATTAAGGCTGACGCATTTCTCATTCATGTGAGGGATAAATTAAGTACCTAGAAGAAGGGGTGTTTAAAACCGTATTGTTTAAATGCTCCCCTTCCCCTACAGAATCCTTTTCAAACTCCTCACCATCACCTGCATGGCTTTTTCCCTCTCAACTGCTCCCTATATCTCTAATCTCCGCTCCATGCATATTCCTTACCGCTCGCTGCAGTCGGCTAATGACCATTGCCTCTCCTTCAATCTCCAAGATTTCTCTCACGCTGCCCCCTTCATAGAAACGACCTCTCTCGCTCAATCCATCTGTCCTCTAATGTGTGCTCCTTCAAACGGGCACTTAAATCTCACCTGTTCTTCAAAGCCTACCAGCCATCCACTTAACCCGTTCTCCATCTCCTCCTCTCGTTTCTACCTCTTCTCTCTTTCTGGACCCTTTTTTCACTCCTCCCATGCTATATCCCTTCATCTGATTCCCCTCTGTGCCTGATGTCTCTATACCCTCCCTTAGGATGTAAGCTCTTATGAGTAGGGCCCTCTTCCCTCCTGTTTCTATACCTGTTCTTCTGCTCCAACCTCACTACAATAGTCATGCCTGGAGCTTCTGAAGTCATGGTATTACTAGTTTCTTTTTCTGTACTGTTTCACCCTGTATGGTCTACTGTTTGCATTGTGTGCATCACTGTGGAAACCTTGTGGAGCCTAATAATAGGATAATCATATTAATAATAATAATAATAAAATGCTGTAAGTAATGATTTAATCTCCAGCTGACTCTAATTTAAGTGTAAAGATTAAAAGGACCGATAAATACAATCCAGATGTTTAGTAAGAATATTCCATTATAAACACAATCTATTGTTTCTAGCGTTCAAACCTACAATATCGCGGTACACAGTAGCACCCTAATGGTGTGTAATCAGAAGAATATTCCACTATACATGCCATAGATTAACCCAATAAGATTTGAACTATGAACTACTATTTATATACTGTGAAGACCACCAATATGTAAGGAAGAAATTATCCATTTGAGTAATGTATACTGTAGTTGCATGTTTAAAGGTATATTAGACATATAATCTGTAACGGTCACCGAAAAAAAATCTATATCTATATATATTATTCTACAATTCATAAATGTTTTTATAGTGGAAAGCAGCAAATGACACATGTCTATATAATGTGAAAAATATATAAAGTGCTAGCACAAATCATGAAGATCTTTAGTTTCACTGAGGCTCTCTGGATGCCCTCAGATTATACATCGAAAAGGCCTCTTTATGGTATAAATTTTGCAGCGTCTCTTCTATTTATAATGAGATTTTTGCTTTATTCTGTTGACTCCTATATCTTGTGGGCTGCTCAGATGATGCAAGTAAAAGTATTTTAAAATACTCTGGGTGAGATGAGTCAAATTGCTTTTATTTTCAGTTATTAAACCATTGTCATTTGGATTCATCCTTCTAAGGTTTGGAGGCAGAAATCTCAAACTGCATCAGAGTTGTGGCGATTTGCAAACCCCTAAACCACCAGCATTTTTTATGAAAGCAACAGACTAAAATTAGATATGAAACATCCGGTTTGACTTTGCTGAAGTGACTGGTGAAATGGTCTGTGCTCAGTCATTCTGTCAGGCTAATGTGCGTTTTTAAAGAAAAGCATGTACATCGGGTATAGGCTGTATTCAAGAAGGTGCGGATCTGAAAATACATCTCTTAATGAATATGGATTTAGATCTACCCTGCTCTAATAGACAAGACACCGCAGGATACGTCCAATAAATATCTGAAAAACCAAGTCACAAAAGAACGCACAGAAAAAAACAAAATAACTCTTCAAGTAATGTCGCCTGTTAATATTATAGTCATTAATGACAGAACATTATAATATAATTATTTTTTTTTCATGTTGTTTATATGAAATACATTTATTAGGATATTTTGAATGTCTAATGTACATGAAACACATTATTATTATTATTACAGTTGTTCTAGCTGTATCCACTGCCGTCATCACTGTCACTTGACACTTACATCTGCCCTGTAACTGGTGCAAGTGATAAGACAGAACAGCACATACCTTAGAGTTGGCCAAAGCTTGAATCAGATGCTGCTGCATGTGCTGGAGCTTAGCACGCCCCATACTGTACACTGACTACGGGCATACACCCAGTCCCATCACTGTTCCACCCCTGAAATCATAGGCTGTCGTAAGTGCCCGTTGCTCTTGCGGATGAACTGGAAACAGCTGCGCCCTCTGGTATATAGTGCAGTTCAGGTCCTGTGTAATGTAATTGCATGAACAATATCCAACAAATCGCCATTTATGCTCCAAATAAATCTACATTTATATATGTAACTTTACAACTCATAAATGTGTATATAGTGGTGAAAAACTTATAAATGTTCATATGTTTAAAAAAAAGACATAAAGGCTCTCCAGATGCTCTCACATTATACATACAAACATTCTCTTGTTGATATAGTTTTTGCAAACAATCACCTCTTCTATTTATATTATTATATTTGTGTTTGAAATGGAAAATAATAAACTTTTAAACAAATCAGCCTGTACAGCATCAGCCTCGGTCCTCTAGAGGAGGTCAGAAAGAGTGATCAGTCCCACTCATCTAGAGCGCACCAGCCAAATGCTGAGTAACACCGGACCCTCCTAGTTCCCCCGGGCATTAGATACGAGGGTGAAAAAAATTAGTGTTAGAGTTTCAACCTATTTTGGCACTATAAGTGCCAGCATGCACTGACAGCCCATGACTATTATTGCACAAGCATGGACATAAGTACAAGTGTATACTTACATGTGTATTGTCACAATGGTGTCTAATAAAAGCAGCCCCCAATAAAAAACAAAAAGGTCACCAATAAAATAAAAAGTGCCCTCGAAAAAAAATAAAAAAAATAAATGCTTACATTTTTTTTTATCTTTTAATCCATAGTCTCATTGGTAAGTATCTTATGCATTATTTTTTTTTAATAAATAAATAAAATCAAGCAAAAAAGCCCATGGACCGAGCGGACTGCTCCATGGATCAGGAAACGCAGCCCTATGTGTTTGCTGAGTAGTGTAAGTGATGTCTCCTGATTATCTGGGCTCAGTAGAGCTAGCACTAATATGCAGGGCATTCTCCATGGGTGGCTTTTATTTTTTGTTTTTATATTTTAATAAACATTTTTGGAAGCTTTTGGAATCTATCTTAGTAGCAAACAGCACTGGCTAAAATGCTGTGCTTGTTTAATTATTGTAAACTGCTGGAAAATGTTTTGTTTTCTTATTTATATTTTAGCCCTTTCTGTCATGTGAGCTGGTCACATAACAAGTGGTTTGAGTTATGTCATCTGTCATAACCACATCTTTTATTTTGACTATTCAGTGGCTGTTTTCCATGTGGTTTGCCAAACCGCAACTTGATAAATGTGTTGTATTTTATTTCAAACTATTTGATGTAAAAGTTTTGTCTTTAGTAAAATACACAGTTTACAAACTGTACATCAAATAGCAACTGATGGTTTGGTGAACCCCCAAATCTCCCCTATGACAGGAATTTTTAGCAAAATCTTCTGTGCCCAAGAAACCTACCTCAGGCAGGACGTATTAATTGCCTTATATATTAAAGATTATAATACAGTACAGCTCATCTGACAATTAGCACCAGCTTCCTATTCCCATCACAATAAGGAAAACCATTAAAATACTATACAATGTAGCTATTAAGCTGAAACACATTTAATCATATCCAAACCAGCCTGGACAGTGGTGAACCCATTCACATTACTCAAAGTTTATTTTCAATTTTTTTCTAATCTATAGTTTAAGAATTTATCGGTTGGTTCAGTTTGAGAACCTCTGTGAAACAATTGTGATCATCTGTAGTTCATCTGTATGGTCAATGTAATCTCTCTAATCAGATATTTTTTTCCTTTCTCTCTCTCTTCTGTTATTATATTTATAAATAATCATTACAAATGGAAATATGTTATTATATATGTCTGTAGTGTGTTGGTTTAAAGATTTGCCTTGAACAATAAAGTAAATTCACCAACAATGATAAAGAAAAGATCCAAAGTAAATGCATTTTTTCAGGGTCCTCTCCTGTGGATTTCATGTTTTCCATCACATGATCTGTCTTCTGTTTATGTGGAAAGTTCCATCAGATAAGGATGATACTGATATAAAATAAACAAGTATCAGATGACACCAGAGTATCACTCTGACACCTGATTATAGATGCACTGTCCATTATACACAGCCCTCACCTGTGATACTGATACTGAACATATTTGCATGCAAGGCTCAGATTTATATGAATCTCCTGCCTCGTTCTAAACATTTCACTGCAGACTTCTCATCTATAAAGTAATTATTGCTAAAGAGGATTCAGTTGATGATCATAACTTGAAAGACAATGTGGCCAGCTCTGAATCTGTCCATATTAATTATTATAATAATCATTGGGGTTTCTGGGATCATCTTATGCTGTTCCATTTTCAAAGTGTACTTTGGACACTGGGAAGAGATCAGTAATCTGGGTGTTAGTGATAAAATACATCTTGTTTCATTGCTTATAAATGTCCTCTTCCAGATCTTCTTAATAGTTGATAGCATTTTAAGCTTCTTTGGGATACACCTGATGCTGGACAAACACATTCTTCTATTCGTGTTTCTGCTACAAGGTTTCCTAATTCAAATTAGTTTCTGGAACACCACCATGATCTCCATATTCTACTCTGTTAGATTGGTGAACATTTCACACTGTTTATTTGTTCATTTCAAAGCGAAATTCACGTCTTCTGTTCCTCAATTCATAATGGGATTATTGTTATTTTCATTTGTCATGAAAATGCCAATGCTATGGCCAACAAGTTTTGTTATTTTTAAAAATAACACTGATAAACCAAATCTTAGTGGTTATGTAATTACTTGGAATTCTGCTTACATGATCTTCAGTTCATTGGTTGGATGTGCTCTTCCATTATCTATGACTTGTCTCTGTATCGGGCTCAGTGTAACAACTCTACTGAGACACATCTGGAGGATGAAGCAGGGACAGTCTCATGTAACATCTCCTCAGGTCCAGGGCCTTATCCGAGCCGTCAGGACAATGATTGGACGTTTTATACTGGACATCACTTTCTATTCTCTAACAGCTCCTATAAGTTTATCATCAATGTACCATCATGAGGACACTTCGAAACATCTGTATTGGTTATGTGTTCCGCTTTATCCAGTTGCTCAGATTCTGATATTAATCTTTGGAAATCCCAGGTTAAAGAGTAGATTATGTGGTCATAGGATCACCACCTGAATATAAATCATTTACAGCTATAATAAGAACTGTTTGTTTCTGGTTTCTTGATTAGATCTGTAAATAATAACATGACTGTGTGATCTGGGATTTTAGACTGGGGAAATATTCTTGTGTGTGTAAAATAATAAGTTTGTTACCATTTATTAAGAAAAAAAAAAGAAACAAGAGTACAAGTAATTATGTTTTAACATCAGTTCAGTTTTTACATTTGTTATATATCACTTGTGCTTTCAACTATTGTATAATTCTGTGTAAGATAATGCAGTCACGTCTAATTCATCAGTAAGCAACTGAATGTGTTTGGAAGAAAGCTTTGTAGGAAGGTGTCTCTGAACTCCAGCATTGAAACCACACTGCAGTAAATTGTATAAGGCCACTAAAGTTATCTGATCGATAGTGAGGTTGAATTTTTTTCTGCTGAACCATTTTTAATTGTACTCTTTAATGTAAAGAGTAAGAAATTGGGTCTGCTGGTTCCTCTGACCCAGCGATTCCCTTAGAAAGATCAAAAAAGCTCGTTATTAACTCCTGTACCGGAATTATCCAGTCTAAATATCAAATCATTAATCAGCTCCAGATGTCCATTGTTCAGTCCATTTCTTCCCTCACCCCAGTATCCTTCCTGTTTAATCTTCTTTGTCCGTGTCTTCCCCATCCGAATGGTTTTTATTTTCTATCCACCCCTACTTAAAGTTATAACACAGGTTTGTGAAAAGACTTATATCAAGATGTGAGAATTGTGATTAATAACGCGCTGGTTCAGTTTGATCTACTTGATATTTCCTCTGTACACTGTAACCTTTGTTTGAAAAATGGAAATTAAAGAATATACTTATAAAAAAAATTAAAATATACATTTTTATCCTTCTTCACTAGTGTGATACATGTGTCATTATTTAAATATAATAACATATATTAGAAATCCAACCTTGTGATAAAGTTCTGTATGATGGTGTCACAAGAGTAAAAGTCACAGTAAAACATTGCGGTAATATATAATATATATATGTATATACATACACATAGTTTGAATATTGTATGATCACATAATTTCCATGCACTAATATTTTCAGAATTTATAATAAGCAGTTCTTATAAACGTAATACTATCACCCAGTCTATGTGTTTCACCTGGAAGTGACCTGTGTGGTTGGCATTGCAGACAACATGCTGTTGATTTCAACTTTTGGTTACTGAGTGGGTTTAAGCAAACCACTAATGGCTGACAAATATCTGCTTAAGTTAGTAATCAATAAAACCAACAATACACAATGTAATTTACTCATGCTTTTCATTCCCTTATTAATTTACAGTTAACAGTGCAAAAACAACCCAGCCTGTTTAATCTGGTGCAATTTGCAACCAGTAGGGGGACTGCAAAGCTTTTGTACGCCTGCTTTAGTGGCTAACAGCACTGGCTACATAACACTGGGGTCATTCACTTATTGTAAATGGCTGGACTATGTTTTCTTATTTATTTTTTATCCCTTTCTGACAAGTGAGCAACTCACACAACAAGTGGTTTGGTTATCTCACTGTTATCCACATGTTTTATTTTGACTATTCAGTGACAGATTGCCATGTGGCTGTGAAACCACCACTTTATTAATGGGTTGTAGTTTGTTTCAAACTATTTGATGTACAGTTTTGCCTTTAGTTTTACAAACTGCACAAAAACTAATGGTTTGATGAACTTTAGTCAATATCCCTTTTTGTCAATAGCATTTTCTCAAAATATTTCTTCTGTGTTAAAGGATCCTAATTCTAAGAGGATGTATTGTTCACCTTATACAGTGAAAATTACAATATATAATACTGTTCATCTGACAGCTAACGTCAGCTACCTATTACGATCTCAATATAGAAAGCCATTAAAATACTATACAATGTAGCTATTAAAAACTATGTTCAAACCGACTCAGACACAGACGAACCCATTGATACTGCACATCTATATGGCCTCCCTTCCTTCCTTCCTTCCTTCAGTCCTTACTTCCTTCCTTTAGTCCTTCCTTCCTTCCTTCCTTCCTTCCTTCAGTCCTTACTTTCTTCCGCTTTCATGTTTTCCACCACTTGATATGTATTCTGTTCATGTGGAAAGTTCCATCAGATAAGGATGATTCTGATATAAAATAAACAAGTATCAGATGAAGCCAGAGTATCACTCTGACACCTGATTATAGATGCACTGTCCATTATACACAGCCCTCACCTGTGATACTGATACTGAACATATTTGCTCATATTAATGCTCAGATTTATATGAATCTCCTGCCTCGTTCTAAACATTTCACTGCAGGCTGCTCATACATACAGTAATTATTGCTAATGAGGAATCAAACAAGGATAATAACTGATAGACAATGTGGTCTGCTCTGCTCCTGTTCAAAATAATTACTATAATAATCACTGAGATATTTGGGATAATCATATACTGTTCATTTTTTAAATTGTACTTCAGAAACTGGAAAGAGATCAGTAATCTGGGTGATGGTGATTACAGATGTCCTCTTCCAAGGCTTAATGACTGTTGATGGCATTTTAGAAGTTTTTTGGATATACCGGATGCTGGGCAAACACATATTTCTATTCTTCTTTATGCTGCAAGGTTTTCTAGCTCATATTAATTTCTGGAACTGTACCTGGATCTCCATCTTCTACTGGGCTAAATTGCTTAATGTTTCCCACTGTTATTTTCTTATTTTCAAAACAAGATTCACGTCTTCTGTTCCTCAGCTCATAGTGGGATCACTGTTATGTTCCATTGTCCTTAGTATACCAATCTTATGGCAAACAAGTTTTGTCTTTCACAAAAATAACACAGACAAACCAAATATTGTTGGTAATGTAATTACTTGGAGTTCTTATTACACCATCTTCAGTTCATTGGTTGAACGTGCTCTTCCATTGTCTATGACTTGTCTCTGTATCGGGCTCAGTGTCACAACTCTACTGAGACACATCTGGAGGATGGAGAGTGAAGCTAATGTAACATCTCCTCAGCTCCAGGGCCATGTCCGAGCTGTAAGGTTAATGATTGCACATGTTATACTGAACTTTTCTTTTTATGTATTATCAACAACTATATTTCTACCAGCATTACTTCATCCTAATTGTTTTTTGTATTTCACCATATGGCTATTTATCCAGCTTTATCCCACTGCTCAAACTCTGATTTTATTCTTCAGAAATCCTAGATTGAAGAGCAGATTTTGTGGTCACAACGTCACCACCTGAACATAAAATCTTTACAGTTGTAATAAGAATTATGTTTGGTCTTGTGTCTTATGATTAAATCTGTAAATAATAATAATAGAGTTGTTCGGTCGTTGTTTTTGGATTGCTAAATTTCCATTTCTTTACATTATGTTAAATATGTTAAAATGTATTAAAGGGAAAAAAACAAAAAAAGCAAATCATAAAATTTTTAATTAATACACTTTAACCATCTATATGGTAGTAACATAAGTACGACTTTTATGAGTGACTTATTGCTATGATACCATTGTTTGAGCAGGGCACATCATATAACAAATTAAAGGTCAGCTAATTTGCAAAACGTCTTCCCACCATTTACAGCTATGCATTACCACTGACATCTGGGAATACACCTGCACACCTGCTTGTTGCTCTGAAAACTGTGACAGTTAGTGAAATTTCCTTGTGCACCTCTTGGGTGACTTAGGACATGTGACTAGCTGGGTGACCTGGAAACTGTGACAATTATTTGCAGTCACACATGTCAGAGTGTCTGCCAAGGACCATGCCAGGCAATGTAACTTCGATGGAAGTACTTATACATATATTGTAGTTTATAAAAAAGTTATTGAATTCTGTTAATAAAGTAATTCAGTCATTATATTTCACTTTAATTTAAAGCGGTTACTAAAAGGTTTCTCTAGTTTACTATATATTACACTACTTGGACTACTTTAAAATTGCTTTATTTGTCACATTAAAACATAATAAATAAATATTCTACCCCTTCTTACAAGTGTGATGTCTGTGTCATTATTTTATTGTTGAAATATATATTAGGAAGCCAAAACTGTGTTATAAAGTCCTGTATAAAGGTGTCAAAATTCTGAATCACAAAATTTTCATAGCTAAATAACAACAGCAACATTCCATTCTCTTATTCTCTCTCCCCTACGTATCTCTTGATATAATGTTCATCTCTTCTGCATTGACACAAGGAATAGTAAGGGTTGGAATTGATAAATATAGAGTTGAATTTACTATGCCAAATATTTAACAAAACATACAAATATATGTATGATAGTGATTAGGGTTGAGTGTACTAATTGCTGCATTTATTTTTTATTCTGAATATTTGCAAATTGTTCACCCATTGTACTACTGTCTACCACTACTAAATCCAGTACACTAATGACTACTACTACTACTACTGTATCCATTACACTACTGACTACTACTACTTAAGCAACTATACTACTGACTACTACTACTGCATCCATTACACTACTGACTACTACTACTGCATCCATTACACTACTGACTACTACTACTGCATCCATTACACTACTGACTACTACTACTACTGCATCCATTACACTACTGACTACTACTACTGCATCCATTACACTACTGACTACTACTACTCTATACATTACACTATTGACTACTACTACTGCATCCATTACACTACTGACTACTACTGCTGCATCGATTTCACTACTGACTACTTCTAATACATCCATTACACTACTGACTACTAGTACTGCATCCATTACACTACTGACTACTACTACTGCATCCATTACACTACTGACTACTACTACTGCATCCATTACACTACTGACTACTACTACTGCATCCATTACACTACCGACTAATACAGCTACATCCATTACACTACTGACTACTACTACTGCATCCATTACACTACTGACTACTACTACTGCATCCATTACACTACTGACTGCTACTACTACATCTATTACACTACTGACTACTACTATTTAAGCAACTACACTACTGACTATTACTAATGCATCCTTTACACTACTATCTACTACGACTGCATCCAATTCACTACTGACTATTACTAATGCATCCTTTACACTACTATCTACTACTACTGCATCCAATTCACTACTGACTACTAGTACTGCATTAATTACACTACTGACTACTACTACTGCATCCATTACACTGTTAACTACTACTACTGCATCCATTACACTACTGACTACTACTACTGCATCCATTACACTACTGACTACTACTACTGCATCCATTACACTACTGACTACTACTACTGCATCCATTACACTACAGACTACTACTACTACATCCATTACACTACTGACTATGACTACTAAATACATTACACTACTAACTACTATTACTGCGTCCATTACACTACTGACTACTACTACTGCATCCATTACACTACTGACTACTATTACTACATCCATTACACTACTGACTAATACAGCTACATCCACTACACTACTGACTACTACTAGAACATCCATTACACTACTATCTACTACTACTGTATCTATTACACTACTAACTACTATTACTGCGTCCATTACACTACTGACTACTACTAGAACATCCATTACACTACTGACTACTACTAGAGCATCCATTACACTACTGACTACTACTACTGCATCCATTACACTACTGACTACTACTAGAGCATCCATTACACTACTTACTACTACTACTGCATCCATTACACTTATGACTACTATAACTGCGTCCATTACACTACTGACTACTACAAGAACATCCATTACACTACTGACTACTACTAGAGCATCCATTACACTACTGACTACTACTACTGCTTCCATTACACTACTAACTACTATTACTGTATACATTACACTACTGACTACTACTAGAACATCCATTACACTACTGACTACTACTAGAGCATCCATTACACTACTGACTACTACTACTGCTTCCATTACACTGCTGACTACTATTACTACATCCATTACACTACTGACTAATACAGCTACATCCACTATTCTACTGACTACTACTAGAACATCCATTACACTACTGACTACTACTACTGCATCCATTACACTACTGACTACTACTACTACATCCATTACACTACTGACTACTACTATTGCATCCATTACACTTATGACTACTACTACTGCATCCATTACACTACTGACTACTACTACTGCATCCATTGCACTACTGACTAATACAGCTACATCCACTATTCTACTGACTACTACTAGAACATCCATTACACTACTGACTGCTACTACTGTATACATGACACTACTGACTAATGTTAGAGCATCTTTTTCAATACTGACTACTACTACTGCATCCATTACACTACTGACTACTACTACTACTACATCCATTACACTACTGACTACTACTACTACTGCATTCATTACACTACTGACAGCCTATGTTTATATCAGGAAAATCAAACAAAATGTTCCACCAGATATGCCCTTACTACCAGTAACAGCCCTGTGATGGTTCGTGTGGGTTAATAATAACATTTTAAATGTAATTAAATCATTTTTCAAAAGTACACTACTGATCCCAGCATACACTGGTCACCTTAATGTGTTTATGTGTGCTGATGCTTGTACCAGCAGACCCATGGCTTCCAGTTTACGCTGCAGAACTACAATTGCCAGAATGTTTTGGGGTTTTTCAAAAAATGACAGCTCCATCCCCCACGTTAACTTTTTTATTTTCTCACCTAATCCCAGGGTGGCAGGCTGGCATCTTCTGGATCTCCGACAAGCATTCCTAGAGATATGAAAACAAAATAGCTTTATTGAAGATAAATTTGCTCAGATTAGAGCTCTGATGAATATGAGTCTTATCCACTATTACAATCATATTTTTTAGCTGTGAAACTCCCACGTTCTGAAGTCAGGGCTCCTATCTGCTCCTACTAGCATGCTAAGTAAGGTGTGAGCAATGCCTTTATTGTAATCATACTATGCTTAGCCACCCCTGTACTACTCTGTTCCCTCTCATAAAGCATAGAGATGTGCATCAGACAGTCCTACTTTCATGCTCAGTAACTGTTATTGGTAATCTAGAGGCTTTTTGGTATCTGTATGTTGTTTGTAAAATAAGTGTATTATCATAAGATCATTTTGGGGTTACCGTCTTCTGGGGTAGACGACTGCACTTCATTCACTTGAGCCAGATAAATCACACCAGTCCAGTGCTTCAGTTTAAGAAGCCATCTGACCTATTCCCCAAGTAATGAGAGAGTGAGTGAACTGCCAACAGTTTTTTAACAACACCTCATCAAGTGCAACTCCTGATTAGCCCACAAATTGCTAACTCTCTAGCCAACCCAAAATGGGTCATATGAATGGAGCCAGCCCTTCTCTCTCCATTCAAAAACCTCAGATATCTATACCAGTTTTTCTTACAACTGAAGACAGTCTCTGGAAAACTTCTCCCAACCACAATCTCCCTGGGGTTTTTAAACAGAAATTACAAAAAATAAGGACTTATATATCTGCCATTCACTACTTTCTTACTGCTTCTGTCACAGTTTATATATAAGACTTTTCTTATTACTGACAGTACTGGGTTTCTGGCAGCCACCCGGCTCTCCACCTATCACTGTCTGTTATTATAATCCACTGATATTATTAATCTTTACTTTAGTTTTCATTTTAATTTTTAATTATACATTTTTGTTTTATTGGTTGACTGAATACACAATTACTACAGATGCAGGAGGAGATTGGCCATAAACCTTACCGGTGGATCTCCTGTATGGCTGATAGCCCCACTTAATGTTATGGGGCCATTTGGGGCAGAGAGGGCTGGTCTGGTACCAAACACAATCATTTTGGATGGATCTTGGTATACAGAGGTAGTATGTGGACATTTAGAAAGGCAGCCATTCCTATTGCTGGGTGTTTGTGTGTCCCTGCCCCAGCATACTGCCCTTCCTCCCAGTAGCTTCCTTCATTGGATGACGCTTTCCACCACGCAGTCCAAGCCCAAGCGAGATTGCAGAATGCAGCATTTAAGTTAAGTCGAAAATGGGGGGGAGAGGGGGCTGTAAAAAACAGGGGTGGGGTAGAGTGAGTCGTAAAAATGGTGGAGGAGAAAGAGGGAGTTGTAAAAAATGGGGGTGGAAGGGAGACAAGGGGTGCAAGAAATGATGGGGGGAGAGGGTACTGTAGGATTAGAGGGAAGGGTGGCCGGTTTTCTTATTGGAGTACACAAATATATAGTACATTAACTAAAAAATATGTATTAATAATTAATTATAAAAGGTAAGTACTATACTCAAAAAAGCAGTGATGTGTTCATTATTATATTAATCTATTACATGTGGTAGAAATTTGCAAACCATTAATTTGATTGTGGGGCTGGTGAGGTAAAAGGCCTTTATATTAAATGGAAATGCTAATAATTCTGGGGCTGGTGAGAGGTGAAGTTGGTCTGTTAAATAAATGAGAATGCTATTGATTCATTGTTGGGGCTGGTCATGGGGGAAATTGGTCAGTTTATTAATTGTGAATGTTATTAGTTTAATGTTGGTGTTGTTGAGGGGTGATAACTCTGTTTATTAAATGGCAATTCAATTAATTTAACGTTGAGGCTGCTGTGGTGTGGGTATAAACTTTCCTTGGTTCATCCTGGAAAGCTCCATCAGATAAGGATGATACTGATATAAAATAAACAAGTATCAGATGACACCAGATTATCACTCTGACACCTGATTATAGATGCACTGTCCATTATACACAGCCTACACCTGTGATACTGATACTGAACATATTTGCATTCAAAG
Organism: Mixophyes fleayi; assembly: GCF_038048845.1. Classification (NCBI taxonomy): domain Eukaryota; kingdom Metazoa; phylum Chordata; class Amphibia; order Anura; family Limnodynastidae; genus Mixophyes; species Mixophyes fleayi. The sequence continues at coordinate 2,322,917 of NC_134408.1, read as the reverse complement.
CATTGGTCTTATTATTCCACTGCAGATGTACCCATTGAAATCACATGAGGATGATAACTGATGGACAATGTGGTCAGCTTTGGTTAGCTGTTAAACTTTGCAGATTAACTATTACAATAATCACTGGGATATCTTGAACATATATGCTCTATGAGTTTCATTGTGTAGTTTAGACACCAGGAAAAAAATCATGGTAACAGGTTAGAAAGCTTCTGTGTAATCGACCTGCTGTGTGATATGTGCTTGATCGTAGCTTTGTCTACTTCAAATGTGCTCTATGTATATATATTTGTAGAAGGAAGATTGGGGAGAAGTGATGTCTTACCTCAAGGTTTAATCTGGGCTACTGAGTCTGAGAATAGGGAGAGGGGTCCACCAGGTACAAGATACTCTGTTCAAGGAAATCCTAACATTCTCAAGACCCCATATTCTCTACAGCACAGTAAGTCCAGGTAGAGCATACAGCTACTTGTAAGCTTGGAGTTAATATTTTTTTTGACCTGGATCTCATAGAGTTTGATTTTTAATGGGACCGCTTATCTTTGCAGTGTTCTCTTTGTATTGTAGAAAACGATAAGGAAGTTGGATTGTATTAACTTTTCTAATTTTTACAACGTGGTACACAGGGCGGGTGGGGTACGTGATTCTGATGAGTACAAATCCACAACAGTTATACAGACAGAAAAATGCCAAACTGTATAATAGCGACGTGTACAAAATACACACTTACACAAAAATGTGACAGGCAACATTGCCGACACCTGTGCTATAAACCCCGACAGCAGAAATTGGCGGCAGTGTGTATTGACATTACTTAAAATGGCGACACTCACATTGCCGGCATTACGTGACAATGCCAGGACCCTGCGGCTGGATCATGGAGAATTGTTAAAGTAAGATACTTGGGTACTGGTTTCTAATATCGTTAATAGTCTGGTAAATGTATAGTGACTATTTAAAAACGTTATTTATGACTATTACCGTCAACCAACTCCTCACAAGGGTAGTTCTGATTCGACCTAACAAAAATAGTTCTTATTTTCCTTTAAATCCACAGGACCATTTTACATAACTTTAACTTATAACTTCAAGAAAAACCGCACACAAGATGTAGTTTCATTTAGAATATTTTTTCATTATTGATTACCTTTCTAATTGTAAAACTTATGTATATATTGTAAAACAGTATAACAGAGTATTTATACAAACTCAACAGATTTTGTTTCATACAACACATTGCATTCATTGTCTGTTTTATAAATATACAAGTCATTGTGTGTGTGTGTGTGTGAGCTTCACCTATTGTCTAAAGGTGTGTAAGTATAGTGTGTATGTGTGTGTGTGGCGATAGATCCTAAGGCTAGACTCCATTTTAATCATTCAAACCCCATTTCACTCTTCCATTAATTTCACAACATCTTGCATAGAAACTTCTACCATTTATCCACATATTTTATTTCAGAGTTTCCCATTACAAATTACCTTTTAAACCAAATAGTCTAACAAAACTTTATATCAAATAATCCGACCACTTCCTGAACAATCCAATATTTTGCTGTGTATCTACACTAAACAGCACAACACTTACAGAGTCCTGATCTTAACCACACTCTAAAACAAATAGCATAGCTGTTAGGTACCCCTCTAGCCGGTACAGCACAACCCAGAGTCTGCTCTGCCAGTCAGGTGTTCACTGGAGCCCCTAGTGGTGGGGACAGACTTGGCCGCAGACTAGCAGAGGGTCGTGAAGTGCGTACCGACTAGGGAGAACCCAGGAAAGTGGAGTGTAGTCCAGGCAAGGGTCGAGGGCCAGCAGCAGACAGGGAATCCAATACACAATCCAGGGTCAAGGGTCACAGGCACGGTAGCTAGATCCAGATACAGGCAAGAAGGTCAGGGTCACAAGATACACAGGCAGGGTCCAAATCCGGGCAAGGGGTCATACACAGGCAATCAGTTTAACAGGTTTTCACCAATACAAAGTAGGAGCATGTAAAGCTGACAGGCAAAATGGACGCTATAACCGGCATGGAGGCTAAGTCCTCCCTCCCTTATATACAGACTTTGACCAATCAGGGCTTAGCCCTGCAATACATCATAGGCCATGCCCCTGACATTAATTAGCCCGCAGGCTATCCTATGTCAATAGGAAGTCCATGGAGGCCAAATATATGTTGGACGAACAGGACAGCCAGATTTTGAGCACTAGGGAGCCTGGTTAGTGGTATGAAGTGAGACATCTTGCTAAATTGATCTACTACAACCCATATGGTGTTGTGTCCTGCAGAGGGTGGCAGATTGACTATAAAGTCCATTGACAAATGAGTCCAGGGTTTTGCAGGAACGGGCAATGGAATCAACTAGCCTACCGGACGATTCCTGGGAACTTTATTCCTGGCACAACTCTCGCAAGAGAGAACATAACTCCTGACATCAGTAGGTAACGATGGCCACCATACAGTACGGGATAAGATTTCCAATGTTTTTCCGATCCTGGGATGTCCAGCAGTCTTACTATTGTGAGCTTCTGCAAGAACCACCTTCCTTAAATGAACCGGCACAAATAAACATCCCTCCGGGGTATTATCAGAGGCTATCCTTTGAAACCTTTGGAGTGTAATGCTCAGGTCTTGGGTCAGCCCAGCGTGGATTATGGAAGGGGGAATGAAAGGTTCCGGATTCGTAATTGGAACATGATTTGCCAGGAAGCTTCTGGACAGAGCATCTACTCGGACATTCTTAGAACCTGGTCGGTAGGTGATTACAAAATCGAATCGAGTGAAAAATAGCGACCAACGGGCCTGTCTGGGGTTCAGACGTTTGGCCGACTGAATATATTGTAGGTTTTTAAGATCCGTAATAACGGAAATCTGATGAGTAGCACCCTCCAGCCAATGGCGCCACTCCTCAAAGGCCCACTTAATTGCCAATAGTTCTCGGTTCCCCACATCATAGTTGGCTTCTGCCGAAGAGAACTTACGAGAAAAGTAGGCACATGGGTGCAGACGGTGAGTATGAGAGTCCTTCTGAGACAATATAGCACCAGCACCGACATCAGAGGCGTCGACCTCAAGAACAAATGTTTTTTTTAGGATTTGGGTGTCTAAGGACCTGAGCGGATACAAAGGCCTTTTTCAAGCTTTCAAATGCAGCTATTGCTTGAGGCGACCAATTAGTGGAATCTATTCCTTTGCGGGTCAGGGTGACAATAGGAGTCACAATATTACCAAAGCCACGAATAAACCTTCTATAATAATTGGCGAAGCCCAGGAACCTCTCCACCACTTTGAGATTATTTGGTTGCACCCAATCCAGGATAGCTTGGACCTTGGTTGGGTCCATGGAGAACCCTTCCGAAGAAATTACGTAGCCTAGGAAGGAAACCTTCTGCACCTCAAACTCGCACTTTTCTTATTTGGCATAAAGGTGGTGTTCTCGCAATTTCAGTAGGACCTGTTTGACGTGACCCCCATGTATAGTTAATGACTTGGAATTGATGAGAATGTTGTCTAAATAGACGACCACGAAACAATCAAGGAACTTTCGTAGCACTTCGTTAATCAGATCTTGAAACACAGCAGGTGCATTACTGAGGCCAAACGGCATGACCAGATACTCGTAGTGGCCGGAGTGTGTATTGAATGCCGTCTTCCATTCATCTCCCTCTCTGATGCGGATGAGGTTGTATGCTCCACGGAGATCGATTTTGGTGAAGATGGTGGCACCTCTTAACTGATTGAATAGCACTGAGATGAGAGGGAGAGGATAGGTGTTCTTGACTGTAATTTGATTAAGGCCCCGGTAGTCAATGCAGGGCCACAGTCCACCATCCTTTTTTGACACAAAGAAGCATCCGGCACCTACAGGAGATTTAGATGGCCTGATGAACCCCTTCTCAAGATTCTCCTCAATATAAGCTTGCATGGCCTTGGTCTCGGGACCATAGAGGGAATACAAGCGCCCCTTATGTAACTTTGATCTAGGAATCAGCTCGATGGCACAGTCAAAATCGCGATGAGGCGGTAGGGAATCAGCGGCTTGTTTAGAGAACACATCCAGGAACTCATGGTATTGAGAAGGAAGCTGTTCAGGAACTGATTGCAGGATCTGGAGTGGCAAGGTCAAGCTGGACTGTGAGCAAAAAGAGCTCCACTGAATAATCTCTCCTTTCACCCAATCCACAACAGGGATATGACGAGAAAGCCACGGATGACCCAGAATCAGCGGAACTGACGGACAGTCAATAAGGAGGAGGTTATGGACTCAGAATGGAGAGCTCCTATGTTCAGTTGTAGTGATGGAGTCTCCCAAACATATTTTTCTCCAGGTAAAGGACTCCCATCTAGGCCACAAACTGTAACTGCAGAACGAAGTTTGACCATAGGGATCCCGGCGGAATGGGCAAATCCGATGTCGAGGAAGTTGCCTCCAACTCCGCTATCAATGAAGGCCGACAGGGCCACGGAACAAGCACCGAAAGTGACTTGTGTGGGAATCAGGACAGCATTCTTTTGGGAAACAATTTGCAACCCTAAGTGGACCTTTCCCAGACATGCTCCCTTTTCAGGTTTGTATGGACAAGAGCAGGAGAAGTGGCCCTTATTGCCACAATAAAGACATAGGCCTTGTGACCGTCTCTTGTCTCTTTCCTCCAGAGGAAGGCGAAACGCCCCTGACTGCGTAGGCTTCTCAACATACGTGGAAGCTGGAACAAATGCAGACGAACAAGAAGACGCCTCTTTCTCTGTCCTCCTCTCATTGATCCTCCTGTCAATTTTAATGGCGAGTTGCATAAGGCTCTCCAATGAGGTGGGGGAAGGATACTGCACAAGTGAATCCTTAATCTCCTCTGACAGTCCTAAGCGAAACTGGCTGCGTAACGCTGGATCATTCCATTCACTGTCAGACGACCATCTGCGGAATTCAGCGCAGTATTCTTCTGCTGAGCGCCGGCCTTGCTTTAAGGCCCGTAGATGAGCCTCAGCAGAGGCAACTCGATCTGGATCATCGTAGAGGAGCCTAGTGCATTGAAGAAAGCTTCCAATGATTGCATGATAGGACTCGACTGCCTTGGCAACGGTCGGGCCCGAGAAACTGGAAGTGACGCCCCGGTCATCATGGAGACAGCCGGGACGTTCACTTGAAACAGGAAGTGAGTCGTGGCGGTGCCCGAGGCCGCCGCGGCTCCTGACAATAGCAGGCTTCACCCTGTAACCACACACCTCCATTAAACAATACTTTATATCGATGAACAATCTGAGCACTTCCTGAACAATCCAATCATTTGTTCTGTATCTACACTAAACAGCACAACACTTACAGAGTCCTGATCTTAACCACACTCTCCAATAAACAGCATAGCAGGCTTCACCCTGTAACCACACACCACCATTACACAGTACTTGCAATCTCCATAAGCCTTTTAACAGCTCACAATACTTAAAATGGCCGACCTCATACCATGTATTGTTACAAGCACATGTTAGCCATGTTAGTCGCTTGTGCTTGCAGTTCCTTAATTTAATACCAATGAAACTTTCATATCAGCAGTAACAGGGGCCAGTTCTTATTAGTCTACATAAAGCTCTAGTAATACAATATACTATACTTGCAAATTCACAGCACATATCTCTCTATTTAGTAATCATTATATAATGTCCTCATTACACACGTAAGATAGAGCCAGCATGGCATATTACACAAAATGAACCTATTTCACATAACTTTTGCAACAAACACAAATGCTACCATTTAAAATCCACATATACTGATCAAAACGTTATCTAACTTTTGAAACAAACACAAACTCCATAATACCTGCACTAACTCTATTTTTTTATTTAATTGACTAGTGCAAATTTTTGGTAACAATAGGTGTCCAATTTGAAGTAAGTTTATAAAACTCTATTCATGTAGATTTCTTCATTTGTTTGTGTGAGTTTTTCTGGGGGCTCCAGTTTACTCCCACATTCCAAAAACACACTAGTATGTTAATTAGCATTTGACCCTAGTGTGTGTTAATGTGGTAGGGACTATAAATTGTAAGCTCCACTGGAGCACAGACTGATGTAAATGATTGAAAAGTCTCTGTAAAGCTCTATGACATATGTAGGCATGATATAAATAGTAATTAATAATCTCCTGAAACATAACAATTGGCTCTAATAATTATTGTTAAGATTTCTACTTCAAGATAGCGCTGTATCTGTTAGCCAGACATTGATTACAGCTGCAGTAGACCTTGGCAATACATCTGTTTAATTAACCTCAAATATTAATGAAATTGTATTAAAAATGTACCTTTAAGTCACTATTTCAGGCAACTTAAAGGCAGGTAAGCAATGTAACAAAGGAATGAGAAAGGCAAGTCAGATGCTTGGTTGTAACGGGAGAGGAATCAGTAGCAGAAATAAGTAATAATACCACTGTATAGGTCATAGGTACGGCCTCATCTAAAATACTGTGTTCAGTTCTGGAGGCCGTATCTCCAGAAGGATATAAATACATTAGAGACTGGCCTAAAATGGTGCATGATCTACAGCACAAAACTTACCCAGAAAGACTGAAAGATCTTATTATGTATAGTTTGGAGCAGAGAAGAGAAAGGGGGGACATGAAAGAAACTTTCAAATATATCAAGGGTTTTGAACAAGGTGCAGGAGGGAAATATTCTTCAAAGGAAGAGAAGTATTACAACATGAGGACATGTACTGACACTGGAGGGAAGTAGGTTCAGAGGAAACTACTTCACAGAAAAGGTAGTGAATAAGTGGAATAGCCTCAAAAGAACGTACAAAAAACCAAAAAAATATTCAAGTAATGTCGCCTGTTAATATTATAGTCATTAATGACAGAACATTAAAATATAAATAATTTTTTTTGTGTTGTTTATATGAAATACTTTTATTAGAATATTATGAATGTCTGATGTGCATGAAACACATTATTAGAGTTGTTCCTGGCTGCAAACACATGTGCTAGCTGTATACACAGTCGTCATCATTATCACTCGGCCCTGTAACTGGTGTAAGTGATAAGACAGAAAAGCACACACCTTAGAGTTGGCCAAAGCTTGAATCGGACCCTGCTGCTGCACTCGAGCTTGGCACGCCCTTACTGTACACTGACTACGGACATATACCCAGTCCTCTTCCTGTTCCACCCTTGAAATCATAGGCTGTTGTAAGTGCCCTTTGCTCTCAATGATCAACTGAAAGCTGCTGCGTCCTCTGGTATATAGTCCAGTAAAGGGCATGTGTACAATCAAGCAACAAAAAACATGGACCTATGGACCTAGCGGACCGCACCATGGATCAGGAGTCGCAGCTATCAGTTGTTTTCTGAGCAGTGTAAGAGTCCTGATTAGCTGGGCTCAGTAGAGCTAGCACTAATATGCAGGGCATGCTACATGGGTGACTTTTATTTTTATTTTTTTTAGTTTAATAAACATGTTTTATGGATTACAATCTTCCCATTGGGACTATTTCAGACCAAGAGTGGAAGAAAGTTTTAGGAAAGTATTTATTTAGGCAAAGTTTGTACTTTATTGGGGACATTGTTTAATTATCGGGGGCCAGTTTTACTGACACTATTGTTGAACTAAAAGTGGACTTGTGCCCATAAGTATCCTGGAACTGGCAGGTCTACAAGCCCCAGCGTACAATAACATTCGAAGTCGCTCATTGCATTCTGACACTAGTAATGAAGCAATTGGATGACACTATAATATTTCTTATCTTTTACCCTGGTACCTATTGGCCAGCACTGGTGAGAGCGAGGGGACCCTATCATTTTTTCAGGCCCCTATCTAGAGGACGGAGCTTGATGCTGAACAGACTGGACTTTATTAGCAAACAGAACTGGCTAGAACACTGTGTTGTTTAATTATTGTAAATTGATGGAAAATGTTTTGTTTTCTTATTTATATTTTAGCCCTTTCTGTCATGTGAGCTGCACACACAACAAGCGGTTTGAGTTATGTCGTCTGTCATAACCACATCTTTTATTTTGACTATTCAGTGGCTGTTTTCCATGTGGTTTGACAAACCGCCACTTGATAAATGTGTTGTATTGTGTTTCAAACTATTTGATGTACAGTTTTGTCTTAAGTAAAATGCACAGTTTACAAACTGTACATCAAATAACAACTGATGGTTTGGTGAACCCTCAAATCTCCCCTATGACAGGAATTTTAAGCAAAATATTTCTTCTGTGTCCAAGAAACCTACCTCAGGCAGGACGTATTAATTGCCTTATATATTAAAGATTATAATATAGTACAGCTCATCTGACAATTAGCACCAGCTACCTATTCCCATCACAATAAGGAAAACCATTAATATACTATACAATGTAGCTATTAAGCTGAAACACATTTAATCCTATCCAAACCAGCCTGGACAGTGATGAACCCATTCACATTACTCAAAGTTTATTTACATTTTTTTCTAATCTATAGTTTAAGAATTTATCGGTTGGTTCAGTTTGAGAACCTCTGTGAAACAATTGTGATCATCTGTAGTTCATCTGTATGGTCAATGTAATCTCTCTAATCAGATCTTTTTTTTCCTTTCTCTCTCTCTTCTGTTATTATATTTATAAATAATCATTACAAATGGAAATGTGTTATTATATATGTCTATAGTGTGTTGGTTTAAAGATTTGTGATGAACAATAAAGTAAATTCACCAACAATGATAAAGAAAAGAATGTAAATGCATTTTTTTAAGGTCCCATCCTGTGGATTTCATGTTTTCCACCACGTAATTTGTCTTCTGTTCATGTGGAAAGTTCCATCAGATAAGGATGATACTGATATAAAATAAACAAGTATCAGATGACACCAGAGTATCACTCTGACACCTGATTATAGATGCACTGTCCATTATACACAGCCCTCACCTGTGATACTGATACTGAACATATTTGCATTCAATGCTCAGATTTATATGAATCTCCTTCCTCTTTCTAAACATTTCACTGCAGACTTCTCATCTATAAAGTAATTATTGCTAAAGAGGATCCAGACGAAGATCATAACTTGATAGACAATGTGGCCAGCTCTGAATCTGTCCATTTTAATTATTATAATAATCATTGGGATATCCGGGATCATCTTATTCTGTTCTATTTTCAAAGTGTACTTTGAACACTGGAAAGAGATCAGTAATCTGGGTGTTAGTGATAAAATCCATCTTGTTTCATTGCTTACAAATGTCGTCTTCCAGATCTTCTTGACAGTTGATAGCATTTTATACTTCTTTGGGATATACCTGATGATGGACAAACACATATTTCTATTCTTGTTTCTGCTACAAGGTTTCCTAATTCAAATTAGTTTCTGGAACACCACCATGATCTCCATATTCTACTCTGTTAGATTGGTGAACATTTCACACCGTTTATTTATTCTTTTCAAAGCAAAATTCACGTCTTCTGTTCCTCAATTCATAATGGGACTATTGTTGTTTTCATTTGTCATGAAAATGCCAATGTTATGGCCAACAAGTTTTGGTATTTTTAAAAATAACACTGAGAAACCAAATCTTGATGGTTATGCAAATACTTGGAATTATGCCTACATGATCTTCAGTACATTGGTTGGATGTGCTCTTCCATTATCTATGACTTGTCTCTGTATCGGGCTCAGTGTCACAACTGTACTGAGACACATCTGGAGGATGAAGCAGGGACAGTCTCATGTAACATCTCCTCAGCTCCAGGGCCTTGTACGAGCCGTAAGGACAATGATTGGACGTTTTATACTGGACATCACTTTCTATTCTCTAACAGCTCCTATAAGTTTATCATTAATGTACCATAATGAGGACATTTGGAACCATATATATTGGTTATGTGTCCCGCTTTATCCAGCTGCTCAGACTCTGATATTAATCTTTGGAAATCCCAGGTTAAAGAGCAGATTATGTGGTCACAGCGTAACCACCTAAATATAAATCATTTACAGCTATAATAAGAACTGTTTGTTTCTTGTTTCTTTACTAGATCTGTAAATAATAACATGACTGTGTGATCTGTGATTTTAGACTGGGGAAATATTCTTGTGTGTATCAAATAATAGATTTGTTATCATTTATTAAGAAAAAGAGAAGAAACTAGTACAAGTAATTATGATTTAACATCGGTTCAGATTTTACATTTGTTATATATCACTTGTGCTTTCAACTATTGTATAATTCTGTGTAAGATAATGCAGTCACGTCTAATTCATCAGGAAGGGACTGAATGAGTTTGGAAGAAAGTGTTGTAGGTTGGTGACTCTTTGAACTCCAGTTTTGAAACCACACTGCAGTAAATTGTTTAAGGCCACTAAAGTTATCTGATAGATAGGGAGGTAGAATTATATTCAGCTGAATAATTTTTAATGAATCTCATGAATGTAGAGAGTGAGATATTGGGTCTGCTGGTTCCTCTGACCCTGTGATTCCCTTCCAAATATCAAATAAATCGCTAATCAGCTCCAGATGTCCATTATTCCCTCTATTTCTTTCCTCACTCCATTATCCTTCCTGTTTTACCTTCTTTGTCTGTGTCTTCCCCTTCCCAATGTTTTTTGTTCTCTATCTACCATTACATTAAGTTATACTAAAGGTTTGTGAAAACACTTACAATCAAGATGTGAATATTGTGATTATTAACGCGCTGGCGTCAGTTGGTCAGCTTAAACATATATTGCAATATGTGGAACTAACATTCCCTGTTTTTAATATAGAACAGCACTTGGTACAGCATTAATTATGTGTTTGGAGAGTGCAGAGTATCCCTGTTTTCTTGTCTATACAATGTGGGCAACCTCCTCTTGCACCCCAGTCGGTACATGGTGAGTGCAGAGGACCTATGTCTGTTTTTATATATATATATATATATATATATATATATATTTATATATATATATATATATATATATATATATATATATATATATATATATATAGATATATTTATTTACATATATATAAGCATTTAGTTTGAATGTTGTATGATTGCATAATTTCCATGCACCAATATTTTCAGAATTTGTAATAAGCAGTTCTTATAAATGTAATACTATCACCCAGTCTATGTGTTTCTCCTGGAGGTGACCTGTGTCATTGGCATTACTAGCAACATGCAGTTGATTTCATGATTTGGTGCGTTGTGTGTGTGAGTGTGTGCGTGCTCCATGTCTATGTTCACTGCATAGAAGAGAGGTTTGTGAGCAGTGAAGTACTTGTATAATGATTACTAAAGGTCTGAACTGAGCTTTTGTGAGTACAATTATTGGGGGATAATGTGTGTATAGTTATTGGTGTGTTGGGGAGAAGTATAACAAAGCAAATAGGTGTGAGAACTCTATTTGTGATCTTCTATATCATCATATATTTATATAGTGCCAGCAGATTTGTACGGCTTTACAATTGGGAACGAACAGTAATAAAACAATCCTGGGTAATACATACATGCAGAGAGGTAAGACATCTCCAACGTAATAGCTCCATGATACACTTCAAATCTCCCATCCAAGAAACCCTGTTTCCTATAGCACAGTGCATTCAGAAGTAGATCCCTCAGCTACTAGACACACTAATGGCCATCATGTGATGGACCCATGTGTGTTATCCAAGATGGGAATCCAGTCTCCAGGCAAGTTTTACCTACAAACTATTTTTTGGGAAACTTTGATAATGTCCTATGCATTGTGATTATCTGTAAATGGAGCGAAAAAACACAGTTAGTGTGGTGATAAAACATCTTATATCATAGGCCAGAACCCCAAATATTGTAGGAAAATAAGATAAATTGTACAGTATTATGGTTAGGGTTGGGGGGTGGGGGGGGGGTTAGGGTTAGGGTTACATCACATTTGTTATAACAAGTCTAATATGCCACTCAAAATAAACAGTATTTATATGCATAATTCACTCAAATTATTTTACAGACAAAATTTCCTTTTCCATTCCCCAAATCCTAACCCATTCCAAAGAAGAGCACCAAGGTCATTCCGTTCTCACGCTCTTCTGCCACCAATGGGCAGCTCTCCCCGACAGGTGGTCACAGGAACACAAGAAGTTATTATGAAATATCTAGAAGTTACTGTACAGAGGATCTACGCTGATCACAAATGATTTAAAACAAGGAAAAACAACATTACCCATTAAACTATTAAAACACAAACACACCTCAGAACCTATAAATAAAGTCAGATTTTGAAACATTAATGTCACATTTTTAGAACTAGGGCAGTTTGAGATACAATCTCCAGAATCCATAAAAGCACAAACGTAAACAGACCCACAGGTTAAAAGGAGAAAGACAGAGGCCAAAAGAAAATGGGGTAAACAAGGAGGAAATAGGGATAGGAGCCAGGGATAGAATAAGGAAGCAAAACCGGAAGGAATATTTATGAAACTCTATTCATGTGGATTTCTTCACTTGTTTGTGTGGGTTTCTCTGGGGGCTCCAGTTTACACCCACATTCCAACTACACACTAGTAAGTTAATTAGCATTTAACCCTAGTGTGTGTTAATGTGGTAGGGAATATAAATTGTGAGCTCCACTAGGGAATGGACTGATGTAAATGACTGAAAAGTCTCTCTAAAGCTCTGCGAAATATGTTGCCATGATATAAATAGTAAATAACAATCTCCTGAAACATAACAATTGGCTCTAATAATTATTGTTAATATTTCTACTTCATGATAGCACTGTATCTGTTAGCCAGACATTGATTACAGCTACAGTAGACCTTGTCCGGCAATACATCTGCTTATTTAACCTCAAATATTAATGAAAGTGTGTTAAAAACTTGCCTTTAAGTCAATATTTCAGGCGACATAAAGTCTGATAAGCAAAGTAACAAGCAATGAGGAAGGTAAGTCAGATGCTTGGTTGTATAGGGATAGGAATCAGAAGCAGTTAGAAAGAAGTAATAATGTCACTGTATAGGTCATTGCTACGGCCTTATCTAGAATACTATGTACAGTTCTGGAGGCCATATCTCTAGAAGGATATAAATACATTACAGACTGTACAAGGAATGGTGCATGGCCTACAGCACAAAACTTATCCGGAAAGACTCAAAGATCTTAATGTGTATAGTTTGGAACAGAGAAGAGAAAGTGGAGACATAATAGAAACTTTCATATATATCAAGGGTTATAACAAGGTCAGGGCCGATGCAAGGTTCCCCGGCGCTCTAGGCAAAGCTTAAGTTTACCGTCCCTCCTCCCCCCAAAAAATCTCACTTCCCAGATCCTCACATGCTTTACATTTCTAATATAAAAGTAATAACTCTTACCTCCTCCTGGCTGGCAAGGCTGCTGTCTAGATGCACTGATGTCCAGACGTACTGATGTCTGACGCAGAACGCTGTCCATGCTTCACTGCCCAGGAGCAAATGCAGGATATCTAGAGGAGAGGCTCCAAATGTTAGATTTCAGACCAAAACAAAACAAAGAACTTGACATCATTCACCTGTTACACACTGACATGTCCCCGGCTTTTCCCACACATGCCCATCTGTCCACTAGCTATTCTCACATATGCCCATCTGTCCACTAGCTATTCTCACATATGCCAACCTTTGACCATCAGTTTTTGTCACATATGCTAGCTGCCTAAGACCATCTTTACTCATATGTCCACCAGCTTTCCCATATCTCCCATACACCACTGCCTTTAGCGCCCTTGTCAACTTTATGCCCACCAGCTTTTCTTTAATATGCCCCCATCCACCTGCTTTTCTCAAGCATGCTTCCCTGCCAAACTGCTTTCTGAAGAGTTTGTGCTGGCGGGGGGGATTCGCTGGGACTCCTAGAGTAGCAACAGCATAGTGAGTAAGAGCGGTGCATTATTATGATTACATTTTCTGTAGCATCATCCCCCCCACCCCGCCTTTTGTATCATCCTCTCTCCATCCCCCCCAATTTCTGTAGCATCCTCCCACCCCACCCCGCCTTTTTTATATTCCTCTCTCCATACCCCCCATTTTCTGTAGCATCCTCTCGTCCACCCATCTTCAGTAGCATGATCTATTCTTCCCTCCCATTTTCTGCAGCATATCATCTCCCCCTTCTTCTATAGCATCCACTCTTCTCCAGTAACATCCACTCTTATCCCCCCTCTTCTTCTGCAGCATCCTCTCTTCTCCTCCCTTTCCTCTCTGGCATTCTTTCTTCTCCCCCCTTTTTCTGTGGCATCCTCTCTTTCCCCCCCCCTTTATTCTGAAGCATCACCCCCCCTTTCTGTTTTCTGAAGCATCTCTCTTCTCCACTTCCGTTTTCTTATTAATTTACTTACCTTCTCTTCTTCTTCTATCTGCTTCTCAGGTTCTTTCTTCTCTCTTTGCCTGCGCCTGTCGGCTCCTCTTGACTGCATCGTGACGTTGACGCTGTCAGCACCGGAAGTCTCGAAGTTTTGAAAATGCGGTGCTGCGCTAGTCTGTAGCAGCACCGCACTGCAGGCGTGAAGGAGCGCTATAATGCGGGCTGCCGGCCGGCCGGATGTCCGGGCGATCACCCTTGTTAATTTAAGGTAATTCAATGTTATTCTTGGCCACACTGCCGCCCCCCAGAGGCCGGCGCCCTAGGCAGCTGCCTAAGGCTGCCTAATGGTGGCGCCGGCCCTGAACAAGGTGCAGGAGGGAAACATTCTACAAAGGAAGAGAAGTACTAGAACATGAGGACATGCACTGAAACTGGAGGGAAGTTGGTTCAGAGGAAATTTGAGGAAAAACAACTTCACAGAAAGGGCAGCGAATAAGTGGAATAGCCTCCCATCAGAGGGGGTAGAGGCTAATGCAGTAGAGCAGTTTAAACATGCTTTGGATAGACATAAGTATATACTTATAAAGAACAAATTATCAAATAGGGTTTAAGGTACCATAGGTTAATAAAAAAAATGGGTAGACTAGATGGGTCAAGTGGTTGTTATCTGCCATCAAATTTTATGTTTCTATGTTTCTAAGAATGACAAAAAAAGCTGAAGACATCTTTGAGTTTAAAACTGTAACAATTAATACAAATTTATTGATAACACTACTATTGTTTAAGAAGCAATATTTATTACACTTTTGAAAATTATTTAAAATAGAAGCCAATGCTGATAGAAAATAACATCTTTTGAAAAATATTTGAATAAAACATTTATCTCAGGTGTGTTAAGCCTATTAAAGAATGTTATGGAGCTTTCGATAATTTTTCTTTGCTTAAATGTTCATTGTAATTAATGGAGATTTTGGTGGAACAATGTAAACATATATTAAATAGCATCACAGATTGATGTACTGTATAGTATTATTCTAACAGTTAAAGATACTGCTCTCTAATGAACTAGATAAAGGTTTGTCTACACCTCTAGACATTATTAACAAGTAAACAATTGGTACATAAGTGGTAAAGTGTAATAGAGAAAAAGCAGATTACAAGTATTATTATAATGTGAGGAATTGGATAATCACCAGATATAGACATTGGTCTGTCTCTCAAAATAGACAGGAGACTATACATCCTTTTACTGATCTGTTCATAGCTGTGGAGTGCTGCACGATGCCCCTTTTTATCATGTAGATCAACATTGTGGGAGATGTTACTTTGGAGGTACACAGTATCATTGGTGATGGTGAGGTGCTGGGGGTACAATAATCTAAAAGCTGGGAGGAAGAGGAATAAGTGTGCGCAATGGAAGGAAGGTGTATACAGTGGTAGGAGCTTGTGTCAAGGTGGCGGCTATAGTGGACAAGAGAAGGAAAGAGATTTTTTAAGGAGAGCAAGTGTAACTTGTGAAAAAATTATTGAGAGAGGATCAAGACATAGAGAATGTGGTATGGTAGAGGAGTCCAATAAACTTATAGAAAACCATATTATATTCTTTAACGACAGAATATTAAAATATAATTATTTTTTTGTGTGTTGTTTATATGAAATACATTTATTAGGATATTATGAATGTCTGATGTACATGAAACACATGATTACAGTTGTTCCTGATTGCAAACACATGTTCTAGCTGTATCCACTGCCGTCATCACTATCACTCGGCACTTACATCTGCCCTGTAACTGGTGCAAGTCATAAGACAGAAAAGCTCGTACCTTAGAGTTGGTCAAAGCTTGATTCGGACGCTGCTGCATGTGCTGGAGCTTGGCAAGCCCTTACTGTACACTGACTACGGGCATACAGCCAGTCCTCTCCCTGTTCCACCCCTGAAATCATAGGCTGTTTTAAGTGCCCTTTGCTCTTGAGGATGAACTGAAAGTTGCTGCGTCCTCTGGTATATAGTCCAGTTCAGGTCCTGTTTGAAATAATTGTAGACACAATATGCAACAAATCACCATTTACTCTTCAAATAAATCTACATTTATATATGAAGAAGATATATATAATTGATTATTATATATATATATATCATTTTCCTTCCTTAAATAACTATTGTCTCTCTTCTCCCACTATATCAAAGTACATAGCTTTTGTCTGAAGAGAACTGTGAAGCTCGGTACATTGACATTGGCCTCCAGTCAGATACATCAGCACATCCCACAGAAGTTTTGTAATTAACTTCTGAAGACGCCTTATAAATAAATATTAATAATAATAATAATAAAGACAAAACTGTCTTTTGGGATCAGACTGATTACGAAGATACACACACCAAGGAGTCTCTCCCTGTTTGGACTGAAAAATAGTAAAGTATATATGAGCCCTTTAATAGGGCTCTGTTGACATTGTAAATATGAGTAAAATGTACTCTGTGTATTGTTAGTGCTTTAAATGGTTTATCTATAGACTATAGGAGCTACAATAGGCTGTGTTGTAAACTTTGTTATAAAGTCACAGACCATGTGGTGTTGCTTTTAAGAAGGGTTTTGTTTAGGGTAACACTGTAAGCATAGAAAGTGAAGTTGCACGGGATAGTCATAGAATTAGATGTTGTTATTGTAGTAAATGTTAGTGTGATTAAGAAGTAATGCCGTTTAAGGGTTTGAAATTAGTAATACCTTAGGAGTTTGATTGTAACAATACAATAGATCTCATACTTGAATAGTATTGTATTTGATGAAGCAGCTATAGTGTGGCTTCTCTGTGAATATCTACTAGATAAAGATTCATACTGTATTGAGTAACACTGTAAATATATATTGAAGTTCTGGTTGTTGATTTTAATACTGACTGTATTTGGTAAGTTGTCTGGCTGGTCTGTGCTCTCATCCCCTCCCCCCTATGTGTGTAATTGCTACTAATTAAACAGATGTGTGATAAGATGAAAAGACTTGAATGTTGCTGTGAAGTTTGTAGATATCTCCTCCCCTGTTAGACAAGAAATACTAGTGGACATTGTGTGATAACTGCTGAATAGAGAGCTATTTGTGGTGTACTGGCTAATAATGCTTGTAATGAGTTATGGGTCTGTCCTGACTTTACATTGTTAGTAAGTGAGGCCTTGTGAGCCAACATGTGTTTGTAACAAAACATGGCAAGTCAGCCATTTTGGATGGTGACTTTACATTGTAAGAAGAAGCTGCATTATTATCTGAGATACATACACACAGTCACATGCACATACACACACATGCATAATTAGCAAGAAATTAATAAGTTATTGTACCTACACTCAGAATGCCATCTATTATATGTACCGTGTGTAAGATTATGTTATTGAAATTATATTATTACATTATTGTACAAGTAAAGATTCTATTTCATACATATATATCTGCGTTGTTGTTATGAATTTAAAATGTCTTGATACAGGGGATATTATATATAGAAATATGCGTGATACAGTAAATTAGGTTTAAAGGTCTGAAGTAGGCGTGTTCACACGAGGGAAAGCGTAAATGTGTAAGGTAATGTAACGAGCGTATCCAGAAATAGAATAAGATGATAGTGTGCGCAATTATGGCGTAAATACAGGTCCTTTAACAATATATGTAACGTTACAACTCATAAATGTGTATATAGTGGGGCAAACTTATAAGTGTTTATATGTTTTGAAAAAAAGACATAAAGTCTCTCCAGATGCCCTCACATTATACATACAAACATTCTCTTTTTGATATAGTTTTTGCAACCAATTGCCTCTTCTATTTATGATATTATACTTGTGTTTGAAATGAAAAATAATAAACTTTTAAACAAATCAGCCTGTACAGCATCAGCCTCGGTCCTCTAGAGGTGGCCTGAAAGAGTGATCAGTCCCGCTCATCTAGAGCGCACCAGCCCAATGCTGAGTAACACCGGACCCTCCTAGTTCCCCCGGCCATGGGATACGAGGGTGAAAAAAAATTAGAGTTTCAACCTATTTTGGCACTATAAGTGCCAGCATACACTGACAGCCCATGACTATTATTGCAAGCTAACACTTGAAGAACTGAAAGCACCAGTATGGACATAAGTACGAGTGCCCCCCGAAATAAAAAAAATTGCAATAAATGCTTTCATTTCTTTATCCTTTATTAATCCATAGTCTAAGGTAAGTTTCATATGCATTCATTTTTAAAATAAATAAATACATAAATACAATCCAGCAAAAAAAAAACAGGGACCGAGCAAACCTCTCCATGGATCAGGAGTTGCAGCTATCAGTTGTTTCCTGATTAGCTGGGCTCAGTAGAGCTAGTAATGAAACAATAGGATGACACTATAATGTTTTTTTTTTTACCCTGGTACCCATTGGCCAGCACTGGTGAGAGGGAGGGAACCCTATCATTTTTTCAGACCCCCATCTAAAGGATCGAGCTCGATGCTGAACAGGCTGGACTGTTTTATGCAATGACAGTGAGACAACTGCTTACAGTCTACTTGTTAACAGTGCTAAAACAACCCAGCCTGTTTAATCTGGTGCAAATTGTCACCAGCTTGGCGACCCCAAAGCTTTTGGAATCTATTTTATTAATAAATAGCACTGGCTAAAACGCTGTGTTTAATTATTGTAAATTGCTGGAATAAGTTTTGTTTTCTTATTTATATTTTAGCCCTTTCTGTCATGTGAGCTGCACACACAACAAGCGGTTTGAGTTATGTCGTCTGTCATAACCACATCTTTTATTTTGACTATTCAGTTGCTGTTTTCCATGTGGTTTGCCAAACCGCCACTTGATAAATGGGTTGTATTTTGTTTCAAACTATTTGATGTACAATTTTGTCTTTAATAAAATGCACAGTTTACAAACTGTACATCAAATAACAACTGATGGTTTGGTGAACCCTCAAATCTCCCCCTATGACAATGAACTTTTAGCAAAATATTTCTTCTGTGTCCAAGAAACCTACCTCAAACAGGGCATAATATTTGCCTTATATATTAAAGATTATAATATAGTACAGCTCATCTGACAGCATCAGCTACCTATTCCCATCAGAATAAGGAAAACCATTAATATACTATACAATGTAGCTATTAAGCTGGAACACATTTAATCATATCCAAACCAGCCTGGACAGTGATGAACCCATTCACATTACTCAAAGTTTATTTTCAATTTTTTTCTAATCTATAGTTTAAGAATTTATCGGTTGGTTCAGTTTGAGAACCTCTGTGAAACAATTGTGATCATCTGTAGTTCATCTGTATGGTCAATGTAATCTCTCTAATCAGATATTTTTTTTCCTTTCTTTCTCTTTTCTGTTATTATATTTATAAATAATCATTACAAATGGAAATGTGCTATTATATATGTCTATAGTGTGTTGATTTAAAGTTTTGTGGTGAACAATAAAGTAAATTCACCAACAATGATAAGAAAAGATCCAATGTAAATTCATTTTTTCAATGTCCTCTCCTGTGACTTTCATGTTTTCCATCACGTGATTTGTTCTCTGTTTATGTGGAAAGTTCCATCAGATACGGATGATACTGATATAAAATAAACAAGTATCAGATGAAGCCTGAATATCACTCTGACACCTGATTATAGATGCACTGTCCATTATACACAGCCCTCACCTGTGATACTGATACTGAACATATTTGCATTCACTGCTCAGATTTATATGAATCTCCTGCCTCGTTCTAAACATTTCACTGCAGACTTCTCATCTATAAAGTAATTATTGCTAAAGAGAATCCAGACGAGGATCATAACTTGAAAGACAATGTGGCCAGCTCTGAATCTGTCCATATTAATTATTGCAATAATCATTGGGATATCCGGGATTATCTTATGCTGTTCGATTTTCAAAGTGTACTTTGGACACTGGAAAGAGATCAGTAATCTGGGTGTTAGTGATAAAATCCAGCTTCTTTCACTGCTTACAAATGTCCTCTTCCAGATCTTCTTGACAGTTGATAGCATTTTAGGCTTCTTTGGGATACACCTGATGATGGACAAACACCTATTTCTAAATGTGTTTCTGCTACACGGTTTCCTAATTCAAATTAGTTTCTGGAACACCACCATGATCTCCATATTCTACTCTGTTAGATTGGTGAATATTTCACACCGTTTATTTATTCTTTTCAAAGCGAAATTCACGTCTTCTGTTCCTCAATTCATAATGGGATTAATGTTATTTTCATTTGTCATGAAAATGCCAATGCTATGGCCAACAAGTTTTGTTATTTTTAAAAATAACACTGTGGGTTATGTAATTACTTGGAATTCTGCTTACATGATCTTCAGTTCAGTGGTTGGATGTGCTCTGCCATTATCTATGACTTGTCTCTGTATCGGGCTTAGTGTCACAACTCTACTGAGACACATCTGGAGGATGAAGCAGAGAGAATCTCATGTAACATCTCCTCAGGTCCAGGGCCTTATCCGAGCTGTCAGGACAATGATTGGACGTTTTATACTGGACATCACTTTCTATTCTCTAACAGCTCCTATAAGTTTATCACCAATGTACCATCATGTGGACACTTTGAAACATATATATTGGTTATGTGTCCCGCTTTATCCAGCTGCTCAGATTCTGATATTAATCTTTGGAAATCCCAGGTTAAAGAGCAGATTATGTGGTCACAGCGTAACCACCTAAATATAAATCATTTACAGCTATAATAAGAATTTTTTGTTTCTGGTTTCTTGATTAGATCTGTAAATAATAACATGACTTATGATCAATGGTTTTAGACTGGGGAAATATTTTTGTGTGTGTAAAATATTAAGTTTGTTACCATTTATTAAG
This sequence comes from Mixophyes fleayi, assembly GCF_038048845.1. Taxonomy (NCBI): domain Eukaryota; kingdom Metazoa; phylum Chordata; class Amphibia; order Anura; family Limnodynastidae; genus Mixophyes; species Mixophyes fleayi. Next base: position 2,301,791 of record NC_134408.1, on the reverse strand, counting down.
AAAAATAGAAGAAACAAGAGTACAAGTAATTATGTTTTAACATCAGTTCAGTTGTTACATTTGTTATATATTACTTGTGCTTTCAACTATTGTATAATTCTGTGTAAGATAATGCAGTCACGTCTAATTCATCAGGAAGGGACTGAATGTGTTTGGAAGAAAGCTTTGTAGGAAGGTGTCTCTGAACTCCAGCTTTGAAACCACACTGCAGTAAATTGTTTAAGGTCATTAAAGTTATCTGACCGATAGTGAGGTTGAACCATTTTTAATGATACTCTTGAATGTAAAGAGTAAGAAATTGGGTTTGCTGGTTCCTCTGACCCCGCGATTCCCTTTGAAGGATCAAAAAAGCTCACTATTAATTCCTGAACCTGAATTATCCAGTCTAAATATCAAATCAATAATCAGCTCCAGTTGTCCATTGTTCAGTCCATTTCTTCCCTCACCCCATTATCTTACCTGTTTTATCTTCTTTGTCCGTGTCTTCCCCATCCGAATGGTTTTTGTTTTCTATCCACCCCCTATTTTAAAGTTATAACACAGTGCTGTGAAAAGACTTACATCAAGATGTCAGAATTGTGATTAATAACGCGCTGGTTCAGTTTGATCTACTTGATATTTCCTCTGTACACAGTAACCTTTGTTTGAAAAATTGAAATTAAAGAATTTATTTATAAAAAAAATAAAAATATACATTTCTATCCTTACTCACTAGTGTGATACATGTGTCATTATTAAAATATAATAACATATATTAGAAATCCAACCTTGTGATAAAGTCCTGTATGATGATGTCACAAGAGTAAAAGTCACAGTAAAACATTGCAGTAATATATTTTAAGGTTACATCTAAAAAACGTAATTTTGCCATTGGGAATCTGTGAGAGGGGGGCATGGTGTTTGAGGGTCTACATCTTAAAATGTATTAAGGCTATTAAACTGAAATTTGGCATGCAAATGGAGAACTCTCCACAAGTGCCGCATGTGAAATTTCAGAAAAAAAGAATAAAAAATGACAATTTAGGAACAATCTAAAGTTCAAAATCTCGATGTTTTTTTTTCCACTTCCTGTTTTGCAAAAGTCGTTGTTTTTCTGTTTTTTTTGGGGGAGCGTAACTCGGTGTACAGGGCGTTTAAAGAAATGCGGTAAGTTTTGTTAGAAGGCTATTAGGGCTGAGGAGTGCCTTTGAGGGTTCACAAGTTTGTGAAAATTACAGTTTTTTTACAATTTGGTAAAACATGCCCCATTTTAAAGATAAGGGATTTCAGAAAATTTCATAACATTGCGCATGTCAGATAGAGTCTTGTGCTGGGTGTACTGAAAATGGCTTCACTTGAGAGCACAAATATGGCTGACTGACCCTCTTGCTTAGAAATTTTCTTCTGTGAGCAGGAGAAATTAGACATATGTGCCTGGTACAAGGGGGCTGTTTGATGTTTTGGGAGTGTAGTGTTATTGGACCTGGCACCGCTCTTATTTCACAGTTTGGTGCCGGAACGGCTGTGTGACAGAGCCATTTATTAAACTTCCCACCCCTCAGTGACGTCAGTTAATTTATTCACTGCACTGAGCTGAGGGGCGGTAAATTTAAAAGTGCTCTAAGGTTTCTGCACTGATCACTGTTATCGCTCCCTCTCCTTCTCCTGCTGTCACCCTCTCCTCGTCCCAGGGACCTCACTTAATCAGCAGAGAGGCATCATTTGAAGGAGGGAGAGAGGTAGTGGAAGTGGGGAAAGGCAATACTTTCCAATCTTCTAAGTTGATATCTGTGGCTCGGTGTTTAATGAACTGTTAAACAGGAGGATTTATAACTGGTGTTTATATATGTGTGCTTCAGGCGCGGGCTGGCAGAGTTCAGCCTGGGGGGCGCCCAGGCGGCCGCATCACATGACACGCGTTGCCGCCGCTAAAAATCACCAAAATTGAATCCGGGTGGGGGCGGCCCTAACAGCAGTGAAAATGAGTGGCCCGGGGGACCGATGCCCCCCTGCCCCCCGGGCCAACCCGCCCCTGGTGTGCATCCCCACAACTCTGTCAATTTGATGCTGGGAGGGAGTTGCCGGCAGCCATCTAGAAAGCAGAACAATTGAAGTTCACAGCCGTCCTTTGACATGAAATGGAGCCGACTGATTATCTCTTAGCAGAGCAGATACACACACACACACACACGTGAGCAGGGAGATCGAGAGGGAGGGGGACTCAGGAGACGAGCAGGAAGGCTTGTAAGTGCCGTACATAAAATAAGGCAATAGCAATGACCTCAGACGCTGTCTGATGTTTAACACAAGGATGGGAAGGAGGACTGCAATTCAGTAACGAGGATGAAGTTAATTCAGAGTTTCTTTCCTGTCTGGCTGCTGAGAGCAAGCTATGATCTGCTTGCTGGTTCCTGGTGAGTCACGAGTGGGACCTGTTATTTTTCTTACTACCACGGCATAAAACTCAGGGGTGTTTAAGGCAGTGGTGTTTAAGGCAGGTTATTATATATATATATATATATATATATACATATATATATATATATATATATATATATATATATATATATATACATACACACACCTTCTAGAATTATACTTTGGCATGATGTTTTATATAAGAATATTTGATACTGGTAATGCAAATGATACAATATCTTTGACAGCAACTATAGTCTACCTGTCTCAATCTGTTAAACCATATATGGTATACTGTAAAAACGGTAATGCAGTTTAAAGTACAATGCTAATCCCTCTGTACCGAATTTGTATGTTCTGTGTTTTAAAAGAAGTTAGCATAAAATGACCCACCCATACTGCTTTATATGCCATTATCATTTTTTGTTGAAACTACAAAGGCTAGCAAATGTTCTGTGGATTCATTACCGCAAATAAGCTAATACAATTGCTTTTCTTTATGTTCTGTGATAAGAAAGCAGTTTGTTAACATGGATAACTGACAGCTTGCAGTGGTTTAATAAGACTTGAAAGCAATCAAACTTTAAATTCTCTTATCTTAGATCTTGCAACAGTTTTTCTTTCCTTGCAGCAAACGCTCAGCCATTCTAATGATCTTGACATGAAGTGTAGCAGCCATGCTGTGTTGACATATCAGGCAAGCAGGGGCCAACGACAACAAACAAAGATATTTCAATTAGAAGCTACCTTCCGGGGCCATACGTAAACATCCTATCCTTTAGAAAATATAATCTCAGCAGGAATATTTAGCTGTGGAACTTTTAAGAGCAGGGCTATTTCAAATTTCAGCTATGACATATATGTAAGAAAAAAAAATTGATATGGTATCTCCTATTCTTGTTCACAGTTGCCTTCCCCTCATAACAATCTGCCATCATTTGTGTGTGTCTCTCTCTCTCTCTATACATATATATATATATATATATATATATATATATACACACATATATATATATACACACACACACACCTCCTCCCGCTGTCATCCGCTCCCCCTCTCCTCCTACCACTGTCATCTGCTCCCCCTCTCTTCCACCCACTGTCATTCGCTCCTCCTTCCACTGTCATCTGCTCCCCCTCCTCCCACTATATTCCACTCCCCCTCCTCCCGCTGTAATTCGCTCCCCCTCTCCTCCTCCTCCTGCTGTCATCCGCTCCCCCTCTCCTCCTCCTCCCGCTGTCATCCGCTCCCCCTCTCCTCCTCCTCCCGCTGTCATCCGTTCCCTCCTCCTCCTCCTCCTCCCGCTGTTATCCGTACCCTCCTCCTCCTCCTCCCGCTGTCATCCGTTCCCTCCTCCTCCTCCTCCCGCTGTCATCCGTTCCCTCCTCCTCCTCCTCCCGCTGTCATCCGCTCCTTCTCTTAGCTGGAGTTGCAGTGTCAGTGAGCAGCAAGAGCAGCTGAAGCATAAGCTAAGGGAGCTGCCTTTTCTTCTGAGGAGCGGCCTGACTCTGCAGAGAAGGAGTTCTGTCTATGGACCCTCTCTATTAGAGACTGAGGAGACGGCTTCTGCAACGGCCAAGAATGTAAGTAACCTCTATTTGCATCAAGACACACATGGGTGCGCTCTCCAAATGCCTGACAACTGCAGTCTGACTGTACTTGGTTTATACACACTAGAAGCAACATGCCTGTGCACTCAATTCATGTACACGAGAAGCAACATGAGCGTGCACTCAGCTCATGTACACTAGAAGTAACATGACCGTGCACTCAGCTCATGTACACGAGAAGCAACATGCCTGTGCACTCAGCTTATGTACACTAGAAGCAACATGCCTGTGCACTCAGCTTATGTACACTAGAAGCAACATGTCTGTGCACTCAGCTCATGTACACTAGAAGCAACATGCCCATGCACTCAGCTCATGTACACTAGAAGCAACATGCCTATGCACTCAGATCATGTACACTAGAAGCAACATGCCTGTGCACTCAGCTCATGTACACTAGAAGTAACATGCCCGTGCGCTCAGCTCATGTATACTAGAAGCAACATGCCTGTGCACTCAGCTCATGTACACTAGAAGTAACATGCCCGTGCACTCAGCTCATGTACACTAGAAGCAACATGTCCGTGCACTCATCTCATGTACACTAGAAGTAACATGTCTGTGCACTCAGCCCATGTACACTAGAAGCAACATGAGCGTGCACTCAGCTCATGTACACTAGAAGCAACATGCCTGTGCACTCAGCTCATGTACATTAGAAGCAACATGTCCGTGCACTCAGCTCATGTACTCTAGGGTCAGCCTCTCAGTGCACCTGGTTTGTTTACATGAGAGGCAACATCTCAGGGCACCCGGTTGGTTTACACTAGGGGCAACATCTCGGGGCACCTGGTTTGTTTACATGAGAGGCAACATCTCAGGGCAGTATGACACTACAACCAATTTAGTTTAACTAGCGATGTGCCATCATGCCCAGTTCTCTTATAGTAGCAGAGTGTCACTCTGCCAAATTCACTTACACTGACATTGTGTCTCTGGGACCAATCCATTAACCACAGGTGCCAGTGTTTCCAACCCGTTACTCTTCAACCATACCTTGCTATAGACTCTGTATAACTATGTCACTACACATACACCATTGTCTTTCCACAATTTCTTATGTCATTTCTCCCAACCATTCACGGATAAATGGCCACAGGTAGATCTACTTTTGCATGTCTCGCAAATAATTACTATATTGTCCTTTACTAATTGCACAATACTAAACAACCACTGCATGCCAGAACATACATACATACATACATACATACATACATACATACATACATATATGCTACACCCCACCACTGCCTGCCAGAACATACATACATGCTGCACCACACCACTGCCTCCCACAACATACATATATACATGCTGCACTGCCAACCACAACATACATACTGCATGGCAGCACTTCCTGATAACATAGATATTGAACCCCACCACTGCCTGCCAGCTCATACATACATGCTGCACGCCACCACTGCCTGCCAGCTCATACATACATTTTGCACCCCACCACTGCCTGCCAGCTCATACATACATGCTGCACCCCACCACTGCCTGCCAGCTCATACATACATTTTGCACCCCACCACTGACTGCCAGCTCATACATACATGCTGCAACCCACCATTGCCTGCCAGAACATACACGCTGCACCCCATCACTGCCTGCCAGAACAAACATACATGCATGTTGCATCCCATCACTGCCTGCTAGAATATACATACATACATACACAGGCCTGGCTAACCCATGGTTCTCCAGGTGCTTGGTCAGAAGATATCCAGCCGATAGGTGGCAGGGCAGGCTAAGTCTTCTAGATTCACAACACATGGAGAGCCACGGGTTAGCCTGGTAAAGCACATAAGATATGTTTCTGGGTATACAGGCTAGAATGTGAGAGAAAAGTTTGTGGGCATATGGGATGGCACATAGCACAAAATTTGTTGGGTATATTTAGTAACATGGAAAGAAAAAGTGGCAAGAATGGGGTGCCATGTGAGAGAGACTGGTACATAGAAGGTGACTTGTTAAAAAAGCTGGTGCAGTTGGTGATGACATGTGGGGTATGTGGGAGAGAGACATGCACTGGAAGTAGAGGGTGCTATGTTTAGAGAAAATTAGAGGAAAAATTACTTTTCTAATGGAAAAGTTTCCAACAGATGTGGTAGAGTAGAGGTTAGTATTGGGTCGGAATGGGACACCGGGGAACCGGGCTATCCCCCGGTAGGCCCCGACCCTGACCACTCCCCTCTTCATTGGTGGGGGGAGCGTAAAAGTTAAAAAAAAAAAAAGAACACTCACTTAACCATGGCGCTCACCGACTCCCCCTCTGCTCCGTTTGCACTGAATGTCGGGCGTTGGAATGTCGGACATTCAGTGAGGAGCGCCACACAGAGTAGTCGGGAAGAAGACAGAAGAGAAGAGGAGAAGAAAGAAGCAGATAGAAAAGGTAAGTGAAGGAACGGAAGCAAGGGGGGAGAACGGCAGAGAGTGAAAATAGGGAGAACGGCAGAGTGTGAAAGGGGGGCCAGGAGAAAGGGGGGGCAAAAGCAGCATGGAGGGAGCAGTGTGATCATAAGGAGGCACAGCATGGTGATGAAGGGGCACAGTAATGTGTGTGTGATGGCACAGTGAACTAGTAGCAATGTAATGTGTGTGTGTGGTAGGTGGTGGCTAAATAATGGGTGCTATTTTGCTTGTAGGATGAAGGTGGAGTAATTTAATTTTATAGTGGGGACTATTTAAGTTGGGGTGGTTTGGGGGCTTTTAATTGAATGTGGGGCTGAGATTGAGGAGCATAAGGTATATTTATTAAATGCGAATATGAATTATTTAATGGCAGTGACGGTTGCGGGAAATAGGTATATTTATTATACGTAAATGCGATAAATTTTTTGCAGGGGCTGTCTGGAGGGAGGCAAATAGGTTTATTAAATGGGAATACTAGTACTTTAATGTTGAGGCTGGCGGAAGGCCTAAGCATTAATTGTAGGTCCTATTGATTTAACCCTGGGACTGATTGGAATTTTCTAAATGTACCCATTATTTTTTCCAAATAGGGCCCTCAACATTCCAGGATCCAGACCAGCCGCAACTAAAGAAACCAGCAGCCACAGATGATAAAAGTGACAGGTAGGACAATCTGTCAAATATTCTGAGTCTAGTGCAGGTTTGGCTAACCTGTGGCACTCCACATGTTGTTAAACTACAAGTCCCAGAATACCCTTCCAGAAATAAGCTGCTATATATTGGCAAAGCATGCTGGGGCATGTAGTTTCAGAACACCTGGAGTGTCACAGGTTAGCCAAGCCTGGTTTAGTGGGACAATAGCGATTTTTGGAGACTGTTTTGCCCAATCTAAACGGCAGGTCAAGACTATGTACTGTTAATAAATACACTGCATTCTTTATATACTATACTATGGTGCTAGCTGTCCTTTGTGGGCTGACCACTTCCCTCTCTAGTGACTGGTCTCGCATCAATGATGGCTGGCCACACCCCCTCTGGTGGGCCCCTAGCGTTGCAGTTCCCCGGTGGTACCTTCTTACCTCAGTCCGACACTGGGTTAGTATAATAGAGTAATTTAAACACTCTTGCTTATTAGGGATTAAAAATATAGTGGAAACTAAATGGGCCAAGTGATTCTTATCTGCCATTAAATTTTGTGTTCATGTTTCTGAATTTGATATCATAAATATTTTAACTTTACAAAAAGCTATGAAATTCCATAGACAAAAAACCTTAATGTTTAACATGTCGATTAAGGTTTGTACACTTACACACCATCTAAAACATAAAAAAAACTATTGAAACTCTTTTACTCAAACTCCAAAAAGCAATGAAATTACGACGATTGAGGCAGAAGCCTTAATGGACGTGTTACTTGCGCAATACAGACATGGTATGTCATCACATCCTGTGGTTAGCTGCAGATTCAGCACTATCATGTAGTGAGATTGCTGTCACTCACACAATACAGACATGGTGTCATCACATCCTGTGGTTAGCTGCAGATTCAGCACTATCATGTAGTGAGATTACTGTCACTCACATAATACAGACATGGTATGTCATCACATCCTGTGGTTAGCTGCAGATTCAGCACTATCATGGAGTGAGATTGCTGTCACTCACACAATATAGACATGGTATATCGTCACATCCTGTGGTTAGCTGCAGATTCAGCACTATCATGTAGTGAGATTACTGTCACTCACATAATACAGACATGGTATGTCATCACATCCTGTGGTTAGCTGCAGATTCAGCACTATCATGGAGTCAGATTGTTGTCACTCACACAATACAGACATGGTATGTCATCACATCCTGTGGTTAGCTGCAGATTCAGCACTATCATGTAGTGAGATTACTGTCACTCACATAATACAGACATGGTATGTCATCACATCCTGTGGTTAGCTGCAGATTCAGCACTATCATGGAGTGAGATTGCTGTCACTCACACAATACAGACATGGTATGTCATCACATCCTGTGGTTATCTGCAGATTCAGCACTTTCATGTAGTGAGATTACTGTCACTCACATAATACAGACATGGTATGTCATCACATCCTGTGGTTAGCTGCAGAGTCAGCACTATCATGGAGTCAGATTGCTGTCACTCACACAATACAGACATGGTATGTCATCACATCCTGTGGTTAGCTGCAGATTCAGCACTATCATGGAGTGAGATTGCTGTCACTCATACAATACAGACATGGTATGTCATCACATCCTGTGGTTAGCTGCAGATTCAGCACTATCATGTAGTGAGATTACTGTCACTCACATAATACAGACATGGTATGTCATCACATCCTGTGGTTAGCTGCAGATTCAGCACTATCATGGAGTGAGATTACTGTCACTCACATAATATAGACATGGTATGTCATCACATCCTGTGGTTATCTGCAGATTCAGCACTATCATGGAGTCAGATTGCTGTCACTCACACAATACAGACATGGTATGTCATCACATCCTGTGGTTAGCTGCAGATTCAGCACTATCATGGAGTGAGATTGCTGTCACTCATACAATACAGACATGGTATGTCATCACATCCTGTGGTTATCTGCAGATTCAGCACTTTCATGTAGTGAGATTACTGTCACTCACATAATACAGACATGGTATGTCATCACATCCTGTGGTTAGCTGCAGATTCAGCACTATCATGTAGTGAGATTACTGTCACTCACATAATACAGACATGGTATGTCATCACATCCTGTGGTTATCTGCAGATTCAGCACTTTCATGAAGTGAGATTACTGTCACTCACACAATACAGACATGGTATGTCATCACATCCTGCGGTTAGCTGCAGATTCAGCACTATCATGGAGTCAGATTACTGTCACTCACACAATATAGACATGGTATGTCATCACATCCTGTGGTTAGCTGCAGATTCAGCACTATCATGTAGTGAGATTACTGTCACTCACATAATACAGACATGGTATGTCATCACATCCTGTGGTTATTTGCAGATTCAGCACTTTCATGTAGTGAGATTACTGTCACTCACATAATACAGACATGGTATGTCATCACATCCTGCGGTTAGCTGCAGATTCAGCACTATCATGGAGTCAGATTGCTGTCACTCACACAATACAGACATGGTATGTCATCACATCCTGCGGTTAGCTGCAGATTCAGCACTATCATGTAGTGAGATTGCTGTCACTCACACAATACAGACATGGTATGTCATCACATCCTGCGGTTAGCTGCAGATTCAGCACTATCATGTAGTGAGATTGCTGTCACTCACACAATACAGACATGGTATGTCATCACATCCTGTGGTTAGCTGCAGATTCAGCACTATCATGTATTCAGATTGCTGTCACTCACACAATACAGACATGGTATGTGATCACATCCTGTGGTTAGCTGCAGATTCAGCACTATCATGTAGTGTGATTGCTGTCACTCACAAAATTTTTATAAATGTAAAGCTTCACGGCTATCTCTACCCAGGGGTTTAAAATCACACAATATCGCAGTTTAGCGGATGCTATAATAGCATGCAATGAAGCACCCTGATAGTATATAGCCATAAGAACTTTGCATTATACATGCCATAGACTACCTATATGTAACAATGAAATTATACATTTATGTATGGTATACTGTAGTTGCATATTCAAAGGTATATAAGCCTCATAGGGCCTGATTCATTTCTAAATGCAAAACAAATTTAACGTGAGTTTTCTAAAAAACACACAATCATTGGGCATATGCCCGTCCGTAGTCAAGAAGGAGCAGATCTAGAGATAAATCTGTTTATGAATACAGGTCTAGGTCCACCCTCCTCTAATAGACAAGAAACCACAAGATACGTCCAATACATATGAGGAATGCCAAGTCACAAAAGAGCGCATAGAAGAAAAACTTTTCAAGTAATGTTACCTGTTAATAAAATAGACATTAATGTCACATTAAAAAGTAAATAAATGTTTTTTTTTGTTTTGTTTATATGAAAGATAATTATTAGGATATTATGAATGTCTACTGTACATGAAACAAATTCTTACAGTTGCTCCTGAATGCAAACACATGTTCTAGCTGTATACACAGCCGTCATCACTAGTAATCGGCACTTACACCAGACCTGTAGCTGGTGCAACTGATACGACAGAAAATCACGTACCTCTGAGATGACCAGAGCTTGAACCAGACGCTGCTGCCTGCGCTCCAGCTTGGCTCACCCTTACTATACATTGGTTACTCCCCTGAAATCATAGGTTGTCGTAAGTGCCCTTACTACAGCCTATGATGAATGAATTGGAAGTTGCTGCACTCTCTGTCGTATTGTGTGGTTCTAAATATGTGCAAAGTAATTGTATCATAATGTGCAACAAATCGCCATTTAAGCTCCACTGAATCAAAAAATCTACATTTATATATGAAATTCTACAACTCATAAAAGTGAATATAATGGGGAAAACAACTTATGAATGTTTCAATGTTGTGAAAAAAAAGACATAAAGGGCAATCACAAATCATGGAGATTAATGATTTCTTTGAGGCTATCTGGATGCCCTCAGATTATACATACAAACATCCTCTTTTTGGTATAGTGTTTGTAATAATCGCTACTTCTATTGATAATTTTATACTTGTGTTTGAAAACAGAAAACAGTAAACTATTAACAAAGCAGCCTGTACAGCGTAAGGCTCGGTCCTCTAGAGGTGTCTGAAAGAACGATCAGGCCTGTTCATCTAGAGTGTAGCAGCCCAATGCAGAGTAAAACCAAACCCTACTAGTACCCCTGGCCATTGGATGCCAGGGAGAAAAAAATGTACTTTTACAGTTTCAACATATTGTAGCACTACAAGTGCCATCATGCACTGACAACCCATGACTATTATTACAAGCTAGCAGTTGAAGAACTGAAAGCACCTGCATGGGCATTAGTACAAGTGCATACTTACATGTGTATTGTCACAGCGATGTCTAAAAAAGGGGCCCCAATAAAACTAAAAAAGGTCACCAATACAATAAAACGTGCCCCACCCCCATGAAGTAAACACGTCTCTTAATAAATATTTAAAATTTTATTTATCTCTTGTTCATTCATAGTATGAAAGGGAAGTTTCTTGTCCATTAATTTTTAAAATAAATAGATAAATAAATTATTATTATTATTATTATCCTTTATTTGTTAGGCGCTACAAGGTATCTGCAGCGCCGTACATAGTACAAACAGTAAACCATACAGGGTGGAAGAGTACAGCACAGTAAACACAAAGTACCAAAGCTTCAGAAGCTCCATGCAGACAAATGGAGTAAATATGGAGCAGAAGAATGGGTATGGAGACAGGAGGGGAGAGGGGCCCTGCTCATTCGAGCTTACATCGTAAAGGAGGTTGGATGAAACAGACACGATAGGGAGGCAGTGATGTAAGGGGGAGAGAAAAGGGGACCAGGGGAGAGAGGGGAGAATGAGCAGAGGAGATGAGAGGCTAGGTGGAAGGTTGGTAGGCTTTGAGGAACAGGTGAGTTTTGAGTGCTCATTTGAAGTAGCACAGATTGGGAGTGAGACGGATGGAGCGAGGGAGGTCATTCCAGTGCAGGGGGGCAGCATGGGAGAAGTCTTGGATTCTGGAGTGGGAAGAGGTATTAAAGTGGAGGAGAGGCGACAGTCAATTGCAGAGAGTAGGGAGCGGGCGGGAGTGTGAATGGTGAGGAGGTTAGAGATATAGGGGGCAGTAAACTTGGAGAGAGCTTTGTAGATGGTGGCAAGGGGCCTGATTCATCAAGGTATGCAAACGCATATGCATCTGTGTTTCATACTTTGAGTGACGCAAACCGTTATTTGCGTATGACTTTGAGATTGAGTTGACTTTGAGTGCCGTATCTGCTCTGTTTGCGCTGCATATGTGGTGTTTTACGTAGCTCAAGTCCCGTTTAGCAGATGCGTATGCATTTGCGTACCTTGATGAATCAGGCCCAAGGAGTTTAAAGTTTCTGTAGGGGAAAAGGAGCCAGTGCAAGGCATGGCAGAGAGGGAAGGCAGAGGAGGAGCAGCGAGGGAGAAAGATGAGTCTAACAGTCACATTGAGTACAGAGCGGAGTGGGGCAAGATGGGAGGGGGAAAGCCAGTGAGGAGAAGGTTGCAGTAGTCAAGGCGGGAGATGATAAGTGCATGGATGATGGTTTTGGTGGCATCTTGTGAGAGGAAGGGTCGGATGTTGGCGATGTTGCGCAGTTGGAAGCGACATGCTTGTGCAAGGGATTGGACATGGGGGGCAAAAGAGAGAGAGGAGTCGAGGGTGACAGCCAGGCACCGGAGTTGGGTGACAGAGGAGATGGTTGTGTTATTAACAACGATAGAGAGATTGTGGTGGGAGGGGAGTCTGGAGGAAGGAAGACAATGAGTTCAGTTTTAGAGATGTTAATTTTGAGAAAGAGTGAGGACATCCAGGAGGAGTGGCAGTCAGATACACGAGAGAGGAGGGTGGAGGAGAGATCAGGAGAAGAGATGTAGAGTTGAATGTCGTCAGCATAAAGGTGGTACTGAAGACCAAAGGAGGAGATGAGCGCACCGAGGGAGGAAGTGTAGAGCGAAAAGAGAAGAGGGCCAAGGACAGAGCCCTTGGGGACTCCAACCGGGAGGGGGAGGGGGTGGAGGAGGAGCCAGACATGGAGACAGAGAAGGTCAAAGTCAGCGGAAAGGTCAAGGAGGATGAGTAAGGAGAAGTGATCCCTGGATTTGGCTGTTAGGAGGTCATTGGTCACTTTGGCCAGGGTAGTTTCAGTGGAGTAGAGTGGGCGGTAACCAGATTGGAGAGGGTCGAGGAGGGAGTTGTCTGAGAGGTATCTTGTGAAATGACAGCAGACTAACCGCTCCAGTAGTTTGGAGGCGTAGGGGAGTAGTGAGTTGGGGCGGTAATTGGCGACATAGGTGGGGTCAAGATTGGGTTTTTTGAGGATAGGAGAGATACGAGCGTGTTTGAATAAGGAGGGAACAACACCAGTGGAGAGTGATAGGTTAAAGAGGTGTGCCAGGTAGGAGCAGGCAGTGGGAAAGAGAGAGCGAAGGAGGTTAGAGGGGATGGGATCAAGAGGACAGGTGGAGGGTGGAGAGGAAAGAATAAGGAAGTAAACTTCTTTGCCCGATGTGGGGCAGAAGGAGCACCAGAGTTGTTTGTTAGAGGGGGGTGGAGCGATAAGGGCAGTGTGAGAGGTGTAAGAGGAGGAGACGTTAAGTCTGATGGTATCGATTTTGGAAGATAAAAAAGTGGCGAAGTCAGTAGCGGAGAGGGAAGGTGGGACCGGAGAAGGGGGGCCGAGAAAGGAGGGAGTTGAAGGTGACAAAAAGATGCCGGGGATTGGAGGACTGAGAGGAAATGAGGGACTTAAAGAAGGTTTGCTTAGCAAGGGAGAGGGGAGAGCAGAATGAGGAGAGGATAAATTTAAAGTGAAGGAAGACGGCCAGGGAACGAGATTTCCTCCAGAGGCGTTCCGCAGTGTGAGAGCACCTTTGGAGGAAGCGGGTGAGTTTGGAGTGCTAAGGTTGGCGAATAAGACAGCGTCAGCGGGTGTGAGAGGCAGGGGCGACAGCGTCCAGGGATCGCTTCAAGGTTACGTCTGGTGAGGGTGGCTTTGGGCGGGGGAGGAGCAGGGGAGGAGGACAGAGTGAAAGATAGGCGATGGTGGTCCGAGAGTGGAAAGGTAGAGTTGGAGAAATCAGAGAGATCACAGTGATGAGAGAAGACAAGGTCGAGGGTGAGGCCTAAGGAGGAGAAGAGGGAGAGAAGTTTGATGGTGGCAGGGTCTGAGCAGTTGTCAATGGGGATGTTGAAGTTGCCGACTATGATGGAGGGAAGGTCGAAAGAAAGGTAGTGGGGGAGCCAGGCAGCGAAATTGTCCAGGAAAAGGAAGGTAGGGCCAGGGGGGCAGTAGATGACGGAGACATGGAGGTGGACAGGGGAGAATAGACGGATGGAGTGAACTTCAAAGGAGAAAAAAGAGAGGGAAGGTACAGTGGGAATGACCCAAAAAGTACAGCAGAGGGACAGGAGGAGGCCCACGCCACCTCCTAGACGATTGTCCGGTCTGGTGGAGTGGGTGAATTAGAGGCCTCCATAGGAGAGCGTGGAGGGTGAGTTGGTGTCAGAGGGAGTGAGCCAGGTTTCAGTGATGGCAAGAAGGTTAAGAGAGTTGGAGATGAAGAGGTCGTGGATGGAGGTCAGTTTGTTACGGATGGACCTTGAGTTCCAGAGGGTGCAGGAGAAAGGGAGGGAAGGAAGGGGGGAGATGTAGATAAGATTGTCGGGGATGATGGAGTGAGGGGGGTGAGAGTTGGACCGGTGAAGGAGGCTGGGGGAGAGGTTGATGGAGCGAGAGGGAGAGATGGGACCATGAGAGAGGGACTGGTGGAGGTGGCCTGGGGAGAGGATGGGTATGGGAAAGGAGCGGGGTGGCATAGTGAGAGATGCGAGAGAGGAGTGAGAGAGATAGGCAGCAGAGATAGGAGGAGAAAATTGAGCCTAGTCAAATAAGGACTGACAGAGCCAAGAAAGTCAGAAGTGGGACTGTACAGGATAGAGGGACAGAGTAAAACGGGAGGGTAGAATCAAAACAATATGAACGATGCAAGGTGGGGAAGGGCAGGGGCAATGCAAAGCGGACAATGTAAGTCGAGGAGAATAAAATAACAATCAACAATGCAAACAATGTGTGGTGGAGAACAATAAAATAAAGTAAAGGTGGAAAAGATAAATTCAATTAAGTTAAAGAAGACAAATTGAAATGGTGGTAAGTTGAGATGGGGGTACAGAGAGCCCAGTGATGGGGCTACAGAAAGCCCAAACCGGGAGAGACTGAAGGATAACTCAGGAACGGGGAGTCCAGGAGGATACTAGGTAATCACAGGAGCAGTCTGAGGGGTCCAGTGGTAAGGAGGGAGCAGAGTTCCAGAGGGTCGAGACGGTTCCAGAGTTACAGAGGGTCGAGACTCTTTAGATCAGAGTTCAGTCCTGGAAGGCAAATGGGCAGGTGGGTCCAGGGGTCAGGAGTTTAGCTAAGACTGGTGGGACAGCACTGGGGATCCAGAGGCAGCCTGAGATGGAGGGCTGTGCAAAGGAGCCATGGAGGCTTCAGGGAACCAGCACAGGGGCGCCAACGTGGAGTGATAGCAGGCGGGAGAGGGAAACACAAGGGATCGAAGGGCTAACTAGAATACCCGCAGAAGGCAGGGGTCCGGATAAATAAATAATAAATAAATAAATAAAATCAAGCAGAAAAACCCGAGAAGCGAGCGGACCGGCATGCTCCATGGGTGGCTTTTATGTTATTTTATTTTATTTATTTTATAAAAAACATTATTTATGGTTTATAGTTTTCCCATTGGGGCTATGACAGACCATGAGAAGAAAAAACATTTATACAAGTATTTATTGGGGCAACGTTTTTACTTTATTGGGGACATTGTTTATTCTATCGGGGTTCAGGTTTCTGGACATTATTGTTGGACTAAAAGTACACTTGTGCCCTTAATAATGCTGGCACTTGCAGTTCTATAATCACCAGCATATAATAACAGTTAAGGGCTGTCAGTGCATGCTGGCACTAGTAATGCTACAATAGGATGACACTCTGTATTTTTTTTTACCATGGTACCCATTGACCAGCAATAGTGAGAGTAAGGGGAATAACAGGATTTATACTTACGATAAATCTTTTTATCTGAGTCCATCTGGGGGATACTCCTTAACCATGGGGTTGAGTCGGGGGAGGAGTCTGGCACCCAAAGAGTTAACTTTTTTCAGCTGACAGCATATCACCCCCGCCAATTCCCCACATACCTCAGTTTGATTACCAAAGCCCTTAGGATGATAGGCCAATCAACCAAGACACACCACTCAACAGAGGGGGGAGTGGAGATAAAAGAAAACAACGAAACGACGGGGGGGATTGGAGTGTCCCCCAGATGGACTCAGAGAAAAAGATTTATCGTAAGTATAAATCCGTTTTCTCTTACATCCATCTGGGGGACACTCCTTAACCATGGGGACTTACAAAAGCAATCCCTCTGAAGGGTGGGACCGCTCTGATCTCCCTGCACGCAGAACACTACGGCCAATGGAGGCGTCCCCAGACGCAAATATATTAAATTGGTAGAATTTCGTAAAGGTATGGACCGAGAACCAGGTGGCTGCCCTGCACAGCTGGTCCGCCGTGGCTCCATTACAAGCCGCCCAAGACGCCCCAACCGACCGGGTAGAATGGGTAACAATACGCTTCGGCACAGGGAGATTAATACGAATATAAGCCTCCCTGATAGTCAGGGTAAGCCATCTGGCAATAGTTTGCTTAGATGCTGGTCATCCCCGTTTGGAAAAGTCAAACAACACAAATAGAGAATCTCTCTTACAAATCTTTGCAGATCCCTTAACATATATACGTAATGCCCTCACTACGTCCAAATATTTATTTGTCTTTGTTCCAGGAGTCTGAGGCTTCTCTCTGAATACTGGAACAACTATATCCTGATTAATATGAAAACCTGAGACCACCTTAGGGAGAAAGGACGGAACAGTCCTTAAAACTACTCTATCCTCATGAAAAATCAGATAAGGTTCCTTGCAGGATAAAGCTCCCAGCTCCGAGACCCTTCTGGCCGAGGCGATAGCAAGCAGGAAGACTGTCTTCCATGTCAAGAACCGCCACTCTGCTGAGAGTAGAGGTTCAAAAGGAGGCTCCTGCAACATGCTAAGGACCAGATTAAGATCCCAAGGCTCCACAGGATGCACGTAGGGCGGCTGGATGTGAAGCACTCCCTGTAAAAAGGTCTTAACATCCGGAAGCTCCGCCAGCCGTCTGTGGAAATACACTGACAAAGCAGATACCTGAACTTTTAAGGTTCCTAGTTTAAGCCCCGCCTCTAAACCACACTGTAAGAAGGCGAGAAATCTAGCCAGACTAAAGGTTTTAGAATTGTAAGACTTCTTCTTACACCACCCTATATATATACGCCAAATATGGTGGTAAATTCTGGCTGAAACTGGCTTCCTGGCATTCAGGAGAGTGCCTATCACACCCCCTGAGTACCCTCTCGCTCTCCACAGACTGGATTCTAAGGCCCTGCCATTAAACACATCTGGTTCAGCCTCTGATGCAAGAACTGTCCCAGGGTCAGACGATCTCTTCACAGCCTTACTGGCAGTACCAGAAAGACTGGACGATCCTCCGGACTGACTCTCCACGGGACCCTGTAGGGCAGGTTTTACCTGCAGCCCCAAGGCCTTGCTAGGACGTCCCCTACCAGTGGATCCCTTGTTCTTGCACAGAACTCTGGGGCTTTCCTGTCTTTTGTTCGGTTTTTGTCCAGCAACCACCAGCTGAGGACCTACCTCCTCCACTGGTACCTCGAACACAGGAATGCTCCTCTGGGGTGGAACCCTGCACAGGGTAAGGTCGTGAAAGATGTCACCATCTTTCCCAGCAGCTTCAAAGACCTGGCTACTGACAGCCTCTTGTCTGACAGGATCCTGCCTGTCCACTCCATCTAGGACCTCAACTTGTCCTGTGGAGACAGCCTTCTGCTGCGTACTAAGTCCCTCACTAGTCTCAAGAAACTCATTCTTAGACAAGGGATTCTCTGTGACCCCTTCAGATTCTAGAATTTCGGTCATAGACTGAACAACCTGTCTAGCCTTAGCACCCCGAATGGGTGTGACTAAAACCTTTTCCCTTACTGGAAATTCTAAGCATGTATAGCTTCGTTTGAATGAAGCAAATCAACAGCCCTGAGCTCTTTCTGATTTGACAGAAGCCAGCGAGGTAATTTTTTCCAAAACCTGAGGTGAGCTGGTCCCATGAATTCTATCACGATATTCTGGACCTACTCGTCTACCGAGGACCCTGTCTGCTGCTGGGCAAACCCAAGCAGCCGTCCTCCCACCCCACCCTCTGGAACCAGAGGTGGGTGGTAGTCATGCTGCTGGTCTATCCGGCAGCTTGGCGGAAGAAGCTCTCCGCGCCGCAGGGGCAAAGGATGACCTTCCCCTACGGGACTGTTTCCTGGATTCCACGGCCCCTGGATTGGTAGTCTGGCCTCTGCCAGACCCGCCCCCGTAAGGAGGCTGTCTGAAAGAACTAAACCTAGGCCTAGTCCTAGGTCTTGGAGTATTTACAGGCAAGGTCTTCTTGCACCCTGAAGCCTGTAAAATCCAAAAGTCTAATTCTGGTCCAAATAGCATCCCACCCGTATACGGGATGGATTCTAATGATCTTTTAGACTCTGAATCCGCATTCCAAGCCCTTAACCATAACGCCCTTCTAGCTACTACAGCTGTAGCTGAATTAGATGAAGCTATGGAGGCCGAATTATGGGCCGCTTCATATACATAGCCTGCTGCCTCCCTTAGCTGCATGGCCAGAGGCAGTAAATCTGAATCCTGCAAGGCAGACTCTAACTGCCCTGCCCAGACTTCCATGGCCCTAGCTACCCAGGTAGAGGACAATGCTGGCCTGAGGCTAATACCGGCGGCCGAGAAGATCGACTTCAGCAGGGATTCTAATTTCTTGTCAATCGCGTCCTGTAAGGTAGCTGACCCGGTTACAGGTAGTGTAGTCTGACGAACCAATCTCGCCACAGGTGCATCCACCTTTGCCACCTGTTCCCAACGGGTCATATCCTCCTCCTGAAGGGGATACAATACGCCAAACTTCCTTGGCATAGAGAACCTTTTATCTGGATATTTCCAAGAGGCCTCCACAATATCCCTCAACTCAGCTGAGGGACGGAACCTGACCACCTGCTTAGAAGCCTTCTTAAAGAGGGAGCGGTCCAAGGACTTCGTCTCCTCTACTTCAGCAAACCCCAGGGTCTGACGAACTGCTCTTACCAGATCGTCCATACCATGGTGCCTAGAGTTTCCTTCTGACTCTATAATGGACACATCTGAATCATCCAACAATTCTCCCTCCTCCTCTGAGGAACTCTCAGAGTCTGACACTGACCACAGCGCTTTAGCTGTTTGTCTACGTCTTTTAATACTACGCTTGTGTCTGGGGTTCTCCAGTAGATGGGTAAGCCGGTCCAGGCCTTTAGCCACCGCTGACCAACCCACCTCTCCTATCTGGGAAACCCCCGGGAGGGCTTGGGAGGGAAATAAACCGACCCCTGGGGAAAATGACTCATCTTTCATTCCTACTGTTATACCCTGAGAAACCACCTGATGTAGATGGGATCTCAACTGGTTTAGATAACAGATTTACAAGGGTATTAACTCCCTGTGTTAAGGCAGCCGCCCACTCAGGAGGATCTACCGTTATGGTGGAGGTGTCTATAGGCTGTTTCACAGGAGCCACAGTGCAGGCCACACAGAGCCCCCCTGATCCAACCGTTCACTTGTTAATTTAACATTACATTTTGAACAGACACTATGTTTGGTACGTGTTGTTTTGCTTTTATCTGCCATCACAAGATAAGAAAAACTGAATCACGTTTCAAAATTTACAAACACTTCTCCAAATTATCAGAAAATACAGATTAGGTTATATTAACATATCATAGTATTTCTGATTTAAATAAGACAGGCTTGGAGAACTTTATAGTTTTCTCATAAACAACAGTTCTCTCAACACATCATTGTCTTATAATATACATGTTTACACATGCACACACATACACACAGAAGAAATAAAAGTGATACTCAGCGGGGAAGATATGTGTCAACAGTGCATTTCTCTTCAAATAACTGCTGCAACTGTCCTCCTTTTGAAGCTTGGTGCCAAAAAGGGATCTTCCACGTGCTCACTCAGCAGGGGGGGGAAGCGGTGTTCCTCAAACACATCTTCCACGTGCTCACTCAGCAGGGGGGGGAAGCGGTGTTCCTCAAACACATTCCCCTTCCACTGGCTCTCCTTCTGTGTTATTTACTTTAACAGCATTTTGCCCTTTCTCTTATATTAGGGGAAAACCTGTTAGAATGTGTTCCCCGCTAGCGCTATCAATAGCGCGCCATCCTCAAGAATTCACTGCCATCCCCATGGGAGGAGGAACTTGGTATACTCCAGCTGGCTTCTGGGGAACCTTAGCAGTAAAGGCGCTTTCTGCCTAATGGCAGCGCCCGTCCTGCATCAGTGGGGAGAGTCTGTTGCCAACTGCTTCCCGCTGTGAGAAGAGTTTCATCCTCTCTGTCAGCGGGGCCGCCCCCCCCCCCCCCCCCCCCCCCCCCCCCCCCCCCCCCCCCCGACAGGTGCTTCTCCCACGAGTCAGCTCCGTTGTGCACGGAGCCTCTCGCTGCTATCAAAAGAAAAAAACTGCAAAAGAAAAGGATGAAACCTATTACCAGTGAACCCTGTTCACTGTCTCTCTTGGATCTCTGCAGGTGCGACCTTCTTCCAAGGGCACCCAATTCAATCTGAGGTATGTAGGGAATTGGCGGGGGTGATATGCTGTCAGCTGAAAAAAGTTAACTCTTTGGGTGCCAGACTCCTCCCCCCCGACTCAACCCCATGGTTAAGGAGTGTCCCCCAGATGGATGTAAGAGAAATATAATTTTTCCAGACCGAGGACCGAGCTTGATGCTGAAGAGACTGGACTGTTTTATGCAATGACAGTGAGACAACTGCTTACAGTCTACTTGTTAACAGTGCAAAAACAACCCAGCCTGTTTAATCGGGTGCAATTTGCATCCAGTAGGGGGACAGCAAAGCTTTTGGATGCTGCTTTAGTGGTAAACAGCACTGGCTACATAACACTGTGCTCATTCACTTATTGTAAATGGCTGGACTATGTTTTGTTCTCTTATTTTTGTTTATCCCTTTCTGACAAGTGAGCTACTCACACAACAAGCGGTTTGGGCTATCTCACTGTTAACCACATCTTTTATTTTGACTATTCAGCAGCAGATTGTCATGTGGTTGTCAAAACGTTATTAATAGGCTGTCGTTTGTTTCAAATTATTTAATGTACAGTTTTGGCTTTAGTAATTTGCACGGTTTAAAAACTGCGCGAAAACTAACGGTTTGATGAACCCTCACTTTAGTCAATATCCCACTATGTCAATAAAATTTTCTCAAAATATTTCTTCTGTGTAAAAGGAACCTAATTCTAAGAGGATGTATTGTTCACCTTTATACAGTGAAGATTACAATATATAATACTGTTCTTCTGACAGTTAACGTTGTCTACCTATTCCGACATAAATATAGAAAGCCATTAAAATACTATACAATGTAGCTATTAAGATGGAACATATTTAAAAATGTTCAAACCAGCTCAGACACAGGCGAACCCATTCACATTGCTCAAATTTTTTTTGTTTTTTTCTTCCTAGTATATAGATTAAGATTTATCACAGAGTTTCAATCTTTAAAACTAATTCATGGGATCAGTATGAGAACCTATTTGAAACAATTTTAATAATCTCTAGTTCATCTGTAAGGCCTGCCTTCCTTCCTTCCTTTCTTCCTCCTTCCTTCCTTCCTTCATTCCTCCTTCCTCCCTTCCTTCTTTTATTCCAACCTTTCTTCCTTCCTGCCTTCCTTCCTTCTTTCACTCCTTCCTTCCTTCCTTCTTTCATTCCTTCCTTCCTTCCTTCATTCCTTCCTTCCTTCCTTCATTCCTTCCTGCCTTCCTTCCTTACTTCCTCCTTCCTTCCTTCCTCCTTCCTCCTTCCTTTTTTCCACCACTTGATTTGTATTCTGTTCATGTGGAAAGTTCCATCAGATAAGGATGATACTGATATAAAATAAACAAGTATCAGATGACACCAGAGTATCACTCTGACACCTGATTATAGATGCACTGTCCATTAAACACAGCCCTCACCTGTGATACTGATACTGAACATATTTGCATTCACTGCTCAGATTTATATGAATCTTCTGCCTCGTTCTAATCATTGCACTGCAGACTTCTCATACATAAAGTCATTATTGCTAATGAGGAATAAAAACAAGGATAATTACTGATAGACAATGTGGTCAGCTCTGCACCTGTTCAGAATAATTACTATAATAATCACTGGGATATATGGGATTATCATATACTGTTCAATTTTCAAAGGGTACATCAGACACTGGAAAGAGATCAGTAATCTGGGTGATGGTGATAAAATCCAGCTTGTTACAGTGATTACAAATGTCCTCTACCACGGCTTACTGACTGTTAATGGCATTTTAGATGTTTTTTGGATATACCGGATGCTGGGCAAACACCTATTTCTATTCTTCTTTATGCTACAAAGATTTCTAGTTCATATTAATTTCTGGAACTGTACCTGGATCTCCATCTTCTACTGGGCTAAATTGCTTAATGTTCCACACCGTTATTTTCTTCTTTTCAAAACAAGATTCACGTCTTCTGTTCCTCACCTCATAGTGGGATCACTGTTATGTTCCATTGTCATTTATATACCAATCTTATGGCCAACAAGTTTTGTGATTCACAAAAATAACACTGACAAACCAAATATTGCTGGTTATGTAATTACTTGGAATTTTTATTACACCATCTTCAATTCATTGGTTGGATGTGCTCTTCCATTATCTATGACTTGTCTCTGTATTGGGCTCAGTGTCGCAACTGTACTGAGACACATCTGGAGGATGAAGCAGAGAGAATCTCATGTAACATCTCCTCAGCTCCAGGGCCTTGTACGAGCCATCGGGACAATGATTGGACGTTTGATACTGGACATCACTTTCTATTTTATAAATCTAACTGTAACTCTACATTTATCATCATTGTACAATCTTAATGATATTTTGCAATTTACCATATGTGTATTTATCCAGCTTTATCCCACTGCTCAGACTCTGATTTTAATCTTTGGAAATCCCAGGTTAAGGAGCAGTTTATGTGGTCACAGCGTCACAACCTGAATATAAATCATATAGAATTATAACTAGTCATATAGACTAGATCTGTAAATAATAACACGTATGTATGATCAATGATTTCAGACTGGGAAAATATTCTTATGTGTATAAAATAATTAGTTTGTAACCATTTATTAAGAAAAAGAAAAGAAACAAGAGTACAAGTAATTATGTTAATATTAATTCACCTTTTACATTTGTTACATATTACTTGTGCTTTCAGCGATATTGTAACGCTGTGTAAGATAATGCAGCCATGTTTATTTTGTCAGCTTAAAATATTAAACATTTATTTCTACTGATAATCACAGGTGTGATACATGTCATTATTTAAATATAGAACCATATAGTAGAAATCCAACAATGTGATAAAAAGTTATGTATCTCTCTCTCTCTCTCTCTCTCTCTCTCTCTCTCTCTCTCTCTCTCTCTCTCTCTCTTTGATAGAACGAAGGGTAAGTATTGGGATGGACAAATACAGGTTTGTATGCTCTGATGGTAGGAACACTTCAATATTACTCACTTGTTTCAAAACTTTTGTAAAATATTTTATAAACTTATCTATTTCCTACAATAAACTAAACATTGCAGTAATACAACCTATTCTTAGAATAACAGACTGGAAGCTTTAAAAGGAGGGTGGTGCTTGAAATCATTGTTCTTCCTCTGTTAACCATGGTTATATGCAAGGAAACAAATACAATCGTCATTGCTTTCTAGAAAAAGGGCTTCACAGGCAAGGATATTGCTGCTAGTAAGATTGCTCTTAAATCAACAATTTTTTGGATCATCAAGAACTTTAAGGAGAGAGGTTCAATAGTTGTGAAGAAAACTTCAGGGTGCCCAATAATGTCCAGCAAGCGCCAGGACCGACTCCAAAAGTAGATTCAGCTGTGGGATCGGGGCACCACTACTGCAGAGCTTACTCAGGAATGGCAGTAGGAAGGTGTGAGTGCAGCTGCACAGTAAGGTGAACACTTTGGTGGATGGCCTGGTGTCAAGAAGGCCAGCAAAAAAGACACGTCTCTCCAAAACATAAGAGACAGACTGATACAGGGAAGGGAAGGTACAGGGATTGGACTGCTGAGTGATATTTTTTTCTGATAAATCCCTTTTCAGATTGTTTGTGGCATCTTGAAAAACGTTTATCTAGAGAAAGAAAGGTGAGCGCTACCAAAAGTCCCGTGTCATGCCAACAGTAAAGCATCCTGAGACCATTCATGTTTGGGGTTGATTGTCAGCCAAGGGAGTGGGCTCATTCACAATTTTGCCTGAGAACATAGGCATGAATTAAAAATGGTACCAAAACATCCTCCAAGAGCAACTTCTCCCAACCATCCAAGAACAGTTTGGTGATGAACAATGCCTTTTCCAGTATGATGGAGCACATTGCCTTAAGGCAAAAGTGATAACTAAGTGGCTCTGGGATCAAAACTTCAAAATTATGGGTCTATGGCCGAAAACTCCCCAGACCTCAATCCAAATGAGAACTTGTGGTCAATCCTCAAGAGGTGGGTGGACAAAAAAAACCCCACAAATTCTTACAAACTCCAAGCATTAATTAGGCAAGAATGGGTGGCCGTCAGTCAGTATGTGGCACAGAAGTTGAATGACAGCAAGTCAGGGCGAATTGCAGTGGTCTTCAAAAAGAGGGGTCAACATGGCAAAAATTGACTCTTTACATAAACTTAATGTAATTGCCAATAAAATCCTATGACACTTATGAAATGCTTGTAATTTTACTTCAGTAAACCTTAGCAACATCTGACAAAAAGGTCTAAAAACATACTTGTGTCATTTTCAAAACTTTTGGCCATGACTGTATATAAATATAATTGGCATGTATGCTGTTATCTGGTCGCTTAATTTCCATGCACTAATATTGTGACCTACATTGCATTCAAGATGCAGTTGATTTCAACTTTTGTGTACTTTGTGTGTGTGTGTGTGTGTGTGTGTGCTTCATGTATATGTTGACCTGCATAGAAAAGAGGTTTGTGAGCAGTGAGGTCTTACTTTTATAGTGATTACTGAAAGTCTGAACTAAGCTGTTGGGAGTACAATTATTTGGGGAGAATGTGTATGTGTTGTTATTGGTGTGGGGGTGTTTTGGGGAGAAGTATGTTACAGGAAATTACCAAGAGGCGTGAGAACTCATCTTGTGATCTTTTATCCACTTGTCAAGGTGTCTAAAACATAATAGCTTCTCCATGATACACCAGAAAATTTCCATGTAGCCATGAAACCCTGTTTCCCACAGTAAAGTGCATCCAGAAGTAGATCCCTCAGCTTACAGACACCCTAGTGACCATTTTGTGAAAGACCCATGTATGTTCTCCTAGACGGGAACCCTGTCTCCAGGTAAGTTTTACCTGCAACCCCTTCTCTGCTCTGCTTAATGGACCATAATATGTAATGCTTGGCTCAATCTGATTAGCTGTAAAGAGAGAAGAAAAAAGGCAAATTTGGTGATAGAACATCTTATCATCATAGGCAATGTTCCCTAGGTATTGTTGGGAAAACAAAATATAATTTGGGCTGTAATCCCATTGTTTTTGGTGTAACAAGTCTCATATAGCTTCAAGGATAAAAAGTATTTATATGATTAATTAGCTCAGATTATTTTACAGACAAATTGCTTTATCCATTCCCTAAATCATAACCCATTTCAAAGAAGACCACTCTCTTCAGAGCACCAATGTCATTCCATTCTAACTCTCTGCTGCCGCCAATGGGCTGCTCATCGACAGGTGTTCATATGTACACAAGAAGAGGATCTACCCAGTTAAACAAAAAAGAAACATTACTGAATAAATTTCTAATACACGAACAATACCACAGAAGAAAGAAGAAATAGAGATCGGAAGAAAATTGGGCAAGCAAGGAGGAATTGTATGTATATTTGTTTATAAACCTAACCTTCATTTATTCATGCCTTTCTTTTCTTGGTTATCTTACTTTGCGCCCAGAATTATGTTATATTACTTTAGCTAAGAGGGAGGGACAACCCCTTTTATTATCTGTGAGCAGCATTACTAGATAGCTAATAAGTCAACAGCGCATACTAGTATATCGTCGTTAATCTATTTGGGGGATTTCTTTGTTCCCTGTTCTGTCCCACCTAGTATTGCAGCAGCTGACTTTTCTCCATATACTGATACCACGCAATAAAATGGAGACATTTAGACAATCAAGATGCTTGAAACTGAATGAGCTATTTTCACAGAGAGATGGCCTATATATGCCTATCAAACCGAATGTAAGTAAGGACACTTTTTGTGCACATATTCTACACTATGAGAAACTTCTCACCAGTGAAATTAAACAATGGTGGGAAAGCTCCACCTTATCCAAATATCTTGAAAATGAACTTTTAGCAAGGGGCTTAAGAATTTTTAAATATCCCACTTTTACACCAGAGAACTCTGAGTTCATCAATAAATGGAATGTTATATAAGAAACATGTTCCTATCAATTAATGGAATTAATCATATCGGAACGTAATACCTCCTTATTACACATTAAAAAAGAAATAGAACTTATAAAGAAAAAAATGGAACCAGTTCAACATTTAGAGGACTATGTAAATTTGGAGAAATTAACACTTAACAAACTACAGAGGATCGAAGAAAAAATTATAGATACTAAACATAGCAAATTTTTAAGAGACACTGAAGACTCTATAAATGGCTATAAGAAACCCAATAAAGGTAGAACATCAACATATAAAGATTTGTCTACGTCAAACCATAGTAAACAAAATTTTAATACCAGAAGACCGTATAAATTAAAAACACCCTCAGAACCATGTGCACGCAACCATATGAGAAAACCTCTAATTGATCAGACACCGAGAACTCGGAATACAAGAGTATATAAGCCTCCTAATCCAGCAAACTTTCAGTTTTCAAATAATAGTACCAAATCTCATGAGTTAACAGCCATTCGCAGCTATAAGAGTGGCGCATCACAAGTGGAGAGTGACAACCAATTCATAAAGAACAACTTGCTAGGCAGAATTAATGAATATACCTCCCGCCTCCAACTCACAGTCTGATGCTGATACATGCATGACAGAATTCCTAAAGCTAGCACAGATCAGTGATGATAATTTCGTTTTTTTAGGAGCACAAGGAAGCTCTCCGAGTGGTCAGAAAAAGGGAAGCACCATACACTCAACAAATCTAAAGAGGAAGCAAAGAACAGAAGACGACGAGGCAAACGAGGATTGGGAGCTCATCGGAGCAAAACCGAAATTAAAGAAGTAAAACCTTCAGGGATTTTTAATTTAAGTAGTACTGCTCTCACTTCATCATAGATAACAGTTCTCCATAAGGGACTTTAATTCGCCCCAAGCAATAACGCAAATAAATTTGAGGTATACATCGACCTGCATAAATATATAAGGAAAATCACTTTGAAAAAATATTTTGCCCATCAGAAAATAACTAGCCCTGTGGTCAAAACACCACCAACAATGTTTAGACATACGGACTTGAAACCAAAAGCAAAATTTTTTCCCCATCATATTAAAGGACCGTATATTGAAACCTTTCAAAAGATGGTAGAGACAGATTTGGGCAAACTCAATACACGGCAGTATAAATATTCCAATTTCAATAAAAAAGAAAGAGAAGCAATGGAACAACTTAGAAAATTAGAAGACCTAATCATAAAACCGGCAGATAAAGGAGGAGGGATTGTCCTTATGGACAAAAAAGATTATATACAAGAAGCCTATAGATTGCTTAATGACACCACAACCTACAAAACCCTCCTTAAGGACCCGTTAGGTGAATACCAAAAAGAACTGGAGCTCCTTCTAAAGACTGCTCTCTCCAAAGATATACTCAATAAGAAAGAATTTGAATATATATTCATTAAGAATCCCAGACTACCAGTATTCTACTTTTTACCTAAGATACATAAGAATCTGGAGAATCCACCAGGCAGGCCCATTATTTCGGGCATAAACAGTCTTACATCTAATCTTTCTGAGTATATCGACAAATTTCTTCAACCTATTGTAGTGAAGCCGCCAAGTCATCTAAAAGACACAAACCAAGTTTTGCATCTATTAGATCAAACAAAATGGGAACCACATTTCATTTTGATGACTTGTGACATTACTTCCCTTTATTCGGTAATAGATCACACAATGGGATGTGACTACCTCAAAGCAATACTTACAAGTGACTCTGACTTACAGTCAGAGCAGATTGAATTTTTGATTCAAGCAGTACTATTTATACTCCATCACAATTTTTTTCTGGTTTGAGGGTGTCCGCTACAGACAGGTTCGCGGGACTGCGATGGGAACTAGATTCGCACCGAGTCACGCGAACCTGTTTGTGGCGGAATGGGAAAATCATAACATATGGAATAATAATCCTCATGGACATCTTATACATACTTGGAAGCGATATATAGATTACGTCATCTGTATCTGGACAGGTGACATGAAAGAACTAAAAGAATTCTTGCTCTATATCAATTCCAATGGGCTCAATTTACACTTTACAGCAACGTTTAGTAAAGAGAAAGTTAATTTCCTTGATTTGGAAATATTTGTTAAGAACAACCAATTAGTATCTAAGACCCATATGAAAGAGGTTGATAACAACACATTTATCCCAAGAAATAGTAATCATCATCCGAATTGGCTTAAAAATATCCCGGGTGGCCATTTTCGACGTCTAAGACGTAGTTGCTCTAGAATAGATGATTACACTGAACAAGCATTGAATTTGAAACAAAGATTCAAAGAAAGAGAATACCCGGAAGAAGAAATTAATACTTAACTTAACACAATAGAAGAGATGGACAGAGCAAAATTGATGAAACCCAGAGAAAAGGAGTCAACAATCACCGAGAAGGATGTACTCTTTATTACCAAATACAGCAATAACGCTAGGCAATTAGAGAGAATCCTTATTAAACACTGGCCAATTCTAATGCAGGATGAGAAATTGAAGAACTGTATTTCCTATAGACCTAAAATCATCTATAGACGAGCTAGTAATTTAAAAAGTGTACTGGTGAAAAGTGCTCTTTCAGTAACCAATAAAGACACGGGGTCAGAAACCTGGCTAGGAGAGAGGAACAGTGGATTTTATTACTGTAAAAACTGTCAAGCTTATAACCTGAGCAGTTGCTCACAAATGAAACCAATTACAAAGTTTCAATCCAATCACAATAATACGACATATAGCATCAAAGAAAAAATTACCTGTAACACCAAAGGAGTAGTTTATTTATTGGAGTGCCCTTGTGGCCTCCAGTATGTCGGAAGGACTGTAAGAAATATGAAACTCAGGTTAGCGGAACATATCCGAAACATCAAGAAAGGGCTGATAACCCATAGTGTTTCGGATCCCTTTTTGAATAAACATGACAAAAATCCCAAGGGTTTAAAATTCATGGGAATTAAGAAATTGGATAAATCCTGGAGAGGAGGAGATTATATAGCGGCCATCCCAAAAGAAGAGACAAAATGGATTTATAATCTAGACACACTGAACCCGAAAGGTCTTAATATTGACCTAGATTTAGGTTCCTTTCTATACATTTAGTATTGCTATATATCTAAGATTAAGATGTATCTTCTCTTTCCATTCAACAGCCCCTCAAATAGAACTCCACCTTTCAGTTTTTGGGATTCCATGTTCTAAAACTCTGTATGTGGTGTTAGGATTTCATTTTTTGTATATGTGTATATATGCACATACGTATACATATATGAATACTATATATATATTTATTCCGGTTAGATAACATGCTACTATGCTTATGTGTTTATCTTACTGCTATTGTTACCACTAATCTGTCATTTATTACCGATATACCTCTGGATGTATAATCTTGATTCATTCTATTACTATTTTGTCACAGAACTCAATTTTGATAGGGGTTAAATGCTGACCACACCCCCGGAACAAAATGGTATAAATGACACCTATATGCTATTATGAGCACTTGCCCTGAGGAAGCCCACATGGATGGGTGAAACGCGTTGACTACAATATTTCAATATCATTTTTAGTTTTTAACTGCGAGCTCGCTTTTTGACTTTTTAATTCACGGAGGTATCTTTTGCCAACTGCGCATGCGCAGAAGTGAGTAAGGCAATAGACGCATGAGTGTGACGGACAATCACCCGCGCGGATACCAAATTCCGAAAGACTGGACCTATTGAAAAATCATCAGTCTTCAGGAAACATAACTTCAAACAGGAGATTTATAACTCATCTTTTGGATGCATAAGGAGTGAATGAACGGGCGTGAGTCCAACAGAGTCGTCACCTTACCATATAAAGTGTGTGTTTTTCACGGGACTTCTACCAAGAGACATCGCAACTGTATGTATTTACAGGCTAATAATAGTTATCCTGTTGAGATTACAATATAACTCTTTCATTCCCATCTGGGTCTTGCAACATTGTATATATATTTTGCATACGTATCTGCAATAGCAAGACGTATGTTACATAACGGTTATTGATTAACCATTGTCTATTTGTATACACTGATTAGTGGCAATTTTAATTCTAGTTCAGTGCACTGATTTCCTATGTATATTTGTTTATAAACCTAACCTTCATTTATTCATGCCTTTCTTTTCTTGGTTATCTTACTTTGCGCCCAGAATTGTGTTATATTACTTAAGGAGGAATTAAGAATTGGAGTAAGGGATAACAAGGGAAGTAGAATCGGTCTCCCCTGCTCATTATAATACAATGGAACAATCTTTCTAGAGAAGCGACAAAATCTAAAAAAAAGCATAGGGGTGGTTTTTATGCACAGTATTAAATTTGGCAGCGCAACAGTTAATAGTGTTTATAAGACAGAACCCTACGCTTTTTATTTTAGCTTTTGTATTAACAGATCAGATGGTGGCATCGCCCCCTTAAGACCAGCAATCTCACTTTCGGAAACTCAAGTTACGAGAATTAAACTTCCGGCATTTCAATCTGTCGCAAATCTTTACTTTCGCTTTCTCTGTAAGTCTACATTTACTACCTCACTATAACAGCTGCGGCATTGTAGTGTTTACATCTCTTCTGTCGCAATTAAGCTCGTCGTGAAGATGACTATCACCGCCCATAAGGATGCTGGCACTTGCAGTTCAACAAGCACCAGCATTCAATAACAGTCAAGGGATCTCAGTGCATGCTTGCACTAGCAATTCCACTCTATTTTTTTTAACCTGGAATTTATTGGCCAGCATTAGTGAGAGTTAAGAGACCCTATAATTTTTTCAGGCCCCCATCTAAAGCACCGAGCTCGATGCTGAACAGGCTGGACTGTTTTATGTAATGATATCATCATCATTATTTATTTATATAGCGCCACTGATTCTGCAGCGCTGTACAGAGAACTCACTCACATCAGTCCCTGCCCCATTGGAACTTACAGTCTAAATTCCCTAATATAGACACACACTCACACAGACACAGACAGACAAAGAGGGAGATAGACAGACAGGGAGACAGACAGACAGAGACTAGGGTCAATTTTTGATAGCAGCCAATTAACCCAGCAGTATGTTTTTGGAGTGTGGGAGGAAACCGGAGCACCCGGAGGAAACCCACGCAAACTCAGGGAGAACATACAAACTCCACACAGATAAGGCCATGGTCGGGAATCGAACTCATGACCCCCAGTGTTGTGAGGCAGCAGTGCTAACCACTAGGCCACTGTGCTGCCTAGTGAGACAACTGCTTACAGTCTACTTGTTAACAGTGCTTAAACAAGCCAGCCTGTTTAATTTAGTGCAATTTGTCACCAGCAGGGGAACCCCAAAGTTTTGTAATCTGTTTTAGTGGAAAACAGCCCTGGCTGCCTAGATCTATGTTTGTTTACTTATTGTCAATGGCTGGACTATGTTTTGGTTTCTTTTGTATTTCTTAGCCCTTTCTGGTAGCTCACAAAAAGGGTCTGATTCATCAAGGCACTGGTTTGGGTGGTCACATGATCGTGTCTGGGAGGCGGCATGTTCAAACCTGCAGAGTATATGAACTTGCTCTGACATTGCAGCTGTAGCAAAGGAACAGGTATTCATGCCCAAACTGGCTCCCTGTTATGCTGTATTGCTGCTGAACTTGGTTTTCCTTGTGATTCCTCTTGGATAGTGCTTCTACCTGTTAACCCCTTGTGTACCAGGTCCTTACATGTTTTGACCACTGTCTCTAGGAATCTGATTTTGTACAGCATTATTGCCTTTGTACCAGATACCAGTCTTTTATTTTACTTCCCTTATGCATACTGATTTTGTACCTCCTTCCTGCCAGTGTACCTGTCCTCGGCTAGCTGACCTGCTTTCGGATTTCCTTTTCTCTCTGCTGTGTTATTTCTAGTGCCTGATCAGGGGGCCTCGACCTGCGCGTTCCGGGCACAGAGGTCCATCCTGCCTCGCGGTGCTTCTTGGTGTAGACCAGAAAACTCGTTGGACTCTGCACCATTGTTTGGCTAATTCAGGCTAACACGTGTATACACCACCCCAGGGCTCTCTTCGTTACAGACTACAAGACAATCATTACACAAATTCATCAAGGAATGTATCTGAAGATAAGACCGCTGATGAATTTGGCAGCTGTGCTCTAATACAGAAGACGCTGAAGGATACGTCCAATACCTATGTGGGATATAAATTCTCAAAAGATTGCACAGAAAAAAAATATTGAATTAATGTCACCTGTTTTTAATAGAGGCATTAATGATAAAGCAGTAAAAGATAAGTGTTTTTTTTTTATTTTTATTTTATTTTTCACCATTAAATACATTTAGTAGGATGTTCCTAATGTCTACTAAAGATAAAATACATTTTTACTATTGCTCCTGATTACAAACACATGTTTTAGAAATCAAAGGAGACTGTCATCACTACTGATCAGGACGTAGACTAGCCCTGTACCTAGAGCAAGAGATGCTGCAAAAAACAAGAAGCTTTGAGATGCCCAAAGTTTGATTTGAACGTGGATGTATGTGCTTGAGTTTGGCATGCCCTTACTGTAAATAGACTACAGCAAAAAGACCCTTCTTCACTCCTCCCCCCACCTTGAAATTGTAGGCTTTAGTAAGTGTCCTTTACGTAAGAGGACGGAGGGGACATTGCTGCATTTACTGGCATATGGTCCAGATCTGGGGATGTGCAGAGTGATTTTGTGTATGATACGCTTAAAGCGGCAGATACCTGTCTTGATGATTAAGGCTATCTCGTCTGTCATAACCACGTCTTTAATTTTGACTCTTCAGTGGCGGTTTGCCATGTGGTTTGCCAACCTGACACTTGATATATGTGTTGTATTTTGTTTCATACTACTTAATGTGCAGTTTTGTCTTGAGTACATTGCAGTTTACAAACTGTAGATCAAATAGCGAAAATAACTCTGATGGTTTGATGAACCCTCACTTTAGTAAATCTCCCCCTTTGTTGATAGATTTTAATCAAAATATTTCTTCTGTGTCC
Organism: Mixophyes fleayi; assembly: GCF_038048845.1. NCBI lineage: Eukaryota > Metazoa > Chordata > Amphibia > Anura > Limnodynastidae > Mixophyes > Mixophyes fleayi. Next base: position 2,267,997 of record NC_134408.1, on the reverse strand, counting down.
ATGGAACCTAACTCTAAGAGGTTATATTGTGTGCCTTATATATTAAAGATTACAATATAAAATACAGTTCATCTGACAGTTAATATCAGCTGCCTATTCCCATCACAGTATGGAAAATCATTCACATAATGTCCAATAAAGTTATTGATCTGGAACACATTTAAACTGATCCAGACACTGGTGAACCCATTCACATTGCTCAAAGTTTATAATACAATTCCCAATTTTGAGCATCTGTATTTCATCTGTATGGTCAATGTAATGTCTCTAATCAGAGAATTGTTCCTTTCTTTCACTCTTCTGTTGTTATATTTATAAATAATCAATGCAAATGGTAATGGGCTATTATATATGTATATACTGTGTTGGTGTAAAGTTCTGTGAAGAACAATATGGAAAATTAACCAACAATGATAAGAAAAGATCTAATGTAAATAAATTTTTTCAGTGGTCTCTCCTGTGACTTTCATGTATTACATCACATGATTTGCCTTCTGTTCATGTGGAAAGTTCCATCAGATAAGGATGATACTGATATAAAATAAACAAGTATCAGATGACACCAGAGTATCACTCTGACACTTGATTATAGATGTACTGTCCATTATACACAGCCCTCACCTGTGATACTGATACTGAACATATTTGCATTTGATGCTCAGTTTTATACAAATCTCCTGCCTCAATCTAATCATTAACCGACAGACTTCTCATCCATAAGATAGTTATTGTTAAAGAGGAATTACACAGAAATCATAACTGATAGACAATGTGGTCAGTTGTGAGTCTGTGTAAACTAATTATTGTTATGATCACTGGAATATCTGGAACCATCATATGTCCTACACTTTTCAATGTGTATTTCAGACACTGGAAGAAGATCAGTAATCTGGGTGTTAGTGACAAAATCCAGCTTGTTATTGTGCTTACAGCTGTGGTCTTCCAGGGCTTCCTGACTGTTCATGGGATTTTTGGCATCTTTGACATATACTCGATGTTGGACCAATACATTTTTGTTTTCATGATTATGCTAAAAACTGTTCTGATTGATCTTAATTTCTGGAGCACCACCTGGCTCACCATCTTCTACTCTATTAGACTGGTCAATGTTTCCCACCAGTTGTTTCTTTGTGTCAAAACAAGGTTCACATCTTCTGTTCCTCAACTAATAATGGGATCACTGTTATGTGCCATTGTCATTAATATACCATTGTTATTTACATCAACCATCAACATTACTAAAAATAGCACAGAAACACCAATTATATCTGGTTATAGAGTCACTTGGAATTATGCTGCCCTCATCTTTAGTTCATTGGTTGGAAGGGCTCTTCCATCATCTATAACTTGTCTCTGTATCGGGCTCAGTGTCACAACTGTACTGAGACACATCTTGAGGATGAAGAGTGCATCTCATATAACATCTCCTCAGCTCCAGGGCCATGTCCGAGCTGTGACGTTAATGATTGCACATGTTATACTGAACTTTTCTTTTTATTTATTATCAACAACTATATTTCTATCATCATTTCTGCATCCTGATAATTTTATGTATTTCGCTATCTGGTTATTTATCCAGCTTTATCCTACTGCTCAATCTCTGCTTTTTTTCTTCAGAAATCCCAGGTTAAAGAGCAGATTTTGTGGTCACAACGTCACCACCTGAACATATAATCTTTACAGTTGTAATGAAAATTATGTTGTGTCTTGTGTCTTATGACTAAATCTGTAAATAATAATAGAATTTATCGGTCATTGTTTTCAGATTGGTAAATGTCCATTTCTTTACATTATGTTAAGTATGTTAAAATGTATTAAAGTAAAAAAAACAAAAATAAGCAAATCATTAAATTTTAAAGTAATACACTTTAAACATCTATATGTTAATGGCATAAGTACGACTTTTATGAGTGACTGATTTCTATGATACCGTTGTTTTGAACAGGGCACATCATATACCAAATTAAAGGTCAGCTAATTTGCAAAACGTCTGTCAAACATTTACAGCTATGCATTACCATTGTCCTCTGGCAATACACCTGCACACCTGCTTGTTGTTCTGCAACCTGTGACAGTTAGTGATCTTTACCTGTGAACCTGCTGGGTGACTTAGAAAATGTGTCCTGCTGGGTGATATGGAAACTGTGACAGTGCAGCCACATATATCAGCATGTCTGCCGCGGACCATGCCCAGCAATGTAACTTTGATGGGAGAACTTATATATATATTTTAGTGTATAAAAAAGTTATTGAATTCTGTTAATAAAATAATTTAGTCATTATATTTCACTTTAATTTAAAGTGGTTGCTTCCAGGTTTCTCTAGTTTACTATATATTACACTACTTGGACTACTTTAGAATTGTTTTACTTGCCACATTAAAACATAATAAATAAATATTCTACCCCTTCTAACAAGTGTGATGTCTGTGTCATTATTTTATTGTAGAAATATTTATTAGGAATCCCACATTGGGATATAAAGTCCTGTATAATGGTGTAAAAATTGTGAATCACAGGATTATCATTGCTAAATCACAACAGCAACATTCCATATTCTTATGCTCTCTCCCCTACGTATCTCCTCATACAATGTTCTTGTCTTCTGCATTGACACAAGGAAGAGTAGGGGTTGGAATTGCTAAATATAGATTTGCATTTACTTTGCAAAATATTTAAACAGACAAAACATGCAAATATATGTATGATAGTGGTCAGGATTGAGAGTACTAATTGCTGCATTTATTTTTTTAGTCTGAATATTTGCAAATTGTTCATCCATTGTACTACTAACTATTACTGCAGTATCCATTACATTACTGACTACTACTACTGTATCCATTACACTACTGACTACTACTACTGTATACTTTATACTACTGACTACTACTACTGTATCCATTACACTACTGACTACTACTACTGTATACTACTGACTACTGACTACTATTACTGCAGTATCCATTACACTACTGACTACTACTACTACTGTATACATTATACTACTGACTACTACTACTGCATCCATTACACTACTGACTACTACTACTGCATCCATTACACTACTGACTACTACTACTCTATACATTACACTACTGACTACTACTACTCTATACATTACACTACTGACTACTACTACTACATCCATTACACTACTGACTATTACTACTACATCCATTACACTACTGACTACTATTACTGCATCCATTACACTACTGACTACTACTACTACATCCATTACACTACTGACTACTACTACTACATCCATTACACTACTGACTACTACTACTACTCTATACATTACACTACTGACTACTACTACTGCATCCATTACACTACTGACTACTACTACTCTATACATTACACTACTGACTACTACTACTACATCCATTACACTACTGACTATTACTACTACATCCATTACACTACTGACTACTATTACTGCATCCATTACACTACTGACTACTACTACTGCATCCATTACACTACTGACTACTACTACTGTATCCTTTATATTACTGACTACTGTAGTTTGATTGCATACAAATGACCTAAACAGTAATCAATGAAAACAAAGATAATTATTTGAGGTTATGTTGTGTCAGGAAGGATAGTGAAGATGATGATGTTTTTTATTACAACTGAGGCCTCATGTCGATATGGACACAATTTACGCAAAAAACATATGAGTAAATTATGCGTATGAAAAGAGCGCAATTTTTGTAGTATGAAGTGTTGCAGTTGTCTTATAATACCTACAGTCTGCATAGTATGCAAATTGTGTATATTGGAGTAAAATTTGCCAGGAGCGTATCATACGCTTTCAGCTTATATTGAGGTAAAGGGCTTAACAAAAAAATACTCAATGTTGAATAAGTGATGTCAGCTCTTGCACAATCAGCCTAGGTTTAGATCAGAAAAATCAAACAAAAAGTTCTCCGAAATATGCCCTTACCACCACTAACAGCCCTGTGATGGTTGGTGTGGCTTAATAATAACATTTTAAAAGTAATTAAAGCATTTTTCAAAGGTACACTACTGATCCCAGCATACACTGGCCACCTTATGTATTGCTGATGTTTGTACAAGTGCCAGAATGCATTTTTTGTTAATAAAAAAAGACAGCTCCATCAACCGACGTTAGCTATTTTATTTTCTCACCTAATCCTAGTGTGGCAGGTTGGCATCTTCTGGATCTCCGACAGCCATTCCTGGAGATATGAAAACAAAATGGCTTCATTGAAGATAAATTTGCTCAGACTAGAGCTGTGAAGAAAATGAGTCCTAACCATCATTGAAATCATATTTTTAAGCTGTGAAACTCCCATGTTCTGAAGTCAGGGCTCCTATCTACTCCTACTAGCATGCTAAGTAAGGTGTGAGCAATGTCTTTACTGTACTCAGACTATGCTTACCCACCCCGTTCCTCCTCTGTTCTGTCTCTTTAAGCATAAAGATGTGCATCAGACAGTCCTCCTTTCATGCTCAGTAACTGTTATTGATAATCTAGGGATTTTTGGTATCTATATGTTGTTTGTAACATAAGTGTATTATCATAAGATCATATTTGGGTTACCGTCTTCTGGGGTAGACAACTGCACTTCATTCACTTATGCCAGATAATTCATTCCAGTCCAGTGCTTCAGTTTAAGAAGCCATCTGACCTCTTCCCCAAGTAATGAGAGAGTGAGTGAACTGCCAAGAAGCCTTTTAACAACACCTCATCAGGTGCAACTCCTGATTAGCAACTCCTGATTAGCCCACAACTTGCTAATTCTCTGAATGGAGGCCGCCCTTTTCTCTCCAATCAAAACCCCCAGGGACCGATAACAGTTTTTCTTTCAACTAAAGACAGTCTCTGGGAATCTTTTCCCAACTACAATCTCCCTGGGGTTTTAAAATACAAATGACAACAATTCAGGACTTATATTCTTGCCATTCACTACTTTCTTAGTGCTTCTGTCAAAGTTTATATATAATACTTTTCTTATTACTGATAGTACTTAGTTTCTGGCAGCCACCTGGCTCTCCACCTATTACTGTCTGTTATTACAATTCACTGATATTATTAATCTTTACTTCAGTTTTCATTTTATGTTTTAATTATACATTTTTGTTTTATTGGTTGACTGAATACACAATTGCTACAGATGCAGGAGGAGATTGGCCATAAACCTTACTGGGAGATCTCCTGGTTGGCCGATAGCCCCACTTAATGTTATGGGGCCATTTGGGGCAGAGAGGGCTGGTCTGGTACCAAACATAATCATTTGGGTTGGATCTTTGTAGGCTGCACCTCATGCTGTCTGTTGCTTTACAGTGGCAGTGTGTGGACATTTAGAAAAGCAGCCATTCCTATTGCTGGGTGTTTGTGTGTCCCTGCCCCAGCATAGTCCCCTTCCTCCCAGCAGCTTCCTTCATTGGATGAGGCTTTGCACCGCGCAGTCCCAGCCCAAGCGAGATGGCAGAATGCAGCATTTAAGGTAAGTAGAAAATGGTGGGGAGAGGAGGCTGTAAAAAACGGGTGGGGGAGAGTGGGCCATAAAAATGGTTGAGGAGAGAGAGGGAGCTGTAAAAAATTGGGGTTGGAGAGATGGGGCTGTAAAAAACAGAGAAAGGGATAGGTGCCTTTAAAAAATGGAGGTGGGGATGAGGGGTCTGTAAAAAATGGAGGGGGGAGTGGGGACTGTATAAATGGAAAGGAGGCAAGGTGTGCAAGAAATTATGGGGGAGAGAGGGGGCTGTAGATATAGAAGGGAAAGGGGCTGAAGAGAACAGTTTTCTTTTTGGAGTATATAAATATATAGTACATTAACTTAAAAAAATATAAATTATTAAATAATTATAAAAGATAAGTACTATATTCAAAAAAGTAGTGATGTGTTTATTATTATAATAATTTATTAAATGTGGTGGAAATTTGCAAGACATTCATTTTATTGTGGGGCTGATGGGGTATAAGGCCTTTGTATGAAATAGGAATGCTAATAATGCCGGGGCTGGTGAGGGGTGAAGTTGGTGTGTTAAATAAATCTGAATGCTATTGATTCATTGTTGGGCTGGTCATTGGGAAATTGGTCAGTTTATTAAATGTTAATGTTATTAGTTTACTGTTGGTGTTGCTGAGGGGTGATATGTCTGTTTATTAAATTGCAATGCAATTAATTTAACATTGAGGCTGCTGAGGTTGGGGGTATGAGCTTTCCTTGGTTCAACCTGGAAAGTTCCATCAGATACAGATGATACTGATATAAAATAAACAAGTATCAGATGACACCAGAGTATCACTCTGACACCTGATTATAGATGCACTGTCCATTATACACAGCCCACACCTGTGATACTGATACTGAACATAATTGCATTCAAAGCATTGGTCTAATTATTCCACTGCAGATGTACCCATTGAAATCACATGAGGATGATAACTGATGGACAATGTGGTCAGCTTTGGTTAGCTGTTAAACTTTGCAGATTAATTATTACAATAATCACTGGGATATCTGGAACCTATATGTTCTATGATTTTCATTGTGTAGTTTAGACACCAGGAAACAAAATCATGGTAACAGGTTAGAAAGCTTCTGTGTAATCGACATGACGTGTGACATGTGCTTGATCGTAGCTTCTTTCTACTTCAAATGTGCTCTATGTGCTCTATGTATGCATATTTGTTGAAGGAAGATTGGGGAGCAGTGATGTCTTACCTGAAGGTTTATTCTGGGCTTCTGAGTCTGAGAATAGGGAGGGGGGGTCCACCAGGTACAAGATGCTCTGTTCAAGGAAATCCTAACATATTTTCCCCATATTTTCTACAGCACAGTACGTCCAGGTAGAGCATACAGCTACTTGTAAGCTTGGAGTTAATTCTGGATTTGACCTGGCCCTCATAGACTTTGCTTTTTAATGGGAGCCCTTATCTTTGCAGTGTTCCCTTTGTATTGTAGAAAGCGATAAGGAAGTTGTATTGTAATAACTTTTCTAACTTTTGCAACTTTGTACACAGGGCGGGTGGGGTACGTGATTCCGATGAGTACAAATCCACAACAGTTTTACAGACAGGAAAATGCCAAACAGTATAATAGCGACTTGTACAAAATACACACTTACACAAAAATGTGACAGGCAACATCTCCGACATCCTGCTATAAACCCTGACAGCAGAATATCCCGTCAGTGTGTATTGCTGTTACATAAAACGGCGACAGTCACATTGCCGGTACTAAGGACCCTGCGGCTGGATCATGGAGAATTGTAACTTGGTTACGGGTTTCTAATATCTTTAATAGTCTGGTAAATTTATGGTGACTATTTAATAACATTGTTTATAACTATTACCGTCAACCACAGGGGTGGGCAAACCTGTCCTCAAGGGCCATATCTAGTTCATGTTTTTAGGATTTCTTTAATCATGTACAGCTGAGTTAATCTATTTGGCTGGGTCAGTAATTATCCCACCTGTTTCTACAGACAGAAATCCTAAAAACATGAACTGGATATGGCCCTTGAGGACAGGTTTGCCCACCCCTGGACAACCAACTCCTCACAAGGTTAGTTCTGATTCAACCTAAGAAATATAGTTCTTATTTTCCTTTAATTCCACAGGACCATTTTACATAACTTTTACTTATAACTTCAAGAAAAACCGCACACAAGATGTAGTTTCATTTATAATGTTTTTTTTTATTATTGATTACTTTTCTAATTGTAAAACTTATGTATATATTGTAAAACAGTATAACAGAGTATTTATAGAAACTCACCAGATTTTGTTTCATGCAATACATTGCATTCACTGCCTGTTTTATAAATATACAAGTCATTGTGTGTGTGTGTGTGTGTGTGTGTGTGTGTGCTTCACCTATTGTCTAAAGGTGAGTGAGTGTATTGTGTGTGTGGGGGACATAGATCCTTAGGCTAGACTCCATTTTAATCTAGATATGACCCCTGTCGAAGTCAGCAAATTGGATACAGTCATTTCAATTAAAGTCTAACAAACTTGGTTGTCTTTGTCTGAAAAGATGCGTACGGGACGTACAAGGGCACGCTACGGCGTGAAAGGGCGTACGCATCCACTACACGTGGCAGCAACAGTAATTGGTCTTTTACCATACATTCGCACAAACACGCATACTTATAAAATAGTACACATTATTGGTAGTTGCAACACATAGTCAGTTATGTCGAAATATAGTAGTATTTATATGTTATATCAGAGTTACATGCATATTAGGGAAATACACAGAACGGGTTAAAGGAATAACATCATGAGTGGTATCATAATGAACCTTGTTACATATCCTACTGTTTGGTGCGCTCTGCGAGGGAATCGCAGAGTGCATACGCAAGTTATGAATGATAGGGAATTATGAACTACTTAAGACTAAGGAATTCTGGCGGGAAGAGCAGAGCATACCCCCTGCAGAGATGACCCCCTCCTTTGGATTCCTTAGGATGAACCAGCCAATGATTGACGACCCCTTGGACATTCCTGAGACCCGGACCAATAGATGCAAGCCATACCATCTTCATTGTATTACTGTACTTGATTGTGTATATAAGCAGCAGCTTGTGATCCAGAGTGCAGACTTCTTGTCCCCAGACTTCAGGATTGAATGACTGCACTGGATCCAGAGCGCCTGCGATAAGTAACGGCTGTATTTACTATTACATCGCTTGAGCATATTTTTTCCACTTATTGCGAATAAATATTTGTGCGTTGGAAACACAAATCGAGGTTCGACAATCGTTATTGGTTAGCGACAATACGCACATTACAATTTGGGGGCTCGTGAGCTTTGGAGGTTTCGTTGCCGATGATACGCAAGACCAACGGATTTCGGTTCCTCAACAAAGGGTGGAGACGCGTCATAAACGGGTAAGAACGCATGGTGTTCAAAACCTGAATTTTACTCTGTGTTGCGAAACCGAATGTCCGTTTTGCATTATCTAGGGCACGCTAACTAGAACCTAGGGACAAAAGAGAAAACTGTTTCTTTTTTCTGTCATTGTGCGTTTTAACTGTATTGCATTGTTTAGCGTATGTGTACTTCCTGCTGTGCCTACGCGAACTTCCGGTAAACTTGCCACGTGGTTAAACAATCGTGTTGATAGTTATTATACATGCATAGTATAATTACTTGTGAAAGCCTCTGAGACATTATTACTATTGTTGGGAACTTTTGATTTTCTGCGCAGAAAAGGTGTATAGTGTGTGATGTTGTAACGTAGATACACTGTTTTATTGTTGAGGTGCTCAGTTGCTGTCTGACGAGGCGGATTGCCCAACTGAAGGACGGTATACAGGGCAGGTATACCGAATGCGAAAACTGGGTTTTCGCAAAGCGCTACCAATAGATCGCAAGGTTTGCTAATAATTAGTATTGGTAGGCAGTGCGATCCGGTCGCACCGTTAGTGCGAATTGGTGAAGCAGCTAGGAGGAATTATACTGGAAAGGCAGGTTGATTGTATCGACTTTGCGCTCCCAGCGATAATAAACTCAGCAGATTTTGTGGTTTAGCCAGGGTATCGAGGAGCTGATAGCCCTTGGGGCCCACAGTGATATTTCTGTATTAGGGATCCTCGCCAGGGGCGAGAAAAGCGAGTGAACGCGGCTAAAGGAAATACGTTCACCGAGGATTATAGATCTCTAGCGGTGAGTATAGCAACAGAGTTGAAATTATTAGGTGGAAAGAACAGAGCATTGCGGTGTGTCTGTATTTCACATTTGGCCGGAAGGAACAGAGCATTGCGGTGTGTCTGTGTTCCGGGTAGAAGGTATATTGTTCAACATGGGTGCTAAGCATACGCTAGAGATGGTCAGTGTACTGCCTAAGGAAGGCCCTATTGGTTCAGCGAGGTTTCTCATGTGTAAGAAGTATGGTGCATATGCAACTGTGTATTGTGACACGTGGGTCGGGATGACCAAAGCTTGTGATAGGCCTTTCCCAACAATAGGGAGTTTTAATGCAGAGGTACTGAATACTGTAAAAGATAAAATATGGTTGATCAAGTCAACGAAAAAGAGAAATAGACATAATGATTGTTTAAAATTGTGGCAAATAGAAGGTAACACGTGGCAGAGCAGCGAATACAAACCGGAAATAGGCGTGGCGAAAAGCGCGCGCAAGGCGGATGTAACCATTGAGAAGCGTGGCGAACTCAGCGCAAGCGCGCCCCCGCCACCTTATGTGGCGGGAGGGGCAAGTACAGCCGTTGTTAAAACTGAAAATAGAAAAATTACTAAGTTGTACCCTGTTTTAAATCAGTTTCAATCAAGTGTATCTGAAAACGAAGATGAACCCACTGTGATTTCGGCCATTGCCCATGCTGTTAATGTACTAGAGGCTCAGCGCAAGTATGAGAAAATGGCTGAGATAGGTGAGAGTAGCGTGATCACTAGGAGTGAAAGTGTTCTAAATCTAGGGCCTGTAAATCCTGTAGCGTCCCCTGAAGTTAGTGTACCAGAGGGTGTGTTCCCGGTCCGCACAATATCAGTTCCCAATGGGAAACCGGATAAGGATGGTGTAGTTCCTTTAAGAAATGTTACAATGCATTGTCCCTGGACTAGATCAGAATTACGTTCCATTATGACTGAATTCCCAGATCCTAGAAAAGAGTTAGCTAAATGTCAAAAATTTGTTAAAGACTTAGGGAATGCTCATGAACCAACCAGTAAGGATTGGCGGGTAGTGTTGAGGGCGTGTCTTCCTCCCAATACTAACATACAAAAATTTATTGGAGATTGTTTGTTGGAGGAAGATGACACCCTGACTGATGAGATTAACCAACGGAATATAGAACAAATTGTCAAACACTTAGCCATCTGTTTTCCAGTAGTAGTAAATTGGAGTAAGATTTTCACCATCAAACAAAAAGATAGTGAAACTGCCTCAGATTACTTTGCTAGAGCTATAACAGCGATTGCACGATTTACTGGGATATCCAACATAAGTGAGGACCCACATCACAGAGAGGTAGCTGTAGGGGTACTGATGGATGGCCTTAGGGAAAATTTAAAGACGAGAGTACAAACCACATTACCTAATTGGAGAGGCGTCACGGTAGACTCCCTTAGGGAGTCTGCTGTGGAGCATGACAAGAACCTTTTTAAAAAAAGGGAAGAGAAAAGTGATAGGTTAATGACGGTAAGTATACAGGCTCTAGAAGGGGTGCATACACGACCACCAGCATACAACCCATATAACAGGAAACCTAAAGTGATCAGGTGTTTCAACTGTAACGAGGAAGGACATTACGTTAGAGATTGTAATAAAGAAAGACTCAATACACATAAGGGTGGGTCACATAGATATCCTCCAAGAAAGGATTCACATAGACTAGAAGACTCACATCTACCCGCGCATATTACGGCAGCAAATGCTGCGCGGGAAATCACTAGTCAGCGCTAGGGGTCAGGTCATACCTGTAGTCTACAGCCAGTGAGGTTAACTGAGAGTCAGAGTGAAGAACCAACAATGATAGTTGACATAGCTGGCAGGAAACAAACTTTTCTTGTAGATACAGGGGCGGCCCGATCTGTGATAACCTCTCCTTTCAATCTACAGGTGACCAGCAAAACTATTCCAGCTATGGGGGTGACGGGAAAAGTGTTACATTATCCTCTAACTAAACCCGCCGAAGTTACTATCGGGCCTCTGCATACTAAGCATTCGTTTCTCTTGGCTGCAGCGGCTCCTACTAACTTGCTAGGGAGAGACTTGTTATGTAAAATGGGATGTGTCATATACTGTACTTCAGATGGTGTGTTCCTAGATACACCCGAGAGGGTTGCACATGAGGTACAGGACATATTGGACACCCCTCCAAGGTTAATGTTACACTCTCCTGTTATAGAACAAAGTCCATCTCAAGTAAAGGGGATGTTGCTGGAAATACCAGGTTCCCTATGGACCAGAGATGGACAGGACACTGGACTGATGGCAAACGTAGCCCCTGTCATGGTCAATCTAAAAAGTGGTAGGATAGCTCCAAAAATCCCACAGTATCCATTAAAACCGGAGGTGGAACTAGGGGTATATCCTGTTATTGAGAGGCTGTTACAACAAGGGATTTTAATTCGTACAGCCAGTACAGCAAATAGTCCCATTTTCCCTGTGAAGAAGAGTGGGGGGAGGGGCTATAGATTAGTCCAGGACTTAAGGGGAATTAACAAAGTTGTTGAGAGCCAATTCCCCGTAGTGCCGAATCCAGCTGTCATCCTCATGCAGATTCCACCGTCTGCCAGTCATTTTACTGTCATTGATCTATGTTCTGCTTTCTTTTCAGTCCCTCTTCACCCTGACTGCCAATACCTTTTTGCATTCTCCTACAGGGGAGTGCAATACACATGGACCAGACTACCCCAGGGGTTCATTGACAGCCCCAGTATTTTCTCCCAAGCCTTACATGACTGTTTGCAATCCTTTCAACCCCACAATGGGTCTGTTCTAATTCAATATGTGGACGATTTGTTGTTGTGCTCTGATTCTTTTATGTCATGTTTACATGATACTAAATTGTTGTTGCTTCATCTTTCACAAACAGGGCACAAGGTGGCAAAGGATAAATTACAGCCATGTCAGACTAAGGTCAAATACTTAGGACACTGCCTCACTAAGGGGCTAAGACACCTGACAACCGACAGAATTGAGGCCATACAACACATGACCCTGCCGCAGAGCCAGAAGCAGATTCGTACTTTCTTGGGGATGTGTGGATACTGTAGGTCCTGGATCCCAGGTTTTTCTATTCTGGCATTACCATTGCAGGAGCTAGTCTCTTCCTCAAAACCAGAACGTGTCGTACACACAGAAGAGTCGGAGCAAGCGTTCTTTAATCTTAAAGATAGTCTGACAAAAGCACCTGCATTGGGAATACCTGATTATGAAAAGCCTTTTGAGCTATTTTGTACAGAAGCTGATGGCTGTGCAGCAGGTGTCCTCACACAGAAACATGGTGACGCTAGCAGACCGGTAGCATACTACAGTGCACAATTAGACAATGTGGCAAGGTCACTCCCAACATGTCTCAGAAGTGTAGCAGCAACGGCCCTTCTAGTAAGTAAGAGCGAGGATGTAGTATTAGGACATAATTCAACCATCTATACACCCCATGCTGTATCAGCTCTGTTAAATTCAGCCCAAACCAGACATGTTTCTTCAGCTAGATTCACAAAGTGGGAACTAGCCCTGATGGCACCCTCAAACATCACCATCAAACGATGTAGCACCCTAAATCCAGCTACATACCTTCCGTATGTGTCTCAAGAGACACAAAGGGTGGGAGGTGAGGAGACCCTGGTTGATGATGAGTTAGGCAAGAATACTGACACGCATGACTGTATGGAACACCTGAATCAGACCTTTACTGCAAGGCCCGACATATGTGACACCCCCTTAGAAAATGTAGATTTTACGTTTTATACAGACGGAAGTTGCCATAGACAGACAGAGACAGGAGAGCTATGTACTGGTTACGCTGTTGTAGACGATCAGGATGTGGTAGAAGCTGAACCCCTTGGTCCACCTCACTCAGCCCAGGTGGCGGAACTAGTAGCACTAAGGAGAGCGTGTGAATTGGCAGAGGGTAAATCAGCCAACATATATACTGACTCTAGGTACGCCTTCGGGGTAGTGCATGATTTTGGGGCCCTTTGGCGTCTTAGAAACTTTACGACAGCAGCAGGTACACCAGTGGCACACTCACAACACATAAAAGGACTTCTGACAGCGATACAGTTACCCAGAACAGTAGCCGTCATAAAGTGCAAAGCCCATACCTTTGAAGAAGACCCAGTGTCATTGGGCAACAACAGGACAGACGAAGCTGCTAAATGGGCAGCAGGGCAACCTATGACTGTATCGACCGAGACTATGATGGTTTTTCAGACATTAGACACGCAGAAATTAATTGAAATGCAAGATTTGTGTTCCCTGCAGGAGAAGGCGGTCTGGAAGGCGAAGGGATGTGGTCAAGAGTCCTCAGGACTCTGGAGGGATGGACAAGGTAAGCCTGTAGCTCCCCGAACATACTATCCAAGCCTGGCTGAAGCAGCACACGGCCTGACTCACCTGGGTAAAGAAGGTATGTGCAAACTGGTGAGAGCATACTGGTGTGCTCCCGGATTTTCCTCTCAAGCTGGTAAGAAAGCAATGTCATGTCTTACTTGTTTGAGGAAAAATGTTGGGAAAACTTTTCCAACTGAGCCATCCCACATCCCTCCTACAGACGGACCTTTTCAGGTAATACAAATTGACTATATCCAACTACCACCGTGCAGGAATCTGAAGTATGTGTTAGTGTGTATTGATGTGTTTTCCGGTTGGGTAGAAGCATATCCGGCAGCCACTAATACTGCTGTGTTCACTGCAAAGAAAATTGTACAAGACTTTGTGTGTAGGTTCGGTATCCCTAGAATCATTGAAAGTGATAGGGGTACCCATTTTACTGGTGATGTCTTCCAAAATATGTGTAAACTCATGGGAATCAGTAGCAGACTTCACACCCCTTACCGACCACAAGCCAGTGGTAAGGTGGAGAGAGCAAATGGTACTATAAAGAACAAACTAGGTAAGATAATGGCTGAAACTGGGTTGGCATGGCCTGAGGCTTTGCCGTTGGTCCTCCACAGCATTCGAACCACTCCTAGACCTCCTCTTAATCTGTCCCCCATTGAGATACTGTTCGGACGACAACCTCATTTGATCGTGAGTCCACAAGACGACTTAAAGTGTAATAATGAAGTGACTGTACAATATCTTATAAGAATGAGTAGACAGCTGAAACAACAACAACAAAAACTAAAAATGCTGTCACCTGGTATGCCAGAGACGAACTGTCATGATGTTGAACCTGGAGACTATGTTATGATCCGCAATTTCTTACGTTCAGGTTGTTTAACAGACCGTTGGGAAGGCCCGTACCAAGTGCTGCTGACCAGTACTACATCACTGAAGGTTGCAGAGAGAGACACTTGGGTCCATTCCACCCACTGCAGGAGAGTCCATAATCCGGAGAAAGTGCAAGACAAGACTCAGACCGACGACAAAGAGCTGTCACTTGTGAGCCTGTTCCGGGAGACCTAAAGCCTGCAGTTGAGACACCTGAACCAGAGACGTTACCTCAGAACTATCTTTCCAGCGATGGAGTGGCGGTTTTTGTTTTTCTTTTGTTCCAGGATTTTCCTTGTTTTTACTTTTTCTAGGACATTCTATTTTTGTGAAGGAGGATGGAGGACGGAGGAGAGTTCTGGGAGTGATACGGATGAAATAGAGGCCGAAGAAAAGTTAATAGGATATCCTGAGCAGCCCATTATCAAACTTGGTCCAGGGGTTATGAAAAGGTCTGCTAGCTCAGGAACTCGGAGGCAGTGTGAGGGGCTATTGTCTGATGAGTATTGTATCTGCAAGTTCTGCAACTCCCTAGTTGACGAGAGATGCATCCAACGATGCCAGTCCCCCAGTACTCTGAATATAGGCGGGCATCCTTTGGAGGATTATCACTCCCTGGTGGGTAAGGTGCTAAACCAAACTGAGTGTTGGGTGTGCTCTCACGTGCCTCAAGGGCAGCATAACATAGGACTAGTGCCATTCCCTCTAAACATATCCGAAGTACTCGAATTAAGGGGTGGGAGGCCCATAGAAGGGAGGTACAATAACACTAGGTCCCCTAGTCTGACGCTTCGACAATACTCCATAGGCAGATCTTTGCTGTGCCTGAACATATCTCATGCAAAGCGCCTGGAGAATTGGGAGGCTGACCTATCAGATCAGACAATGGCTCGTCACACTCATTTTAGAGAGAGACTCACAAGGTCACTACTAGGCAGGAATGCTGATGTAAGTCACAAGTTAGGGCGTATAACCAAACATAAGAAGGTATCTATTGGAAAAGTCTCTACAGATAAATGTGAAAATATCATTAATGCCGACACGTGTCTAGAGCAGATGGAGACACTAGGCATGGGTAGTTTTATCAAAACTCTGTGTGATATAATTCATGGGCATACTGTTCCTTATGTTCTCCCTGATGATGTGTATTTTGTTTGTGGAAGGAAAGCTTATTCCTGGGTGACTCCGAGTTCCAAGGGCTTGTGTTTCTTAGCTAAACTGGTTCCTGAAATCATGACTATTACTCATGAAGAAATGGTAGCTATTCACAAGACTACATCACCACCATACATACACACACAGTATGAACACCGTGGCAAGAGAAATATGATTCCTGGTGAGGAACCCATAGCTACAAAATTGATTAGTGAAACTGCTGGTTTCCAAGTTATGGTTGCTCTAGATCTCACCAGGACCGCTCGGGGAACATTAAACTTTAAATATATCCAAGACCTAGCTAAATTAATAGATAATATCACCGAGATGTATGATGACACTTTCAGGTATACTGGAAGGGAGCTACAAGCGTACAAGAAGGAGTTGGTGCAACATAGACTGGTACTAAATTATCTCACCTCCATTACTGGTGGGTACTGTGTGACACTGGCCACCCAGTTCGGTGTCAAATGTTGCACGTACATTACTAATAATACGGAAGACCCTAAAGAGGTTATAGACCGGAAGATGGATGAAATTTTGCAGCTGAAATGGGAATTTCGAAAGAGCCATAATTCTTCGTTATATGAGGTCGGGGAAAAGGTGGCGGGTTGGTTCTCATGGTTGAACCCAGCAAAATGGTTCTCCGGTCTGGGGGAGTGGGTACAGGAAATATTTGCTAGTGTAGGTAAGCTCCTTCTCCTTATACTGGGTATCATCTTAGCAATTGGTTTAGTTGTCAAATGTGTTCCTACTGTGTTGAAGTGTGGAAAACGGTCTCATGGGAGTAACACTAAGAAAGAGACGGAAAGGGTGGTACCAGATACCGAGATCATGGTCTGTGAAGAAGTATTGTATAATCCTGAACTTGAAACGGTGATTGGGTGATAGTTTATTACACTATCAAAGGGTGGAACTGTCGAAGTCAGCAAATTGGATAAAGTCATTTCAATTAAAGTCTAACAAACTTGGTTGTCTTTGTCTGAAAAGATGCGTACGGTACGCTTTGACGTACAAGGGCACGCTACGGCGTGAAAGGGCGTACGCATCCACTACACGTGGCAGCAACAGTAATTGGTCTTTTACCATACATTCGCACAAACACGCATACTTATAAAATAGTACACATTATTGGTAGTTGCAACACATAGTCAGTTATGTCGAAATATAGTAGTATTTATATGTTATATCAGAGTTACATGCATATTAGGGAAATACACAGAACGGGTTAAAGGAATAACATCATGAGTGGTATCATAATGAACCTTGTTACATATCCTACTGTTTGGTGCGCTCTGCGAGGGAATCGCAGAGTGCATACGCAAGTTATGAATGATAGGGAATTATGAACTACTTAAGACTAAGGAATTCTGGCGGGAAGAGCAGAGCATACCCCCTGCAGAGATGACCCCCTCCTTTGGATTCCTTAGGATGAACCAGCCAATGATTGACGACCCCTTGGACATTCCTGAGACCCGGACCAATAGATGCAAGCCATACCATCTTCATTGTATTACTGTACTTGATTGTGTATATAAGCAGCAGCTTGTGATCCAGAGTGCAGACTTCTTGTCCCCAGACTTCAGGATTGAATGACTGCACTGGATCCAGAGCGCCTGCGATAAGTAACGGCTGTATTTACTATTACATCGCTTGAGCATATTTTTTCCACTTATTGCGAATAAATATTTGTGCGTTGGAAACACAAATCGAGGTTCGACAATCGTTATTGGTTAGCGACAATACGCACATTACACCCCCGTGTTCTGGTTTTGGTTTTATATCTGGATTAAGTTCGTGTTTTGGTTTTGGTTTTGGCAAAACCACCATTGTGTGTTTTGGTTTTGGTTTTGGATCTGTATTTTTAGAAAAATTGTTAAAATATGCTAAAATCATCTAAAATTTGCTCGTTTTTTGTTCCTACATTATTAATAATCTCAATAACACTCATTTTAAGTCGTTTGCAGTCAGTATTGACCACCTCACAGGTACCAATATTATTTTCATACACATTCGGACAAATACTGCAACGACCTGGCTGGATAGAAAGCGACAGAGCAATGACTCAAACACACAGCAGTTCCTAGCACATCTAGCTAATACATGGCAACAAGTGCTGCCCCCCCCGGGATGTGTGCTTTTATCAGACCCAGACCAATCCAGGGTGCCAGGCAATGCACTAAAAAGAGCCATTGTAATTCCTAGCAAAAAACAAGTTCATCACTGAGCTTCAAATCAGCCCCAATTCCCACAAAATTTTACTATAGTTAAGTACCTTTGATGCAAGGTGCAGATTACAAAACTTGATGAAACAGCAGCAAAGTGGAAGGTAATACATATACACGTCTATTTAGACATCCATGCTTACATTACTTCTTCAAGCAATGTTGTTCTTTGTTAATAAAACTGTTGTCTTTATACCGTTCAAAAAAATAAAAAATAATCCTCCACAATACTTTGTATGTTGATAGTTGATAGTAGGATCAGGTGGAGTTACAGCAGAGGTGTCACTAATTCTGGTCAATTATTTTACAGTAGACAAGACCAGATGTCAAAATGTTGTGCCCAGTCATCTACATCATCAATGAGTGTCTAAGATTTTTGCTAACCACACAACAGTATATAGCACATTTAGGTAACATTGGCACACAGCGGTAGCTAAAATTTAAAGTGGTGCAAGATGGAATTGTGCTTGGGCCCCCCCTATCCACCCTTATGTTGGATCTTAAAAAGGACATGCACACTTTAACAAACCAAGCACTTCAGCCACAAAAGTGCCACTCCTTGTGGCTGAAGTGCTTAAATTGTTTGGGCCCCCACAAAACAAGGTAGCAATGGCCTTAAGGCACCTAAGTTAGTGCAGTTAATTAACTCTACTGAGGCAAGATGTTGTTGTCATCATCCTCAGCCTCATCCTCACCCTCATCAGTGTGTACATCATCCTCACACATTATTAATTACCACCGTTGGAATCATCACCGTTGGAATCCACCATTACAGAAGTCTCAGTATTTTGATGTAATTGGCGGGAAAGGCCTTCCTCTTGGAACTTGAAGTTAAGTTTTATGAACATTACCTTTTCCACATTTTGAGGAAGTAGCCTCCTACACTGATTGCTGACAATGTTCCCGGCTGTGCTGAAAACTCTTTCCGAGTATACACACTGAAGGGTCGGCAGCTTAAGCAGTGCAAAGTGAGTTGGTACATGGGTCTCCAAATTCCCTTTTTATCCTCCCAGTGTATAAAGGGGCTGTCTGATGTGTCTATTTTTATGCTGTCGTGAAAATAATGCTCCACCATCCTTTGCATGTTGATAGTAGGATCAGGTGAAGTTACGGCAGAGGTGTCACGTTTTTTGGTTAATTCTTTTAGACCAGACTAGATGTCAAAATTTTGTGATGAGTCTTCTGCATCATCCCTGGGTATCTTGGGAAAGCTAAGTGTTTTCCTAGCAGCAGTTGACTGAGAAACTGAAGGAGGAGACGTCGTCCTGTCACAAAATACTTGAGCTGTCATCTTGCTCACCAGGAGCTCGTTGAAGCTCTTCAGATCTGGGTCAGTTGGAAAGAAAGAGAAGACATTGCTCTCAATGTCAAGCACAGTGGCCAAAAATGTAGTTATCCGATTTCAAGATTTTAATAAATCTTTTATCCTGGTGAAGTGAATAAAGTACTTGATCTACAAGTCCGACATACTTAGTGTAATTGCTTTGTTTCATTTCCTCCTTCAATTTTTCAAACTGCTTTTAGAAAAGTCTAATCATGGGAACTCTTGACTCAAGCTAGCAGTGTCTGAACTCACTTAACAAGTGACTACTTTGAATGGTTTCAGCACCTTGCACAATACGGAAAGTATTCTCCACTGCGCTTGACTAAAATATATACCCCCTCCTTTCCCAATGTCATGACTTGCGGAGTAAGCGTGGATGGCTTTTCGCAGTTCCTCCATCTGCATAAGCATATACAGGGTGGAATTCCACCTTGTCACCACCTCTTGCTTCAGTTGGTGACAGGGCAAACCAAAACACAAAGTTAATTCAGATCCAAAGCCAAAACCAGAACACGGGGGTCAGTGAACATCTCTAATATTCATGATACCAAGGAAAATACCAGACACACAGCTTCTCAGAGTTGGTAGAGTGCACATGCATCACAAGATTGAAATTGATTTCCAGAACCAGAAGAGGAAACAGTTTCAGTTGAGATAAATGGTGATGAGCAGCCGTGGTTACCAGAAAATTGCTATCTTGACATTTTTACAGTGACTGCTTCATCTTTTATTTCTCCATCTTCCACTCTCCACATCATGACTGTATCACACTACAAGTATCTACATGTATGTGAAAGAGAAAGGTTTAGGTGCAGTCAAGTGTTACCTGTCTTGTGATTCCTGACGGTGTAAGTCTGGGCTGTTGAGTCTGTGTATGAGTTTTGTGCCTCTAGACAAGTTGTGTTTTGTGATTGGTCTGTAGGTGTTTGGGAGATGAACATGTCTACAGCCAAATTAAGAATAATGTGTCCACTTCTTACTTTCTTCTAAACAACAAGACCCCTTCTACCTCGTTCAAAATGCTCTGTTCTAGAAACTTCCCCCTTCCCAAGAAACCCTGTTTTCTATAGTGTTGTATGTTCAGTTGACCCTTCAGCTACTAATCAGCAAGTAGTGATTATTGAAATAGAAATCTTCCCCATAATTTTAATGCATCCCCTAGTTTAACAAGCTGTAAAAAGAAAGAAAAGAAAAATGAATATGTGATATATTTTAACAATGGTTGTTAAGTAGTTTTAGGCACAGTAACCTCAAATTATTCAATTGCTGGAATTCTTTTAAAATAGCTCACCTTCAATTACTAACTTCTCACTAATGCTTCCCCACCATTACGTCTCTGACAAAATACTCCCCATCTTGACTACTCATAACTTCCTCCTACTCTCATCTGAGACTACTCCTGTACTGCTCCTTATCTTTGTAACTCCATGCCGTGCCCTACCACTCTTCCCCAACCTGCAATCCTAAATACTTCCTCAAAACTTGCCTCTTTATACTTGCCTACCCTACTCCCTCCTAGATCTTCATGTCCACTCCATCCAACTAACTGGTCCACTAGTGTGCCATTGACTCATACTGTCTCTCTTGAATTCGTCCAAATAGAATGTGAGCTTTCACATGCATAGTTCTCTCTATTTTAAGTCTCATGTTCATCCACTGTCTGTATACCTCGTACATCCTTTGTCATGTGCTGAACTGAATGCCAATTCTTGCTCTGTTGTTAAAAGAGAGGAAATGAGAAACCATCAGAGAGTAAGCACTGTCCTCTGAAAGAAGAATAATCCAATTTTTAGACAAATGTCTAATGTGTGGCTACCTCCTATCCCAAATCTGAAAATTGCCTTTGTAATGTGCTGCTTTAAAAAAAGCAATATAAATGCTAAAAGATCTACAAAGCCATAGTATATTGGTTATTTGAGAAGTGGGTGAACAGTATTCACAATTTGATGATAATCTCTGTGGCCATGTCCCCTTCACCCTAATCTGACACAAACTACAAAATCTTTCGGAATAATACACATATGGTGCCAAATTCAAATAGAGGAAATCCTGCATAGACTTCAATTCCCTCAGTTTCAGATCTTCACTTCTTTAACTCAGTTGAGTAAACTTACTTTTCCTCACTCATTTTGCAAAGCCTCAACCTTTTAATTTCACTCCCTGATTAACAACATCATTAAATAACAAGAAATTGCACAATCAAACATAACATTATCCAATACCTGTTATTAACGTGAAACCACATGAAACTATACTCAAGTCCTGTAACTGAAGGTGTGATTTTCTTCTTATACATCCAGCTCACAACCTTCCCACTTGACCTATTCACTTTGATCTATTGTGAACTCTTCACAGTTTTGACTGACAATTTCAACATTTCCTTTCCATTTTAATTATGCCTTTATACATGCAATGGCATTATGATTCTTAAGAAACCTTCACTTAGCCCATCCTAGTCCTTTAGAGACAACTATTTCCGTTAATGAAATGCCTTATGTACATTCACTGTATGTATCGCATCTAGCTCAGTGCAGGACCCACTTTAATCTTAATAAATCCTTCTTCTTTAATTCATTTGTATAAAAGGCCTCACAGCTAAATGAAAAAGCAAATCTTCTGCAAATCTTCTCCCTGAAAGTAGGGATGTGCACCGGCCAATTTTAGTATCTCGTGTTTTGTGTTTTGGATTCGGATTTGCTTGATGTTTTGGGCTGGATTTGTTTCGCAAAACACCTGTCGAAAGGTTTTGGTTCGGATTTAAGGTTTTGGATTCGGATTTATTTTGAAAAAAGTAAAAAAAGTTCGAAGATCAAGTTTTTGGGCTTATTTTCACGCCTACGCTATTATTAACCTCAATAACATTCAATAACAATCATTTCCACTAATTTCCAGTCTATTCTGAACACCCTCACACCTCACAATATTGTTTTTAGTCCAAAACGTTTCACCGAGGTAGCTTTCTGGACTGTAGTGGAGTGGTCCCGGTACCCAATTTGGTACCGGGGCCACAATATATCACCCTCAACTGGTCTGAATTCCACCAAAAAAGTATCTGGACTGCGTAGTGGAGTGGCCCTGGTACCCAATTTGATACCGGGGCCACAATATAATAATAAAACCCTCAACTGGTCTCAGTTCCAGTGCACCGATGGCGGACACCGGATGGACGTCTAAAACCAACATAGCAGTTAAGGGCACAGTTCCTCTTTTTTGTGACTGCACAAACAATTAACGTAGTAATAGAAATGACAGGTTTTTTTTTTTTAAATATAGAAAGAAAGAAGGTAGTACTAGAAATGGCAGTTATTCGAATCCCCAGGAGAGTCTAAGTGGGGTGAGCCACAAAGAGATTATTTCCCTCAGTTTCTCTAACAGGTTGTCAGTGTTGTGCGCCTTCTTAAAACCTGTGATACGTAACTACACACACTCGGCAAAGCTTTTAAAAATTATATGCGGCACAGGAGAGTACCACTGGACTGGAGTTATACAGCAGTACCACTGGACTTATACTGCAGAATCAGTGAAATTTGTAATATGGCAGTAACAACAATGGACTTATACTGCAGAATGAGTGAACTTTGTAATATTGCAGTACCAATGGACTTATACTGCAGAATGAGTGAAATTTGTAATATTGCAATACCACTGGACTTATACTGCAGAATGAGTGAACTTTGTAATATTGCAGTACCAATGGACTTATACTGCAGAATGAGTGAACTTTGTAATATTGCAGTACCACTGGACTTATACTGCAGAATGAGTGAACTTTGTAATATAGCAGTACCAATGGACTTATACTGAGGATTGTTTTGGGATTTATTTATTTTTTATAATTACTTTTTTTGTAATTTTTTTTATAACTTTTTTTGACATTTTTTATAATTTGAGAATAATGGTGAAATAACAATGCCCTTAGAAGGACAGAGCACAGGACACAGCACCACTGGACTGAACAGGACACAGCACAGGATCCAGCAGCACCACTGAACTCAGAAGCACAGAGCACAGGACACAGCACCACTGGACTGAACAGGACACAGCACAGGACCCAGCAGCACCACTGAACTCAGAAGGACAGAGCACAGGACACAGCACCACTGGACTGAGCAGAACACAGAGCAGAGCACAGCACAGCACAGAAATGAACTGAACAGCACGAGATATAGCAGGACAGAGGACGACCTAACACAACCTCCCTCTACCCTGATCAATGCCTGAGTGAAGATGGCGGCGACTAGCGGGGAATTTATAGGATCTGAGTATCACGAGATCCGACAGCGGGATTATGACTCATAGCCTCGATTTCAGTTTTGCAATTGGCGGGAATACCCAGATCTGTCTCGTATCCGGCTCGGATCGGCAATGTTCGGGTGGGCTCTGATTTCAGAAATCCGAGTGCGCTCATCTCTACCTGAAAGCACGCTATTCTCTTGTTATCTATGAAATTCTCTGCATCACTCCTCTAAGATGTTCCAGATGCTATGAGTCATCATATGTTATGTCACTCATGATATCTGGAACATCCAATTCAGATGTTTAACAACTAGGGGCCTGATTAATTAAGGATCTTAACTTAAGAAACTTTTTATTTCAGTCTCCTGGACAAAACCATGTTACAATGCAAGGGGTGCAAATTAGTATTCTTTTTTGCACATAAGTTAAATACTGACTGTTTTTTCATGTAGCACACAAATACTTGATAGCTTATTTGTACACTGAAATGTAAAGTTCATATTTGTGTGCTACATGAAAGAACAGTATTCCTAAGATTTATTACTTTAAATTTATATATATATCTTCAAATATATAATAATATTAGACGTGTAATCAGATATTCAATATTCAGCTGAATATTAGTTAGCAAAATTTCTCATTTCATCTTATAAAAAACATTGTATTATTTTCTAATTAGCAATAGGATAAAAGCTACCTTGTTAGCTCCACTTTACTGTATTGAAATATTAGGGCCCAAAATTCCAGCTAAATTTCAGCTAGATCTGTAATTAAAAAGGTGGTTTGCACCATATCCATCACTGATTAAAATGATCCATTGGAAATAAAATTGAAGGCTTGTCAATAATATTATTATAATATATATATTATAATATATTATATTATTATTAACTATCCCAGAACAGCATGCATTTGGACACTTAGTGGCTCTGAATCAACTTTTGAAAGATCATAAATCCGTTTGTGTTATCAGTTGGAGACCACAAGGCTCAGTCCTAGGTCCTCTGCTTTTCTCTATCTACACCACTTCTTTTAGAAAACTATTAAGCTCCTATGGATTTCAGTATCATCTCTATGTGGATGATACACATATTTATCTATCCTCTCCTGATCTTTCACCATCTGTGTTGTGTCGCGTTACTAACTGTCTTTCTGCCTTTAGAACTTGGATGTCCCCTCGCCAACTCAAACTCAGTCTTTCAAAAACTGAATTAATAATATTGCCACCCAACAATAGAAGCTTCCTGTCTGACATTTCTATTTCTGTTGACAACATGACCATAAATCCCACCCCACAAGCTCGCTGCCTAGTTTTAATCCTTGATTCGCAACTATCCTTTGTTCCCCACATAAACTTTATATATATATATATATATATATATATATATATATACATCACGCTGCATACATCTAAAAAACATTTCCAGAATACGTACATGTCTCACACAAGGCACTGCAAAAACTTTAATTTATACCCTCATCATCTCCCGCATCGACTATTGCAATTCCCTCCTTTCTGGTATTCCGAAAATCCGACTCAAGCCCCTACAATCTATTTTGCACGCAGCGGCAAGAATGATTTTCCTTGCAAACCGTTCTTCCTCTGTTGAGTCACTCTGTCAGTCTACATCGGTTGCCTGTTTTTCAACAAATCCAATATAAAATTATTTTACTAGCATACAAGGCCATCAACAAAACTGCACTGACATTCATCTCCTCATGTGTCTCAAAATATCTCCCAACTAGACACCCCCATTCTAAAAAAGATCTGCATCTCTCTTTCACTCTCATCACATCCTCCCATTCTCGGTTACAGGACTTTTTGGGGGCTGCACCCACTTTATGAAATTCCCTCCCACACACACTAAGACTTTCCTCTAATCTTCAAACCTTCAAGCATTCTCTAAAAACCCACCTCTTCAGACAAGCTTATAATATTCCTCTACTACCCTCTTAATCTCCCTAGGTTACCCTATTACCACCCTCTACACAGCTAACACAACAATCCTCTGACCAACAAAGTTGTGGGACTGAGCATACAGCCCACTAAATACTTTGTAACCTTTGCATTCTAGCTGGACAAATATTCTATATGATGTACCCTTGACTTACGCTTGTGTATCAAACCATTGTCCTATAGATTGTAAGCTTGTGAGCAGGACCCTCTTACCTCACTGTATGTCTGTATTATCTAGTATTGTGTTATTACTGTTTGTTCCCAATTGTAAAGCTGTATAGCATCTGCTGGTGCTATATAAATACATTTTGATTAGATGAAATAGATAGAATTCTGGTAATCCTATTATCTTATAGGGTAGAAAGGGTGAATATCTCTCTTTCTTTATGGTATCCTATGAACTCTTTTTCTCTATGCTTTCTCCGACATCCTGGGTTGTTCTTTCTCCTCCATATTACTTCTACTAAACAACTAGAATCCAGTCAGGATAACTGAGAGATCTCACTCTCCATTCATCTTCTTCTTAGGAAATAACACATCCTGCTTGACCCCATCCTTTATTTCTCCCTCATCTCACTGGTTTAGAGGCAAAATCACATGTATAAAGCCAGTGATGTTATTTTGACATATTCTATGGTGATTTACTAAAATGATCTTAGCAGAAAATCACAGATTACCCATTTTCCATACTTATCATTGCAGAAATCGGTTGATTCAGTCATCTATATTTATCACTGATGACATTGAGCATTTTAGTTACTTTGCAATGTCTGGTGATTCATTTTCAGAGGTTTGGAAAATGAGTGTGTTCTGTACAGATTTAATAGAATTGATAATAAAATTGGCAATAGATTTGGAAAAATCAAATCCCCATGTAAATCACCTCTGTAAATCTAGTACAGCACCATTTACATACAGGATTTGTATTCTGTTGTTTCACATGTAACCCTATATGTTCACATTTTGCATGTATTCAAACTCAGGCTGTTATGATGAAGTAATTGCTGCAGCTGCCACCTGAACTAAGATAAACTTTTATACTACATGTCTGCTATGTAAAATGGGAGCTAAAAGTAGAATTTTCAAGTTAAAGAAAGAGTTCCTAAATTGAGACCCAATATCTCTTACACAGCTAACAGTTCTATGTAGGACAGAAACATCTAGAAATGTCCTCATTGTCTTCAGTCTAACAAAAGTCAACTGGTGTAGACCTCTCTTATGATTCCAGACTGCTTAGTATAGTCCTTGACTCAGCTCTTGACATGAGTCATCCTCATACTGAGCCACTAACTGTTGTATTAGCACTTAAGGAAGTTACTGGGATATTCTCCATTGTCTTTATAATATGTTCTCTAACTGGTTTCAAAAGGAAAAATATTGTCAATGTCAACAACATCCTAATTTCCTTGGGCATTTCTAATGTATTCTACACAATTATTATATCTACAAACTTTGTAATTAGTTACAATTATAGAATGTAAAGTGTGCTTCACACATTGAGGATCGGTACAATTGTTCCGTGGTTGATATTAACAGCAGAAATTGAGTCTTTATGGAAGTTTCTGATTATTTCTTATTTCGATCCAAAAATCAGCACAGAACTCAACAATATATTTACAGTTATCATACTGTCCTCTCCTATATTCCTACAGGTTTTTTAGACCTATTTCTGCACTAATAGTTTGGGAGCTGTTACTACTAAACCTTAACAGCAATGCATTTTTACAGATTTTTCATATGTGACTCATACTAAATAATATGAAAGATATGTGGATCGTACTAGCAAATAAAGAGGATATACCGTTACATGCAATGATCAGGGTACAGATTATGTTATGCTTGAATCTATGAGGCTGATTTCTTACATCAGGTAACTCTGTTCAAAGTGTAGATTATGATATTAAAGATATTAATCTTTTAGAGAAACATATTTCTTGCAAATAATTCATATATAACTCATAATAGATAATATGTAGAATCAGCTTATTCATCTTATATAATTTTTATTGAATGCTGCATCAAAATAGTTCCATACCTCTAAGAGGAAGATAGATGTTATCTTGTCTATATAGCACAATATCTTTACATTTGTTTGAGATTATCAGGCAGTAGATCCTCTTCAAATTGATGCCTGTGTTTAATTATTGATCATGTATCTAGTTAGATTGTGGCTGTATTGACCATTATTGCATTGTATGCTATTATTAACCTGTTATCTGAAAATTATACTTTTTCATAAACAAAAATAACACTTATTTTGTGGATAAGGGTTAATATTCCTTCAAAGAATGGTGAACTGTGCCAAGTGGTGACAATGTCAAAGAATGATTATAAAAGTGTCTTGATAATATATAGAGTTTTGTATTGGTGGGTATATATATAAAAATATGAGTGTGAAGTGTCTTTAATTGAATGATTTACTTTTGGAAACTTATATTCATTAAAATAAAGGGATAAGTAGTAACTACAAATTCTAATGTCAGTGCAATAATGGGAAAACAAAGAAAAGGGGGGAAATTAAATAAAATGAAAAATGTTTTATGCTGGTATAAAACATGCCACAAGTATACTGTAGTGATAAACCTAAGTAAGGAATTTCTTAATACTTTCTCTCTTCTTTGTTATGCTATTCAATTGATGATTATTAATAGATGCATTGTATTTTTCAAACTACAATTATTATTTTTTTATATATTTTTTATTTTTTTTATTCATTGTTTTTATTTTACTATTAATATTTTCAAAGTATTTATTGTGTTATTGGAATATGTATCTATAGTCCCTAATGTTAAAGTTTTCACAATTTTATTTTCTATTTCTCAATGCACCAACCATAATATGGTATCGGTTTATCAATACATTTGACTAATGTTTTTTTGTGTTCATATGGAATATGGATATTTTGATATTACTTTTATTATCAGTATTCTTTACACAAGATATCAATTTTCTTGTGTTTTCATGATAGTGGTATCAGATCTAAGACATATCTGCGTATATCATGCCTATTGAAATAAGTAGTGTTATTTCTTATCCGGTTGGCCTGCTAGTATGGGATAATTCATATTATAGACGAAACTGTCTCTAGAAATCATGGTATCCTAAAGAGATACAGGTAAGTAATGTAAAGAATTTTTCTCAAAATATCTTTACTTTAGTCCCATTTTGGCCATATGGTCTGAATTGTGTACATGAATGGGTTTCTAATTAATGAGGTTTAATATGATGTATACAGATATTCCCTCTGATAAGGAGACCTCATATGAAACTTGAGTAAATATTATTCTCGTTGAGGCCATGTGGTATTAAAGTGTTCAAGAGAAAGATCCATCTGCTCTCTTTTTGTACAAGTTGTCTAGTTATATCCCCCTCTCTTACTCCTAATTTCACCTCCTCTAATCCAAAGGCTCTCACATTCTTGGGATTTCCTCTGTGTTCTTGCAAAAAGTGAGGTAACTTATTTAAGCTTTATTTTATCCAATTGTGCATTTCGTATTGATCCAGCAATGCTCTAAGATCCAGTGTTAAATGTATCAAGGTGAGAATTTTCTGGCGAGTTTGAAAAACCAATCAGATTTTAGCTATCATTTATTTAGTACATTCTACAAAATGACAGCTAGAATGTTATTGGTTGCTGTAGGCAACATCTTCACTTTTCAAACTCTCCGGAATACTCTCAGCTTGATACATTTACCCCTCGGTGTTTAAGGCTTCTTCTGGTCAAGGGTTCTACTATACAAACTGATATTGTAGAGTCTGACAGATTGATGTCAGACTCCCTTAATTTTGGTGATGAAGATGTGGAATCATTAAAGGTCCTAGAAGAACAAGCAGTTCCACAATCTCAAGACTCTCTAATAACAATGCCCATTTCTGAGATATGGTATGAGCCTAGTATGAGCCACATATCTTTCATATGTTTAGTATGAGTCACATGAAAATATTATAATTTACATCTAAAATAACAATATTATATGTAAAACATAGATTAATATATGATGGAATCCTTAACCTAATTGTTGGGTGTTATGTTATTTCCTCTTTTACTGAAGGGATCGTATTCCATTTTTTTCCTAAGGAATGGATCTCATTAATTCATCATCATTAATGTCAATCATAACAATACTTCATGGATTAGCTCTCCTATACACTAATGTGATTGGTCCTTACTTACATTAATCATGATATCATATTAGTGATTGGCTCTCTGGACTATAAAATAGAACAGTCAGTGGCAGATGGGTGATTCCCATGATTAAGCTTATAGGGCGAAATGCGCACCGGGTTGTGCATCACAGATGATGTCACGGACCCGGATGTTAGAGCCAGAAAGCAGCGTTTAGTCGCAATTATCATGTCTGTTAATATTTAACATATTTCTCTAATGGTGCTGAAGAAAAGTGCAGTTTATAAAGTACAATATTAGGCGTGCTTCACACTAGCCTAACACACTGAGATCCAACAGGAAATGAGACTATATGGAGCATATAAGGTTCCTCAGAATCACTGCCCACCATTAAATTTGGAGGAACATAGCTTATAGATCTTGAACCAAACAATCTTTTGAGCAATATATAACAATAGGTTCAAACAGCCAGACACTCAACAAATAACAGAAATATATAATCTACAACCTGTGTGTACTGCAGTTTGAGCTGTATGATTCTGGAGTTACCAACAGAATAGAGGAATAATCACTCTGAGTATAAAACAATGCATCAGGAAATAGGTGGAGAATAATGAGCATCTAAATGATAGATTCAGCACTATCATGTAGTGAGATTACTGTCAGTCACACAATACAGACATGGTATGTCATCACATCCTGCGGTTAGCTGCAGATTCAGCACTATCATGTAGTGAGATTGCTGTCACTCACACAATACAGACATGGTATGTCATCACATCCTGCGGTTAGCTGCAGATTCAGCACTATCATGTAGTCAGATTGCTGTCACTCACACAATACAGACATGGTATGTCATCACATCCTGTGGTTAGCTGCAGATTCAGCACTATCATGTAGTCAGATTGCTGTCACTCACACAATACAGACATGGTATGTCATCACATCCTGTGGTTAGCTGCAGATTCAGCACTATCATACAGTCAGATTGCTGTCACTCACACAATACAGACATGGTATGTCATCACATCCTGCGGTTAGCTGCAGATTCAGCACTATCATGCAGTCAGATTACTGTCACTCACACAATACAGACATGGTATGTCATCACATCCTGTGGTTAGCTGCAGATTCAGCACTATCATAGAGTCAGATTGCTGTCACTCACACAATACATACATGGTATGTCATCACATCCTGCGGTTAGCTGCAGATTCAGCACTATCATGTAGTGAGATTGCTGTCACTCACACAATACAGACATGGTATGTCATCACATCCTGTGGTTAGCTGCAGATTCAGCAATATCATTGAGTCAGATTGCTGTCACTCACACAATACAGACATGGTATGTCATCACATCCTGCGGTTAGCTGCAGATTCAGCACTATCATGGAGTCAGATTACTGTCACTCACACAATACAGACATGGTATGTCATCACATCCTGTGGTTAGCTGCAGATTCAGCACTATCATAGAGTCAGATTGCTGTCACTCACACAATACAGATATGGTATGTCACCACATCCTGTAGTTAGCTGCAGATTCAGCACTATCATGTAGTAAGATTGCTGTCACTCACACAATACAGACATGGTATGTCATCACATCCTGTGGTTAGCTGCAGATTCAGCACTATCATGGAGGGAGATTGCTGTCACTCACACAATACAGACATGGTATGTCATCACATCCTGTGGTTATCTGCAGATTCAGCACTATCATAGAGTCAGATTGCTGTCACTCACACAATACAGACATGGTATGTCATCACATCCTGCGGTTAGCTGCAGATTCAGCACTATCATGTAGTGAGATTGCTGTCACTCACACAATACAGACATGGTATGTCATCACATCCTGTGGTTAGCTGCAGATTCAGCACTATCATGTAGTGAGATTACTGTCACTCACACAATACAGACATGGTATGTCATCACATCCTGTGGTTAGCTGCAGATTCAGCACTATCATGGAGGGAGATTGCCGTCACTCACAAAAATTTTAAAAATGTGAAGCTTCACCGCTATCTCTACCCAGGGGTTTAAAATCACACAATATCGCAGTATTGCGGATCCTATAATAGCATGCAATGAAGCACCCTGATAGTATATAGCCATAAGAACTTTGCATTATACATGCCATAGACTACCTATATGTAACAATGAAATTATACATTTATGTATGGTATACTGTAGTTGCATATTTACAGGTATATTAGCCTCAGAGGGCCTGATTCATTTCTAAATGCAAAACAAATTTAACGTGCGTTTTCTAAAAAACACACATTCATTGGGCATATGCCCGTCCGTAGTCAAGAAGGAGCAGATCTGAAGATAAATCTGTTTATGAATACGGGTCTAGGTCTACCCTCCTGTAATAAACAAGACACCGCAAGATACGTCCAATACATATGTGGAATGCCAAGTCACAAAAGAGCGCATAGAAGAAAAACTTTTCAAGTAATGTTACCTGTTAATGAAATTGACATTAATGTCAAAACATTAAAAAGTAAATAAATGTGTTTTTTTTGTTTTGTTTATATGAAAGATAATTATTAGGATATTATGAATGTCTACTGTACATGAAACACATTCTTACAGTTGCTCCTGAATGCAAACACATGTTCTAGCTGTATACACAGCCGTCATCACTAGTAATCGGCACTTACACCTGACCTGTAGCTGCTGCAACTGATACGACAGAAAATCACGTACCTCTGAGATGACCAGAGCTTGAACCAGACGCTGCTGCCTGCGCTCCAGCTTGGCTCACCCTTACTATACATTGACTACATACATACGCCCAGTCCCCTCCCTGTTACTCCCCTGAAATCATAGGTTGTCGTATGTGCCCTTACTACAGCCTATGATGAATGAATTGGAAGTTGCTGCACTCTCTGTCGTATTGTGTGGTTCTAAATATGTGCAAAGTAATTGTATCATAATGTGCAACAAATCGCCATTTAAGCTCCACTGAATCAAAAAATCTACATATATATATATATTGGCATAAAAAGAGGGAAGATGGCGCCAAATACGGTAGTGTTAGCTGGTAGAAATCATCCAGGCAGTCAGTATTTACTGTATATAGAGATGCAAATACAGAGTGTTCATGTCAGGCTGGTGAAAGCAGTATCAACCAATTTTCATAATCTCTGACCATATGCCGAAATACAGACAGAACAAAGCAGAAAACAACGTATCGGATGTATCTGTGACAATCAGTAGCAAGTGATGGGTGGTAACGTACCAAAAAGATATAAATAAACAGCTTATCTGTATCAGAGGTGCTTGGAAGTAGGCTCAAATCAGCTTAGGAAGTCAGGAACAGGCGTGCAGATAACTTATGTGGATATATGATAACTGGATCATCGGCCACAGCACAGTCACTGCTCACAAACTCCACTCAATCGGTGTATTGAGAGAGGAAAAAGCCATGTAGTGTAGTAATTATGTACAATGATTTATTCAGCATGTATCATAAAAAAAACACACTCACAATGTAAAAAAGGTATAAAAGCTTATCTGTAATCCTGTGGACATAGGGTACTGCTACACATTGTAGATCACTGGATAGTATATAAAGTAAACACCAATGAGCTCCGCACAGAAGTTCTCAATGGGTTAACTTCTTAGAGACCAGGTAGACAGTACAGCTTTAAGCATACCAGGAGTAGTTAATGGAGAACAGCCGCAGAGGCTGTCTGGATGATTTGTACCAGCTAACACTACGTATTTGGCGCAATCTTCCCTCTTTTTATGCCAACATTGTTTATCCCTTGTTCGGAGTACCATCCGAAACTTGAGAGGGAGGCTGGCTTCTCTTATGAAGAAAAGTGTATACCAAATCTGGTTATTCATACTATTATTGACTCACCTATTTCGTGTTTGAGCGCCAGTATTTATTACACCTATTGTTACATATATATATATATATATATATATATATGTAATTCTACAACTCATAAAGGTGAATATAATGGGGAAAACAACTTATGAATTTTTCTATGTTGTGAAAAAAAGACATAAAGGGCAATCACAAATCATGAAGATCAATGATTTCTTTTTTACTTGTGTTTGAAAAAAGAAAACAGTAAACTATTAACAAAGCAGCCTGTACAGCGTAAGGCTCAGTCCTCTAAAGGTGTCTGAAAGAACGATCAGTCCTGTTCATTTAGAGTGTAGCGGCCCAATGCAGAGTAAAACCAAACCCTACTAGTACCCCTGGCCATTGGATACCAGGGAGAAAAAAATGTACTTTTACAGTTTCAACATATTGTAGCACTACAAGTGCCATCATGCACTGACAACCCATGACTATTATTACAAGCTAGCAGTTGAAGAACTGAAAGCACCTGCATGGGCATTAGTACAAGTGCATACTTACATGTGTATTGTCACAGCAATGTCTAAAAAAGGGGCCCCAATAAAACTAAAAAATATAATAAAACATGCCCCACACCCATGAAGTAAACACGTCTCTTAATAAATATTTAAAATTTTCTTTATCTCTTGTTCATTCATAGTCTGAAAGGAAAGTTTCTTGTCCATTCATTTTTAAAATAAATAAATTGATAAATTTATTATTATTATTATTATTATTATTATTATTATTATTATTATTATCCTTTATTTGTTAGGGGTGACAAGGTATCCGCAGCGCCGTACATAGCACAAACAGTAAACCATACAGGGTGGAAGAGTACAGCACAGTAAACATAAAGTACCAAAGCTTCAGAAGCTCCGTGCAGACAAATGGAGTAAATACAAAGCAGAAGAATGGGTATAGAGACAGGAGGGGAGAGGGGCCCTGCTCATTCGAGCTCACATCCTAAAGGAGGTTGGGCGAAACAGACACAGTAGGGAGGCAGTGATGCAAGGGGGAGAGAAAAGGGGACCAGGGGAGAGAGCGTAGAACGAGCAGAGGAGATGAGGGGCTAGGTGGAAGGTTGGTAGGCTTTGAGGAACAGGTGAGTTTTGAGTGCTCATTTGAAGGAGCACAGATTGTGAGCGAGACGGATGGAGCGAGGGAGGTCATTCCAGTGCAGGGGGGCAGCACGGGAGAAGTCTTGGATTTTGGAGTGGGAAGAGGTAATTAGAGTGGAGGAGAGGCGACGGTCATTTGCAGAGATTAGGGAGCGGGCGGGAGTGTGAATGGTGAGGAGGTTAAAGATATAGGGGGCAGTAGACTTAAAGAGAGCTTTGTAGATGGTGGTAAGGAGTTTAAAGAGAATTCTGTAGGAGAAAAGAAGCCAGTGCAAGGCATGGCAGAGAGGGGAGGCAGAGGAGGAGCGGCGAGAGAGAAAGATGAGTCGAGCAGTCACATTGAGTACAGAGCGGAGGGGTGCAAGATGGGAGAGGGGGAGGCCAGTGAGAAGAAGGTTGCAGTAGTCAAGGCGGGAGATGATGAGTGCATGGATGATGGTTTTGGTGGCATCTTGTGAGAGGAAGGGTTGGATGTGGGCGATGTTGTGCAGTTGGAAGCAACAGGCTTGTGCAAGGGATTGGACATGGGGGGCAAAAGAGAGAGAGGAGTCGAGGGTGACAGCCAGGCACCGGAGTTGGGTGACAGAGGAGATGGTTGTGTTATTAACAACGATAGAGAGATTGTGGTGGGAGGGGAGTCTGGAGGAAGAAAGACAATAAGTTCAGTTTTAGAGATGTTAATTTTGAGAAAGAGTGAGGACATCTAGGAGGGGTGGCAGTCAGATACACGAGAGAGGAGGGTGGAGGAGAGATCAGGAGAAGAGATGTAGAGTTGAATGTCGTCAGCATAAAGGTGGTACTGAAGACCAAAGGAGGAGATGAGCGCACCGAGGGAGGAAGTGTAGAGCGAAAATAGAAGAGGGCCAAGGACAAAGCCCTGGGGGACTCCAATCGGGAGGGGGAGGGAGTGGAGGAGGAGCCAGACGTGGAGACAGAGAAGGTGCGGTTGGCGGGATAAGAGCAGAACCAGGTATGGACGGAACCAGAGAGGCCGAGAGAGAGAAGAGTTTGCAGAAGTTGGGGGTGGTCTACGGTGTCAAAGTCAGCGAAAAGGTCAATGAGGATGAGCAAGGAGAAGTGACCCCTGGATTTGGCTGTTAGGAGGTCACTGGTGACTTTGGGCAGGGCAGTTTAAGTGGAGTAGAGTGGGCGGTAACCAGATTGGAGAGGGTCGAGGAGGGAGTTGTCTGAGAGGTATCTGGTGAGACGACAGCAGACTAAACACTCCAGTAGTTTGGAGGCGTAGGGGAGAAGTGAGTTGGGGCGGTAATTGGTGACAGAGGTGGGGTCGAGATTGGGATTTTTGAGGATAGGAGAGATACGAGCATGTTTGAATAAGGAGGGAACAACACCAGTGGAGAGTGATAGGTTAAAGAGTTGTGCCAGGTAGGAGCAGGCAGTGGGAGAGAGAGAGCGAAGGAGGTTAGAGGGGATGAGATCAAGAGGACAGGTGAAGGGTGGAGAGGAAAGGATAAGGGAGTGAACTTCTTTGCCCGATGTGGGGCAAAAGGTGCACCAGAGTTGTTTGTTAGAGGGGGGTGGAGCGATAAGGGCAGTGTGAGAGGTGTTAGAGGAGGAGATGTTAAGTCTAATGGTATCGATTTTGATAGATAAAAAAGTGGCGAAGTCAGTAGCGGAGAGGGAAGGTGGGACCGGAGAAGGGGGGCCGAGAAAGGAGGGAGTTGAAGGTGGCAAAAAGACGGCGGGGATTGGAGGAAATGAGGGACTTAAAGAAGGTTTGCTTAGCAAGGGAGAGGGTGGAGCAGAATGAGGAAAGGATAAATTTAAAGTGAAGGAAGTCGGCCAGGGAACGAGATTTCCTCCAGAGACGTTCCGCAGTGCGAGAGCACCTTTGGAGGAAGCGGGTAAGTTTGGAGTGCCAAGGTTGGGGAATAAGATGGCGTCGGCGGATGGGAGAGGCAGGGGCGACAGCGTCCAGGGCAGTAGTGAGGGAATGGTTGTAGAGACAGGAGGCCTGGTCAGCGCAGGCCAGGGGGGGAAGGGGGGGAAAGGAGAGAGTCAAGAAAGGAAGAGAAAGAGAGGGGATCGATCGCTTCAAGGTTACGTCTGGTGAGGGTGGCTTTGGGTGAGGCAGGAGCAGGGGAGGAGGACAGAGTGAAGGAGAGGAGATGGTGGTCCGAGAGTGGAAAGGTAGAGTTGGATAAATCAGAGAGATCACAGTGAGGAGAGAAGACAAGGTCGAGGGAGTGACCAAGACGGTGGGTGGGGGAGGAGGTCCACTGGGTGAGGCCTAAGGAGGAGGAGAGGGAGAGAAGTTTGATGGTGGCAGGGTCTGAGCAGTTGTCAATGGGGATGTTGAAGTTGCCGACTATGATGGAGGGAAGGTCGGAGGAAAGGTAGTGGGGGAGCCAGGCAGAAAAATTGTCCAGGAAAAGGGAGTAGGGCCAGGGGGGTGTTAGATGACGGAGGCATGGAGGTGGACAGGGGAGAATAGACGGATGGAGTGAACTTCAAAGGAGGAGAACGAGAGGGAGGGTACAGTGGGAATGACCCGAAAAGTACAGCAGGGGGACAGGAGGAGCCCACGCCACCTCCTGGACGATTGTCCGGTCTAGTGGAGTGGGTGAAGGAGAGGCCTCCATAGGAGAGCGCGGAGGGTGAGGTGGTGTCAGAGGGAGTGAGCCAGGTTTCAGTGATGGCAAGAAGGTTAAGAGAGTTGGGGATGAAGAGGTCGTGGATGGAGGTCAGTTTGTTACGGATGGACCTTGAGTTCCAGAGGGCGCAGGAGAAAGGGAGGGAAGGAAGGGGGGAGATGTAGATAAGATTGTCGGGGATGATGGAGAGAGGGGGGGTGAAAGTTGGACCGTGAAGGAGTCTGGGGGAGAGGTTGATGGAGCGAGAGGGAGAGATGGGACCGTGAGAGAGGGACTGGTGGAGGTGGCCTGGGGAGAGGATGGGTATGGGAAAGGAGCGGGGTGGCATAGTGAGAGATGGGAGAGAGGAGTGAGAGAGATGGGCAGCAGAGATAGGAGAAAATTGAGCCTAGTCAAATAAGGACTGACGGAGCCAAGAAAGTCAGAAGTGGGACTGTTCAGGATAGAGGGACAGATTAAAATGGGAGGGCAGAATCAAAACAATATGAACGATGCAAGGTGTGTAAGGGCAGGGGCAAAGCAGAACAGACAATGAAAGTGGAGGAGAATAAAATAACAATCAACAATGAAAACAATGTGTGGTGGAGAACAATAAAATAAAGTAAAGGTGGAATAGATAAATTCAATTAAGTTAAAGAAGACAAATTGAAATGGTGGTAAGTTGAGATGGGGCTACAGAGAGCCCAGTTATTGGGCTACAGAGAGCTCAAACCGGGAGAGACTGAAGGATAACTCAGGAACGGGGAGTCCAGGAGGATACTAGGTAATCGCAGGAGCAGTCCGAGGGGTCCAGTGTTAAGGGGGAGCAGTGTTCCAGAGGGTCGAGACTCTTTAGATCAGAGTTCAGTCCCGGAAGGCAAAAGGGCAGGTGGGTCCAGGGGTCAGGAGTTTAGCTGAGACTGGTGGGACAGCACTGGGGATCCAGAGGCAGCCTGAGATGAAGAGCTGTGCAAAGAAGCCATGGAGGCTTCACGGAGCCGGCACGGGGGCGCCAACGTGGAGTGGCAACAGGCGGGAGAGGGACACACAAGGGATTGAAGGGCTAACTAGAATACCCGCAGCATGTGGGGGTCCGGATAAATAATAAAATAAATAAAATCAAGCAGAAAAACCCAAGAAGCGAGCGGACCGTCATGCTCCATGGGTGGCTTTTATGTTATTTTATTTTATTTATTTTATAAAAAACATTATTTATGGTTTATAATTTTCCCATTGGGGCTATGACAGACCATGAGAAGAAGAAACATTTATACAAGTATTTATTGGGGCAACGTTTTTACTTTATTGGGGACATTGTTTATTCTATTGGGGGTCAGGTTTCTGGACATTATTGTTGGACTAAAAGTACACTTGTGCCAATAATAATGCTGGCACTTGCAGTTCTATAATCACCAGCATATAATAACAGTCAAGGGCTGTCAGTGCATGCTGGCACTAGTAATGCCACAATAGGATGACACTCTGTATTTTCTTTTTACCATGGTACCCATTGCCCAGCATTAGTGAGAGTAAGAGGAATATATAATTTTTCCAGACCGAGGACCGATCTTGATGCTGAACAGACTGGACTGCTTTATGCAATGACAGTGAGACAACTGCTTACAGTCTACTTGTTAACAGTGCAAAAACAACCCAGCCTGTTTAATCGGGTACAATTTGCAACCAGTAGGGGGACTGCAAAGCGTTTGGACGCCTGCTTTAGTGGTAAACAACACTGGCTACATAACACTGTGCTCATTCACTTATTGAAAATGGCTGGACTATGTTTTGTTCTCTTATTTTTTTTGAACCCTTTCTGACAAGTGAGCAACTCACACAACAAGTAGTTTGGGCTATCTCACTGTTAACCACATCTTTTATTTTCACCATTCAGCAGCGGATTGTCATGTGGTTGTCAAAACTTTATTAATAGGTTGTAGTTTGTTTCAAACTATTTGATATACAGTTTTGGCTTTAGTAATTTGCAAAGTTTAAAAACTGCGCGAAAACAGTTTGATGAACCCTCACTTTAGTCAATATCCCACTATGTTAATAAAATTTTCGCAAAATATTTCTTCTGTGTAAAAGGACCCTAATTCTAAGAGGATGCATTGTTCACCTTATACAGTGAAGATTACAATATATAATACTGTTCTTCTGACAGTTAACGTTGTCTACCTATTCTGATCTCAATATAGAAAGCCATTAAATTACTATACAATGTAGCTAAGATGGA
Source organism: Mixophyes fleayi (assembly GCF_038048845.1). NCBI lineage: Eukaryota > Metazoa > Chordata > Amphibia > Anura > Limnodynastidae > Mixophyes > Mixophyes fleayi. The sequence goes on along the minus strand of NC_134408.1, from coordinate 2,228,264 downwards.
ACACATTTAAAAATGTTCTTCCTAGTATATAGATTAAGATTTATGACAAAGTTTCAATCTTTAGAACAAATTCATGGGATCAATATGAGAACCTATTTGAAACAATTTTAATAATCTCTAGTTTCTCTGTAAGGCCTTCCTTCCTTCCTTCTTTCATTCCTTCCTTCCATCCTTCCTTCTTTCATTCCTTCCTTCCTTCTTTCTTTCATTCCTTCCTTCCTGCCTTCCTTCTTGCCTTCCTTTCTTCCTTCCTTATTTCCTTCCTTCCTTCCTTCCTCGCTTCCTTCCTTCCTTCTTTCATTAATTCCTTCTTTCATTCCTTCCTTTCTTCCTTCTTTCATTCATTCCTTCCTTTCTTCTTTCATTCCTTCCTTCCTTCTTTCCTTCTGCCTTCCTTCCTCCCTTCCTTCCTGCCTTCCTTCCTTCCTTCCTTCTTTCCTTCCTGCCTTCCTTCCTTCCGCCTTCCTTCCTCCCTTCCTTCTTCCTTCCTTCCTTCCTTCCTCCCACTTTCAAGTATTCCACCACTTGATTTGTATTCTGTTCATGTGGAAAGTTCCACAAGATACAGATGACACTGATATAAAATAAACAAGTATCAGATGAAGCCAGAGTATCACTCTGACACCTGATTATAGATGCACTGTCTATTAAACACAGCTCACACCTGTGATACTGATACTGAACATATTTGCATTCAATGCTCAGATTTATATGAATCTTCGGCCTCGTTCTAAACATTTCACTGCAGGCTGCTCATACATACAGTAATTATTGCTAATGAGGAATCAAACAAGGATAATAACTGATAAACAATGTGGTCAGCTCTGCACCTATTCAGAATAATTACTATAATAATCACTGGGATTTCCGGGATCATCATATACTGTTCAATTTTCAAAGTGTACTTCAGACACTGGAAAGAGCTCAGTAATTTGGGTGGTGGTGATAAAATCCAGCTTGTTACAGTGATTACAAATGTCCTCTACCACGGCTTACTGACTGTTGATGGCATTTTAGATGTTTTTTGGATATACCGGATGCTGGGCAAACACCTATTTCTATTCTTCTTTATGCTACAAAGATTTCTAGTTCATATTAATTTCTGGAACTGTACCTGGCTCTCCATCTTCTACTGTGCTAAAATGCTTAATGTTCCACACCGTTATTTTCTTCTTTTCAAAACAAGATTCATGTCTTCTGTTCCTCAGCTCATAGTGGGATCACTGTTATGCTCCATTGTCATTAATTTACCAATCTTATGGCCAACAAGTTTTGTGATTCACAAAAATAACACTGACAAACCAAATATTGCTGGTTATGCAATTACTTGGAATTCTTATTACACCATCTTCAATTCATTGGTTGGATGTGCTCTTCCATTATCTATGACTTGTCTCTGTATCGGGCTCAGTGTCACAACTGTACTGAGACACATCTGGAGGATGAAGCAGGGAGAATCTCATGTAACATCTCCTCAGCTCCAGGGCCTTGTACGAGCCATCGGGACAATTATTGGACGTTTGATACTGGACATCACTTTCTATTTTGTAAATCTAACTGTAACTCTACATTTATCATCATTGTACAATCTTAATGATTTTTTGCAATTTACCATATGTGTATTTATCCAGCTTTATCCCACTGCTCAGACTCTGATTTTAATCTTTGGAAATCCCAGGTTAAGGAGCAGATTATGTGGTCACAGCGTCACAACCTGAATATAAATCATATACAATTATAGTAAGACCTGATTGTTTCTTGTTTCTTGACTAGATCTGTAAATAATAACACGTATGTATGATCAATGATTTCAGACTGGGAAAATATTCTTATGTGTATAAAATAATTAGTTTGTAACCATTTATTAAGAAAAAGAAACAAGAGTACATTATGTTTTAATATTAATCTGCCTTTTACATTTGTTACATATTACTTGTGCTTTCAGCGATATTGTAACGCTGTGTAAGATGATGCAGCCATGTTTAGTTTGTCAGCTTAAAATATTAAACATTTATTTCTACTGATAATCACAGGTGTGATACATGTCATTATTTAATTATATTACCATATAGTAGAAATCCAACAACGCAATAAAAAGTTATGTATCTCTCTCTCTCTCTCTCTCTTTGATAGAACGAAGGGTAAGTATTGGGATGGACAAATATCACTATCACAAGTATCAGATGAAGCCAGAGTATCACTCTGACACCTGATTATAGATGCACTGTCCATTATACACAGCCCTCACCTGTGATACTGATACTGAACATATTTGCATTTGATGCTCAGTTTTATACAAATCTCCTGCCTCAATCTAATCATTAACCGACAGACTTCTCATCCATAAGATAGTTATTGTTAAAGAGGAATTACACAGAAATCATAACTGATAAACAATGTGGTCAGTTGTGAGTCTGTGTAAATTAATTATTGTTATGATCACTGGAATATCTGGAACCATCATATGTCCTACACTTTTCAATGTGTATTTCAGACACTGGAAGAAGATCAGTAATCTGGGTGTTAGTGACAAAATCCAGCTTGTTATTGTGCTTACAGCTGTGGTCTTCCAGGGCTTCCTGACTGTTCATGGGATTTTTGGCATCTTTGACATATATTCGATGCTTGACCAATACATTTATTTTTTCATGATTATGCTAAAAACTGTTCTGATTGATGTTAGTTTCTGGAACACCACCTGGCTCACCATCTTCTACTCTATTAGACTGGTCAATGTTTCCCACCAGTTGGTTCTTCGTGTCAAAACAAGGTTCATGTCTTCTGTTCCTCAACTCATAATGGGATCACTGTTATGTGCCATTGTCATTAATATACCATTGTTATTTACATCAACCATCAACATTACTAAAAATAGCACAGATACACCAATTATATCTGGTTATGTAGTCACTTGGAATAATGCTGCCCTCATCTTTAGTTCATTGGTTGGACGGGCTCTTCCATCATCTATAACTTGTCTCTGTAGTGAGACACATCTGGAGGATGGAGAGTGAATCTCATATAACATCTCCTCAGCTCCAGGGCCATGTCCGAGCTGTGACGTTAATGATTGCACATGTTATACTGAACTTTGCTTTTTATTTATTATCCACAACTATATTTCTACCATCATTTCTGCATCCTGATAATTTTATGGATTTCGCTATCTGGTTATTTACCCAACTTTATCCCACTTCTCAATCTCTGCCTTTTTTCTTCAGAAATCCCAGATTAAAGAATAGATTATGTGGTCACAACGTCACCACCTGAACATAAATTCTTTACAGTTGTAATGATAATTATATTATGTCTTATGTCTTATGACTAAATCTGTAAATAATAATAGAATTGTTTTGTCATTGTTTTCAGATTGGTAAATTTCCATTTCTTTACATTATGTTGAGTATGTTAAAATGTATTAAAGTAAAAAAAACAAAAAAAAGCAAATCATTACATTTTAAATTAATACACTTTAAACATCTATATGTTAGTAGCATAAGCACAACTTTTATGAGTGACTTATTTCTATGATTGTTTTGAACAGGGCACATCATATACCAAATTAAAGGTCAGCTAATTTGCAAAACATATATCCATAAATTACAGCTATGCATTACCATTGTCCTCTGCCAATACACCTGCAAACCTGCTTGTTGCTCTGGATACTGTGACAGTAAGTAAACTTTCCTGGTGCACCTGCTGGGTGACTTAGAACATGTGACCCGCTGGGTGAGCTGCAAACTGTGACAGTGCATCGTGTCTGCCGGGGACCATGCCCAGCAATGTAATTTCAATGGATGAACTTATACATATATTTTAGTGTATAAAAAAAGTCATTGAATTCTGTTAATAAAATAAATTAGTCATTACATTTCACTTTAATTTAAAGCCGTTGCTGCCATGTTTCTCTAGTTTACTATATATTACACTACTTGGACTACTTTAGAATTGTTTTACTTGCCACATTAAAACAGAATAAATAAATATTCTACCCCTTCTAACAAGTGTGATGTCTGTGTCATTATTTTATTGTAGAATTAATTATTAGGAATCCCACATTGTGATATAAAGTCCTTTATAATGGTGTCAAAATTCGGAATCACAGGATTATCATTGCTAAATCACAACAGCAACATTCCATTCTCTTATTCTCTCTCCCCTACGTATCTCCTGATATTATGTTCTTGTTTTCTGCATTGACACAAGGAAGAGGAGGGGTTGGAATTGCTAAATATAGATTTGTAATTACCATGCAAAATATTTAAACAAACAATACATACAAATATAAATATGATAGTGGTCAGGATTGAGTGTACTAATTGCTGCATTTATTTTTTTATTCTGAATATTTGCAAATTGTTCATCCATTGTACTACTGACTACTACTACTGTATACATTACACTACTGACTACTACTACTGTATCCATTACACTACTGACTACTACTACTGCATCCATTACACTACTGACAAAGCCAACTGCATATATTACACTACTGACTACTACTACTGCATCCATTACACTACTGACTACTACTACTGTATACATTACACTACTGACTACTACTACTGCATCCATTACACTACTGACTACTACTACTACTGTATACATTACACTACTGACTACTACTACTACTGCATATATTACACTACTGACAACTGTAGTTTGATTGCAAAATAAGTGACCTAAACAGTAATCAATAAAAATATAATTATTTGACGTTATGTTGTGTCAGTAAGGATAGTGAAGATGAGGACTTTGATTTTTACAACTGAGACAATTTACCCAGAAAACATAAGAGTAATTTATGTGCATGAAAAGAATGCAATTTGTGTAGTATGAAGAGTTGCAGGTTTCTTATAGTACCTACAAGTCTGCATAGTATACAATTTGTGTATATTTGAGTAATATTTGCCATCAATATAAGCTTTTAGCTTATAAGCTGAAAGCTTACATTGAGGTACAGGACTTTAAAAAAAAACTAAATGTTGAAGAAGTGATGTCAGCTCTAGCACTATCAGCCTAGGTTTATATCAGGAAAATCAAACAAAAAGTTCCACCAAATATGCATTTACCACCAATAACAGCCCTGTGATGGTTGGTGTGGGATAATAATAACATTTTAAATGTAAATAAAGCATTTTAAAGGTACACTACTGATCCCAGCATACACTGGCCACCTTAACGTCATTATGTGTGCTGATGCTTGTACCAGCATACCCATGGCTTATAGTTTATGCTGTAGAACTAGAAGTGCCAGAATTCATTTTTTGTTTCAAAAAATGACAGCTCCATCAACCAACGTTTACTATTTTATTTTCTTACCTAATCCCAGTGTGGCAGGTTGGCATCTTCTGGATCTTCGACAAGCATTCCTGGAGCTTTGAAAGCAAAATAGCTTTATTGAAAATAAATTTGCTCATACTAGAGCTGTGATAATTACGAGTCTTATCCACAATTGCAATCATATTTTTAACCTGGGAAACTCCCACGCTCTGAAGTCAGGGCTCCTATCTGCTCCTACTAGCATGCTAAGTAAGGTGTGAGCAATGTCTTTACTGTACTCGGACAATGCTAACCCACCCCGTTCCTCCTCTGTTCTGTCTCTTTAAGCATAAAATGTGCAGCAGACAGTCCTCCTTTCATGTTCAGTAACTGTTATTGGGAATCTAGAGGCTTTTTGGTATCTATATGTTGTTTGTAAAATAAGTATATTATCATAAGATGCTTTTGGGGTTACCGTCTTCTTGGGTAGATGACTGCAATTCATTCACTTGAGCCAGATAAATCACACCAGTCTATTGCTTCAGTTTAAGAAGCCATCTGACCTCTTCCCCATGTTTGTGAATGAACTGCCCAGCAGACTTTTAACAACACCTCAACAGGTGTAACTCCTGACTAGCCCACAAGTTGCTAACTCTCTGAACAATCCAAAATAGGTCATATGAATGGAGGCCGCCCTTCTCTCTCCATTCAAAAACCCCCAGGGACCCATACCAGTTTTTCTTACAACTGAAGACAATTTCTGGGAAACTTTTGCCAACTACAATCTCCCTGGGGTTGAAAACACAAATGACAAAAATTCAGGACTTATATACCTGCCATTCACTACTTTCTTAGTGCTTCTGTCACAGTTTATATATAAGACTTTTCTTATTACTGATAATACTGGGTTTCTGGCAGCCACCTGGCTCTCCGCCTATTACTGTCTGTTATTACAATCCACTGATATTACTAATCTTTACTTTACTTTTCATTTTATGTTTTAATTATACATTTTTGTTTTATTGGTTGACTAAATACACAATTGCTACAGATGCAGGAGCGGATTGGCCATAAACTTACCGGGAAATCTCCTGGTTTGCTGATAGCCCCATATAATGTTATGGGGCCATTTGGGGCAGAGAGTGCTGGTATGGTACCAAATACAATTATTGTAGGGTGGAACTTGGTAGGCTGCACCACGTGCTGTCTGTTTCTTTACAGAGGCAGTGAGTGGACATGTAAAAAGGCAGCCATTCCTATTGCTGTGTGTTTGTTAGTGCCAGTCCCAGCATACTTCCCTTCCTCCCAGCAGATTCCTTCATTGGATGAGGCTTTGCACCGTGCAGTCCCAGCCCAAGCGAGATGGCAGAATGCAGCATTTAAGGTAAGTAGAAAATGAGGGGTGGAGGGGGCCGTACAAAAAAGAGGTGGGGTAGAGTGGACCATAAATATGGTGTAGGAGAGAGAAGGAGCTTTAAAAAACAGATAAAGGGATAGGTGCCTGTAAAAAATGGAGGTATGAAGATAGGTCTGTAAAAATGGCGAGGGGAGAGGGGTCTGTAAAAATGGGAGGGAGACACTGGGAGCAAGGAATGATGGGGGAAAGGAAGCTGTAGGATTAGAGGGGAGAGGGGCTGGTGAGAACGGTTTTCTTTTAGGAGTACTTAAATATATTGTACATTAACTAAAAAAATATACAATAGTATTAATTATAAAAGATAAGTACTATATTCAAAAAGGCAGTGATGTGTTTATTATTATAATAATCTATTAAAAGTGGTGGAAATTTGCAAGGCATTCATTTGATTGTAAGGCTGGTGGGGTAAAAGACCTTTGTATTAAATGGGAATGCTAATAATGGCGGGGCTGGTGAGGGGTGAAGTTGATCTGTTAAATAAATGGGAATGCTATTGATTCATTGTTGTGGCTGGTCAGGGGAGAAATTGGTCAGTTTATTAAATCTAAATGTTATTAGTTTAATGTTGGTATTGCTGAGGGGCTATATGTCTTAAATGGTAATGCAATTAATTTAACATTGAGGCAGCTGAGGTTGGGGGTGTGAGCTTTCCTTGGTTCATCCTGGAAAGTTTTATCAGATACAGATGATACTGATATAAAATAAACAAGTATCAGATGAAGCCAGAGTATCACTCTGACACCTGATTGTAGATGCACTGTCCATTATACACAGCCCTCACCTGTGATACTGATACTGAACATATTTGCATTCAATGCATTGGTCTAATTATTCCACTGAAGATGTACCCATTACAATCACATGAGGATGATAACTGATGGACAATGTGGTCAGCTTTGGTTAGCTGTTAAACTTTGCAGATTATTATTACAATAATCATTGGGATATCTGGAACCTATATGTTCTATGATTTTCATTGTGTAGTTTAGACACGAGGAAAAAATCATGGTAACAGGTTAGAAAGCTTCTGTGTAATCGACATGACGTGTGATATGTGCTTGATCAAAGCTTTTGTCTACTTCAAATGTGCTCTATGTGCTCTATGTATGCATATTTGTAGAAGGAAGATTGGGGAGCAGGGATTTCTTACCTGAAGGTTTAATCTGGGCTACTGAGTCTGAGAATAGGGAGAGGGGTCCACCAGGTACAAGATGCTCTGTTCAAGGAAATCCTAACTTTCTCAAGACCCCATATTCTCTACAGCACAGTACATCCAGGTAGAGCATACAGCTACTTGTAAACTTGGATTTAATATTGAATTTGACCTGGCCCTCATAGACTTTGCTTTTTAATGGGAGCCCTTATCTTTGCAGTGTTCTCTTTGTATTGTAGACAAGGAGAAGGAAGTTGGATTGTAATAACTTTTCTAACTTTTACAACTTGGTACACAGGGCGGGTGGGGTACGTGATTCCGATGAGTACAAATCCACAACAGTTAAACAGACAGGAAAATGCTGAACAGTATAATAGCGACTTGTGCAAAATACACAGTAACTCAAAAATATGACATTTAACATCGCCAACATCTGTGCTATAAACCGCGACAGCAGGGAATCCCGGCAGTGTGTATTGATGTTACATAAAACGGCGACACTCACATTGCCAGTATTAAGGACCCAGCGGCTGGATCATGGAGAACTGTAAAAGTGTGATACTTGGGTACAGGTTTCTAATATCCTTAATAGTCTGGTAAATGTATGGTGACCATTTAATAATGTTATTTATCACTATTACCGTCAACCAACTCCTCACAAGGGTTGTACTGATTAAACCTAAGAAATATAGTTCTTTTTTCCTTTAAAGCCACAGAACCATTTTACATAACTTTAACTTATAACTTCAAGAAAACCTGCACACAAGATTTAGTTTCATTTAAAATGTTTTTATTTTATTATTGATTAGTTTTCTAATTGTAAAACTTATGTATATATTATAAAACAGTATAACAGAGTATTTTTAGAAACTCAACAGATTTTGTTTCATACAATACATTGCATTCATTGCCTGTATTATAAATATACAAGTCATTGTGTGTGTGTGTGTGTGTGTGTGTGTGTGTGTGTGTGTGTGCAAGGTGTGTGTGTATGTGAGCTTCACCTATTCTCTAAAGGTATGTGAGTGTATTGTATGTGTGTGTGGGGGGGGATAGATCCTTAGGCTAGACTACATTTTAATCTAGAGATGTTCAATGACCCCCGTGTTCTGGTTTTGGTTTTGGTTTTGATTCTGCATTAACTTTGTGATTTGGTTTTGGTATTGAATCCCTACTTTTTTGCTAAAATCACGGAAGTTTGCTTTTTGTCCCCCTACATTATTATTAACTCCAATAAAAGCAATTTCAAGTCATTTGCAGTCAATTTTGACCACCTCAGAGGTCACAATATTATTTACATACACTTTCAAACATTGACTGCAGCGACTTGGCTGGATGCTAAGCAACAGAGCAATGACTCAAGCACACGGAAGTTCATAGCACATCTGGGAAACATTGCCACACAGCAGTGGCAGAAATGAAAAGTGGTGAAAGATGGAATTGTCCTTGGATCATGAAATCAGTTATGGTTCATTTGATCGCTCCACCCGTTCTGTGGATAACTGTGGTAATTCTACAGCTAATATATGGTGACGAGCGCTGACCACCACAGAATGCGTGCTTTTATCAGACCCAGACAAATCCCCATTGCCAGACAATGCAGAGCTATTGTAATTCACAGCATAAAGCAAGTTCATCACTGAGCTTCGAATCAGCCCCAATTCACAAAACATTATAATATAGTTAGGTACCTTTGACATTAAGTGCAGATCACAAACACTTTGTGCAATACTGATAAAACAGCAGCAAAGTATTATTTATATTTCAGCAATGACAGTTAGCAATGGAGCAATGGAGCTCTCCTCGTTGTATGTTACCTATATAACACAGTACAATGTGACTGCAGATTTAGAAGACCAAACCTGTCAGATCTATTATTTGTATTTCATCAATAACAATTAGCAATGGAGATCTCCTCTTTGTATGTTACCTATATAAACAGTACAATGACTGCAGATTTAAAAGACCAAGCCTTCAAGACCTATTATTTCTGATTCAGCAATGACAATTATCAATGGAGCAATGGAGATCTCCTGAATGTCACTGGAGATTATGAAGAACACTGCTACCCCTCCTCTTTCTTTTCTACCTATGACGCTGCCCAACTGCACTAGGGACTGCCAAGAACTGTGCTATCCCTTCTGTGTCCCTCTGTGAAATGGCGCTTAATTGCTGTGGAGGGCGGTACTTATAGAATCCAAAGCGAGCGAGATCTCAACATGGAAAAACAGAACAACATCAATGAGTTCCTCATACATTAAAAAATAGGAAACTTCACTAGTTTGCACCATATGAAGGTTTCAATCGGTGAGCGCTCCCTAGCTTCCTGTAGCGGATGGGGGAAGGGGGATTGGATCTGCTGCCACTAATTACACACAGTGAGCACACTCCTCGTATACAAAATAGAGAGAAAAGGTTGTGTGATGGGCGCAATTTAAGGGATAGGGTTTGGGATAACAATAGGAAAATGGATTTTTTATGGTGATATATGTGCCGCTAAACAGTGTATTTACCAAATTGTATGTGAAATCAACAAATGGCATAAGTCACATTTATCGTCATATCATTCCTTTGCATGTCAATGAAGAACACATGGTGATGGAATCAGTCTCTTAAGAAATATATGTATATGCAGCACACTGTGCGCAAATTATCTGATTCCCAGGTCTCTATTAGTCCAGAATGTCTTTGACCTTAGTAGGTTTGCCGGTATACATAAATGCCGTTCAGACTCCTTACATCCCCATCGGAGCTTGTAGTGTGGATTATGCTTGTGTGTTAAAACATATGGAGAGGGAGGAGCAGAAAAACATATGATGGTGTAGTACATAATAATTGATGTTTATTAAAACATTAAAATCAAAACTCACATTTCATGTGAAATTGTGTTCCCCAAAAGGTATCTTTAGAGTCCCTTTTGTATCCCTTCACGTGCTCCTTCAGATATCGGTAAACCGTTTCCCGGAGCCAGCCGTGCTGATGGTGTGTACGGGCATACAGGGAATCCTAAGATGTTCAAAGAGGCGTGTCGGCTGTTTGGATTGGTCCAACGCATTTCGTCACTACTGTGACTTCATCAAGGGATTCCTCATACAGTTGCTACATTTAATCTTAACAAAAAATAATTTCCTATTTGAGGATAAAAAAAATTCCTGCAAAAACGGGGGACGGCCATGGGGACTGCTTGTGCACCCACTGACGCCAACCTTTTTCTAGGTTGGTGGGAGAGGGAGCATGTGTTTAGTACTCAGAATGACAAATACACAAACTACATAAGCCTGTGGCTACATTATATTGATGATGTTTTAGTAGTATGGGATGGTCAGGATTCTCTATTCCAAGAATTTGTAATGACACTTAATACTAATGATATTAATCTCAAGTTAACCTCAGAAATTAATGAAACAAGGATTAATTTCCTGGACCTTACGATCACGAAGACCAATGATGGAAGACTAGATACGGCTATATACAGTAAAAAGACGGCCACCAACAGTCTTCTACATTTCATGAGCTCTCATTTCCCCCCGGTTACTAGGGGGGTCCCAAAGGGGGAATTGTTAAGAGTTAAAAGAAATTGCTCTGACAAAACAGTGTATACACAAAGATCTGATGAGGTGAAACAAAGATTTCTTGATCAAGGGTACAGTAAAAAGATTATTAGACAAGCAGAGAAGGCTGTCAGAGCAAGAGATAGAGAATCTCTCATATATCCTCCTCCGAATAACAAAAAGATGACCCAATATAATGACATCAGAATGATAGGCACCTATTGCACTGAGAAAAGTATACAAGATATATTCCAAAAACACTGGCATGTCCTCATGTCGGATGAGGACCTCCGCCAAACTCTTAAAGACAAAGTACAGATCACATGGAGACGTTTCAGAAATCAATTAGTCAATAGTTCTCTTCAACCACCACGGAAACAATTGTCAACCAGACCGAAGGGCTTTTTCCGTTTTGGCATCTGTAAAGCATGCCAGTATGCGATTCCAACTAAAGAATATGTAGACAAATTTCAACAAACGTGGACTATAGACAAATTTCTCAATTGTAACACTCCCAACGTAATATATTGTCTAACCTGTCCCTGCCAACTTAAGTATATAGGAATGACTAGCAGACCGTTCAAGAAGAGAATTCTTGAACATGTGGGAAACATACGTAATGCTACTAAAGACAGAGCCAACATGAGACCACTGTCCACAGTAGCGAAACATTTTTTAACCCATCATGATAATGATCCCAAACATCTTAAGGCATATGCCATGGAACAAATAACTTTAGGTCTTATGGGGAGGGGACATTCAAACTGAGCTCCTGAAACATGAAACTAAAAATGTTTTTCTGATGGGGAGTCTCACTCCCAAAGGCCTTAATGATAATAGCAATTACATGGTGTTTGCCTGAACTTGTAGGAATTACATGATGTCTGCCTGACAGGGCGTTACGGCACATTCTAATAGCTAGAGATTTAGATAGAATTATTATACATGTATTGTACTTATATTGGGAATCCCAATTAGAATTATAAAGCCAAGGTAATCTATTTAGCAATAATTCACTATTTTCTTATTTGCACTTTTTTGATGTAGCTCATCTGAATCCGCCTGAGTTGCACGATCAGTCCTAAAAATCTCCACCCACGTATAAGTTTGCACTGTATAGAATGTATATTTCGACACACTATAATAATTTCCATTGGTGTTTTTTTCACTGTAGTTTAGCCTTACTCTGTTAATTCTTTTAATCACTTATCTTATCATGAAGATGGATGCAACACATCCTTTCTAATTTTTGGACGTAAAAACCTTGTTATACACAATCAGTAACAATAGACATATATACACTATATATATGCTTCACTTTATACTTCATCTATTATATTTAATACTTTGATTATTATTTACAATTATTAATAACCACATCAGCACTCAACACAATATTATTGCTTAATACTATGAGTTTTATTCTATTGGCTTTTACCACCATTATTATATGATTATCTACATGTTAACAAATCAATAATGACAGATATTTAAAACATACTGCCATCTAACCGTTTAAATAGCTATTAAGAGTTCGTAGAAAGATTACAAATATACCCATTGAAGTGAGAAACAAAATTTTGTGATCATGTTGATTGATTTTTCCTTTATACATTTTACAAATTTTACTTACCAATCACATATATTTTGTTACTATTAAACTATGTTTATTATGAAAGAGGACCAATCAAACTGTCAGAAGCTAAACGGGCCTCCGAAAGCACAACAATATCAACAAAGTATGTCACGGTATCATGTGACACATCGTGTGCTACGGAGGACCTATCAGTAAGCGCTAAAACACACGAGCCCTTGAATCTCCAATACAGCTGATACGTTCATGTCATATTGGGGTGGGTTTTTCCCCCCTTTATAGAGCCAATCTCAACCGACCATCGGGTTGCCTTCTTAAAGCTCACAAGCGAAACGTGCGTCGGCGTTACGCTGAGCCTGCTGTTCCAGTTCTACTATATTATCAAATAAGCTGATAGTCAATTTAGATCAACTTAGGAGACTAGAACCCTTCTGTATATAACGGAGGGAATCTGTGCTAGAGGTAATTAATTTATTAGCGAGCCCGTTATTACCATACTAGTTATCGGCTCTCCGATTCCTTAATAGGCAATAGCGACTTCATATACACGCTACATCGCATCATGTTATCAAGTTTCTAAAGACTGGCTCTCACTCTACCAGCATAATCTATTGCCAGTAACTGATAGGTTATTTATCCTATCCCCTAGTATACAGATAGCAATTATACAATACTTACCTAAGTTTTAGTATATTAACCTATTAAATGGATCCCTGTCTCCCTTGATTAGTTTATTCTTAAGGGAATAAGCACAATTCTCTTATACATTTTACAGTATTTTCTGTCAATGTACTACAAGCAATTTACTCTATCAGCAACAATGAATAACATTATGAACAGCAGGCCAGTGTGGTAGATCTCTACCTTTGAACTGATTATTTATCAGGTTCATAACTATTTTCAACCACTTTTTTTAATATTTCACTTTGGAATTTTTTTAATAGTTTACTAATAAAGTTTTTCATTTTAAATTACATTACATGATTACTACCAACAAGTATCTGTTCAAAAAAGTGCCCTCTAAATACCAATTGCTCTTTCTCCTCTTGCATACAATGCTGATATAGTAGTATAGGAGCACATCACCTGAATTATCTATTAATAATTATAGTAACTAACCCACAAGGGGTTTCTAGCTTGGTGCGGTGTACAATTAAATCTCTTCCAGTTAGCATCAGCTACCTATTCCCATCACAATAAGGAAAACCATTAAAATACTATACAATGTAGCTATTAAGCTGAAACATTTAATCATATTCAAACCAGCTTGGACAGTGGACAGTGAACCCGTTTACATTACTCACAGTTTATTTTACAATTATTTCTAATCTATATTTTAAGAATTTATCAGTTGATTCAACTCGAGAACCTCTGTGAAACAATTTTGAGCATCTGTAGTTCATCTGTATGGTCAATGTAATCTCTCTAATCAGATATTTTTTTCCTTTCTTTCTCTCTTCTGTTATTGTATTTATAAATAATCATTACAAATGGAAATGTGCTATTATATATGTCTATAGTGTGTTGGTTTAAAGTTTTGTGATGAACAATAAAGTAAATTCACCAACAATGATAAAGAAAGATCCAATGTAAATTCATTTTTTCAAGGTTCTATCCTGTGGATTTCATGTTTTCCATCACATGATTTTCCCTCTGTTCATGTGGAAATTTACATCAGATAAGGATGATACTGATATAAAATAAACAAGTATCAGATGACACCAGAGTATCACTCTGACACCTGATTATAGATGCACTGTCCATTATACACAGCCCACACCTGTGATACTGATACTGAACATATTTGCATTCAATGCTCAGATTTAAATGAATCTCCTGCCTCATTCTAAACATTTCACTGCAGACTTCTCATCCATAAAGTAATTATTGCTAAAGAGGATCCAGACGAGGATCAATACTTGATAGACAATGTGGCCAGCTCTGAATCTGTCCGTATTAATTATTATAATAATCATTGGGATATCCGGGATCATCTTACACTGTTCTATTTTCAAAGTGTACTTTGGACACTGGAAAGAGATCAGTAATCTGGGTGTTAGTGATAAAATCCAGCTTGTTTCATTGCTTACAAATGTCCTCTTCCAGATCTTCTTGACAGTTGATAGCATTTTAGGCTTCTTTCGGATGTACCTGATGCTGGACAAACATATACGTATATTCTTGTTTTTGCTACAAGGTTTCTTAATGCAAATTAGTTTCTGGAACACCACCATGATCTCCATATTCTACTCTGTTAGATTGGTGAAGATTTCACACCATTTTTTTATTCTTTTCAAAGCAAGATTCACATCTTCTGTTCCTCAATTCATAATGGGATCATTGTTATTTTCATTTGTCATGAAAATGCCAATGTTATGGCCAACAAGTTTTGGTATTTTTAAAAATAACACTGACAAACCAAATCTCGATGGTTGTGCAAATACTTGGAATTCTGCTTACATGATCTTCAGTACATTGGTTGGATGTGCTCTTCCATTATCTATGACTTGTCTCTGTATCGGGCTCAGTGTCACAACTTTACTGAGACACATCTGGAGGATGAAGCAGGGAGAATCTCATGTAACATCTCCTCAGGTCCAGGGCCTTATCCGAGCTGTCAGGACAATGATTGGACGTTTTATATTGGACATTACTTTCTATTCTCTAACAATTCCTACAGGTTTATCATCAATGTACCATCCTAAGGACATTTCGAAACAAATATATTGGTTATGTTTCCCGCTTTATCCAGCTGCTCAGACTCTGATATTAATCTTCGGAAATCCCAGGTTAAAGAGCAGATTATGTGGTCACAGCGTCACCACCTAAATATAAATAATTTACAGCTATAATAAGAACTGTTTGTTTCTTGTTTCTTTACCAGATCTGTAAATAATAACACGACTGTATGATCTGTGATTTTAGGCTGGAGAAATATTCTTGTGTGTATCAAATAATAAGTTTGTTATCATTTATTAAGAAAAAGAGAAGAAACGAGTACAAGTAATTATGTTGTAACATCAGTTCAGTTTTACATTTGTTATATATCACTTGTGCTTTCAACTATTGTATAATTCTGTGTAAGATAATGCAGCCATGTTTAATTTGTCAGGAAGGGACTGAATGAGTTTGGAAGAAAGATTTGTATGTTCGTGTCTCTTTGAACTCCAGTTTTGAAACCACACTGCAGTAAATTGTTTAAGGTCACTAAAGTTATCTGATCGATAGGGAGGTAGAATTTTATTCAGCTGAACCATTTTTTAATGGATCTCAAGAATGTAGAGAGTGAGAAATTGGGTTTGCTGGTACCTCAGACCGCGTGATTCCCTTCCAAAGATCAAATAAGCTCACTATTAATTCCTGAATCTGAATTATCCGGTCTAAACTTCAAATCGCTAATTAACTCCAGGGGGTAAATGTATTAATGTCCGGATTCTTCAACTCCGGCGTGTTCAGCGTCTTCGGCGATTAAATTTAAAGCGGCGCTGCATTGTAAAGGGAAACTTCCCTTTACAATGCAGCGCCGCTTTAAATTTAATCGCCGAAGGCGCTGAACACGCTGGAGTTGAAGAATCCGGACATTAATACATTTACCCCCAGATGTCCATTGTTCCCTCTATTTGTTCGCTCACCCAATTATCCTTCCTGTTTTACCTTCTTTGTCTGTGTCTTCCCCTTCCCAATGTTTTTTGTTCTCTATCTACCACTACTTAAAGTTATAACACAGGTTTGTGAAAAGACTTACAATCAAGATGTGAGAATTGTGATTATTAACGCGCTGGTTCAGTTTGATCTACTCCATATTTCCTCTGTACACAGTAACCTTTGTTTGAAAAATAGAAATTAAAGAATTTATTTATAAAAAATTTAAAAAAATATATTTCTATCCTTCCTCACTAGTGTGAAACATGTGTCATTATTTAAATATAATAACATATATTAGGATCCAACATTGTGATAATGTCCTGTATGATGGTGTCACAAGAGTAAAAGTCACAGGGTTTTTTAATCCAAAATATATACATTATCTTCATTTATTCACTACCTCCCTTTCTCTCTCTCTCTCTCTCTCTCTCCCTATCTCCCCCGTCCTTGACTAATAGTCTAGACTTCTGCATTGATTTCAACTTTTGTGCTTTGTGTGTGTGAGTGTGTGCGTGCTCCATGTGTATGTTCACCTGCATAGTAGAGAGGTTTGCGAGCAGTGAAGTCTTACTTGTAAAGTTACTACAAAAGGTCTGAACTGAGCTGTTGGGAGTACAATTATTGGGGATAATGTGTGTGTATTGTTATTGGTGTTTTAGGGAGAAGTATAGCAAAGCAAATAGGTGTGAGAACTCTTCTTGTGATCTTGTATATCATCATCATCATCATTTATTTATATAGCGCCAGCAGATTCATACAGCTTTACATTTGGGAACAAACAGTAATAAAACAATACTGGGTAATACATGCAGAGAGGAAAGAGGTCTCCAACGTAATAGCTCCATGATAAACTTCAAATCTCCCATCTAACCAAGAAACCCTGTTTCCTACAGCACAGTGCATTCAGAAGTAGATCCCTCAGCTACTAGACACACTAATGGCCATCATGTGATGGACCCATGTGTGTTATCCAAGATGGGAATCCAGTCTCCAGGCAAGTTTTACCTACAAACTATTTTTTGGGAAACTGATAATGTCCTATTATATGTAATGTTTTTTTCCATTGTGATTAGCTATAAATGGAGAGAAAAAACACAGTAAATGTGGTGATAAAACATCTTATCATCATAGACGAGAACCCCAGATATTGTAGGGAAATAAGATAAATTGTACAGTATTATGGTTAGGGTTGGGGGGGTGGGGGGGGGGGTTAGGGTTAGGGTTACATCATATTTGGTATAACAAGTCTAATATGCCACTCAGAATAAACAGTATTTCTATGCATAGTTCACTCAGATTATTTTATAGAGAAAATGATCTTTTCTATTCCCCA
Organism: Mixophyes fleayi; assembly: GCF_038048845.1. Classification (NCBI taxonomy): domain Eukaryota; kingdom Metazoa; phylum Chordata; class Amphibia; order Anura; family Limnodynastidae; genus Mixophyes; species Mixophyes fleayi. The sequence continues at coordinate 2,210,306 of NC_134408.1, read as the reverse complement.
AATCATAACCCGTTCCAAAGAAGACCACTCTCTTCAGAGCACCAAGGTCATTCCGTTCTCATGCTCTGCTGCCACCAATGGGCAGCTCTCCCCGACAGGTGGTCACAGGAACACAAGAAGTTATTATGTAATATCTAGAAGTTACTGTAAAAGAGGATCTATGCTGATCACAAATGATTTAAAACAAGGAAAAACAACATTACCCAATAAACTGCTAAAACACAAACAATACCTCTGAAACTATAAATAATGTCAGATTCTGAAACATTAATGTCACATTTTTAGAACTAGGGCAGTTTGAGATACAATCACCAGAATCCATAAAATCACAAACTTAAAGAAGACACACAGGTTAAAAGGAGAAAGACAGAGACCAAAAGAAAATGGGGTAAACAAGGAGGAAATAAGTAAAGGAGCCAGGGATAGAATAAGGAAGCAAAACCGGAAGGAATATTTAACTTTAGTAAAATGACATTAAAAGTCCCCAAAATGAGACTCCTCAACATATGTTTAAAATTTGCAGTTAGTAGCACTTTAAGAAAATTCAATAAATACCTTAATATACACATGTTCATATGAATGAAATCATAAGGATGTAATGCCAATACTAAGGAATGATGAAATATTTAGAAGTATACTTCCAGATAAATAATCACAAGAAAGTTATTTTACTACTGTACAATGTGCCAAGCATACAGCATTTCAAAGCAGGAAAAAAATCAAACCTGTTACCTAGTTCATATCCAACCAAAAATAGAATATGTTCAGATCCATTGTGATACCATTGGAGATATTTATATGCTTAATTGCTCATGTAGCCTTCAATATATAGGCTGCACTAGCCAAAATTTGAAGATGAGAATTTCCAAACACCAAAGGAATATGGAAAACAAGGGGACCACGTACACATCACAATGTGACCAGCAACTGCTAATTTATAGAATTAAAAAGGTAGCAATGCCATGGGGAGTTAGTGATTATATAGCATTAATTTACAAAGAGTCTAAATGGATTTCTAACTTAACAAACTCTCACTAAATGGTCTGACCTTTGGTCTGAATTAAAATATAAGTCTGCCTTGAGTTTTTATTCTAATTTTTAAACTTCTTCTAATTTTAAAACTTTAAAAGTATGAAAAATGGACAGATCCAGTTTCATGATCCAGTACCACTGAAGAGTAATACCACATCAGGAACTAGCCTGAATATATTCTATGAATGCTCCCATTAGACTCTTAAACAATATAATAGCAGGATTTTCATACTAAGTATTTGAAAATATTAAATCTTTAGAGGGGACACAACCAGATTGGATTCCCCAAACCCTTCCCACCCCTGATCCAATTCTAGCACCTCCTTTTTTTAAAAAAAATCACTTCATAATGTGTTATAGACAACAATCTTTAAATTTAAAGCATAACATACTTTATAAATATAAATTAACAAAATTGATATGTGCAAAAACTGTTACATCAATTGGAAAGATTGGTATGTCCCTCACCTTGTTTCTGAGTTGGTTTAAGCAAACCACTAATGGTTGACAAATATCTGCTTAAGTTAGTGATCAATAAAACCAACAATACACAATGTGATTTACTCATGCTTTTCATTCACTTATTAATTTACTTTACATGATAAAATATAGTGAAAAAATTTCTATATATAATTTTAAATAATAAGATGAAGCTGTCTTCCATATATACTATCAACCAGCCCAAGAGAACGGAGTTCCTGAAGGGAGCAGCGTTTCACATTATAAGACTTTTTAACAAGTTAATGATTTTAAAAGGACAGTGATAATAAGTGGGAAGACACTTGGTGACACCTAAGGAGAATATGGCAATGTACATGAGAGTGCAGATAAGGGGATGTGGCTTGGCAGACATAGTGGTTGGCAACAATTTTCTGATACTCCGTTATTCTGTTTCTAAGTCCTACCAGCATCTGGGTCTCCCGAACACAAAATCCTCCCCAAATGACATTCCAGAGCTCCAGAATACACCGCCAGCTGGAGTTCTCTGTATTTACTGGCTTGAAACCCCCAAGCATGTCCACCGTTTTGTGGCCTAGTCTGCACACATTTAGTCTTATAGCTCTACCGTTAACTCTACCCAGGGGTTTAAAATCACACAATATCGCAAAATACCGAATCCTATAATAGCATGCAATGAAGCACCCTGATAGTATATAGCCATAAGAACTTTGCATTATACATGCCATAGACTACCTATATGTAGCAATGAAATTATACATTTATGTACGGTATTCTGTAGTTGCATATTTAAAGGTTTATTAGTCTCATAGGGCCTGATTCATTTCCAAATGCAAAAAAAATTTAATGTGCGTTTTCTAAAAAACACATGTTCATTGGGCATATGCACGTCCATATTCAAGAAGGAGCAGATCTGTAGATACATCTGTTTATGAATACGGTGCTTGGTCCTATTAAAGTAATTCTATTTTTTTCAAATTAACATTGCATAGGCGATTGTATTGTGTTTCCAAGGCACAAAGTAATTTATTTTAGCAGATGCAAAATTTAACAATTCAATACATGATTATAATACAGTACAGCCAATACCAAAAGATAAATAAATACTGCTGCGATCGCTTGCACTAGCTGCGCTCCCACAGGTACCAGTGAACAGTATTTCACTCCATAATACTGTGGTCAGAGAATGACTGACGCCAGTGGGAGCACAGCTATATTATATACACTCAGTGTTACAGAGACAACAATGCAGATGACGTGGCTTGCTTCTATAGGTCCAGACTTCAGGTGGGTCCAATGTAAACAGGTCGTAGGCTAGTTCAAACAACCCCCTCTAAGGCTGAGGGTCAACATTCCAGATGATTCTCTCACCCAGAAACCAGTTTAAGCTAGTCTATGTACACATTACAGTCAGTATAACTTTAAGTATTTATTCCCTAACATCACTAACTAGAGTATGCAATGTGCAATCTTTACGACAAAAGAACCGGACAACTGCTGATGAATAGGGGATTAAAATGATATCAGACATGACACATTTCCTATAACCTGAATTTTAAATAACACTAAAGTGTACATATAATCATAATATATAAACTAATAATAAACTAAATACTATCTGCTCATAAATCACTGTGGATCGGAATCATTATAAATATGAAATATATAAATAACTAAATGTTGTAGTGCGAGTGTGTGCGTGCGTATTTTACCGTGCGATCGCAGAATGCCAAGTGAAGCATGGCATACTGAGTGCAATCGCACGGTAAAACAATATTAACCAATATACTTTCGTTCATTCAATCATACGACTTTGACAGTCCGCTCTACTGTAATAGACAAGACATTGCTACATTCGCCAAATACATATGTGGAATGCCAAGTCATAAAGAATGCACAGAAGAAAAACTGTTCAAGTAATGTTACCTGTTAATGAAAAATACATTAAGCATTAAAAAGTTAATAAAAAAAAATTGTTTTCTTTATATGAAAGATAATTATTAGGATATTATGAATGTCTACAGTACATGAAACACATTCTTACAGTTGCTCCCGAATACAAACACATCTGCTAGCTGCATCCACAGCCGTCATCACTAGTAATCAGCACTTACACCTGACCTGTAGCTGGTGCAACAGATACAACAGAAAATCACGTATCTGAGATGCCCAGAGCTTGAACCAGACGCTGCTGCATGCGCTCGAACTTATGAATGTTTATATGTTGTGAAAAAAAGACATAAAGGGCAATCACAATCATGAAGAACAATGATTTTTTTGAGTCTCTCTGGATGTCTTCAGATTATACATAGAAACATTCTCTTTTTGGTATAGTGTTTGTAATAATCACTTCTTCTATTTATAATTTTATACTTGTGTTTGAAAATAGAAAACAGTAAACTTTTAACAAAGCAGCCTGTACAGCATAAGGCTCGGTCCTCTAAAGGTGTCTGAAAGAACGATCAGTCCTGTTCATCTAGAGTGTAGCGGCCCAATGCTGAGTAAAACCGAACCCTATCAGTACCCCTGGCCATTGGATGCCAGGGAGAAAAAAATGTACTTTTACAGTTTCAACTTGTAGCACTACAAGTGCCAGCATGCACTGACAACCCATGACTATTATTTCAAGCTAGCGGTTGAAGAACTGAAAGCACCTGCACGAGCATAAGTACAAGTGATGACTTACACGTGTATTGTCACAACGATGTTTAAAAAAGGGGCCCCAATAAAAATAAAAAAGGTCACCAATAAAATAAAAAGTGCCCCACCCCCATGAAGTAAAAAAGTCTATTTAAATAAATTTTCTTTATCTCTTGTTCATCCATAGTCTGAATGGGAAGTTACTTGTCCATTAATTTTTTAAATAAATAAATAGATAAATAAGTAAAATCAAGCAGAAAAACCCACAGAGTGAGCGGACCGGCGTGCTCCCTGGTGGCTTTTATGTTATTTTATTTTATTTATTTATTAAAAAACATTATTTATGGATTATTATCTTCCCATTGGGACTATGACAGACCATGAGAGGAAGAAACATTTATACAAGTATACAAGCATTGTTTATTCTATCGGGGGTCAGGTTTCTGGACATTATTGTTGAAATAAAAGTGCACTTGTGCCCATAAGTATGATGGCACTTGCAGTTCTATAATCACTAGCATACAATAACAGTCAAGGGCTGTCAGTGCATGCTGGCACTAGTAATGCTCAATAGTATGACACTCTACATTTTTTTTTACCCTGGAACCCATTGGCCAGTATTGGTGATAGTTAGGGTAATATATATTTTTTCCAGGCCCCCATCTAGAGGACCGAGCTCGATGCTGAACAGACTGGACTGTTTCATGCAATGACAGTGAGACAACTACTTATTATTATTATTATTATTATTACCATTTATTTATATAGCGCCACTAATTCCGCAGCGCTGTACAGAGAACTCACACACATCAGTCCCTACCCCATTGGGGCTTACAGTCTAAATTCCCTAACACATACACAGACAGACAGACACACACAGACTAGGGTTAATTTGATAGTCGCCAATTAACCTACTAGTATGTTTTTTTTGTTAACAGTGCAAAAACAACCCAGCCTGTTTAATGGGGTTCAGTTTGCAACCAGTAGGGGGACTGCAAAGCTTTTGGATGCCTGCTTTAGTGGCAAACAGCACTGTCTACATAACACTGTGCTCATTTATTTATTGTAAATGGCTGGACTATGTTTTGTTTTCTTATTTATTTTTTATTCGTTTCTGACCATGAGCTACTCACACAACAAGTGGTTTGGGCTATCTCACTGTTAACCACATCTTTTATTTTGACTATTCAGTGACGGATTGTCATGTGGTTTGTCAAACCGCCACTTTATTAATGGGTTGTAGTTTGTTTCAAACTATTTGATGTACAGTTTTGCCTTTAGTAAACTGCACAGTTTACAAACTGCACGAAAACTATTTTTTTGATGGACCCTCACTTTAGTCAATATCCCCCTATGTCAACAGATTTTTTAGGTTTTTTCTTCCTAATATATAGATTAAGAATTTATCACAAAGTTTCAATCTTTAGATCTGATTCAGGGATCAGTATGAGAACCTCGTTGAAACAATTTTAATCATCTCTAGTTATATATGGCCTTCCTTCCTTCCTTTCCTTCCCTTTCTCCCTTCCTTCCTTTCCTTCCCTTCCCTTCCTCCCTCCCTCCCTCCCTTCCGCTTTCAAGTTTTCCACCACTTGACTTGTCGTCTGTTCATGTGGAAAGTTCCATCTGATAAAGATGATACTTATATAAAATAAACAAGTATCAGATGAAGCCAGAGTATGACTCTGACACTAAATTATAGATGTACTGTCCATTAAACACAGCCCTCACCTGTGATACTGATACTAAACATATTTGCATTTGATACTCAGATGTATATGAATCTCCTGCCTCGTTCTAAACATTTAACTGCAGACTTCTCATTCATAATTTAATTATTGTTAATGAGGAATCAACCAAGAATAATAACTGCAGCGATCTGCAGACTGGACGGAGCACTGGAGGGGGTGTCAGGTATCAGCACGGTCAAGGTCACAGGCGTTGGTTCGGAATCTAGGGACAGGCAATGGATCAGGATCACAGGCAATGGTTCAGAGTCCAGGTGCAGGCAATATGTCAAGGTCACAGGCAAAGGTTCAGAATCAGGAAACAGGCAATAGGTCAAGGTCACAGGCAAAGGCTCAGAATCCAGGGGCAGGCAACGGGTCAAACACAGGTATTAAAATCCAAGGGTTATCACCAACAAAGTCTCAGGAGAAGGCTAAGGCACAGTAACACTGAAATATAACCGGCAGGGAGGCTAAGCCCTCCCTGCCTTATATATGGTAAAGGACCAATGAGGAGAGGCAGTGAGAATCAGCCACAGGAGGCTGTAATTAATGACCCCTAACCTGATTTGCGCACGTGCCCGGCTATCCCTAGTGCCGGGACGCGGCGCTAACTACATGAGCGTCTCCGTTGCCTAGGTAACGGCCGGGACAATTCCCTGGAAGTCACGTCCTGGTCATCATAGCGATGGCCGGGACGCAGGTGAGAGAGTCGCGCGGCTGGGCACCGCCGCAACTCGTAACAACTGCTATATCTAGGATCATCATAAACTGTTCAATTTTCAAAGTCTACTTTAGACACTGGAAAGAGGTCAGTAATCTGGGTGATGGTGATAAAATCCAGCGTGTTACAGTGATTACAAATGTCCTCTTTCGCTTTGTCATTTACAAAAATAACACTGACAAACCAAATATTGCTGGTTATGTAATTACTTGGAATTCTTATAATACCATCTTCAGTTCAGTGGTTGGATGTGCTCTTCCATTATCTATGACTTGTCTCTGTATCGGGCTCAGTGTCACAACTCTACTGAGACACATCTGGAGGATGAAGCAGAGAGAATCTCATGTAACATCTCCTCAGCTACAGGCCCATGTCCGAGCCATCTGGACAATGATTGGACTTTTGATACTGGACATCACTTTCTATTTTGTAAATCTATCTGTAACTCTACATTTATCATCATTGTACAATCTTAAAAATATTTTGCAATTTATCTTATGTTTATTTATCCAGCTTTATCCCACTGCTCAGACTCTGATTTTAATCTTTTGAAATCCCAGGTTAAGGAGTAGATTATGGGGTCACAGCATCACAACCTGAATATAAATCATTTACAGCTATAATAAGAACTGATTGTTTCTGGTTTCTTGATTAGATCTGTAAATAATAACAAAACAGTGGCCTAGTGGTTAGCACTTTTGCCTCACAGCACTGGGGTCATGAGTTTGATTCCCGACCATAACCTTATCTGTGTGGAGATGTATGTTCTCCCTGTGTTTGCTTGGTGGTGTTACGGGTGCTCCGGTTTCCTCATACACTTCAAAAACATACTGGTAGGTTAATTGACAATTTTCAAAATTTACCCTAGTCTGTCTGTCTGTCTGTCTGTCTGTGTGTGTATCTGTATGTTAGGGAAATTAGATTGTAAGCTCCATTGGGGCAGGGACTGGTGTGAATGAGTTCTCTGTACAGCGCTGCGGAATTAGTGGCGCTATATAAATAACTGATGATGATGATGAAGACTGTATGCTCAATAATTTTAGACTGGGAAAATATTCTTATATGTATAAAATAATTAGTTTGTTACCATTTATTAAGAAAAAGAAAAGAAACAAGAGTACAAGTAATTATGTTTTAATATTAATTCACCTATTACATTTGTTACATATTACTTGTGCTTTCAGCAATATTGTAACGCTGTGTAAGATAATGCAGCCATGTTTAGTTTGTCAACTTAAAATATTATAAATGTATTTTTACCCATAATCACAATTGTGATTCATGTCATTATTTAATTATATTACCATATATTGAAAAAAATAGAAATCCAACAATGTGATAAAAGTGCTGTATTTTTCTCGCTCTCTCGCTCTCTCGCTCTCTCGCTCTCTCTCTGTCTGTCTCCCCCTCCCTCCCTCCCTCTCTCTCCCCCTCCCTCCCTCCCTCTCTCTCCCCCTCCCTCCCTCCCTCCCTCCCTCTCCTGCATTGATAGAAGGAAGGGTAAGGATTGGGATGGACAAATGTAGGTTTGTATTCTCGTATGTTAGGAAGACTTTAAAATTACTCACTTGTTACAAAGTTTTTGTAAAACATTTTATAAATTTATGTACTTACTATAATAAATTAAACATTGCAGTAATACAATCTACTCTTTATATACATATATATATATATATATATGTATATATATACGTATATATATATATATATATATATATATATATATATACGTAAATATATATATATATATATATATATATATATATGTATATATATATATATATATATATATATATATATATATTGTGGTAAGAGCCCGCTACTGCAGAAGCACACGCGAACCACTCCTTCCTTTTTATGTAGCTTTATTGTCAGGATGGTAAATGTTGTGACACCGTATACTTTCACAGCAATTATGGAGACCCTAAACGCTAGCTATGCATAGACCAGCTCTCTCTCAGAACCAGCCAGCTTCCCCAGCGTTGGTCTCAGTGAACAAATGACACAAACAAGCTTTTATACATGATACTCCTCCTCCAGCCTTAGCTTGATGGACAGGTGACACACCCACCTTCTCTTTAAGAGAAAACGCCCATCAGTGGCTCTGTTTGAGTAACAGACACACCCTGTCTGTCTGCTGAGAGGAAGCAGCCTTCAAATCATGTAAGTTAACCAACTTTGAACTACACAAGTCTTTACTTGGTTTAACCTGAATCTAGGTGCATAACTGCGCCAATGTCTTACTCTGCTTGTATGTTTTCTTTGCATCTTGTCAGATAAATGCCTCCCTTTGGTACAATATATATATATTACATCTCTGTTCTGTCTCACTGGGAACTTCTCTAGAGGGCTGCGACCTGCAGGGTAGAAGCCGCCAAGCCCAAATCTCCTTGCAGGGATCCTTGGTGAATACCTTCTACTCTGTTAGACTCCGCTCCTCTGGGTGAAGTCTAGCCAATACCAGCTGAGACAGCAGGATCTCACTCATCCTTCGTGAGCACCCTGACAGGCACGCCCTTACTGTAAATTGACTACAGCCAAAAGACCATTCTTCACTCCGCCCCCCCACCTTGAAATTGTAGGCTTTAGTAAGTGTCCTTTACGTAAGAGGACAGAGGGGACATTGCTGCTTTTACTGGCATATGGTCCAGTTCTGGGACTGTGCAGAGTGGTTTTGTGTATAATACGCTTGAAAGCAGCAAATATCTTTCATGATGATTCAGGCTATCTCGTCTGTCATAACCACATCTTTAATTTTGACTATTTAGTGGAGGTTTGCCAAGTGGTTTGCCAACCTGCCACTTGATAAATGTGTTGTATTTTGTTTCATACTACTTGATGTGCAGTTTTGTCTTTAGTAAATTGCACAGTTTACAAACTGTACATTAAATAGCAAAAATAACTCTGATGGTTGGATGAACCCTCACTTTAGTAAACCTCCCCCTTTATCAATAGATTGTAATCAAAATATATCTTCTGTGTCCATGGAACCTAACTCTAAGAGGGCTTATTGTGCGCCTTATATATTAAAGATTACAATATAAAATACAGCTCATCTGGCAGTTAACATCAGCTACCTATTCCCATCACAATATGGAAAATCATTCAAATAATGTACAATGAAATTATTAAGCTGGAACACATTTAAACATGTTTAAACTGGTCCAGACACTGACGAACCCGTTCGCATTCCTCAAAGTTTATTTTACAATTCACAATTTTGAGCATCTGTAGTTCATCTGTATGGTCAATGTAATCTCTCTAATCAGAGAATGTTTCATTTCTTTCTCTTTTCTGTTATTGTATTTATAAATAATCATTGCAAATGGAAATGGGCCATTATATATGTATATAAATTAACCAACAATGATAAGAAAAGATCCAATGTAAATTATTTTTTTCAGTGGCCTCTCCTGTGACTTTTATGTTTTCCATCACATGATTTGCCTTCTGTTCATGTGGAAAGTTCCATCAGATATGGATGATACTGATATAAAATAAACAAGTATCAGATGAAGCCAGAGTATCACTCTGACACCTGATTATAGATGCACTGTCCATTATACACAGCCCTCACCTGTGATACTGATACTGAACATATTTGCATTCAAAGCATTGGTTAAATTATTCCACTGCAGATGTACCCTTTGAAATCATCTGAGGATGATAACTGATGGACAATGTGGTGCTCTGTTCAAGGAAATGCTAACTTTCTCAAGACCCCATATTCTCTACAGCACAGTACATACAGGTAGAGCATACAGCTACTAGTAAGCTTGGATTTAATATTGAATTTGACCTGACCCTCGTAGACTTTGCATTTTAATGGGAGCCCTTATCTTTGCAGTGTTTCCTTTGTATTGTAGACAAGGAAAAGGAAGTTGGATTGTAATAACTTTTCTAACTTTTACAACTTGGTACACAGGGCGGGTGGAGTACGTGATTCCAATGAGTACAAATCCCCAACAGTTATACAGACAGGACATCCGTGCTATAAACCCAGACAGAAGAAAATCCCAGGAGTGTGTATTAAAGTTACTTAAAAAAGCGACACTCACATTGCCGGTATTAAGGTGACAATGCCAGGACCCGGTGGCTGGATCATGGAGAATTGTGAAAGTGTGATATTTGGGTATGGGTTTCTAATATCCTTAATAGTCTGGCAAATGTATGGTGACCATTTAATAACGTTATTTATGGCTATTAACAACAACCAACTCCTCACAAGAGTAGTTCTGATTCAACCCAAGAAATATAGTTCTTATTTCCCTTTAAATCCAGACAACCATTTTACATAACTTTTACTTATAACTTCAAGAAAAACTGCACAAAAGATTGTTTCATTTAAAACAATTTTTTTATTATTGATTACTTTTCAAATTGTAAAACTTATGTATATATTATAAAACAGTATAACAGAGTATTTATTCAAACTCAACAGATTTTGTTTCATACAATACATTGCATTCATTGTCTGTTTTATAAATGTACAACTCATTGTGTGTGAGTGCAAGGGTGTGTGTGTGTGAGCTTCACCTATTGTCTAAATGTGTGTCAGTGTAATGTGTGTGTGGGGGAGATAGATCCTAAGGCTAGACTCCATTTTATTCTTTAAACCCTATTTCACTCTGCCATTTATTTTACAACATCTTACATGGAAACTTCTACCATTTATCCACATATATTATTTCAGAGTTTCCCATTACAAACAACTTTTTAAACCAATAGTCTAACAAAACTTTATATCAAACAATCTGACCACTTCCTGAACAATCCAATCATTTGCTGTGTAACTACACCAAACAGCACAACACTTACAGAGTCCTGATCTTAACCACACTCTCCAACAAACAGCATAGCAGGCTTCACCCTGTAACCACACAACTCCATAACACAGTTCTTGTTATCTCCATAAGCCTTTTAACAGCTCACAATACTTAAAATGGCCGACCTCATACCATGTATTGTTACAAACAAATGTTAGTCGCATGTGCTTGTAATTGCCTAATTTACAACCAATGCAACTTTCATAGCAGCAGTAACAGGGCCCAGTTCTTATTAGACTACATAAAGCTCTAGTAATACAATATACTATACTTGCAAATCAACCGCAAATTTCTCTCTATTTAGCAATCATTATATAATGTCCTCTTTACACACGTAAGATAGAGCCAGGATGGAATATTACACAAAAGACACCTATTTCAAATAACTTTTGCAACAAACACAAATGCTACAATTTAAAATCCACATATACTGATCAAAGCGTAATCTAACTTTTGAAACAAACACAAGCTCCATATTACCTGCACTAACTCTATTTTTTATTTAATCGACTAGAGCAAATTTTTGCTTATAATAGTTGTCCAAATTGAAGTAAATTTCTGAAACTCTATTCATGTGGATTCTTCACTTGTTTACGTGGGTTTCTCTGGGTGCTCCAGTTTACACCCACATTCCAACTGCACACAAGTAAGTTAATTAGCTTTTGACCCTAGTGTGTATGAATGTGGCATGGAATATAAATTGTAAGCTCCACTGGGGCACAGACTTATGTAATTGATTGAAAAGTCTCCGTAAAGCTCTGCGACATATGTAGGCATGATATAAATAGTAAATAACAATCTCCTGAAACATAACAATTGGCTCTAATAATTATTGTTATGATTTCTACTTTATGATAGCGCTGTATCTGTTAGCCAGACATTGATTACAACTACAGTAGACCCTGTCTGTCAATACATCTGCTTATTTAACCTCAAATATTAATGAAAGTGTGTTAAAAAGTGGCCTTTAAGTTTCTATTTCAGGCGACTTAAAGTCAGGTAAGTAATGTAACAAAGCAATGAGGAAGGCAAGTCAGATACTTGGTTGTATAGGGAGAGGAATCAGTAGCAGAAAGAAAAAAGTAATAATACCACTGTATAGGTCATTGGTACGGCCTCATCTAGTATACTGTGTACAGTTCTGGAGGCCATATCTCCAGAAGGATATAAATACATTAAAGACTGTCCTAAGAAGGGCAACTAAAATGGTGCATGGTCTACAGCACAAAACTTACCCCGAAAGACTCAAAGATCTTAATGTATATAGTTTGGAGGAGAGAAGGGAACGTGGGGACATGAAAGAAACTTTAAAATATATCAAGGGTTGAACAAGGTACAAGAGGGAAATATTCTTCACAGGAAAAGAAGTATTAGAACACGAGGACATGCACTGACACTGGGGGGAAGAGAAGTACTAGAACACGAGGACATGCACTGACACTGGGGGGAAGAGAAGTACTAGAACACGAGGACATGTACTGACACTGGGGGGAAGTAGGTTCAGAGGAAATTTGAGGAAAAACTACTTCACAGAAAGGATAGTGAATAAGTGGAATAGCCTCCCATCAGAGGTGGTAGAGGCTAATACAGTAGAGCAGTTTAAACATGCTTGGGATAGACATAAGTATATACTTATAAAGAATAAATGATGAAATAGGGTTTAAGGTAATATAGGTTAATAAACAAAATGTGGTTCTTATTTGTCAAATTCTATGTTTCTATGTTTCTAAGAATGACAAAAAAAGCTGAAGACATCTTTGAGTTTAAAACTGTAACAATCAATATAAATTTATTTGAAACCCTACTATTTTTTAAGAAGAAATATTTATTACATATGAAAATTCTTTGAAATAGAAACCAATGCTGATGGAAAATAACATCTTTGAACAATATTTAAATAAAATATTTATCTCAGGTGTGTTAAGCCTATTAAAAATGGTATGGAGCTTTCATAAGTTTTCTTTGCTTAAATGTTCATTGGAATTAATAGAGATTTTGCTGGAACAATGTCAACATATATTAAATAGACAGCCTCACAGATTGATGAACTGTACAGTATTATTCTACCAGGTAAAGATACTGCTCACTAATGAACTAGATAATGGTTTGTCTACACACCTAGACATTAATAACCAGTAAACAATTGGTACATAAGGGGTAAAGTGTAATAGAGAAAAAGCAGATTACAAGTATTATATTGTGAGGAATTGGATAATCACCAGATATAGACATTGGTCTGTCTCTCAAAATAGACAAGAGACTATACATACTTTTACTGATCTGTTCATAGCTGTGGAGTGCTGCACGATGCCCCTTTTTATCATGTAGATCAACACCGGGGAGATGTTGCTTTGGAAGTACGCAGTATCATTGGTGATGGTGAGGTGCTGGGGGTACAATAATCTAAAAGCTAGGAGGAAGAGGAATAAGTGTGAGCAATGGAAGGAAGGTGTATTTAGTGGTTGGAGCTTGAGTCAAAGTGGCAGCTATAGTGGACAAGAGAAGGAAAGAGATGTTTTAAGGAGAGCAAGTGTAACTTGTGAAAATATTATTGAGAGAGGATCAAGACATAGAGAATGTGGTATGGTAGGGTAGTCCAATAAATATCTGGAAAACCAAGTGGCAGACGAAGAGTGGAGGAAAATTTTAGGAAAGTATTTATTTGGGAAAAGTTTTTACTTTATTGGGGACATTGTTTATTTTATCGGGGATCAGTTTTACTGGTACTATTGTTGAACTAATAGTGCACTTCTGCCCATAAGTATGCTGGCACTGGCAGGTCTACTAGCCCCAGCGTACAATAACATTCAAAGCCTATCATTGTATGCTGGCACTAGTAATGAAACAATAGGATGACATTATAATGTTTTTTCTTTTTCCCTGGTACCCAAGTACCAGAATTGGTAAGAGCGAGGGGACCCTATGATATTTTCAGGCCCCCATCTAGAGGACCAACCTTGATGCTGAACAGGCTGGTATGTTTTATGCATTGACAGTGAGACAACTGCTTACAGTCTACTTGTTAACCGTGTAAAAACAACCCAGCCTGTTTCATCTGGTGCAAATTGTCACCATCTTAGGGACCCCAAAGGTTTTGAAAACTATTTTAGTAGCAAACAGCACTGGCTAAAATGCTGTGCTTGTTTATTATTGTAAACTGCTTGAATATATTTTGTTTTCTTATATATATTTTAGCCCTTTCTGTCATGTGAGCTACTCACACAACATGCGGTTTGAGTTATGTTGTCTGTTATAACCAAATCTTTTATTCTTAATATACAGTGTCTGTTTTCCATGTGGTTTGCCAAACCGCCACTTGATAAATGGGTTGTATTTTGTTTCAAATTATTTGATGTACAGTTTTGTCTTTAATAAAATGCACGTTTACAAACTGTACATCAAATAGCAACTGATGGTTTGGTGAACCCTCAAATCTCCCCGTATGACAATGAATTCTTAGCAAAATATTTCTTCTGTGTCCAAGAAACCTACCTCAAACAGGGCGTAATATTTTCCTTATATATTAATGATTATAATATAGTACAGCTCATCTGACAGCATCAGCTACCTATTCTCATCAGAACCATTAATATACTATACAATGTAGCTATTAAGCTGAAACACATTTAATCATATACAAACCAGCTTGGACAGTGGTGAACCCATTCACATTACTCACAGTTTATTTACATTTTTTTCGAATCTATAGTTTAAGAATTTATCAGTTGGTTCAGTTTGAGAACCTCTGTGAAACAATTGTGATCATCTGTAGTTCATCTGTATGGTCAATGTAATCTCTCTAATCAGATCTTTTTTTCCTTTCTTTCTCTCTTCTGTTATTATATTTATAAATATTCATTGCAAATGGAAATGTGTTATTATATATATCTATACTGTGTTGTTTTAAAGTTTAGTGATGAACAATAAAGTAAATTAACCAACAATGATAAAGAAAAGATAAAATGAAAATGCAATTTTTCAGGGTCCTCTCCTGTGGATTTCATGTTTTCCATCACATTATTTGTCTTTTGTTTATGTGGAAAGTTCCATCAGATAAGGATGATACTAATATAAAACATATTTGCATTCAATGCTCAGATTTATATGAATCTCCTGCCTCGTTCTAAACATTTCACTGCAGACTTCTCATCTATAAAGTAATTAAGTAGGATCCAGACGAGGATCATAACTTGATAGACAATGTGGTCAGCTCTGCACCTGTTCAGAATAATTACTATAATACTCAATGGAACATCTGGGATCATCATATACTTTTCAATTTTCAAAGTGTACATCAGACACTGGAAAGAGGTCAGTAATTTGGGTGATGGTGATAAAATCCAGCTTGTTACAGTGATTACAAATGTCCTCTACCACGGCTTACTGACTGTTGATGGCATTTTAGATGTTTTTTGGATATACCGGATGCTGGGCATACACCTATTTCTATTCTTCTTTATGCTACAAAATTTTCTAATTCATATTAATTTCTGGAACTCTACCTGGCTCTCCATCTTCTACTGGGCTAAATTGCTTAATGTTTCTCACCGTTATTTTCTTATTTTCAAAACAAGATTCATGTCTTCTGTTCCTCAGCTCATAGTGGGATCACTGTTATGTTCCATTGTCATTAATATACCAATCTTATGGCCAACAAGTTTTGTGATTCACAAAAATAACACTGACAAACCAAATATTGCTGGTTATGTAATTACTTGGAATTTTTATTACACCATCTTCAATTCATTGGTTGGATGTGCTCTTCCATTATCTATGACTTGTCTCTGTATCGGGCTCAGTGTCACAACTGTACTGAGACACATCTGGAGGATGAAGCAGGGAGAATCTCATGTAACATTTCCTCAGGTCCAGGGCCTTGTTCGAGCAATCTGGACAATGATTGGACGTTTTATACTGGACATCACTTTCTATTTTGTAAATCTAACTCTAACTCTTCATTTATCATCATTGTACAATCTTAAAGTTATTTTGCAAATTATCTTGTGTTTATTTCTCCAGCTTTATCCCACTGCTCAGACTCTGATTTTAATCTTTGGAAATCCCAGGTTAAAGAGCAGATTATGTGGTCACAGCGTCACAACCTGAATATAAATCATATACAATTATAGTAAGACCTGATTGTTTCTTGTTTCTTGACTAGATCTGTAAATAATAAACAGACTGTATGATCAATGATTTCATACTGGGAAAATATTCTTATGCGAATAAAATAATTTGTTTGTTACCATTTATTAAGAAAAAGAAAGAAACAAGAGTACAAGTAATTATGTTTTAATATTAATTCAACTTTTACATTTGTTACATATTACTTGTGCTTTCAGCAATATTGTAATACTGTGTAAGATAATGCAGCCATGTTTAGTTTGTCAGCTTAAAATATAAAAAAATTATTTCCACCCATAATCAAAATTGTGATACATGTCATTATTTTTATTAAAGTACCGTATATTAGAAATCCAACAATGTGATAAAAAGTCCTGCATATCTCTCTCTCTCTCTCTCTCTCTCTCTCATTGATTGAAGGAAGGGTAAGGATTGAGATGGACAAATGTAGGTTTGTATTCTCTGATGGTAGTAACACTTTAAAATTACTCACTTGTTACAAAGCTTTTGTAACACATTTTATACCCTTACTTATTTACTACAATAAATTAAACATTGCAGTAATACAATCTATTCTTCGTCTACATATATATATATATATATATATATATATATATATATATATATATATATATATATATTTATATATACATATAAATACAGTCATGGCCAAAGGTTCTGAGAATGACACAACTATTATTTTTCACAAAGTCTGCTGACTCAGTTTTAATTATGGCAATTTGAATATACTCTAGAATGTCATGAACAGTGATCAGATGAATTGCTATTCATTTCAGAGTCCCTCTTTGCCATGCCAATAGACTTTATCCCAAACACAACATTTCCACTGCATTTCAGACTTGCCACAAAAGGACCAGCTGACATCAGGTCAGTGATTCTCTCATTATCACAGGTGAGAGTGTTTACTAGGAAAAAGCTTGCGATCACTCTGTCATGCTGATTGAGTTAGAATAACAGCCAGGAAGCTTTAAAAGGAGGGTGCTGCTTGAAATCATTGTTCTTCCTCTGCTAACCATGGTTATCTGTAAGGAAACACACGCAGTCATCATTGTTTTGTACAAAAAGGGCTTCACATGCTAGTAAGATTGCACCTAAATCAACCATTTATCAGATCATCAAGAACTTCAACTTCAATAGTTGTGAAGAAAGCTTCAGGGAGCCCAAGAATGTCCAGCAAGCGCCAGGACAATCTCCTAAAGTTGATTCAGCTGCGGGATCAGGGCACCACCAGTGCAGAGCTTGCTCAAGAATGGCAGCAGGTAGGTGGGAGTATAGCTGCACGCACAGTAATGTGAAGACTTTGGCGGATTGCCTGGTGTCAAAAAGGCCAGCAAAAAAGCCACTTCTCTCTGATATTCTGCAAGAGGTACAGGAATTGGACTGTTAAGGACTGGGTAAAGTCATTTTCCCTGATGAATCCCCTGTCAGATTATTTGGGGCATCTGGAAAAACGCTTGTCCGGAGAAAGAAAGGTGAGCTCTAGCTGTGTCATGCCAACAGTAAAATATCCTGAGACCATTCATGTGTGGGGCTGCTTCTCAGCACAGAGAGTTTACTCACTCACAATTTTGCCTGAGAACACAGCCATGAATGAAAAAATGGTACCAAAACATCCTCCAAGAGCAACTTCTCAAAACCATTCAAGAACAGTTTGGTGATGAACAATGACTTTTCCATCATGATGGAGCACCTTGCCTTAAGGCAAAAGTGATGACTAACTGGCTCGGGCGTCAAAACATCAAAATTTTGGGTCCATGGCCAGGAAACTCCCAAGACCTCAATTCCATTGAGAACTTGTAGTCAATCCTCAAGAAACGGGTGTACAAAGAACAGCCCACAAATTCTGACAAACTCCAAGCATTGATTAGGCATAAATGGGCGGCCTTCAGTCAGCTTTTCTATCAGAAGTTGATTGCCAGCATGCCAGGGAGAATTGCAGAGTTCTTAAAAAAGAAGGGTGAACACTGCAAATATTGACTCTTTGCATAAACTTAATTGAATTGTCACTAAAATCCTATGATACTATTAAAGTAATTTTATTGTTTTCAAATAAGCATTGCCCAATCAATTGTATGTGTTTTCAAAGCACAAAGTGATTTATTTTAGCAGATGTAAACAGTTAACAATTCAATACATTATTATATTAAGATACAGTACAGTACAGCCAATACCAAAAGATAAATACATACCGCTTGTGCTACGCTAACCACGGGCACCCCTGGACAGTAGTTCACCTTAGAATACTGTGATCAGTGAAGTCTGAGAGCTGGGTGCACAGCTATGATTATATATACACAGTCAGTGTTACAGAGAACAATAGAGATGACGTAGATTGTTTCTATAGGTCCAGACGTTGGGTGGGTCCAGGGTAAACAGGTCATAGGCTGATTCAATTTAAGGAATCCAAAGGTGGGGGTCGTCTCCCAGGGGATGAGCTCCTTTCTTCCCGCCAATGCTCCAGTTACAATTAGCATTTCATAACCAACATCATACAAAGGTTTATTCCCTAAAATCAATAACTAAAGTATGCAATGTGCGATCTCTTCGCCGACTGCACCGGACAGCTGCTGATGAATAGGGCTTTAATATGACACTAGGCATAATACCTTTCCTATAACCTGAACCTTGAATATCACTGAAGTGTACGTAAAATCATTATATATATATATATATATATATATATATGTATATGTATGTATATATATATATATATATATATATATATATATTCTACTAATAAACAAAATACTATCTGCTCATAAATTACAGTGTAACGGAACCAATATGAATATGAATTATATAAATAACTAAATGTTGTAATGCAAGTGTGTGCGTGCGTATTTTACCGTGCGAATAGGTCGCACCACGGATTACGGATTACCGTGCGATTACGGATCGCAATCGCACGGCAAAACAATATTAAACCAATATACTTACTTATAATATTCGACTTCGACAGTCCACCCTTTGATAGTATAATAAACTATCACCTTAAAGATGTTATATGCAGGATCTCAGTACCACGTTTCATTGTTATGTAATGCAAATCCCCCTTGGGGTATGACCACGCTGTTTGTAGATCTAAACAAGTTATCATAAGAGAGAGTCTTAATCCTCTAAACGACTTCTCCTTTTACTATAAACCGTACACTTCTGGAGCTTGGAGATAACCTTTTGTATGCCCTTCAAGGGTGCAATAAAACACTTAATACATTATTTGGAAAGGTACAAAGTACAATAGAACATGTATCAGCTATACAGAATACTCTACTACAGTTCCTCAAGTTTAACAGGTGCATCTGTCCAACGCGTCTTTAAGCTCAGAATACATTTAAACACTTCATGTTCATCAATAGCATCATCCTATGTCTATCAATGATGTCATATACAATCTTCTTCAGCTTGCGTTAATATACACACTTCTAATAATGTCATCAGTTCTTTTCATCAACACTTGTGGGCGGGCTATTGTCTGTTCATTTTTCCCAGTCTCCCGATACTCAGATTTAACAGTGATCGGCTTGCAAAGCATTGGGAGACTTCAGACTAAGGGACCTAGGTGTCGTACTTTTTCCCCTAGTGACCTCCCACCCATAGTTCGGGTACCTCGAGAATATTTAGTGGGAAGAGAACTAGTCCTACTTGATATAATCACTGAGGTATGTGAGAGCACGCCCAGCACTTTGTTTGGTCTAAAACCTTACCCTCCCAAGAATGATAATCATTCTCAAGGATGCCTGCTCAAGTCTGAATATTACTGGACTGGCATCGCTAGGTGTATCTCTTTTTTAACTATGGGGTCACCGTACTTACACGTAATGCTACTCAGACAATAGCCCCTCGCACTTTCTCCAAGCTCCAGGGTTTCCAAATTTTCCTTTACCCCTGAATTGAATAGAGTAATTGGCTGGACCGATTATGCTACTAACTTCTCCTTCATCCCTAATACCTCCTTATCATTACCTGAACCAGCCTCTGTCACCTGCTAATAATCAAAAGAATTAACCGTCCTGAGAAGAGAATGAAATGAGAGAACACAAAACAGGAAAAACTACAACTTCATGCTGGACAACAGTCTTAGCCTTTGGCTCAGGTGCTACTAACTGCATTCAAGGCCTTCCAGAACAGACTCATGAATGCCTTTCGACCCTTCTCTGAGTGTTGGCCCCTCTGCAGTGGGTGGAATGGGCACCAGTGTGTCTCTGCTACCCTTGAAGCCGTGATGCTGGTAGCCTACACCTGGTACCTGTCTGTCAAATAACCTGAGCCTAAGAAATTACTGTTCCACAACTTACTCTCCCAATCCAACATCCTGACAGTTAGTGTGACCTTTCAGGAAACAGTGTTTTGGACGTTCTTGGTTGCTGTCTCACTATTTACCTTCTCTCAAGGTCTAACCTAGCCTCACAGTTACAATCTCATCTCATGAGGGGTCAAGAACATTTCAAAAACTGACAGGTTAAGAGTCTGCCCAGGAGTGATCTTTTGGTAGCGGGAAAGGACTAGTGGCCGAAGCTATCAGTCACTTCAATCAAGTTCCAACTCTTATTCTATTCAATTCATTCTACCTAGTACCGTTACTTTATGTTCACACTGGTTTATGGCTAATTGAAAGTATGTGATTTGTTACCACTACTCATACATTATACATCTGTTATTAATAACATGAATACCCCTATCATCTATTATAACTCTAGGACTATCACATTGAATAACAAAAGCTTTGAGTATGACACAGTAATACATTAGACACATTTCAATATACCTTTACCCAGACATATTTCATTGGTACACCAGTGTATACTTGAGGATCCTGCATGGTGGTAATTGGATGACGTGTATTTGTTTTACCTGGAGGAAAACCCATCAGCGGGAGGGATATGGGATGGCTCTATTGGTATCATTTTCCTGACATTCTCTTAATCAAGATAGGACGTTACCGTCCTACTTACTTGAGACAAAATATCTGGTGCACCCCAATATACTCTTACCAGCTTGCACATACTTTCTGTACCCAGCTGAGCCAGACCATTTGCTGCCTCCTCTGGGACTGGGAGATACACTCTGGGAGCTTCTGGTCCATCTCTCCAGAGTCCACCAGACTCCTCACCACATCTCTTCACCTTCACCTTCCAGACAGTTTATTCCTCAGGTAACACAAATCTTCATATATTAACCAATATGTGTATGTGTGCATGTTTGTGTGTGTGTGTGTTCACATTTTAAAACTAAAACAACACAACGAAAAACAAAACAAAACATAGATTTGTTAGCTTTTCACATAAAACCCTGCTGTCTATTTGACAGCTATGTTCGCCCTGGTGTGACAGCCATGTATGGTCGTGTGTATAAGTGTGGACTTTACTAGCAGCTACTTCAGTTGGTAACTGTGTCACTGTATAAAGTCCTCTATGTAGTGTCCTACTCATGTGCTGGTATTGTTAGAAAAAGATTTCTCAGTCACCTCAACATTGCCCCCTAGTGTAGAAAAATGCTGAAGACCAATGTATATCAATCGATTTTCCCTCTGCCAACTCACATGTCATTCTCAGTACCTCACATTCAGCTACTTGACTAAGTGGGAAAGGCAAAGGGGTCTATTTCTATAACACTTTCTTCAAATATAACAGTACCTAGTACATGTCTAACAGTGAAAAAATATAAAACATGAAAATTCTACATTTTCTAGGGTTTCACATTATGTCGTATCTTGTGGTAAAAATCCTACTCCAATGTTCTATACAGAGATGCATATCTGTATGCCTAACCTCTAGCAATCTCCTATCCACCCTTTGTGCATCCATATAAAGGCACATTTTTGTACAGGAGGCACGAATCATTAAACAAAAAACAAAACAGATATGCAATCTATAAAACATGAATCGTATTTCCACAACAGAACCTTTTTGCTTAAAATCAGCAGTTTCTATACACATGAAAACAAAACCCCTGACTGTTTCTGTAACTCATGTCAATCTAGTGTTTGTATCTCTGAATTTGTCTTATGTAAAAGAAAAAAAAATATGTCTTAGCCCCATTGATGAGACTGTGTCTGATTTTATCTCTACCAGAGCAGAGAGAGAGAGAGAAAGAGAAAAAAAGAGAGAGAGAGAGAGAGAAAAAGAAAGATAGAGGGGTACTAGCATTTGTGTAAAGAATGAGAAATAAGAAAGCAATGAATAATGGGAATACAAAGATTTGATTACAAACATACATGTAGAAAGGGAGATTTTACAGCAAAAATGACAGCTGGATTGGACTCTATGTGGAAATGGCTGAATTCATTCCACTGCTCCCCTTAGCTATTTGCTAACTATGACCCCTCCCCATACTTGACTAGGGGGTCTTAACCGTGCAATCCAGTGTCGTCCGTCATTTGTTCATTAAGAACTCGGTATCACATTGACTACATACCTTTTCAACGGACTTTCCTAACTTATGATAGAGAAATGTAAAAATTAACTGTTGATGACTCATCTGAGATACATAAAACGATATTTTGGAGCAAAGTGTGTACATACTTCATTGTTGGATAATGATTCTCAGCCAAACAAATTATCATGAGACACTGCAGCTTAAAACAAAGAGTGTTCCAATTGTCTATTGTTAATTAGTCTTTCAAGAGTAATCTTTCTATTTCTCTACCTCACCCCTTTAAACACTGAGGGGTAGATTTACTAAGCTGCGGGTTTGAAAAAGTGGGGATGTTGCCTATAGCAACCAATCAGATTCTAGCTTTCATTTATTTAGTACCTTCTACAAAATGACAGCTAGATTCTGATTGGTTGCTATAGGCAACATCCCCACTTTTTCAAACCCGCAGCTTAGTAAATCTAGCCCTAAGTCTATATTTCTTTTGTCTACCTTTATCTGTGAAGAAAAGACAAGATAGTTATCTTTAAACAACAAACAAACCAAACATTCTCATTCTTTACCATCGGCCAGCGATTTAGGAAAGCAAACATGTGACAACATAAAACAAACAAGCAACATCAACACAGATTACCTTTAAAATCAGTTTTTTTTCTAAACTTTGCACATTAATACTTACCACCGAGTATTATTTGCCTTGCCTGGTCTTAATTTCTTAGCTTTGGCTCTAATATTTTCTTTGCAATCTTTCCTCAAATGTCCTTTCTTAAGACAATTAAAACACTTTAAAGATTTCTGTTTCTTTCGTCCCTTATAGTGGTTTTTATAATTCTGAGGTTGTGAATGTAATTTTTCTAACGCCTGGATACCCAACATCATTAACCTATCACTCTGTGCTTTTTCCTTTTTACATCTATTTTTATCATGTTCTATGGCATGTTCTCTAATATCATCTACTGTGAGACCTCTCCAATTAGGAAAAGAGGTTTGTATCCAGGACCTTAGATCCTCCCGGAGGCCGTCCATTAGTACTGCAACAGCAACCTCCCGGTAATGTGCATTTACCATTATATCTGATATTCCTGTGTACTTAATCATGGCCGCTAGAGTCCTAGAAAAATAATCAGTTGTAATCTCATTACCTTTTTGTTTGATGGTGTATATTTTGCCCCATTCCATTGTCACTGGAAAATACATGGCCAACTTTGTGATTATACGTCCAATATTATCCTGATTGTCATCCTCAGTTAAGGGTTTATCCTTCTCCAACCTACAATCCTTAATGAACTTTTGTATATCAGTATTGAGAGGAAGTCAAGATTTAAACAACACTCGCCAACCTTTATTAGTAGGCTCATGTGCATTACCTAAATGTCTAATAAATTTCTGACACTTGGCCAAATCTTTTCTAGGATCAGGGAAATCAGACATAATTGTAAATAGTTCCGTCTTAGTCCATGGAAAATACATTGCTACCTGTTTCATGGGAACTACACCATCTCTGTCCGCTTTCACATTGGGAACTGCTGTTGTGCGGACAGGATATAAGCCTACCAAATCACTATGTTCTGAACTAGTTGCTGGAATCGCTGTTGCAGTACAATGAATGTCCTCTTTGATAACCTTTACATTATTCTCACCAATTTCAGCCGCTGCCCCTGCTGGTGGAACCATTCCCTTTCCTTGTCCGTGTATGTTACTGGCATGGGCAATGGCTGAAATGACTGTGGGCACATCTTCCTCTAAAACATTACTTAAGACATCATACAACTTACTCATTACATTTTTAACATTTTTGGTATTGGCTGTACCTATCACCTCAATCGCATTTGGCTGCGAGGGCACGCATGCGCTCAGTTCTCCACGCTTTGCAACGCTCACTTCCGTTGTGCGCGCGATTTGCGCCACACCTACTTCCGCTGAGCACGCGCTCCCTTGCCACGTGTACCCTTCTTGTTGCCACAATTTTAAACACTCATCATGTTCAATTCTCGTTTTTGTTGATTTAATCAACCGCACTTTATCTCTAACATTATTTAACACCTCTGAGTCAAGACTACCTATGTTTGGGAAAGGTTGCACACACTCCCGGGTCATCTTGACCCATTTGTCGCAGTATGCCGTTGCATACGCATCGTATTTATTATACATAACATACTTCGCCGAACCAACCGGCCATTCATTAGGCAGCACAACATGAATTATCTCTAGTGTTTGCTTCGTATCCATTGTAAAAACAACCTATTTCTCAACGCTACACAAAAAGACTTTTTACCTGTTCTCCTTTCAAACAGAACCTACTAGAGATTTTTATCCGTGGATGGTTTCAACAGGTACATCCCCTTAAAAATATCAATGCCTTTCCTAGTTTGAGTACTTTACCACTGTTAGCAACCGATATCAATCAAGAATATCAGTGGTTTCAGCGTATTTCCTCCCACATTTCCCAAGTCGCAATCACGGCTGCACTAAATCAACCATGCGGTCCGATCGCACCGCTTACGGATACTAACTATCAGTAAGCTTTGCGATTACTATTGGGAATGCCGCAAAAACCTGTTATTTTTCGCTTCGAGTAAACCTGCCAGGCATACTCTGTGGTGTCTCTTTATCACCTGATCTTTCTTAGAACAGAACACCACTTCACACAAAGGTTTCTTTATATCCTGCTCAGCCCTAGAACAGAACCTTTGTTGTCAGGTCACCTTTTTTACCATGCCCCGTCAGACACACCTGAACTAAAGCGCTATCAATTTTCAACAATTCCCGCTGCTCTCTCAATACTCAATCACGGCCTTACCATGCGGTCAAATCGCACCGCTTAAAGAGAACTATACCATCTCTGTCCGCCTTCCCATTGAGAACTTCTGTTGTGCGGACAGGATGCAGACTTATTATTTATCAGTAAGCGTTGTGATTAGTATTGAGCGCGCAAGCAAAAACCTATATTCAGTTATCAGTATACTTTTTTTCCTTTTGTGTATAAATAACATTCACATACACACATATAACCTTTGTTTTCTGTACAGAAAATAAATTTCCCAAACAATGGCACTATCTTTTCAGAGATTTAACCAAGTGATTACACTATGTATATATAACAGACTATGATCATGACTGTTTACACACGTGGCAACAATACCGGAAGTTCATACACGCTAAACAGGAAGCACACACACACTAGGCAATGCAGTACCCTTTAAAACGCAAAACGACAATAAAAATAAACATTTTTCTTTCTTGTCCCTAGATTCTAGTTAGCGTTCCTTCAGTTTACACAACTGCGGACATTCGGCTTCTCAACACAAAATGGACAACAGGTTTTGAACACATTGCGTTCTTTCCCATATGAGACGCGTCCGTCAATATCCACGGTTCGTTGAGCAACCGAAGTCCGCAAGCGTTGCATACCTTCAGATAACGTAACCTCCTAAACTCACGAGCCCCCAAATTTTTAAAGTAATTTTATCGTTTTTAAATAAGCATTGCCCAATCAATTGTATGTGTTTCCAAAGCACAAAGTGATTTATTTTAGCAGATGTAAACAGGTAACAATTCAATACATTATTATATTAAGATATAGTACAGTACAGCCAATACCAAAGATAAATACATACCGCTTGCGCTATGCTGCGCTAACCACGGGCACCCCTGGACAGTGATTCCCCTTAGAATACTGTGATCAGTGAAGTCTGAGAGCTGGGTGCACAGCTATGATCATATATACACAGTTAGTGTTACAGAGAACAATAGAGATGATGTAGATTGTTTCTATAGGTCCAGACGTTGGGTGGGTCCAGGGTAAACAGGTCATAGGCTGATTCAATCTAAGAAATCCAAAGGTGGGGGTCGTCTCCCAAGGGATGAGCTCCTTTCTTACCGCCAATGCTTCAGTTACAATTAGCATTTCAAAGCCAACATCATACAAAGGTTTATTCCCTAATATCAATAACTAAAGTATGCAATGTGCGATCTCTTCGCCGACTGCACCGGACAGCTGCTGATGAATAGGGCTTTAATATGACACTAGGCATAATACCTTTCCTATAACCTGAACCTTGAATATCACTGAAGTGTACGTATAATCATTATATATATATATATATATATATATATATATATATATATGTATATATATATATATATATATATATATATATATTCTACTAATAAACCAAATACTATCTACTCATAAATTACAGTGTAACGGAACCAATATGAATATGAATTATATAAATAACTAAATGTTGTAATGCGAGTGTGTGCGTGCGTATTTTACCGTGCGATCGCACCATGCCCAGTGTTACGTGGTGTACGGATCGCAATCGCACGGCAAAACAATATTAAACCAATATACTTTCGTTCATCCACTTATACGACTTCGACAATACTTATCAAATGTTTGTCATTATTCTTCAGTATACCATAGCAACATCTGACAAAAAAGGTCTAAAAACACTGAAGCAGCAAACTTTTTGAAAACTAATACTTGCGTCATTTTCAAAACTTTTGGTCATTACTGTGTATATATATATATATATATATATATATATATATATATATATATATATACAAGTTAACCCGTGCATGATACTCATGCATTCTAGTCAAATCAAGCTACTTAAGGTGTTAAAAAGGTTCTTGTCATGCATTTGGGTCATAGCCCAGGCCTCCTCAGGGGAAGAGCGTTACTTCCCGACGTAAGCGCCCTTTTTTAACGTGGTTTTGTCCACATGTCACCACCTCATCATTCTTCTCCGTCACCTCATCCTTCATTTTCATCGCCACATCTATCCAGATGTCTATCCAGACACAGGGATCTCTCTCAGCGGTCCTGAGTATCACACCCCTCTCACTCTGTCACCCCCGGCAACCACCAACCACTCCCCACTGTCACCCCCGGAAACCACCAACCACTCCCAACTGTCACTTCTCCTTCAAGAAATATATATATATTTTTTTAAATCTTTATAAACACTTTTAACAATTAACAAATTAAATTAACAAATCAAAAACATTTCCACACAAACTAAGAATTTAGTAGGTCAGTGTATAACTCGCGCCTAGCAGGTGGCGCTGCAGCTTGGTTTTATTTTTTCCACACACACACACACACACACACAGACAGACAGACCAACACACGCCACTAAGCATTTATATTATATATATATATATATATATATATATATATATATATATATATATATATATATAATTACTTTGCATGTTATCATCTGCTCGTATAATTTCCATGCACTAATATAGTGACCTACATTGCATGCAACATGCAGTTGATTCTAGCTTTTGTGAGTTGTGTGTGTATGAGTGTGTGTGCATGCTCCATGTGGATGCTGACCTGCATAGGAAAGAGGTTTGTGAGCAGAAGTCTTATTTTTATAGTGATTACTGAAGGTCTGAACTGAGCTGTTGGGAGTACAATTATTGGGGGAGAATGTGTGTGTGTTGTTATTGGTGTGTTGGTGTTTTGGAGAGAACTATGTTACAGCAAATACCAAGAGACATCAGAACTCATCTTGTGATCTTGTATCCACTCGTCAAGGTGTCTCCAACATAATAGTTCTCCATGATACACTAGAAATTTCCCATATAGCTAAGAAACCCTTTTTCACACAGCACAGTGCATCCAGATGTATATCTCTCAGCTACTAGACACCCTAGTGACCATCTTGGGATAGACCCATGTATGTTCTCCTAGACGGGAACCCTCTTTCCAGGCAAGTTTTACCTGCAACTCCTTCTCTGCTTTACTAAATGGACCATAATATGTAATGCTTGGCCCTGTCTGATTAGCTGTAAAGAGAGAAGAAAATTAATAGTGTTTATAAGACAGACCACTACGCTATTTATTTTAGCTTTTGTAGTAAGAGTTCTACGTTATCTTGGAGCCAGGTAGTCGCATCGCCCCTTAAGACCAGCAATCTCACTACCGGAAACCTAAATAACGAGAATTAAACTTCCGGCATTCCAATCTGTCGCAAATCTTTACTTTCACTTTCTCTGTAAGTCTACATTTACTACGTCACTATAACAGCTACGGCATTGTAGTGTCTACATCTCTCCTGTCGCAATTATGCTTGTCGTGAAGATGACTACCACCGCCCATAAGGATGCTGGCACTTGCAGTTCAACAAGCACCAGCATACAACAGTCAAGGGATATTAACTCTTAAATATATATTTGTCACATTACCTCTAATCTTTTGACTGTTCCCAAGATCTATGGGTATAATTTAGCGCTGAAAGTTTTGGATTTTTTTCTTATATGTTTTATTTGTTATTAGGTTTATGCACCCTAATTCCTTAGTCTTTTGGCAGCTTTTTTGTTTTTTGATCACTGATAGTGGTTGTTATTTATTTTTTAACATTTAGTAGGATGTTCTTAATATCTAATAAAGATAAAATACATTTTTACTATTGCTCCTGATTACAAACACATAGGAGACTGTAATCACTACTGATCAGGACGTAGACTAGCCCTGTACCTAGAGCAAGAGATGCTGCAAAAAAACAAGTAGCTTTGAGGATCCCAAAGTTTGATTTGAACGTGGATGTATGTGCTCGAGCTAGGCACTCCCTTACTGTAATTGACTACTGCCAAAAGACCCTTCTTCACTCCGACCCCCACCTTGAAATTGTAGGCTTTAGTAAGTGTCCTTTACAACAGAGGATGGAGGGGACATTGCTGCATTTACTGTCATATGGTCCAGTTCTGGGGATGTGCAGAGTGATTTTGTGTATGATACGCTTAAAAGCGGCAGATATCTGTCTCGGTGATTAAGGCTATCTCGTCTGTTATAACCACATCTTTCATTTTGACTATTCAGTGGCGGTTTGCCATGTGGTTTGCCAACCCGCCACTTGATAATTGTTTTGTTTCATACTATTTGATGTGCAGTTTTGTCTTTAGTAAATTGCAGTTTACAAACTGTACATCAAATAGCAAAAAATAAACCTGATGAACCCTCACTTTAGTAAAACTCCCCCTCTGTCAATAGATTTTAATCAAAATATTTCTTCTGTGTCCATGGAACCTAACTCTAAGAGGGCTTATTGTGCGCCTTATATATTAAAGATTACAATATAAAATACAGCTCATCTGACAGATAATATCAGCTACTTATTCCCATCACAATATGGAAAATCATTGAAATAATGTACAATGAAGCTATTAAGCTGGAACACATTTAAACATGTTCAAACTGCTCCGGACACTGGCGAACCCATTCACATTCCTCAAAGTTTATTTTAATTTGTTTCTAATCTAAAGTTCAAGAATTTAATAAAAATTTTCAAACTTTACAACCGATTTGTCAGATCAGTACGAGATCATCTTTGAAACAATTGTGATCATCTGTAGTTCATCTGTATGGTCAATGTAATCTCTCTAATCAGAGAATGTTTCCTTTTTTTCTCTCTTCTGTTATTATATTTATAAATAATCATTGCAAATAGAAATGTGCTATTATATACATCTATACTGTGTTGGTGTAAAGGTCTATGATGAACAATATAGAAAATTACCCAACAATGATAAGAAAAAATCCAATGTAAATTAATTTTTTCAGTGGCATCTCCTGTGACTTTTATATTTTCCATCACATGATTTGCCTTCTGTTCATGTGGAAAGTTCCATCAGATAAGGATGATACTGATATAAAATAAACAAGTTTCAGATGAAGCCAGAGTATCACTCTGACACCTGATTATAGATGCACTGTCCATGATACACAGCCCTCACCTGTGATACTGATACTGAACATATTTGCATTCAATGCTCAGATTTATATGAATCTCCAGCCTCAATCTAATCATTACACTGCAGACTTCTCATCCATAAAATAGTTATTGTTAAAGAGGAATTACACAGAAATCATAACTGATAAACAATGTGGTCAGTTGTGAGTCTGTGTAAATTAATTATTGTTATGATCACTGGAATATCTGGAACCATCATATGTCCTACACTTTTCAATGTGTATTTCAGACACTGGAAGAAGATCAGTAATCTGGGTGTTAGTGACAAAATCCAGCTTGTTATTGTGCTTACAGCTGTGGTCTTCCAGGGCTTCCTGACTGTTCATGGTATTTTTGGCATCTTTGACATATATTCGATGTTGGACCAATACATTTATTTTTTCATGGTTATGCTAAAAACTGTTCTGATTGATGTTAGTTTCTGGAACACCACCTGGCTCACCATTTTCTACTCTATTAAACTGGTCAATGTTTCCCACCAGTTTTTTCTTCGTGTCAAAACAAGGTTCACGTCTTCTGTTCCTCAACTCATAATGGGATCACTGTTATGTTCTATTGTCATTACTATACCAATTATATGTACATCAACCATCAACATTTCTAAAAATAGCACAGATACACCAATTATATCTGGTTATGTAGTCACATGGAATTATGTTGTCTTCATCTTTAATTCACTGGTCGGACGGGCTCTTCCATTATCTATGACTTGTGTCTGTATCGGGCTCAGTGTCACAACTGTAGTGAGACACATCTGGAGGATGGAGAGTGAAGCTAATGTAACATCTCCTCAGCTCCAGGCCCATGTCCGAGCTGTCAAGTTAATGATTGCACATGTTATACTGAACTTTTCTTTTTATGTATTATCAACAGCTATATTTCTATCACAATATTTACATCCTGATAATTTTATGCATTTCATCCTCTGGTTTTTAATCCAGCTTTATCCTACTGCTCAATCTCTGATTTTATTCTTCGGAAATTCCAGGTTAAAGAGCAGATTTTGTGGTCACAACGTCACCACCTGAACATAAAATCTTTACAGTTGTAATGAGAATTATGTTTTGTCTTATGTCTTATGACTAAATCTGTAAATATTAATGGAATTGTTCGATCACTGTTTTCAGATTGGTAAATTTCCATTTCTTTACATTATGTTACGTATGTTAAGACGTATTAAAGGAAAAAAACATAAATAAGCAAATGATTACATTTTAAATTAATACACTTTAAATATCTATATGGTAATAACATAAGTACGACTTTTATGAGTGATTTATTTCTATGATACCGTTGTTTGAGCAGGGCACATCATATAACAAATTAAAGGTCAGCTAATTTGCAAAACGTCTGCTCACCATTTACAGCTATGCATTACCACTGACCTCTGGGAATACACCTGCACACCTGCTTGTTGCTCTGGAAACTGTGACAGTTAGTGAACTTTCCTTGTGCACCTCCTGGGTGACTTGGAACATGTGACCTGCTGGGTGACCTGGAAACTGTGACAGTTATTTGCAGCCACATGTATCATTGTGTCTGCTGGGGATCATGCCTAGCAATGAAACTTCAATGGGAGAACTTATACATATATTTTAATGTATAAAAAAGTTCTTGAATTATGTTAATAAAGAAATTTAGTCATTACATTTCACTTTAATTTAAAGCGGTTACTGCCAGGTTTCTCTAGTTTAATAAATAGTACACAACTTGGACTACTTTAGAATTGTTTTATTTGTCACATTAAAACATAATAAATAAAAATTCTACCCCTTCTTACAAGTGTGATGTCTGTGTCATTATTTTATTAAAGAAATATTTATTAGGAATTCCGCACTGTGATATAAAGTCCTTTATAATGGTGTCAAAATTGTGAATCACAGAATTATCATTGCTAAATCACAACAGCAACATTCCATATTCTTATGCTCTCTCCCCTACGTATCTCCTGATATTATGTTCTTGTCTTCTGCATTCACACAAGGAAGAGTAGGGGTTGGAATTGCTAAATATAGATTTGTATTTACTATATAAAATATTTAAACAAACAAAACATATAAATATAAGTATGATAGTGATCAGATTTGAGTGTACTAATTGCTGCATTTATTTTTTTATTCTGAATATTTGCAAATTGTTCATCCATTGTACTACTGTATACCAATAGTACATCCATTACACTAAAGACTACTTCTACGGCATCCATAACATTATTGACTACTACTACTACATCCATTACACTAAAGACTACTACTACGGCATCCATAACATTAATGACTACTACTACTACTACATCCATTACACTAATGACTACTACTACATCCATAATATTAATGACTACTAATACTGCATCCATTACACTACTAACTACTACTATGACACCCACTACACTACTGACTACTATTACTGCATCCATTACACTACTGACTACTACTACTGCATCCATTACACTACTGACTACTACTACTGCATCTATTACACTACTGACTACTACTACTGCATCCATTACACTATTGACTACTACTACTGCATCCATTGCACTACTGACAACTACTACTGCTTCCATTGCACTACTAATACTACTGCATCCATTACACTACTGACTACTATTACTGCATCCATTACACTACTGACTACTACTACTGCATCCATTACACTACTAACTACTATTACTGCATTCATTACACTACTGACTACTACTACTGCATCCATTACACTACTAACTACTACTGCATTCATTACACAACTGATTACTACTACTGCATCCATTACACTACTAACTACTACTACTACTGCATTCATTACACTACTGACTACTACTACTGCATCCATTACACTACTGACTACTACTACTGCATCCATTACACTACTGACTACTACTACTGCATCTATTACACTACTGACTACTACTACTGCATCCATTACACTATTGACTACTACTACTGCATCCATTGCACTACTGACAACTACTACTGCTTCCATTGCACTACTAATACTACTACATCCATTAAACTACTGACTACTATTACTGCATCCATTACACTACTGACTACTACTACTGCATCCATTACACTACTAACTACTATTACTGCATTCATTACACTACTGACTACTACTACTGCATCCATTACACTACTAACTACTACTGCATTCATTACACAACTGACTACTACTACTGCATCCATTACACTACTGACTACTACTACTGCATCCATTACACTACTGACTACTACTACTGCATCCATTACACTACTAACTACTACTATGACACCCACTACACTACTGACTACTATTACTGCATCCATTACACTAATGACTACTACTACTGCATCTATTACACTACTGACTACTACTACTGCATCCATTACACTACTGACTACTATTACTACTGCATCCATTACACTATTGACTACTACTACTGCATCCATTGCACTACTGACAACTACTACTGCTTCCATTGCACTACTAATACTACTGCATCCATTACACTACTGACTACTATTACTGCATCCATTACACTACTGACTACTACTACTGCATCCATTACACTACTAACTACTACTACTGCATTCATTACACTACTGACTACTATTACTGCATCCATTATACTACTAACTACTACTACTGCATTCACTACACTACTGACTACTACTACTGCATCCATTACACTACTGACTACTACTACTGCATCTATTACACTACTGACTACTACTACTGCATCCATTACACTACTGACTACTACTACTACTACTGCATCCATTACACTATTGACTACTACTACTGCATCCATTGCACTACTGAAAACTACTACTGCTTCCATTGCACTACTAATACTACTGCATCCATTACACTACTGACTACTATTACTGCAACTATTACACTACTGACTACTACTACTGCATCCATTACACTACTAACTACTACTACTGCATTCATTACACTACTGACAAAAACTACTGCATACATTACACTACTGACTACTACTACTGCATCCATTACACTACTAACTACTACTACTGCATTCATTACACTACTGACTACTACTACTGCATCCATTATACTACTAACTACTACTACTGCATTCACTACACTACTGACTACTACTACTGCATCCATTACACTACTGACTACTACATCCATTAAACTACTGACTACTACTATTAAATCCATTGCACTACTGACTACTACTAATACATCCATTACACTACTGACTACTACTACTGCTTCCATTGCACTACAGACTACTATTACTGCTTATAATACACTTCTGACTACTAACTACTACATCCATTACACTACTGACTACAACTACTACATCCATTACACTACTGACTATTACTATTAAATCCATTGCACTAATGACTACTACTACTGCATCCATTACACTACTGACTACTACTACTGCATCCATTATACTGCTGACTACTACTACTACATCCATTACACTACTGACTACTACTACTGTATCCATTACACTACTAAATACTACTTCTGCATCCATTACACTACTGACTACTACTACTGCTTCCATTACACTGCTCACTAATACTACTGCTTCCATTGCACTACAGACTACTACTACTTCTTCCATTACACTACTGACTACTACTACTACATCCATTACAATACTGACTACAACTACTACATCCATTGCACTACTGACTACTACTATTACATCCATTACACTGCTGACTACTACTACTGCATTCATTATACTTCTGACTACTACTACTGCATCCATTACACTACTGACTAATACTACTGCATTCATTACACTACTGACTACTACTACTGCATTCATTAAACTACTGACTACTACTACTACTACTACATCCAATACACTACTGACTACTACTACTACATCCAATACACTACTGACTACTACTATTACATCCATTACAATACTGACTACTACTACTACATTCATTACACTACTGACTACTACTGCTGCATCCATTACACTACTGACTGCTACAACTACATCCATTACACTACTGACTACTACTACTGCTTCCATTACACTACTGACTAATACTACTGCATCTATTACACTACTGATTACTATTACTGCATTCATTACACTACTGACTGCTACTACTGTATACATTACACTACTGACTACTACTACTGCATTCATTATACTACTGACTACTACTACTGCATCCACTACACTACTGACTACTACTACTACATCCATTACAATACTGACAACAACTACTACATCCATTACACTACTGACTACTACTACTACATCCATTACACTACTGACTACTACTACTGCATTCATTATACTACTGACTACTACTACTAAATCCATTACACTACTGACTACTACTACTGCATCCAATACACTACTGACTACTACTACATCCATTACACTACTGACTAATACTACTGCATTCATTGCACTACTAACTACTACTATTACATCCATTACACTACTGACTACTACTACTGCATTAATTACACTACTGACTACTTTTACTGTATCCATTACACTACTGTCTACTACTGCTGCTTCCATTACACTACTGACTAATACTACTGCATCGATTACACTACTGACTACTACTACTGCATCCATTACACTACTGACTACTGCTACTGCATCCATTACACTACTGACTACTACTACTGCTTCCATTGCATTAAAGACTACTACTACTACTGCTTCCATTACACTAGTGATTACTACTACTGCATCCATTGCACTACTGACTACTACTATTACATCCATTACACTACTGACTACTACTACTGCATCCATTACACTACTGACTACTACTACTGCATCCATTACACTACTGACTACTACTACTGCATCCATTACACTACTGACTACTACTACTGCATCTATTACACTACTGACTACTACTACTGCATCCATTACACTACTGACTACTACTACTGCATCCATTACACTACTGACTACTACTACTGCATCCATTACACTACTGACTACTACTACTATATCCATTATACTACTGACTACTACTACTGCATCCATTACACTACTGACTACTACTACTGCATCCATTACACTACTGACTACTACTACTGCATCCATTACACTACTGACTACTGCTACTGCATCCATTACACTACTGACTACTACTACTGCTTCCATTGCATTAAAGACTACTACTACTGCTTCCATTACACTAGTGACTACTACTACTGCATCCATTGCACTACTGACTACTACTATTACATCCATTACACTACTGACTACTACTACTCCATCCATTACACTACTGACTACTACTACTGCATCCATTACACTACTGACTACTACTACTGCATCCATTACACTACTGACTACTACTTCTGCATCCATTACACTACTGACTACTACTACTGCATCCATTACACTACTGACTACTACTACTGCATCCATTACACTACTGACTACTACTACTGCATCCATTACACTACTGACTACTACTACTATATCCATTACACTACTGACTACTACTACTGCATCCATTACACTACTGACTACTACTACTACTGCATCCATTACACTACTGACTACTACTACTGCATCCATTACACTACTGACTACTACTACTACTGCATCCATTACACTACTGACTACTACTACTGCATCCATTACACTACTGACTACTACTACTACATCCATTATACTACTGACTACTACTGCTGTATACATTACACTACTGACTACTGTAGTTTGATTGCAAAATGAGTGACCTAAACAGTAATCACTAAAAACAAAGATAATTATTTGATGTTATGTTGTGTCAGGAAGGATAGTGAAAATGATGACTTTGATTACTACAACTGAGGCCTCATGTCGATTTGGACACAATTTACGCAAGAAACATGGGAGTAAATTATGTGTATGAAAAGACTGCAATTTGTGTAGTATGAAGAGTTGCAGGTGTCTTATAATACCCACAAGTCTGCATAGTATACAAATTGTGTATATATGAGTAAGATTTGCTAGGAGCGTATCATATGCTTTCAGTTTATCTTGAGGTACAGGGCTTAAAAAAAACAACTAAATGTTGACGAAGTGATGCCAGATCTAGCACTATCAGCCTAGGTTTAT
Organism: Mixophyes fleayi; assembly: GCF_038048845.1. Lineage (NCBI taxonomy): Eukaryota > Metazoa > Chordata > Amphibia > Anura > Limnodynastidae > Mixophyes > Mixophyes fleayi. The sequence goes on along the minus strand of NC_134408.1, from coordinate 2,172,531 downwards.
ATCAGGAAAATCAAACAAAAAATTCAACCTAAAATGTCCTTACCACCAGTAACATCCCGGTAATGGTTCGTGTGGGTTAATAATAACATTTTAAATATAATTAAAGCATTTTTCTAAGGTACACTACTGATCCCAGCATACACTGGCCACTTTAACGTGTTTATTTATGCTGCTGCTTTACCAGCATAAACATGGCTTCCAGTTTATGCTGTAGAACTACTAGTGCCAGAATGTATTTTGTTTTCCAAAAAACAACAGCTTCATCAACCCACCTTAGCTATTTTATTTTCTCACCTAATCCTAGTGTTGCAGGCTGGCATCTTGTGGATCTCCGACAGCCATTCCTGGAGATATGAAAACAAAATAGCTTTATTGAAGATAAAATTGCTCTGACTAGAGCAGTGATGAATATGAGTCTTATCCACAATTGCAATCATATTTTTAAGCTGTTAAACTCCCACGCTCTGAAGTCAGGGCTCCTATCTGCTCCTACTAGCATGCTAAGTAAGGTGTGAGCAATGTCTTTACTGTACTCAGACTGTGCTAACCCACCCCTTTCCTCCTCTGTTCTGTCTCATTAAGCATAAAGATGTGCATCAGACTGTCCTCCTTTCATGCTCCGTAACTGTTATTGGGAATATAGAGGCTTTTTGGTATCTATATGTTGTTTGTAAAATAAATGTATAATCATAAGATCATATTGGAGTTACCGTCTTCTGGGGTAGGTGTCATAGTTTTTATATAACACTTTTCTTATTAATGAAAGTACTGGGTTTCTGGAGGTCACCAGGCTCTCCACCTATCACTGTCTGTTATTATAATCCACTGATATTATTAATCTTTACTTTAGTTTTCATTTTATGTTTTAATTATACATTTTTGTTTTATTGGTTGACTGAATACACAATTACTACAGATGCAGGAGTAGATTGGCCATAAACCTTACCGGGAGATCTCCTGGTTGGCCGATAGCCCCACATAATGGGACCATTTGGGGCGGAGAGGGCTGGTCTGGTACCAAATACAATTATTGGGGATGGACCTTGGTAGGCTGCACCACGTGCTGTCTGTTGCTTTACAGAGGCAGTGTGTGGACATTTAGAAAGACATTCATTCCTATAGCTGTGTGTTTTGTTATTGCCAGCCCCAGCATACTCCCCTTCCTCCCAGCAGCTTCCTTTTTAGGATGAGGCTTTGCACCACGCAGTTCCAGCCAAAGTGTAATGGCAGAATGCAGCATTTAGGTTAAGTAGAAAATGAGGGGAGAGGGGGCTGTAAAAAAACATGGGTGGGGGAGAGTGGGCCATAAAAATGGTGTAAGAGAGAGAGGAAGCTGTAAAAAATGGATGTGAGAGGGAGGGGGCTGTAAAAAACAGAGAAAGGGATAGGTGCCCCGTAAAAAATGAAGGTGTGGGAGGGGTCTGTAAAAAATGGAGAGGGCAGAGGGTCTGTATAAATGGAAGTGAGACAAGGGGTGCAAGAAATGATGGGTGGAGAATGGTCTGTAGGAATAGAGGGGAGGGGTGCTTTAGAGAACGGTTTTCTTTTTGGAGTACATAAATATATAGTACATTAACTAAAACAATATATATATATATATATATATATATATATATATATATATATTATATATATATATATATATATATATATATATATATTATATATTATATATATATTATATATAATATTATATATATTATATATGTATGAGAGGCTAGAAAAGATAGGGCCCATTGTGCAGCAACATGTAAAAGAGGCTCAGGGACGACAGAGAAAAGGCTATGATAAAAGTGCTGTTGTTCGATCTTTCAAGCCTGGGGACAAGGTCCTAGTCCTTGTTCCCACTCAGGAAAGCAAACGTTTCACCCATTGGCAGGGTCCATATGAAGTTCTAGAGGCTGTCGGTCATGTCAATTACAGAGTCCGCCAGGTAGGTAGGAGAAGGGAGGAGCAAATATATCATGTTAACCTCCTTAAACCTTGGCATGATGAGGAAACCTCTCCTCAGGTAGTGAGTACTGCCATTGAAAAGTCTGAAGTGCCCATAGAGCCAGCTTTGTCCACTCAGCAGAGACAACAGACTGAAGAAATGATTCACCAGAACAGGGCTGTCTTCTCTTCCATTCCTGGGCGTACTACCTTAATCGAACATGACATTGTCACTGCGCCAGGAGTCATTCTAAAGCAGAAGCTGTATCGTATTCCAGAAGCCAGACGGGTGGACGTGAGAAAGGAGGTCGAGAAGATGCTCCAGTTAGATGTGATTGAAGAGTCCACTAGTGAGTGGAATAGTCCCATTGTGCTTGTCCTGAAACCCAATGGGACAATTAGGTTCTGCAATGACTTTAGGCGCCTAAACAGTATGTCGCAGTTTGATGCCTATCCGATGCCACGTGTGGATGAACTGGGGGAAAATCTTGCTGGTAGCAATTATTTGACAACCCTTGATCTAACAAAGGGTTATTGGCAAGTTCCCCTGACTTCCACGGCCAAGCCAAAGACTGCATTTTCCACCCCTGATGGTCTCTATCAATATAAAGTCCTACCCTTTGGGTTGCATGGGGCACCTGCCACCTTCTAAAGGGCCATGAATAAATTGCTACGACCTCACACAGCTTATGCAGCCGCTTACTTGGACGATATAGTGATTTATACCCCAGACTGGGAATCACATTTAGTCAAAGTTGAGGCGGTCTTGGCTTCATTAAGGTCAGCAGGGTTAACAGCTAACCCAGAGAAATGTGCCATAGCCATGAGAGAAGCCAAATATTTGGGGTAAATTGTTGGTCAAGGGCATGTAAAACCCTAGCTAGACAAAGTGGAGACAGTCAAAAATTGGGCAAGACCAGAAAAAATGTTGCAGCTAAGAACCTTTTTAGCCTTAGTAGGTTACTACAGGCGGTTTGTAAGCCACTTCGCCACTAGAGCTGCTCCACTTACGGACATGTTAAAAAAAAGTTGTCCAGATAGATTAACCTGTTCTGACTCTGCAGAAACCGCCTGGTCTGATCTTCGGTTAGCTCTTTGTTCCTCTCCAGTTCTACAAGCATCAGATTTTACCCGGAGGTTCTTCCTCCAAACTGATGCTTCTGGTGTTGGTTTAGGTGCAGTCTTGTCACAGGAGAAGAATGGAGTAGAAAACCCTGTCCTGTACCTAAGCCATAAGTTGCTTCCAAGGGAACAAAAATATGCCACTGTGGAGAAAGAATGTCTCGCCATAAAATGGGCTACAGAAGCTCTGCGCTATTATCTCCTATTCAGAGAGTTCACCTTAATAACAGACCATGCACCATTAAGATGGATGCAGAACAACCGAGAGGTAAATGCCAAGGTAACCCGCGGGTTCTTGGCACTGCAACCTTTCAAGTTCTCAGTAGAACATAGACCTGGGATTCTACACAAAAATGCAGATGCGTTGTCACGAAAATATGCGCTCCTCGCGAAGTCCGCGTCCCCCTACTTGGAGACGCTAAGGGGAGGGATATGTAACAAAAGGAGGCATTTAACTGGCAATATGCAGAAAAAGCAGGAAAGTAGAGTAAAACATTTGTGCAGTAATGCACCTAGATTGAATGTGAAGACTTATGTATGAAAAGCAATAGTTTAAGTTTGGTTAAACTTACATGATTTGAAATCCTTTCTCTCAGCAAACAGACAGGGAGGGTCTGTTTGTGCAAACAGAGCCAGAGATGGGCGTTTCCTTTTTAAAGAGAAGGTGGGTGTGTCACCTGTCCATCAAGCTAAGGCTGGGGGAGGAGTATCAGGTATAAAAGCTTGTTTGTGTCATTTGTTCACTGAGACCAACGCTGGGTAAGCTGGCTGGTCCTGAGAGAAATCTGAGCTATGTCTAGCTAGTGTTTAGGGTCTCCAAGAATTGCTGTGAAAACTGTACGGTGTCAAAACATTTACTATCCTGACAATAAAAGTACATAAAAAGGAAGAAGTTGTTCGCGTGTGCTTCTGCAGTAGCGGGCTCTTGCCACAATATACATATATTTATATATACACATTTAGTTTGAATGTTGTATGATCGCATAATTTCCCTACATTAATATTTTCAGTATTTGTTATAAGCAGTTCTTATAAATGTAATAATATTACCCAGTCTATGTGTTTCACCTAGAGGTGACCTGTGTGATTGGCATTACTAGCAACATACAGTTGATTTAAACTTTTGTGCTTTGTGTGTGTGAGTGTGTGCGTGCTCCATGTGTATGTTCACCTGCATAGAAGAGAGGTTTGTGAGCGGTGAAGTCTTACTTGTATAATGATTACTAAAGGTCTGAACTGAGCTGTTTGGAGTACAATTATTGGGGGATAATGTGTGTATTGTTATTTCTGTGTTGGGGAGAAGTATGACCCAGTAAATTGGTGTGAAAACTCTTCTTGTGATCTTGTAGATCATCATCACCATCAATATTTATTTATATAGCGCCAGCAGATTCATACAGCTTTACGATTGGGAATAAACAGTAATAAAACAATACTGGGTAATACATACATGCAGAGAGGTAAGAGGTCTCCAGCAAAATAGCTCCATGATACACCTCAAATCTCCCATCTAACAAAGAAACCCTGTTAACCTGTAGCACAGTGCAGAAGTAGATCCCTCAGTTACTAGACACCCTAATGGTCATCATGTGATGGACCCAGTTGTGTTCTCCTAAATGGGAATCCAGTCTTCAGGCAAGTTTTACCTACAAAACATTTTCTGGGAAACTTTGATATTGTCCCATTATATGTAATGTTTGTTCCGTTCTGATTAGCTGTAAATGGAGAGAAAGCAAACAGTAAAGGTGGTGATAAAACATCTTATCATTATAGGCAGAGTTCCCCAGATATTGTAGGGAAATAAGAGAAATTGTACAGTATTAGGGTTAGGGTTACATCGTATTTGCCACTCAGAATAAACAGTATTTATATGCATAATTCACTCAGATTATTTTACAGAGAAAATGATCTTTTCCATTCCCCAAATCATAACCCGTTCCAAAGAAGACCACTCTCTTCAGAGCTCCAAGGTCATTCTATTCTCACGCTCTGCTGCCACCAATGGGCAGCTCTCCAACAGGTGGTCACAGGCACACAAGAAGTCATTATGTAATATCTAGAAGTTACTGTAAAAGAGGATCTACGCAGATCACAAATTATTTAAAAAAAGGAAAAACAACATTACCCAAAAATTTGCAAGAAACACAAACAATACCTCAGAACCTATAAAGTCAGATTCTGAAATATTAATGTCACATTTTTAGAACTAGGGCAGTTTGAGATACAATATCCAGAATCCATAAAAGCACAAACTTAAACAGAACCACAGGTTAAATGGAGATAGACAGAGACCAAAAGAAAATTGGGTAAACAAGGAGGAAATAAGTATAGGAGCCAGGGATAGAATAAGGAAGCAAAACCGGAAGGAATATGTAACATGACATTAAAAGTCCCCATAATGAGACTCCAAAACAAATGTTTAAAATTTGCCATTAGTAGCACTTTAAGAAAATTCAATAAATACATTGATATACACACATTCATATCAATGAAATCATAAGGATGTAATGCCAATACTAAGGAATGATGAAATATTTAGAAGTATACTTCAAGATAAATAATCACAAGAAAGTTATTTTACTATTGTACAATGTGCCAAGCATACAGCATTTCAAAGCAGGAAAACATCAAACCTGTTACCTAGTTCATATCCAACCAAGAAAGAGAATATGTTCAGATCCATTGTGATGCCATTGGGGATATTTATATGCTTAAATATCCATGTAGCCTTCAATATATAGGCTTCACTATCCAAAATTTGAAGGTGAAAATTGCCAAACACCTAAGGAATATGAAATACAAGGAGACCAAGAACACTTAACAAATATGACCAATCACTGCTAATTTATATAGAATTAAAATAGCATTCATTTTCAAAGAACAGTCTAAATGGATTTCTAACTTAACAAACTATCCCTAAATGGTCTGACCTTTGGTCCTAACTAAAACATAAGTCTGCCTCTATTTTTATTCTAATTTTTAAACTTTCTTCTAATTTTAAAACTTTAAAAGTGTGAAACAGGGACAGATCCAGTTTCCTGATCCAGTACCACTGAAGAGTAATACCACATCAGGAACTAACCTGAATGTATTCTATGAATGCTCCCATTAGACTCTTAAACAATATAATAGCAGGATTTTCATACTAAGCATCCTCCCACACTCTAAAAACATACTAGTAGGCTAATTGGCTGCTATCAAAATTGACCCTAGTCTCTCTCTCTGTCTGTCTGTGTGTATGTTAGAGAATTTAGACTGTAAGCTCCAAAGGGACAGGGACAAATGTGAATGAGTTCTCTGTACAGTGCTGCGGAATCAGTGGCGCTATATAAATAAATGGTTATGATGATGATGATGATGAAGGAAACACGTGCAGTCATCATTGCTTTGTGCAAAAAGGGGTCCACAAGTAAGGATATTGCTGCTAGCAAGATTGCACCTAAATCAAACATTTATGGGATCATCAAGAACTTCAAGGAGAGAGGTTCAATAGTTGTGAAGAAGGCTTCAGGGCACCCAGGAATGTCCAGCAAGCGCCAGGACCCTCTCTAAAGTTGATTAATCTGCGGCATCCAGGCACCAGCACTGCAGAGCTTGCTCAGGAATGGCAGCAGGCAGGTGGGCTGTGAGTGCAGCTGCATGCACAGTAAGGTGAAGACTTTTGGAGGATGGCCTGGTGTCAAGAAGGCCAGCAAAAAAGCAACTTCTCTCCAGGAATAACATCAGGGACAGACTGATATTCTGCAAAAGGTAAAGGGATTGGACTGCTGAGGACTGCGATGATTTTTTCTGATGAATCCCCTTTCAGATTATTTGGGGCATCTTGAAAACGCTTATCCGGAGAAACAAAGGTGAGCGCTACCAAAAGTCCTGTGTCATGCCAACAGTAAAGCATCCTGAGACCATTCATGTGTGGGGTTGATTCTCAGCCAAGGGAGTGGGCTCACACACAATTTTGCCTAAGAACACAGCCATGAATGGCACCAAAACATCCTCCAAGAGCATCTTCTCCCAACCATCCAAGTACAGTTTGGTGACGAACAATGCCTTTTCCAGCATGATGGAGCACCTTGCCTTAAGGCAAAAGTGACAACTAAATGGCTCGGGGATCAAAACTTCAAAATTTTGGGTCCATGGCCTGAAAACTCCCCATACCTCAATCTCATTGAGAACTTGTAGTCAATCCTCAAGAGGTGGGTGGACAGACTAAAAATCCACAAATTCTTATAAACTACAAGCATTGATTAGGCAAGAATTGGCGGCTATCAGTCAGTATGTGGCCCAGAAGTTGATTGACAGCATGCCAGGGCAAATTCCAGTAGACTTCAAAAAGAAGGGTCAACATTGCAGATATTGACTCTTTACATAAATTTTATGTAATTGCCAATAAAATCCTATGACACTTATGAAATGCTTGTAATTTTACTTTAGTATACCATAGCAACATCTGACAAAAAGGTCTAAAAACATTGAAACAGGTCACTTTGTGAAAACCAATACTTGTATCATTATCAAAACTTTTGCCCATGACTGTATATATATATATAATTAGTGCTGTCATCTGCTCGAATAATTTCCACGCAATAACATTGTGACTTACATGGCATGCAACATGCAGTTGATTTCAGCTTTTGTGTGCTTTGTGTGTATGAGTGTGTGCGTGTGTGTGCGCGTGTGTGTGTGTGTGCGCGTGTGTGTGAGTGTGTGTGTGTGTATGACTGTGTGTGTGTGCTTCATGTGCATGTTGACCTGCATAGGAAAGAGGTTTGTGAGCAGTGAGGTATTACTTGTATAGTGATTACTGAAGGTGTGAACTTAGCTGTTGGGAGTACAATTATTGGGGGAGAATGTGTATGTGTTGTTATTGGTGTGTGGATGTTTTGGGGAGAAGTATGTTACAGCAAATACCAAGAGACATCAGAACTCATCTTGTGATCTTGCATCCACTTGTCAAGGTGTCTCCAACATAATAGCTTCTCCATGATACACCAGAACATTTCCATGTAGCCAAGAAACCCTGTTTCCCACAGCACAGTGCATCCAGAAGTAGATCCCTCAGCTCCTAGACACCCTAGTGACCATCTTGTGATAGACCCATGTATGTTCTCCTAGATGGGAACCCTCTCTCCAGGCAAGTTTTACCCACAACACCTTCTCTGCTCTGCTTAATGGACCATAATATGTATTGTTTGGCTCGGTCTGATTAGATGTAAAGAAAGAAGAAAAAAAGGTAAAGGTGGTGATAGAACCTCTTATCATCATAGGCAATGTTCCCCAGATATTGTTGGGAAAGCAAAATATAATTTGGGCTGTAATCACATTGTTTTTGGTGTAACAAGTCTCATATGCCTTCAAGGATAAAAAGTATTTATTTGCATAATTAGCTCAGATTATTTTAAGGACAAATTGCTTTATCCATTCCCCAAATCATAACCCAATTCAAAGAAGACCACTCTCTACAGAGCACCAAGGTCATTCCATTCTCACTCTCTGCTGCCACCAATGGGCAGCTCATCGACAGGTGTTCATAGTTACACAAGAAGAGGATCTACAAAGTTAAAAAAAAGAAACAATACTGAATAAATTGCTAATACTCAAACAATACTACAGAAGAAAGAAGAAATAGAGATCACAAGAAAATTGGGCAAGCAAGGAGGCATTAAGAATTGGAGAAAGGGATAACAAAGGAAGTAAAACCGGTCTCCCCTGCTCATTATGATGCAATGGAACAATCTTTCTAGACAAAACCTAAAATAAAGAATAGTGGTGGTTTTTATACACAGTATTAAGGTTGACAGTGCTACAGTTAATAGTGTTTGTAAGACAGACCACTACACGTTTAATATTAGCTTTTGTATTAACAGTTCTATGTTATACTGGAGCCAGGTGGTTGCATCGCCCCCTTAAGACCATCAATCTCACTATCGGAAACCTAAATAACGAGAATTAAAATTCCGGCATTCCAATCTGTCGCAAATCTTTACTTTTCACTTTCTCTGTAAGTCTACATTTACTACGTCACTATAACAGCTACGGCATTGTAGTGTCTACATCTCTCCTGTCGCAATTATGCTCGTCGTGAAGATGACTACCAACTCCCATTAGTATGCTGGCACTTGCAGTTCAACAAGCACCAGCATTCAATAACAGTCAAGGGATCTCAGTGCATGCTTGCACTAGCAATGCCACAATAGAATGACACTCTTATTTTTTTTTACCCTGGTATCCATTGTCCAGCATTGGTGAGAGTTAAGGGACCTTATAATTTTTTTAGGCTCCCATCTAGACCACCGAGCTCAATGCTGAACAGGCTGGACTGTTTTATGTAATGATAGTGAGACAACTGCTTACAGTCTACTTGTTAACAGTGCTTAAACACCCCAGCCTGTTTAATTTAGTGCAATTTGTCACCAGCAAAAGACCAGAAAGTTTTGGAATCTGTTTTAGTGGAAAACAGCCCTGGCTCTCTAGATCTGTGTTCGTTTACTGATTGTAAATGGCTGGACTATGTTTTGGTTTATTTTTTATTTTTAGCCCTTTCTGACACATGAGCTAGCTCACAAAAGGGGTCTGATTCTTCAAGGCAAACATACTGAGCGCAAAGTTTGTTTGTTTTAAAATGCACTTAAATCACCTCTGTACAATCCCGAATTGTCACAAAACTTACGTGCTCCACACTCCTGTGCTGCTGATTTCCTATGCCTCTGTGTAGAGGTCAGCACTTCCTGGTTTGGGTGGTCACCCGATCGTGCCTGGGAGGTGGCATGTTCAAACCTGCAGAGTATATAAACTCACTCTGACATTGCAACTGTGTCAGAGTAACAGGAATTGATACCCAAACTGGCTCCCTGTTATGCTGTATTGCTGCTGAACTTGGCTTTCCTTGTGATTCCTTCTTGCATGATGCGTCTGCCTGTTAACCCCTTGTGTACCAGGTCCATACTTGTTTTAACCACTGACTCTAGGAATCTGATTTTGTACTGCATTATTGCCTGTGAACCAGATACAGCCTTTTATTGTACTTCCCTTATGCATACTGATTTTGTACCTCCTTACTGCCAGTGTACCTGTCCTCGGCTAGCTGACCTGCTTTCGGATTTCCCTTTTTCTCTGCTGTGTTATTTCTAGTGGCTGATCAAAGGTCCGCAACCTGCGTGTTCCCGGCCGCAAAAGTCCATCCTGCCTCGCGGTGGTTCTTGGTGAAGACCAGAAGACTCGTTAGACTCCGCGCCACTGTTTGGTTAAATCAGAATAACTCATGTATTAACCACCCCAGTGCTCTCTTTGTTACAGATAACAAGTCAATTGTTACAGAAATTCATCAAAGAATGGATCTGAAGATAAGTGCGCTGATGAATTTGGGTGTAGGCCAAAGGTAGAGAAAAAAGAAAATAAATGATCTTATGGGCCACTGAAATGGATAAGTCTGTGTAATAGATACTTAAATTCTGTTAAATATATCTTTATTAAATTAATTCATTAAAACTTTTAGTAGCAAAATATTAAAAAGTGCATATATTGAAATCAAACAATGGATGAAAATAAACTGATAAAATAGACAATGATAATTGTCTAACTGCGATACTGCTCAAAATTACTATATAGCTTATTTTTAATTTCCATGGACATTAGTTATCATTATCTAATGCTACTACTCATTCGAATAATTCCTTCTAGTTAATAATAAATCTTCCTCCATTCATACCACTTTCATTCCAACTAAATGGTATAGTTGGGATATACTTATCTCACTGCACACTTTAGAAGCCGTACTAGCTAAATACTGTGGATTCTCTAGATGCAGCGTCTATTACTGCTTCTATCCACTTTAGTATGTATAAATTAAAGTGTGTGTCATGCTCTAAGTTCCAGAGGTAACCTTCTAACCAGCATAAGGATTATCCCCTTGTGAATATAACTCTGATTAGCAAGCTCTGTGAGGGGCTACTACATCTTCCTGCTGTTTGGTACCACGTTTTATCGTTCCATCTAAGTATTGTAGTTAGAATATGTTGGTCTCACTACATACTATGGAGACCATGCTGGCTAGACACTGTAAATTCTATGGATGCAGCGTGGATTACTACTCCTGTCTGCTCTTATATAGAGAGATTAGTGCATGTATCAGGCTCTATTTATCAGATGTACCTTCTGGCCAGTATAAGAATTATCCCCTTATAAAATAACTCTGATTGATAAGCTCCATGAGGGGCTGTTAATCCTAATGCTGATAGTACAGCGCTACTGAAACCTAACATTGATCTAGAAAGAGCGACCCCGTAGGTAAGATCCATATTACCATCCCATCTAAACAATTGAAATGGAGGTTATCTATAGTCATTAATACTTGGGGAAATAATTTCAAAGAGCGCGTTTCGCTATTAGCTTTAACTAGGCAAAAATGTGGGATATAAGTTCTCAAAAGATTGCACAGAAAAAAAGATATTGAATTAATATGAACTGCTTTTAATAGAGGCATTAATGATAAAGCAGTAAAAGATAAATATTTTTTATTTTTATTTCATTTTTCACCATTAAATACATATAGTATGAATTTTGCTATTGCTTCTGATTACAAACACATGTTATAGAATGCATAGGAGACTGTCATCACTACTGAACAGGACTTAGACTAGCCTTTTACCTAGAGAAATAGATGCGGCAAAAAAACAAGTAGCTTTGAGATGCCCAAACTTTGATTTGAACATGGATGTATGCACTCGTGTTTGGCACTGTCACACAACAGTCTCCTGTTATCTCCTTTCGAGGATCGGCACTCCGCTCCTCATCCTAATTCTTCCCTTTTAGCATGGTGTCCTGACAGCAGCAGTCTGAGCCTGTGCTACTGCCTCATCTGTATTACCTGGCCTATCTGGTCATTGGTCAGTACTACTTTATAAGGCTCCTCCCCTCACCTTTCAATGCTGGTTCTTTGAGTCTTACCTGCCCTGGAAGCAGCTCTCTTCTCCTCGTTGTGATCCTGTGTACTGCTGATCTCTGCTTACCTGTTCCACTCATTAGTGGTAATTGCTGTGATCAACGCCTGCTACTATACTGCATGCAAAGTGACCTCCGCTGATCCGTTCCACCTCCAAGTGGTAATAGCTGTGGTTCATCATCTGCTGCATTTCCTGTGTACTGCTGATCTCTGTTTACCTGTTCCACTCATTAGTGGTAATCACTGTGATCAACTCCCGCTACCCATCCTGCATGCACCGCTGACCTCCTCTGATCGTTCCACTCCCTAGTGGTAATAGCTGTGGTTCATTGTTTGCTGCATATCCTGAGTACCACTGACCTCTGCCAATCTACCTCTCCGTGGTTAGCCCTATACTGGGTCATCGCCTCCTTCTCTCCAGTATTCTACTAGAGACTCATGTGCCCTACCATTCATTGGGCCTCAACCCTCTATTCAGTTTAACTCTCAAGATACATCTCTGTTCTGTCTCACTGGGAACTTCTCTAGATGGCTGCGACCTGCAAGGTAGAAGCCGCTAAGCCCAAATCTCCTTGCGGGGATCCCTGGTGAATACCTTCTACTTTGTTAGACTCCGCTCCTCTGGGTGAAGTCTAGCCAATACCAGCTGAGACAGCAGGATCTCACTCATCCTTCATGAGCACCCTGACATGTACGCCCTTACTTTGCCAACCTGCCACTTTATATATGTGTTGTATTTTGTTTCATACTACTTGATGTGCAGTTTTGTCTTTAGTAAATTGCACAGTTTACAAACTGTACATCAAATAGCTAGGTTTGGTGAACCCTCACTTTAGTAAACCTTCCCCTCTGTCAAAAGATTGTAATCAAAATATTTCTTCTGTGTCCATGTAACTTAAGTCTAAGAGGGCTTATTGTGTGCCTTATATATTAAAGATCACAATATAAGGTACAGCTCATCTGACAGTTAATATCAGCTACCTATTGCCATAATGTACAATGAAGTTATTAAGCTGGAACACAATTAAATGTGTATATTATAAGCGCACAGTCGTGCCCTTATATTAAAGTTACATCTAAAAATTGACATTTTGTCAAAGGGAATCTGTGAGAGGGGGGGCATGGTGTTTGAGGGTCTACATCTTAAAATGTATTAAAGCTATTGAACTGAAATTTGGCATGTGAATGGAGAACTGTCAACTTTCATAAAATTCGCTGTTTTTCTGTGTTTTTTGGGAGAGCGTAAGTCGGTGTACAGGGCATTTAAAGACACATGGTAAGTTTTGCTAGAAAGCTATTAGGGCTGAGGAGTGCCTTTGAGGGTTCACAAGTTTGAGAAAGTTACAGTATTTTTACAATTTGGTAAAACATGCCCCATTTTAAAGATAGGATATTTCAGAAAATTTCATAACGTTGCGCATGTCAGATAGAGTCTTGTGCCGGGTGTACTGAAAATGGCTTCACTTGAGAGCACAAACATGGCTGACTGACCCTCTCGCTTAGAAATTTTCTTCTGTGAGCAGGAGAATTTAGCCATATTTATTGGGTACAGGGGGGATGATTGGTGTTTTGAGGCTTAGGGGGGGCAAACATTACTAGTATTAGCCCTGGCACTGCTCTCATTTCACAGTTTATTAATCTCTCCGAGCAGTGCCAGAGCTGTGTAAAAGAGCTCGTTTAAACTTTCCGCCCCCTCAGTGACGTCAGTTAATTTATTCACTGCACTGAACCTGGGGGCGGGAGGTTTAAAAGTGCTCTGTGGTTCCTGCCGTGAATTAAAAAAAAAAATGTGGGGTCCCCCCTCTATTCACTTTTAACCCTAGTGCTGCCAGCCCACTGCTGGTTTCATGAAAATCGGGAAAAAAATTTGCGTGGGGTTCCCCTGATTTTCACGGAACCAGCACTAGGCAAACCAGCTGGGGTTGGAGGCACTATAGCAGGGGGACACGCGGCAGGGGTCCCCCTGTCATAATGACTAATCAACCCCAGGCTATTCAGCGCTGGGCTGGATTCCCTAGGGAGTGGGGTCCGCCAAAAAAAAACAAGCGGGCCCCCCTATAGACACCCAGCCCAGTGCTAATATCACTAGGGCTCTTCCTACACCCCTGGGCGGTGGGTGTAGGGTAATAACTGCGATGTAATTGATAAAAAAAATCAAACAGACGCCATTTTGTTTTGTGGAACAAGTCCCAGCAAGCCAGGTTGCCCTAAATAGTGTGGGCATGCTGTTACTTGTATAACTACAAGCACCAGCATACCCATGGCAGCCAGGGCATGCTGGCACTTGGAGAACCACAAGTGCCAACATGCCCTGACACCCAGAGCGGGCTGGGCCCTGTAGTTCCACAAAATAAAATGTTTACAAATCCACAACACCCTGGTTAAAGCCACATCCATTTATTAAAAATAATAAACCCACAATAATGAGAGTAAACACCCTCATTTACACCACATATTTTATTAAAAATAATAAATACCCTATACTCACCAATGAAGTTTTCTCTTGTCTGCAGCTTTCAATCCAAAAATGGCTGTAAACAAAGTCCAAAATAAATTTGTATCCAAAGTCCGGCTTGCCCCTGTCCTAAAGTAATTTGTATTTCCAAATGTCCATGCTTGAAAATGTCCAAAATAAATTTGTATTTCCAAAAGTCCTGCTTGAAATCTGTTCACATCTTCTGCCCAGGGGGGCCCATTGTTGCTTGAAGCCTTCAGTTCTTTGCCATGGGGGGGCCCATATTTGTAAGATCTACGAATCTTTTGGCTTGATTGAAGAAAAATAAAAAAAGGGAGGAGCCGCCGCAAACAGCTCCTACCTAGTAGGAGGTCCGATACGCAATGAGCTTAGCTCATTGCGCTATGTCTATTTCTAGTATTAGGTGATTTTCCCACTCTAGGAGCTCCGATGCGCAATGAGCTTATCTTATTATTAAAGCTTAGACTATTATGTTAATAACCAAGTATTTACTAAATTATATCAGACTCACTAGGTTGGTGAATATGGTGGACAAAATATTCACTTAACACATTTGGACAGCATTTATTAATGAGCTCATATGACGTGAGGTATGACGTATTTCCTATGAGATCATTACAAGCAAGTTAATATCTTATGTAACCATGTGACCATGCATTCAAGTCATTACATTTTATGGTGTCCACGGCTTCCAGTCTGCTTAAAATACGGATAGTAGCAGTAGCACATGATGAATATATGGATTTATGAACTGATAACACGATTCACATAGTCAGGGTTTTATTTGTAGAAATGGATACTGGTCCTGGAGACATTTGAGACAGCGACTGAAGGAACCTTACAGTAATACAATCTAAATTAGTACACAGAAAAGACAGCATTTGCTACACAGCTTTCAATAGCCTTTGTGGTCACATGCATTGGCTCCCCAGCCAGCAACTACCATGTTGTCCATGATCTCCCAACCCCAGTGCCTTGCTATAGCTCACAGGCTAAAACTAATCTAATTAGAGCAGTTGCCTCCATGCCTGATGACAATAAGGGCACATTATCTTTGTCCTCTCTGACATAAACACTTGGACAAGTGCAGCTGCAGATCGCCCCCCCCCCCTAGCAGCACTCCACACATCTTTCAATTACTGCTGAAAGGTTGAATATACTGAGTTAAGGGGTGGGGCCAAACAAAGCCAACCAATCAGAGCAGGGGCATGGCTATGCTAAATCTCCCACCTCTGGAACATTAACTTACACAGTCCCTGACTCGGCCATGTTCTCCATTTCAAAAACCAAGCACATCATATACTTATGTTACCTGCTGCTGGGGAACACATTATTCTCTGGAGAGTAAGGCTGCAGGACCTGACCCTCAACTTACAAGATGAGAAGGGGAAAAACTGAGGAACCACACCTGCATGGACAACCAGCGTCTGGATATGTTTATCACAGTGAGTTCTAAGGGCTCCTCTACACACAGTGACACCATACATGTACACACAGTGACTCCATAAATATACACACAGTGACACTATAGAGGGATCTATATACACTCAGTGACATTATAAAGAGGTATATATACACCCAGTGCCATTATACAGGGGTCTATATACACACAGTGCCACTATACAGGGGTCTATATACACACAGTGTCTCTATGAAGGGGTCTATATGCACACAGTGACAATATACAGGAGTATAGTGACTCTGTACAGGGGTCCATATACAGATATTGACGCTACACAGTGCTCTCTATGCACAAAATTACAATATACAGAGGTCTTTCTACTCACAGTGACAGTATACAGTGGTCTATATACACACAATGACACTATACAAGAGTCCATATACGGATAGGGACACTAATCAGGGATATATATATATATATATATATATATATATATATATATATTATAAGGGCTCAGTCGTGCCCTTATATTAAGGTTACATCTAAAAAACGTCATTCTGCCATAGGGAATCTGTGAGAGGGGGGCATGGTGTTTGAGGGTCTACATCTTAAAACGTATTAAAGCTATTGAATTGAAATTTGGCATGCGAATGGAGAACTATCCACAGATGCCGCATGTGAAATTTCAGAAAAAAAGAATGAAAAATGACAATTTAGAAACAATCTAAAGTTCAAAATCTCACCTTTTTTTTTTCCACTTCCTGTTTTGCAAAAGTCGCAGTTTTTCTGTTTTTTTGGGGGGAGCGTAACTCGGTATACAGGGCGTTTAAAGACACGCAGTATGTTTTGTTAGAAAGCTATTAAGGCTGAGGAGTGCCTTTGAGGGTTCACAAGTTTGAGAAAGTTACAGTTTTTTTACAATTTGGTAAAACATGCCCCATTTTTAAGATAGGGGATTTCAGAAAATTTCATAACGTTGCGCATGTCAGATAGAGTATTGTGCTGGGTGTACTGAAAATGGCTTCACTTGAGAGCACAAACATGGCTGACTGACCCTCTCGCTTAGAAATTTTCTTTTGTCAGTGAGAGAAACGAGCTATGTTTGCCAGATACAAGGAGGATAGATGGGGTTTTTGGGGCTGCGGGGGAAACACAGTGACATTTTAAGCCTTGGCACCGCTCTCATTATAAAGTTTAACAGGTCCGACAGAGCGGCTGTGTGACAGAGCGAGTTTAAACCTCCCGCCCCCTCAGTGACGTCAGTTAATTTATTCACTGCACTGAGCTGGGGGGTGGGAGATTTGAAACTGCTCTGCTTCTCTTGCACTGATCGCACAGAGCCATGTTCAGTGCAGTGGATAGGGTATTGGATAATGAACTATGAACTTTTAATTGTATGGAGTCTGTGAAGCAAGAAAAGTGGTTTGTAGTTCATGCAGTGATCACAATGAGTGAGGTGCTTTACACATATTGTATGATAGTCTCTGTTTCACACATTCCAAAGTGTGGAGTTTGAGCTCACTAGAATCATTCCGGCTGCCAGACACTGACACCAGTAGCACCACTTCACTCACAGCACTTGTGGGTGAAGTAGCACACCAGATTTCTGGTGCAACTTAATTTATGGATCTGGTAAGCAGTGTAACATCTCTAATTTATCTCACGAAGATCCCCTCCCCAAGACACCATCAGTGCAGCCGTGAGAACAGACCTGCTCTCTGGAGCCCTGCACTTGTACTTACTGGGAACAGACACCACCTGTGACGAGTGGCTCAGGGACGCTCTGTCAGTTCTAACTGTGCCTCTGATACTTTCTCTTTCTCTCCCTGCACAGCGCTGGCTGCCCTGAGTTTAAGCCAGAGAGCCGAGATTGGTGCTGGACTGCTGGATGAACAGTCACTGAGTTGGCTAAGCCCGCCCTCTCAGAATAGAGCCCGCCCCCTTAGAATAGTTTGCGAGACTCCCGTGTATATCTGTGTATTTTTGTGTGCTGCAGGTTTTGTTGTCACTCTAGAGATGTTTGCAGTCAGTTAAGAGGGCTGGGCAGATCATTTTACTCCACAGAATAGTCTAAGCACCCTCCGTGTTAAGGCCATGTCCCCTCCATTATTTGGCCACACCCGTCAGTAATTATCTCTGATTCATCTCTTGGCCGAAATATCCACAACAGGGGATACATGCATATTGGCATAAAGAAACATGGCAGCCCTCTGCATGAGCTGCTGAGCTTTGTAGAGCAACCTGCAATGACTTACAACAAACATGAACAAGTTTATTGTTGCTATTTTATTTTTCCCCCAGGGGAACTGACTCATCTTTCAGTCTGCAGCACTGTAATAGTGATCTAATGCTAGCTAGTATGTTATCGCTGGTGAAATAATGCTACCTAGAATACCACCAATAGTGGTATAATGCTATCATAGTTGGTTTCACCAGCATTTATAAGTTTTCTCTATTCAAGCATGGCTACAGTACTGGAACAACATGCTAACACTGAGAGCACGGTGACAGAGAGAGGCATACTTAGTGAGCGACACACCTCTCCTCAGGGGGTTGAACAATTCCCTTTCAATGTAACTGATATCACTCCCAACAAGGTGGAGGGGAGCTGCCAGTGTTCAGTGATTTTTTAATGCTGAGGGCATCAAAATATCTAGTTATGGCTCTGCTATTATCTGATCTGACTCCCAGCCACTTACTAGATCTGTGCTGAAACCTCTGCACACACCTGTGGCCCAATTCATCAATGTACGCAAACTCAAACGTATGCGGATAATCTGCTAGTCGTCTCTGCGCATGTGCGAAAACAGGACTTGAGCAGAGTAAAGCACCACATACGCTGCTCAAACACAGCAGTTATTGCACTCAAAGGCAACTCAAACGCAAACTGCAACGCAAATACATTTTGAGATGGCGACTGACCACTTGAGAAGAAATGGGTGGGGATGGGAGGAGAGAAGGCGCGGACTGGGCGGAGATGAGAGATCATTTGAGTAAAGTAGGCGTTATGCTTTTTAACTTGAGAACAGTAGACGTTCCCTCTGTACAGTTAAGGGAAACTAACGTCACTCATGCCTCAAATCCTTGACAAAAGTTAAGGAAGACCAGGGTCATGTTTAAGTCCAAAACAGGTAGCTAAAACAACTTTAGAAGCATACTTTGCATATAAAAACCACAACCATGTATGCAAAACAAACATACATATTAATACAGACATTTTTTAGATAAAAAAAAATTACATTTATTTCTATACATACATATATTATATGTATTAAATGTTCCATTACTGTGTTTGTGTAAAAGAAGCCTCTTTTCCTGACAGACATCTTTCAAATAAATGCTACTGCCAAGTGTAAGATGTGTAATGATATTTTGGCCCTTGGGGTTAAAATCGGAACTGCCGGAATGCCTGAACGGTGGCATTAGTTAGCTTCATATAGCACCCTCTGCTGCTTACTGGGTCTTCAGTAAAGAGGCCTGGCTTTTATAGGACGCCTACTGCGCCTCTTTTTTGTAATGATGTTTATTTTTTTATTTTTTATTGTATATCTTCTGTTTTATGTAAATAGTTGACAATCATTGATTCACTTTAAAAATATTTAAGTTTCTAAAAAAAAACCTTGTTGTGTGGGTCTTTATTCATCTATTTACCCAACATGTGGGTGTAAGGATAAAAGAGAAAGTATATAATAATCCGAAAAGAGTACCATTTAGGGAGGATGGTTGGTTTAGAACTCCATCATCATTTCGATAGCTTAAAAGGTCTAGATTTGCTCTTTGCTTGTGATCCAAAAGGAACATGTGCCCTCTGCCAGCAAGCCACGCCTTTAAGAGGTATTGCATCTGTAGGCCCTGTGTGCAAGATAAATTCCAAAAGGTCAAAAAAGCCAGTCATACATTGAAGAGAACATGGAAACTGTACCCAGAAGTGGCGTAAGTGGTGTAAGGCAGAAGTGCAAGCGAAGCAAAGCTCCATGGTACTGGAGTGTGGTAAGCGGTCTGTTGTGTTTGGATAAAGCTGAGTACATGACATAACGTGTACGTCTTGGATCCAGATGAAAGTCGGATGGCAGGCAATGTAGCATTTAACTCCAAGGAGGCTGTCCCCTACAAATGTACCCCCCTCCCTCTTAGTCCATTCATAGTAATAAATGTCAGCATGCACATAATAACGTGCCTGTGAACTGTGGGTCCTGAGGCTTTTTCGAAAGTTCCCCCCAAAAAATGTTTTTTTTACAATACAGGATAATTAGGAGAGCATATTTTACAATGTAGTTGAGCATGTAGAACAAATCAAATGTACACAATAAAACCATTGTGTCAAGTTCTTGCCTTTGTTTTTAGCATAATGATTCCAGTCCCCAATGTACAGACAATTGTTATGGGTATGGTTTGGATTTGAACTCATGGCTGCTGTGTTGTGAGTCCAAAGGGCTAACCAGTGAGCTACCTGTGAGATTGTTAATTTGTCTGAAATTTGTGTGAATAATGAGGAGTACTATTAATTGTCATTTGCCTGTGTAGCACGCATGCTGTATTGTTGGTGCTCTCTGTGGTTTTTCACCTTTCAGGTTGGCCTAGTGGGTAGCTCTCCCACTTCCCATAAAGACAGTCATAAATTATAATCCAGACTGAAGCCCTTAATCTGTGTGTAGATTGTAGACACTCTTTTGCGTGTGTGTGTGTGTGTGTATTCTTTATGGAAGAGTATGCTATGCATTTCCCAGAAGAGGCAGATAGATTTCTAGTACAACATACATATACATTTTAATTGAGTCATCATGTATGTGCTTTTAAAGTAGCCATATCCATGCATTATGCATGCTATTCGAAGATCTGAAATCCAAACCACAGAAAGGCCATGTGTGTTTCAGTTAACAAGTGTGTATCACACTAACTATTAGCAAAGGGAAAACAACGTTCAGAGTGTGTCACATCATTGTTATTTGGCAGTGAATAATGAGTAAAGAGCTATCCCGTAAAAATAAGCCCCAGGCAATTGTGACGTGTTCTGTGTAAACAAAGTGTTCATGTCTCTCCCACAGTGGGCGTAATGTATGCATAAGCTTCCCGTCAAACACTTGTGATCCATCGCTTGTGCTTGTGCCTTGTTTACAGATCTGCAGGTGGGTGTGTTTGATTGAGTTTGCGCTGCTTAATTTCGTTCGTTAAGTGTAGAAGCCCACAGGAGGGTGTGTTTTTGCAGTTTGAGGTGCTTATTTCACTCGCGTAAGTGTTTGCATCACTCAAAGTATGCAATGCAGATACATATGCGTTTGCGTACCTTGATGAATCGGGAACCTGGTGCTGATTTTTACCTTTCATTGCAGTATCACCAGTGGAACCGTCAGAAGCCACTGCTACATCAATATTGCACACATGCTGCCAAAGTGTGGGCTCCAGGTGCGCAGAAACACCTCACAGCACCGTGTTCATTTCTCAATAATCGGTAGCTGGATCCATCACTACCTTGGACACAGGCGACGAGCAGTATAAGTATTCACATGAACAGTAACAGCAAAGACCCAGGCAGCGGTAGGAACTGCAGAGACCCAGCCAGCGGGAGGAACGGCAGAGACCCAGCCAGCGGGAGGAATGGCAGAGACCCAGCCAGCAGGAGGAATGGCAAAGACCCAGCCAGCGGGAGGAACGGCAGAGACCCAGCCAGCAGGAGGTATGAGATTGTGTTGGGGGACACTGAACACAATGGGGTGTCATGAGGGGCACAATATAAAATGGGGGGCAATGTGCTGAGATGTTCAGTACATACAGGGGGTCAGATATGGAGCTGTCTTGAGTTCAGGGAGTTAAGGGTATATTGTGTAGTAGTCAGTACAGATTGGGTATACAGGGGATTTAATGAAGGGCAGACTGGGGTCCTGGAAGAAATGATGAAAGGCACAGGGCAGGGTCCATGTAGTAATGAGGATATGATGCAGGGGTATGGAGAATGCCTCAGTACAGACAGAATGACAGAGAGTAGTGTTATCCAATAAAAGGCACAGGGCAGGATCCATGTAGTAATGAGGATATGATGCAGGGGTATGGAGAACGGCTCAGTAGAGACAGGATGACAGAGAGTAATGTTATCTGATGAAAGGCACAGGGCAGGATCCATGTAGTAATGAGGATATGATACAGGGGTATGGAGAACGGCTCAGTAGAGACAGGATGACAGAGAGTATTGTTGTCTGATGAAAGGCACAGGGCAGGATCCATGTTGTAATGAGGATATGATGCAGGGGTATAGAGAACGGCTCAGTAGAGACAGGATGACAGAGAGTAGTGTTATCTGATGAAAGGCGGGGGTAAATGTATGAAGCTCCGGGTTCTTCAACACCCGCGAGTTCACCTTGTAAAGGGAAGTTTCCCTTTACAAGGCAGCGCCGCTTTAAATTTAAGCGCTGAAGACGCCGAACTCACGGGTGTTAAAGAACCCGGAGCTTCATACATTTACCCCAGGATTACAGAGAGTAATGATATCTGATGAAAGGCACAGGGCAGGTGATGTAATGAATTACTCTAATATAAAGTTAGCATTTGTGATCTTACAACACTGAGCCTTGCCATAGACTTTGGAAAAATTATGTTCAGGTTTACTAAAAAGAAATTCCCTCTCTGGACACAGACAACTGTGAGCAGTGCGGTGGCCTCCAGACAGGATTGCCTACTCTGATCTGTGCTTATACTGTGGCAGGTGGTAAAATCTGAAATTCTACCCTTGTTACGTTATGATTTGAACATAGCTAGACATTTAGTGGCACTAGACTTTAAACTGAAAACATAGACCACAATATATAAATCACATATTTGAATACATTTTTATATAAGTCTGATTTTATGTTATTTGGTGGAGATTTTCAATTTGGTCATATTCATTTACTTAAACCTTGATCAGCCTGTCTACTGGCCCTTGGATCTTCAGGCGTGAGTGAGACCCTCTAGTCTGTATTTGTTTATTATATCCTGCTCTTGCCCTGGTATTACATCCTTTCAGGGGTTATTGAAGGATGACTAAGCACACTGACCAGTTCCTTTGAGCTATAGTTTACTATGTCTCCCTTTATTACATGTTTCAATGGGTAATTATTATAAACTAAATATCCGTGACCTGTTTCCAATGTGGAACATCCAATGCTTTTTCAATATGCCCTATGCAATATCAATATCAATCCTCTAAGTATTGCACAGGGGCCACTGGAAGGCTCCTGTCTTGTGCAAGTGGATGGATGACAGCTCTCTATAATGTGCACCAGTCAGTGGAAGACTCTCTATATTGCGCAGGTTTCACTAGCAGGCTCTTTGTATTGTGCAGGGGTTAGAGTAAGGCTATCTGTATAATGCAGGGATAACTGGACTGCTCTCTATATTGGTCAGAGGAAGGCTCGCTGTGTTGTGCAGGGCTCACAGGATGGCTTTATGTATTGTGCAGGAGTCACAACAAGGCTCTCTGTGCTGTGCAGGTGTCACAGGATGGCTCTATGTATTGTGCGAGCTCAGAGGATGGCTCTCTGTGTTGTACAGTGGTCAGAGGATGGCTCTATGTATTGTGCAGGGGTCAGAGGATGGCTCTATGTATTGTGCAGGGATCAGAGGATGGCTCTGTGTATTTTGCAGGGCTCACAGGATGGCTTTATGTATTGTGCAAGGGTCAGAGGATGACTCTCTATGCTGTGCAGGGGTCAAATGATGGCTCTCTGTATTGTGCAGGGGTCAGAAGATGGCTTTCTGTATTGTGCAGGGGTCATAGGATGGCTCAGTGTTGTGCAGGGGTCAGAGGATGTCTCTATGTGTTGTGCAGGGATCAGAGGATGGCTCTATGTGTTGTGCAGGGATCAGAAGATGGCTCTATATATTGTTTCAGGGATCAGAGGATGGCTCTATGTGTTGTGCAGGAGTCAGAAGAAGGTTCTCTGGTTGTGCGGGGGTTAGATCATGGATTTATGTATCGTGCAGGTGTCACTGTAGAGATCTGCTGGGAGCAGGTACAGTGTTGGTGAGAGGAATGCTCTGCAGGGATCTGTCAGGAGGGGGTAGTATGTTGAGTGTAAGGATGTTCTGCAGGGGTCTGTCAGCTACGGGAAGTGTTTTGGGTGGAGGAATGCTCTGCAGGGATCTTTCAGGAGCAGATACTGTTTGGTGATGAGCTATGTTCTGCGGGTATCTTTTAGGAGCAGGCACAGTCTTGGAGGGAGAAATGCTCTGCAGGGGTATATCAGGAGCAAGTATTGTGTTTCAGGAGGAGGGATATTCTGTAGGTATCTGCTGGGAGCAGGTACAGTGTTGGTGGGAGGAATGCTCTGCAGGGAACTGTCAGGAGGGGATAGTATGTTGAGTGTAAGGATGTTCTGCAGGGGTCTGTCAGCTGCAGGAAGTGTTTTGGGTGGAGGAATGCTCTGCAGGGATCTTTCGGGAGCAGATACTGTTTGGTGATGAGCTATGTTCTGCAGGTATCTTTAATAAGCAGGCACAGTCTTGGAGGGAGAAATGCTCTGTAGGGATTTTGTAGCCCTAAACTACGATAAAGCTAAAAGAAAATGTAATAGTATTGTATGTGTGTATTCCAGTGAACACACAAATCTGTGAATTAGCAGATCCCCCATTTTGTGAGTGACAGCAATCTCACTACATGATTGTGCTGAATCTGCAGCTAACCACAGGATGTGAGGACATACCATGTCTGTATTGTGTGAGTGACAGTATTCTCCCTACATGATAGTGCTGAATCTGCAGCTAACCACAGGATGTGATGTCATACCATGTCTGTATTGTGCAAGGAACACGTCCATTAAGGCTTCTGCCTTAATCGTTTAATTGTAATTTCATTGCTTTTTGGAGATAGAGTGAAAGAGTTTCAATAGTTTTTTTATGTTTTAGATGGTGTGTAAGGAACCCTAGTCGGACATATTAAACCGTAAGGTTTTTTGTCTATGGAATATATATATATATATATATATATATATATATATGTATATACTGTGTTGGTGTAAAGGTCTGTGATGAACAATATAGAAAATTAACCAACAATGATAAGAAAAGTTCCAATGTAAATTAATTTTTTCAGTGGCCTCTCCTGTGACTTTTATGTTTTCCATCACATTATTTGCCTTCTGTTCATGTGGAAAGTTCCATCAGTTAAGGATGATACTGATATAAAATAAACAAGTATCAGATGACACCAGAGCATCACTCTGACACCTGATTATAGATGCACTGTCCATTATACACAGCCCTCACCTGTGATACTGATACTGAACATATTTGCATTCAATGCTCAGATTTATATGAATCTCATGCCTCATTCTAAACATTAACCGACAGACTTCTCATCCATAAAATAGTTATTGTTAAAAAGGAATTACACAGAGATCATAACTGATAGACAATGTGGTCAGTTGTGAGTCTGTGTAAATTAAGTATTGTTATGATCACTGGGATCTCTGGGACCATCATTTGTCTTACACTTTTCAATGTGTATTTCAGACCCTGGAAGAAGATCAGTAATCTGGGTGTTAGTGACAAAATCCAGCTTGTTATTGTGCTGACAGCTGTGGTCTTCCAGGGCTTCCTGACTGTTCATGGTATTTTTGACATCTTTAACATATATTCGATGATGGACCAACACATTTATTTTTTCATGGTTATGCTAAAGTCTGTTCTGATTGATGTTAGTTTCTGGAACACCACCTGGCTCACCATCTTCTACTCTGTTAAACTGGTCAATGTTTCCCACCGTTTTTTTCTTCGTGTCAAAACAAGGTTCACGTCTTCTGTTCTTCAACTCATAATGGGATCACTGTTATGTTCTATTGTCATTAATATACCAATGTTATGTACATCAACCATCAACATTACTAAAAATAACACAGATACAACAATTATATCTGGTTATGTAGTCACTTGGAATTATGCTGCCCTCATCTTTAATTCATTGGTTGGATGTGCTCTTCCATCATCTATGTCTTGTACCTGTATCGGACTCAGTGTCACAACTGTACTGAGACACATCTGGAGGATGGAGAGTGAAGCTAATGTAACATCTCCTCAGCTCCAGGGCCATGTCCGAGCAGTCAAGTTAATGATTGCACATGTTATACTGAACTTTGCTTTATATATATTATCAACAACTATATTTCTAATACCAATTCTGCATCCTGATCATTATATGTATTTCGCTATCTGGTTATTTATCCAGCTTTATCCCACCGCTCAATCTCTGTTTTTTTTCTTCATAAATCCCAGGTTAAAGAGCAGATTTTGTGGTCACAACGTCACCACCTGAACATAAAATATTTACAGTTGTAATGAGAATTATGTTTTGTCTTATGTCTTATGACTAAATCTGCAAATAATAATATAATTGTTTTGTCATTGTTTTCAGATTGGCAAATTTATATTTCTTTACATTATGTTTAGTATGTTAAAATGTATTAAAGTAAGAAAAAAAAATTAGCAAATCATTAAATTTTAAATTAATACACTTTAAACATCTATATGTTAATAGCATAAGTACGACTTTTATGAGTGACTTAGTTCTATGATACCGTTGTTTGAGCAGGGTACATCATATACCAAAATAAAGGTCAGCTAATATGCAAACGTCTGCCCACCATTTATAGCTGTGGGTTACCATTGCAATCTGGCAATACACCTATAAACCTACTTGTTGGTCTGGAAACTGAGACAGTTAGTGAACTTTCCCTGAGCACCTGCTGGGTGATTTAGAACATGTGACCTGCTGGGTGATCTGGAAACTGTGACAGTTATTTGCAGTCACATATATCAGTGTGTCTGCTGTAGACCATGCCCAGCAATGTAACTTTGATGGAAGAACTTATACGTATATTGTTGTGTATAAAAAAGTTCTTGAATTCTGTTAATAAAGTTATTTAGTCATTACATTTCACTTTAATTAAAAGCGGTTACTGCCAGATTTCTCTAGTTTACTATATATTACACTACTTGGACTACTTTATAAATGTTTTATTTGTCACATTAAAACATAATTAATAAATATTCTAACTCTTCTTGCAAGTGTGATGTCTGTGTCATTATTTTATTGTGAATAAACTTAAAAAGATCCCATCGCACAGATTGCTGGGAGTCTCACTCTATGTAATTCTCATAAGATCTCCTCTTAAAAAAGATATGAGGGGTGCTGTCTAATAACAACAAGGTACATAAGCTGTATATAGAAAGAAAAAGGTTTGTGTTTGAAAAGATCCACTTCAACTCTCCAGAGTCGTATGAAGTATTCAGCACTGTACCATACTCAAGGTTATAAAACTTAACTTTTATTATCCAAATAAATAAAATAAAATAAAATAGCGAATTATGAAACGACTAATGTGTATAGAGTGTAAGTCAAATAAAATGCGCTGGAAGCACTCTCTATCCAGAAAAATTGTATATGAATAAATTGATAGAAATTCCCCTATAATAGTAGGTTCCATATAACATTATACACTGCTACAAAAACTCAGTTCTCCCTTTATGTTCCTCTCAGAAACCGTAACTTGGTATACATACCATATATGTCAAAGGAGATAACAGGTCTAGTAATGATAAAGACCAATAAGAGATTGTAGGAGATCAGAATCTATGACACAAAGTATCCAGATATAGAAACAGGTAAGTATCTTACTCTGCATTCTAAACGTAACAAATATTCAGTGTCTGTGCTATAAATTATATGTACAAAGTATATTGGAACCGCGTCTCCCGCATGACAGATGAGAATTCTACTACTAAGTCACATAAATAACTAATGATCTACAGAATACCTTTGTATATAAAAAAGAGAGAAGAAGCATAATTACTGTTATAGTATTGGAGCAGTCTCTAACAATGATCTCTCAGATGAAGTCAGAGGGTTAGGTTATTCTACAAATATCTACATGATCTGATTATAAAGTTCTAAACTAATGATGGTGCTACTTTAAAGAAACAAAAGTGAATAACCAAAAAAGAGGAGAGGGTGAAGAATAAAATAATAACCATAAGACCCCCAAAGTGTGTAAATAATGTGAAAAGTTTGTGCTTATTTAGCGTGGTTATCTTAGTGTTTATTGGTCTGACTATTGCTGTGAGCTCAAATTAAATTACTGTAATTTGAAAATCTTATTAGTGTAGTAATAATCACATTTATTGATACAAAATTAAAATTAAAATTATATCTTCTTTATGTGAGTAATATTCTTAATATAAATACATTATATGTTTATAGCAGTCATAGCCCGTTATCAGATATAACTATTAAGAGCCAATAGTTTGTATAAATCTCCCTGTGGGGATAATATATATCCTAAGGATTATGTGCATATACATAGATGTTTACATCTTTTCTCTCTCTTATTCAATGACTACAAAAGGAAATTTTACATCTCTCAGCAGGATAATATGGTAACTTAAACCGCAAGAACAAGTCAGGCAATATATCACTCCTTTGGTGTCATAATTGATAAGCTTTGGATAATATGTTCTGATGTTAGGTATCCCCTATGTTTCCAAATAGTTCCATTTTGTGAGTGACAGCAATCTCACTACATGATTGTGCTGAATCTGCAGCTAACCACAGGATGTGAGGACATACCATGTCTGTATTGTGTGAGTGACAGTATTCTCCCTACATGATAGTGCTGAATCTGCAGCTAACCACAGGATGTGATGTCATACCATGTCTGTATTGTGCAAGGAACACGTCCATTAAGGCTTCTGCCTTAATCGTTTAATTGTAATTTCATTGCTTTTTGGAGATAGAGTGAAAGAGTTTCAATAGTTTTTTTATGTTTTAGATGGTGTGTAAGGAACCCTAGTCGGACATATTAAACCGTAAGGTTTTTTGTCTATGGAATATATATATATATATATATATATATATATGTATATACTGTGTTGGTGTAAAGGTCTGTGATGAACAATATAGAAAATTAACCAACAATGATAAGAAAAGTTCCAATGTAAATTAATTTTTTCAGTGGCCTCTCCTGTGACTTTTATGTTTTCCATCACATTATTTGCCTTCTGTTCATGTGGAAAGTTCCATCAGTTAAGGATGATACTGATATAAAATAAACAAGTATCAGATGACACCAGAGCATCACTCTGACACCTGATTATAGATGCACTGTCCATTATACACAGCCCTCACCTGTGATACTGATACTGAACATATTTGCATTCAATGCTCAGATTTATATGAATCTCATGCCTCATTCTAAACATTAACCGACAGACTTCTCATCCATAAAATAGTT
This sequence comes from Mixophyes fleayi, assembly GCF_038048845.1. Taxonomy (NCBI): domain Eukaryota; kingdom Metazoa; phylum Chordata; class Amphibia; order Anura; family Limnodynastidae; genus Mixophyes; species Mixophyes fleayi. Next base: position 2,143,405 of record NC_134408.1, on the reverse strand, counting down.
ATTGTTAAAAAGGAATTACACAGAGATCATAACTGATAGACAATGTGGTCAGTTGTGAGTCTGTGTAAATTAAGTATTGTTATGATCACTGGGATCTCTGGGACCATCATTTGTCTTACACTTTTCAATGTGTATTTCAGACCCTGGAAGAAGATCAGTAGTCTGGGTGTTAGTGACAAAATCCAGCTTGTTATTGTGCTGACAGCTGTGGTCTTCCAGGGCTTCCTGACTGTTCATGGTATTTTTGACATCTTTAACATATATTCGATGATGGACCAACACATTTATTTTTTCATGGTTATGCTAAAGTCTGTTCTGATTGATGTTAGTTTCTGGAACACCACCTGGCTCACCATCTTCTACTCTGTTAAACTGGTCAATGTTTCCCACCGTTTTTTTCTTCGTGTCAAAACAAGGTTCACGTCTTCTGTTCTTCAACTCATAATGGGATCACTGTTATGTTCTATTGTCATTAATATACCAATGTTATGTACATCAACCATCAACATTACTAAAAATAACACAGATACAACAATTATATCTGGTTATGTAGTCACTTGGAATTATGCTGCCCTCATCTTTAATTCATTGGTTGGATGTGCTCTTCCATCATCTATGTCTTGTACCTGTATCGGACTCAGTGTCACAACTGTACTGAGACACATCTGGAGGATGGAGAGTGAAGCTAATGTAACATCTCCTCAGCTCCAGGGCCATGTCCGAGCAGTCAAGTTAATGATTGCACATGTTATACTGAACTTTGCTTTATATATATTATCAACAACTATATTTCTAATACCAATTCTGCATCCTGATCATTATATGTATTTCGCTATCTGGTTATTTATCCAGCTTTATCCCACCGCTCAATCTCTGTTTTTTTTCTTCATAAATCCCAGGTTAAAGAGCAGATTTTGTGGTCACAACGTCACCACCTGAACATAAAATATTTACAGTTGTAATGAGAATTATGTTTTGTCTTATGTCTTATGACTAAATCTGCAAATAATAATATAATTGTTTTGTCATTGTTTTCAGATTGGCAAATTTATATTTCTTTACATTATGTTTAGTATGTTAAAATGTATTAAAGTAAGAAAAAAAAATTAGCAAATCATTAAATTTTAAATTAATACACTTTAAACATCTATATGTTAATAGCATAAGTACGACTTTTATGAGTGACTTAGTTCTATGATACCGTTGTTTGAGCAGGGTACATCATATACCAAAATAAAGGTCAGCTAATATGCAAACGTCTGCCCACCATTTATAGCTGTGGGTTACCATTGCAATCTGGCAATACACCTATAAACCTACTTGTTGGTCTGGAAACTGAGACAGTTAGTGAACTTTCCCTGAGCACCTGCTGGGTGATTTAGAACATGTGACCTGCTGGGTGATCTGGAAACTGTGACAGTTATTTGCAGTCACATATATCAGTGTGTCTGCTGTAGACCATGCCCAGCAATGTAACTTTGATGGAAGAACTTATACGTATATTGTTGTGTATAAAAAAGTTCTTGAATTCTGTTAATAAAGTTATTTAGTCATTACATTTCACTTTAATTAAAAGCGGTTACTGCCAGATTTCTCTAGTTTACTATATATTACACTACTTGGACTACTTTATAAATGTTTTATTTGTCACATTAAAACATAATTAATAAATATTCTAACTCTTCTTGCAAGTGTGATGTCTGTGTCATTATTTTATTGTGAATAAACTTAAAAAGATCCCATCGCACAGATTGCTGGGAGTCTCACTCTATGTAATTCTCATAAGATCTCCTCTTAAAAAAGATATGAGGGGTGCTGTCTAATAACAACAAGGTACATAAGCTGTATATAGAAAGAAAAAGGTTTGTGTTTGAAAAGATCCACTTCAACTCTCCAGAGTCGTATGAAGTATTCAGCACTGTACCATACTCAAGGTTATAAAACTTAACTTTTATTATCCAAATAAATAAAATAAAATAAAATAGCGAATTATGAAACGACTAATGTGTATAGAGTGTAAGTCAAATAAAATGCGCTGGAAGCACTCTCTATCCAGAAAAATTGTATATGAATAAATTGATAGAAATTCCCCTATAATAGTAGGTTCCATATAACATTATACACTGCTACAAAAACTCAGTTCTCCCTTTATGTTCCTCTCAGAAACCGTAACTTGGTATACATACCATATATGTCAAAGGAGATAACAGGTCTAGTAATGATAAAGACCAATAAGAGATTGTAGGAGATCAGAATCTATGACACAAAGTATCCAGATATAGAAACAGGTAAGTATCTTACTCTGCATTCTAAACGTAACAAATATTCAGTGTCTGTGCTATAAATTATATGTACAAAGTATATTGGAACCGCGTCTCCCGCATGACAGATGAGAATTCTACTACTAAGTCACATAAATAACTAATGATCTACAGAATACCTTTGTATATAAAAAAGAGAGAAGAAGCATAATTACTGTTATAGTATTGGAGCAGTCTCTAACAATGATCTCTCAGATGAAGTCAGAGGGTTAGGTTATTCTACAAATATCTACATGATCTGATTATAAAGTTCTAAACTAATGATGGTGCTACTTTAAAGAAACAAAAGTGAATAACCAAAAAAGAGGAGAGGGTGAAGAATAAAATAATAACCATAAGACCCCCAAAGTGTGTAAATAATGTGAAAAGTTTGTGCTTATTTAGCGTGGTTATCTTAGTGTTTATTGGTCTGACTATTGCTGTGAGCTCAAATTAAATTACTGTAATTTGAAAATCTTATTAGTGTAGTAATAATCACATTTATTGATACAAAATTAAAATTAAAATTATATCTTCTTTATGTGAGTAATATTCTTAATATAAATACATTATATGTTTATAGCAGTCATAGCCCGTTATCAGATATAACTATTAAGAGCCAATAGTTTGTATAAATCTCCCTGTGGGGATAATATATATCCTAAGGATTATGTGCATATACATAGATGTTTACATCTTTTCTCTCTCTTATTCAATGACTACAAAAGGCAATTATACATCTCTCAGCAGGATAATATGGTAACTTAAACCGCAAGAACAAGTCAGGCAATATATCACTCCTTTGGTGTCATAATTGATAAGCTTTGGATAATATGTTCTGATGTTAGGTATCCCCTATGTTTCCAAATAGTTCCACAATCATGAACTACGGCAAATACGTAACGTGAATCTGTGTAAATGTTTACTCATTTTCCTTTATCTAGCTGACATGCTGTACTTTATCTAGCTGACATGAGTGCTGTACGTTCGGCTACCTGAACTGAGTGTAAGCCTAGAGGCTTTTAATCTCTTCAAATGCCTTAATGAATTCAGGAGTGTGTTCAACTGTATCTGGCATATAGCTGTGGCTGAAATTCCTGGTATTCACTGGCTACAGAGTTGTGACATATCAAGAAATAAATGTACTGCTTTTATTTCTTTTTTTTTTATTTCTTTTTTTTTGTATTATTCTGATGTAGTGGGTGCTCAAATATCAGGACCACCCTTTAGGAAATCTAAATATCTCTAACCAGGTGTCAAAGAATTTAACCTTGTTAGTACATAAATTAATTTTCTCCTTCTTGGATACTTCTGAAAGAAAACACAATAATTGTTTAGTATCTTCACAGCAGATCATCATTGTCCTATTCAGGTTTCTGGTCTCCTGTGGGTACAAAAGATTGAAAATTATTCTGCAAACATTATAACAAATAATTAGAACTGTCTATGGAACCTTATAAAGATTGAACCCCCCTGTAGGTAAGAGCAAAAGAAAATATTCTGAATAGTTCTTATTAGCATTACAAATCAACACTGCACAATCTATGACTGTAATAAATAAATCTGCATCAAAATACAGGGCAGGGTCCATTCATTTGTCCGTTCTGTCGTACAAAGACTGTGTTCAGGCTCAAAACACAGAAAATTTCCATATACTGAGCTCCTCCTCTTGGCATGGGAATAAAACATCCACCTCATTCTGAGGGAGATGGAAGGAGAGACATCTTTGTAACACGGGAAACTTCAAACAATCGAAAAACTGACGCAGTTATAAAATCTCACTATGTAACCCTACACAGATGCTATTTTCAAAGCAAAACAACTATTGTTTTTCAATGCAACTATTTTCTGATAACACTACATTAACACCCAGGTTTTATTGCCATATTTCAAATAACATATATTCTAATTCATTTCAAACAGCAAAGAATTCTCAAAGTTTAAACACGCACATTGTTTTTATGATCGGAGATTTGGTTCACACTAGACAACACGACATGGCAAAAATATTGGGCAATCCCTCTGAAAATATTTTAACATACATTACCTTTGCAAAATCACTATTTAACACATATTAAAGAGCTTGTTTAAGTATTCATATCATGCCTCTATGCTGCTCTAAAACTGACAAATACTATTTGTTCACTTTAAACCTCCATAGAAGTTCTGTAAATCTGAAATTTAATCTGGACATCTTCCAGATTCATAAAACCACCATATTTTCTAAAAATGTTTTCTGATGTTCAACAACTGTTTCTAGCACAAATACGAATACAACTTAAACCAATCAACCACAAGCTTTCTACTGAATATGAAACGTATTTGTTTTTCTATTTCCCTGCCTTTCTGAAATTAAAAGTAAAGGCACCATTTCTTTATCGTTTGGCCACATTATTAAAAGAAGCTCTTTCACTTAAATCACTCAAAGGAAATAAACTCTGGAGTGCACGTTCACAAGATAAACTTAAGAGAAGTTAACACTTAGCTTGCAACGGGATGTTTATCTATAAAGTCTTTAAAACCACATTTGCTTATTGCACAAGTCTTAACAGGCACTACAAAAAAATCGGACTGTCTACTTTACTGTCTTTGCAAACAGACTTATTTACACATATACATATTTATTCTCACCTCTGTCTCCAAGGTGATATAGAAATTAAATATCCAGCATTTATTGCAATAGAGCTGAGTATCAGTATTGATAGCAGAATGACAAAAGTAAGAGACAGACATAACATGTAATTTTATCATATATGGAACAAATAATTCACTGATCAATAATATTAACACAGCAGAAGTAAGGTTTGCAATTCTAAAAACAGATGAAGTATTTTACACATAGACAGCAGGACAGTTATTAATTATTAAGTAGTTTTGTTACCAGCCCCGTCCTCTGGAACCATAGCTCAATGTATTTACAATATTTTCAAGTTACAATGTACAATATGCAGTGAACCAATAGTATTTTCACGATAGACACATTTAGTTTAACATTTGCAAACCATCAGGATATAAAAAAAAAAACATTCAGTTTTTCAGGGAGAGCTGAAACATGAGAATGTTATACGCTGCGCAATGGCTGTATCATATATATTTTTTTCTGCTTTCTTTTTAAATTTATTAAATTTTGACTGCTCATATCACCTGTTAACAACAAACATTTAAATAACATTTTAACTGTGTTATTTTTTACTTTACTCTTATAAGAGAATTTTATCCCACATTACGTCTAGGGTTCAACATTAAAAATTCCAGTCTCTGGAAAACACATTTTCATAACTTCTTTGTTATTTTCCCCCAAACCACTTTTCAGAGATTCATGCAATCAGGATTAAAACTCTACAGACACACTTTTGCCCGGGTGTTACCTTTTCTCTCCTTATAAATAACAGACCCCATCCTGACTTTGGGTCTCCATTCATCTAAGGGATGTGTCCATCGCAAGAAACAGGCATTTCTACTCACATATTAACTTATTAACTTTCCAAATAAGTCTACAGAATAGTTCACAAAACATCACAATGCCTTCTGCCAGATATAGGTGATCAGCCTATACTGCAAAGCATTTCATTTAACACATTACCTTTGCAAGTCACATCTTTTAACTTTGCAAACAAGTATACACAGTGTTAAAACACTAAAATGTCTTTTGCCAGTTATGGGTGGCCAGTCCATACTGAAGAAAAGCACATTTTAGCAACATTTAAACTAACAATAGTTTCTTAAGTTTCTGCAGAAGCAAATTAACGACACATTTAGCAACAAGGTTTTTTTTTACCTATCAGCTACCACACCCTCTTCCCTCTGTTCACTCGCCACCTCGAGTACAGATATAAAACACATCTCATACCCATCAAGTGTTCTGGTCAGCGTCTCCAGCATCTCCAGCTTCTCCCCCCCCTGTTGAGGTGGTAATGAACAGAGCAAACGGTGATCGGTGAAAGTTGAACATGAGCCCCCAGCTTGTATAAGAATTTTTCTATTTTCTCTTTAAATAATAAATGAGATGAGCAGGTTTCCAAATATAATATTTCTATTTTTTATTAAATAGATATTATGTATAGATACAGCCATACTGGACGAAGCAGACATACGCCCAAGGTCTCAAATGCCAATTGGCAATCTATATTTTATTAAGTCATTCTTTTATAGAACAAACACACCTTCCCAGCTTACATCACTGCTGGCACTCTAAGTCTGCATCATTGTCGCAAACATTAATTATCATTTGCCAAACCTTCTGGCCCATAATAAGACTGACATCATATCATTAATCCTCCTTAAAAATGACATGTCCTTGGATGGGCTCTTGGATGGGTCATCTCAACCATATTTGGAGAAAATATATCATTTGGCCTTATATTGTGAAATGAAGATTATGTGACCATTATAAAACTTGTTGTTTTCTGTATTGTGCAATGCGTGTTTTTCTGTTCTCTTAAAAGCACAGACACATAAAATTCAAGTTCATTGGTTCATTCTATTGAACTAATTGGTAACATAGGGTATTTTTGTTAATTATTACTTTGACAATGGAAGACAACTTCATCTTATTAGTGTTTCCATCAGCAGCTTTACCTCAGTCTCCGGACCCTATTTGTCTGCAGTATTGTACAATGAAATCAGTGTGTGGCTTTTAGAATGTGCAGATGCAGGGAGCCTCATGTGTTCAGCAGCTGCTGGTTATGATATAATATCAGTCTTATTCAAACACGTTTCACATTTTGGAAAATGAGCTTCCTCAGGGATATTAGTGGTGTGTTATGGGTGGTAATCCAATTGGATACATATTTACACTCCTCATTCATTAATATTCATTGAAGCAATTCTTTGTGCTCAGTTTAATTCGCAAACCATGATATGACCCGGCAAATTTGAATTGCAGAAAACTATGAAAAGATGCTGAATGGAAATTATTCTTTGATATATTGTATATAGAAACATTTTTCCATATTTAAAATTATATATAGATTTTTTTCACTATATTTTATCATGTAAAGTAAATTAATAAGTGAATGAAAAGCATGAGCAAATCACATTGTGTATTGTTAGTTTTATTGATTACTAACTTAAGCAGATAATTGTCAGCCATTAGTGGTTTGCTTAAAGCCACTCGGAAACTAGGTGGGACATACCAATCTTTCCAATTGATGTAACAGTTTTTGCACATATCAATTTTGTTAATTTATATTTATAAAGTATGTTATGCTTTAAATTTAAAGATTGTTGTCTATAACACATTATGAAGTGATTTTTTTTCAAAAAATGAGGTGTAAGAATTGGATAAAGGGGTGGGAGGGGTGTGGGAGGCGTTTGGGGAATCCAATCTGGGTGTGTCCCCTCTAAAGATTTTAAATTTTCAAAATCTTAGAATGATAATCCGGCTATTATATTTGTTTAAGAGTCTAATGGGAGCAGTCATAGAATATATTCAGGCTAGTTCCTGATGTGTTAATACTCTTCACTGGTACTGGATCATGAAACTGGATCTGTCACTTTTTCACATTTTTAAAGTTTCAAAATTAGAAGAAAGTTATAAAATTAGAATTAAGACTTATATTTTAATTCAGATCAAAGGTCAGACCATTTAGGGAGAGTTTGTTTAAGTTAGAAATCCATTTAGACTCTTTGGAAATGAATGCTATATAATAACTAACTCCCCATGGCATTGCTACCTTTTTAATTCCTATATAAATTAGCAGTTGCTGGTCACATTGTGATGTGTACGTGGTTCCCTTGTTTTTCATATTCCTTAGGTGTTTGGCAATTCTCACCTTTAAATTTTGGATAATGAAGCCTATATATTGAAGGCTACATGGGCATTTAAGCCTGAAAATCTCCCCAATGGCATCACAATGGATCTGAACATGTTCTCTTTTTCTTTGGATATGAACTAGGTATCAGGTTTGGTGTTTTCCTGCTTTGAAATGCTGTATGCTTGGCACAATGTACAATAGTAAAATAACTTTCTTGTGATTATTTATCTGGAAGTATACTTGTAAATATTTCATCATTCCTTAGTATTGGCATTGCATCCTTATGATTTTATTCATATGAATGTGTGTATATCAATGTATTTACTGAATTTTCTTAAAGTGCTACTAATTGCAAATTTTAAACATTTGTTTTTGAGTCTCATTTTGGGGACTTTTAATGTCATGATACTCAAGTTAAATATTCCTTCCGGTTTTGCTTTATTATTTTATCCCTGGCTCCTATCCTTATTTCCTCCTTGTTTGGGGAATGGAGAAGGTCATTTTTTTTCAGTGAATTATGCATAGAAATGCTGTTTATTCTGAGTGGCATATTAGACTTGTTATACCAAATACAATGTAACCCTAACCCTAATACTGTACAATTTCTCTTATTTCCCTACAATATCTGGAGATCTCTGCCTATAATGATAAGATGTTTTATCATCACCTTTACTGTTTTTTTTCTCTCCATTCACAGCTAATCAGATGGGAACAAGCATTACATATAATAGGACATTATCAAATTTTCCCAGAAAATAGTTTGTAGGTAAAACTTGCCTGGAGACTGGATTCCCATCTAGGAGAACACACATTGGTCTAATACATGATGGCCATAAGGCTGTCTAGTAGCTGAGAAATCTACTTCTTGGTTAGATGAGAGTTTTGAGGTGTATCATGGTGCTATTATGTTGGAGACCTCTTACCTCTCTGCATGTATGAATTACTCAGTAATGTTTTATTACTGTTTGTTTCCAATTTTAAACCAGTACGGAATCTGCTGGCGCTATTTAAATAAATGTTGATGAAGATGATGATATACAAGATCACAATAAGAGTTCTCACACCAATTTGCTGTGTCATATTTCCCCCCAACACACCAATAACAATACACACATTATCCCCCAATAATTGTACTCCCAACAGCTCAGTTCAGTACTTTAGTAATCAGTATACAAGTACTTCACTGCTCGCAAACCTCTCTTCTATGTAGGTGAACATACACATGGAGCACGCACACACTCACACACACAAAGCACAAAAGTTGGAACCAACTGCATGTTGCTAGTAATGCCAATCACACAGGTCACCTCCATGTGAAACACATAGACTGGGTGATAGTATTACATTTATAAGAACTGCTTATTACAAATTCTGATAATATTAGTGCATGGAAATTATGCAATCATACAACTTTCAAACTAAATGTATGCAATGTTTAATATTTATGGTAAATAAATTTAAAATAAATTTAGTAGAAAGTTTATAGAATTTAAAAAAAACATTGTAACAAGTGGTTATTTTTAAAGTGTTCCTACCATCAGAAAATACACACCTATATTTGTCAAGTCCAAATCTTACACTACTTTCTATCAATGCAGAAGTCTACAATATTAGTCAAGGAGGGGGGAGAGAGGGGGAGGGAGAGAGAGAGAGGGAGAAAGGGAGGTAGTGAATAAATGAATATAATGTATCTATTTTGGATTAAAAAACCCTGTGACTTTTACTCTTGTGACACCATCATACAGGACTTTATCACAATGTTGGATTCCTAATATATGTTATTATATTTAAGTAATGACACATGTATCACACTAGTGAGGAAGTATAGAAATATATTTTAAAATTTTTTTTATAAATATATTCTTTAATTTCTATTTTTCAAACAACAGTTACAGTGTACAGAGGAAATATCGAGTAGATCAAACTGAACCAGCGCATTAATGATCACAATTTTTACATCTTAATTGTAAGTCTTTTCACAAACCTTTGTTATTACTTTAAGTAGGGGTGGAGAGAGAACAAAACACATTGTGTAGGGGGAGACATGGACAAAGAAGGTAAAACCGATAGAATAATAGGGTTAAGGAAGAAATGGAGGGAATAATGGACATCTGGGGGTAAATGTATCATACTCTGGTTTCTTCAACTCGCAGGAGTTCGGCGAGATGACAGCTAAAATTTAAAGCGGCGCTGCCTTGTAAAGGCAAGTTTCCTTTTACAAGGCAGCGCTGCTTTAAATTTTAGCTGTCATCTCCCCAAACTCCCGCGAGTTGAAGAAACCGGAGTATGATATATTTACCCCCTGGAGCTGATTAGCGATTTGAAGTTTAGACCGGATAATTCAGGTTCAGGAATTAATAGTGAGCTTATTTGATCTTTCGAAGGGAATCACTGGGTCAGAGGAAATGGAAGACCCAATTTCTCACTCTCTACATTCATGAGATCCATTAAAAAAGGGTTCAGCTAAATAAAATTCTACCTCCCTATTGATCAGATAACTTTAGTGGCCTTAAACAATTTACTGCAGTGTGGTTTCAAAACTGAAGTTCAAACAGTCACCCTCCTACAACACTTTCTTATAAACTCATCCAGTCCCTTCCTGATGAATTAGACGTGACTGCATTATCTTACACAGAATTATACAATAGTTGAAATCACAAGTAATATATAACAAATGTAAAATCTGAACTGATGTTAAAACATAATTACTTGTACTCATTTCTTCTCTTTTTCTTAATAAATGATAACAATCTTATTATTTTATACACACAATAATATTTCCCCAGTCTAAAATCATAGATCATACATACGTGTTATTATTTACAGATCTAGTAAAGAAACAAGAAACAAACAGTTCTTATTATAGCTGTGAATGATTTATATTCAGGTGGTGACGCTGTGACCTAATAATCTGCTCTTTAACCTGGGATTTCCAAAGATTAATATCAGAGTCTGAGCAGCTGGATAAAGTGGGACACATAACCAATATATATGTTTCAAAGTGTCCTCATGATGGTACATTAATGATAATATTATAGGAGTTGTTAGAGAATAGAAAGTGATGGTCAGTATAAAACGTCCAATCATTGTCCTGACGGCTCGGATAAGGCCCTGGACCTGAGGAGATGTTACATGAGATTGTCCCTGCTTCATCCTCCAGATGTGTCTCAGTACAGTTGTGACACTGAGCCCGATACAGAGACAAGTCATAGATAATGGAAGAGCACATCCAACAAATGTACTGAAGATCATGTAAGCAGAATTCCAAGTAATTACATAACCACCAAGATTTGGTTTGTCAGTGTTATTTTTAAAAATACCAAAACTTGTTGGCCATAACATTGGCATTTTCATGACAAATGAAAATAACAATGATCCCATTATGAATTGAGGAACAGGAGATGTGAATCTTGCTTTGAAAAGAATAAAAAAAACGGTGTGAAATGTTCACCAATCTAACAGAGTAGAATATGGAGATCATGGTGGTGTTCCAGAAACTAATTTGAATTAGGAAACCTTGTAGCAGAAACATGAATAGAAATATGTGATTGAGGACATTTGTAAGCAACGTAAAAAGCTGGATTTTATCTCTAACACCCGGATTCAAAAATGTTTATTAAAATAAAAAAATAAAAAAAATAAAAGCCTCCCATTGAGCATGCCCTACATATTAGTGCTAGCTCTACTGAGCCCAGCTAATCAGGAGAGGTCTCTTACACTGCTCAGCAAACATCTGATAGCTGCGACTCCTGATCCATGGAGCGGTCCGCTCGGTCCATGGGTTTTATTGCTTTATTGTATTTATTAATTTTAAAAATTAATGCTTAAGAAACCTAATAATGAGACTATGGATTAATAAAAGATAAAGAAATGTAAGCATTCATTGCATTTTTGTTTATTTTGGGGGGCACTTTTTATTTTATATTTGACCTTTTTGTCTTTTATTGGGAGCTGCTTTTATTAGACGCCATTGTGACAATACACATGTAAGTATACACTTGTACTTATGTCCATGCTGGTGTAATAATAGTCATGAGCTGTCAGTGCATGCCTATAATATAGGTTGATACTCTAATTTTTTTTTCACCCTCGCATTCAATGGTGAGGGGAACTAGGAGGGTCAGGTGTTACACAGCATTGGGCTGGTGCGCTCTAGATGAGCGGGTCTGATCATTCTTTCAGGCCACCTCTAGAGGACCGAGGCTGATGCTGTACAGGCTGATTTATTTAAAAGTTTATTATTTTTCATTTCAAACACAAGATAATAATATAAATAGAAGAGGCGATTGTTTTCAAAAACTATATCAAAAAGAGAATGTTTGCATGTATAATGTGAGAGCATCTGGAGAGCCTTTATGTCTTAAATATTTGTATTTTAATGTTCTGTCTTTAAAGACTAAAATATTAACAGGCGACATTGCGTGAATAGTTTTTTTGTTTTTTTCTGTACGTTCTTTTGTGACTTGGTTTTCCAGATATTTATTGGACTCCCGCCATATACCACATTCTCTGTGTCTTGATCAATAATCTCTCAATAATCTTTTCACAAATTACACCTGCTCTCCTTAAAAAGTCTCTTTCCTTCTCTTGTCCACTATAGCCGCCACTTTGATTCAAGCTTCTACCACTGTATACAGGTTCATCATAATCATCATCATCATCACCATTTTTTTATATAGCACCACTATTTCCGCAGCGCTGTACAGAGAACTCACTCACATCAGTCCCTGCCCCATAGGGGCTTACAGTCTAAATTCCCTAACATACACACACAGACAGACTAGGGTCAATTTGTTAGCAGCCAATTAACCTACCAATATGTTTTTGGAGTGTGGGAGGAAACCCACCCAAACACAGGGAGAATATACAAACTCCTCACAGATAAGGCCATGGTCGGGAATTGAACTGATAACTTCCATTGCGCATACTTATTCCTCTTCCTCCTAGCTTTTAGATTATTGTACCCCCAGCACCTCACCATCACCAATGATACTGCGTACCTCCAAAGTAACATCTCCCCCATGTTGATCTACATGATAAAAAGGGGCATCGTGCAGCACTCCACAGCTATGAACAGATCAGTAAAAGGATGTATAGTCTCCTGTCTATTTTGAGAGGAAGACCAATTTCTCTATCTGGTGATTATCCAATTCCTCACATTATAATACTTGTAATCTGCTTTTTCTCTATTACACTTTACCACTTATGTACCAATTGTTTACTTGTTAATAATGTCTAGATCTGTAGACGAACCTTTATCTAGTTCATTAGAGAGCAGTATCTTTAACTGGTAGAATAATACTGTACAGTTCATCAATCTGTGATGCTGTCTATTTAAAATATGTTTACATTGTTCCACCAAAATCTCTATTAATTCCAATGAACATTTAAGCAAAGAAAAATTATCGAAAGCTCCATACCATTTTTTAATAGGCTTAACACACCTGAGTGTTACGAGCCGCAGCAGTGCCCAGCCGCCGCGACTCACTCACCCGCGTCCCGGCCGTCGCCATGGCGACCGGGACGTCATTTCCGGCCATAACCCGGCCGTTGCCGGGGCAACCAGCAGACGCTTCAGAGCTGCGTCCCGGCAATAGAAGGAAGCCGGGCGCAGCGATTCTACAGCCTGTGGGCTAATTAATAGGGGCAGATTATAGGAGGCAATTACAGGCATTAGCCTGCAACTGTGCAGGCCAGGGGCAAGCCCTGATTGGCTCTATTAGTGACTGCTCTATTAACCTGCAGGAGTGTGTTCAACCTGTGATTGGTTCAGCTGGGTATTTAAGGCAATGAGGTCTGCTGCCTCATTGCCGGTTATAGCTTCTGTGCTCCAGTCTGCTGACCTGCTTGTTCCAGTTCCTGTATCCTGTATCTACGTTTGACTTCCCGTGTATGACCCTTGGCTTCGTATTGGACTTTGCTTGTGTTTCCTGTGACCCTGATCCTTGGCTTGTTTACCCGTTCTGCTACTTTGCCTGTGACCTCTGACCTCAGCTTGTTCATCATTACTGTTACCTGCTGCCGGCCTTTGACCTCTGCGTGGACCTGACTCTTCTTGCCTGGGTTCTCCCCAGCCGGTACACACTTCACGACCCTCTGTCAGTCTGCAGCCCAGTCTGTCCCCACCATCAGGGGCTCCAGTGAACACCTGACTGGCAGAGTAGACTACGGGTTGTGTTGTGCCGGCTGGAGGGGTTCCTAACATTATAACCGGCCCACTCACGGAGACAAGATTAGGATGGATGCAAGTGGATCCACACCGTCTCCGGCACAAACCCTAGCAGGCCATGTTGAGTCTTTGTATCAGATGATGCAGGGATTGGCTGAGCGTATGTCTGTTCAAGAAGAAGCCACAAAAGCTTCACAATCTCCTCCAGATCCCATCTGTGAGCCCAAAATGAATTTACCGGATCGGTTCTCCGGAAATAGAACCTTGTTTCGGAACTTCAGGGAGAGCTGCAAGCTCTATTTTCGGATGAGACCCCGCTCCTCCGGTTCAGAGCAGCAACGAGTTGGGATTATTATTTCCCTTCTACAGGGTGACCCCCAGTCTTGGGCGTTTTCTTTGCCACAGACCAGTCCGGCCATGCAGTCCGTAGACTCCTTCTTTGAGGCATTGGGTTTACTGTATGATGACCCGGATCGAGTGGCCTCCGCGGAAGCTCACCTACGGTCCTTGAAACAAGGCAGACGGTCGGCAGAAGAATACTGCGCGGAATTCCGTAGATGGTCACCTGACAGTGGATGGAACGACCCTGCCTTACGTAGTCAGTTCCGTGTCGGCCTATCTGAACAGATTAAAGATTCGCTAGTGCAATACCCGTCTCCTAGCTCTCTGGAGGATCTGATGCACCTCTCCATTAAAATTGACAGGAGATATAAAGAGCGGAAAACTGAAAAGGAAACGTCATCACCTCCATCCGCCTTCGTTCCTATCTCCCAGGATGGTGAGGAACCAATGCAATTGGGAGCATACCGTCTTTCCTCTGAGGAGAGAGACAGGAGACGGTCACAAGGCTTATGTTTATATTGTGGCGCAAGAGGCCACTTCTCCCGTTCTTGCCCAAACAAGTCGGGAAACGAGCATGCCTAAGGAACGAGGGGAGAGTTCACTTAGGTCTACAAATTGTCTCCCAGGAAAATGCACTATTGGTCCCTGCACAGCTCACGTTCAGTGCTCGTTCTACGAAACTATCAGCCTTCATTGACAGTGGAGCTGCTGGCAACTTCCTTGACATCGAGTTTGCCCGCTCTGCTGGGATTCCGCGGATTAAACTCCAATCTGCCATTACGGTATGTGGCTTAGATGGTGGTCCGTTGCCAGGAGGCAAGATTACTTGGGAGACCCCACCACTACAGTTGAACGTTGGCGCTCTCCATTCGGAATCCATAGTCTTACGCCTTATCGAATGTCCATCGGTTCCTTTAATTCTGGGCCACCCTTGGCTATCCTGCCATAACCCCGTCATGGATTGGGCAAAAGGAGAAATTGTCCAGTGGAGCCCCCATTGTACACAGTCTTGCTTGACACTACCTCTACGTATTATTCAGTCTATTCCGGAGCAGCTCCCTTCTCAGTATCATGGCTACTGGGATGTTTTCTCCAAAAAGGCTGCTGACACACTACCACCGCACCGCAATTTCGACTGTGCCATTGAGCTCATTCCGGGCTCTAAATTACCCAAGGGACGCTTGTATCCTCTCTCCGGTCCAGAGACCAAATCCATGCAGGAGTATATTGACGAAAACTTGGAGAAGGGCTTCATCAGGCCATCCAAGTCCCCAGTAGGAGCAGGGTGTTTCTTTGTACCCAAGAAGGACGGTGGACTCAGACCCTGTATCGACTATCGAGGGCTGAACCTTATTACGGTTAAGAACACCTACCCCCTTCCCCTCATCTCCGTTCTTTTTGATCAATTAAGAGGAGCCACTATCTTCACAAAAATTGATCTTCGTGGAGCCTATAATCTCATACGTATTAGAGCAGGTGATGAGTGGAAGACGGCGTTCAACACGCTCTCGGGCCATTACGAATACCTGGTCATGCCGTTTGGCCTGAGTAATGCTCCTGCCGTATTTCAGGATTTGATTAATGAGGTGTTACGTGAGTTCCTGGGACACTTTGTTGTTGTTTACCTTGATGACATCCTCATATATTCAAAATCGTTGTCTGCGCACCAGGGTCATGTCAGACAAATCCTACAGAAATTACGGGAACATCACCTCTACGCGAAACTCGAGAAATGCGAGTTCGAGGTCCAGAAGGTATCCTTCCTCGGTTATCTAATCTCCTCAGAAGGTTTCTCCATGGACCCAACCAAGGTCCAAGCAATTCTGGATTGGATTCAACCGAATAACCTCAAGGCGGTCCAGAGATTCCTGGGATTCGCCAATTACTACAGGAGGTTTATTGGCGGCTTTGCTGATATCGTGGCTCCTATTGTCACCTTGACCTGCAAAGGAGGTGATCCAACTGTTTGGTCACAACAGGCAATAAATGCATTCAAAACCCTGAAGAAAGCTTTTGTGTCTGCTCAGGTTCTCAGACATCCGGATCCTAGGGTACCGTTTGTTCTTGAGGTAGATGCTTCTGACGTCGGTGCTGGGGCTGTCTTGTCACAAAAAGACCCCCAGACCCACCGCTTACATCCATGTGCCTTTTTTTCCCGTCAGTTCTCATCAGCGGAAACCAACTATGACGTGGGAAACCGAGAATTGCTGGCAATTAAATGGGCCTTTGAGGAATGGCGACACTGGTTGGAAGGCGCTGCACACCAGATCTCCGTTATAACGGATCATAAGAACTTACAGTATATACAGTCAGCCAAACGTCTGAACCCCCGACAGGCTCGGTGGTCGCTGTTCTTCACTCGGTTCAACTTTATTATCACCTATCGTCCTGGTTCCAAAAATATTCAAGCGGACGCCCTGTCTAGAAGTTTCCTGGCACATCATGCTCCGGTCACCTGCTCAGAGCCTATTGTTCCTGTGTCTATGATTCATGCCGGATTAACTCAAGATTTGAGCTGTACCTTACAAAGGTTCCAGAGGTTGGCTCCTGATAACACTCCGGCAGGATGTTTGTTTGTCCCAGTTCATCTAAGGAAGACAGTCCTTGCTGAGGCACACAACAGTCGGACTGCTGGGCATCCTGGAGTCTACAAAACACTGGAAATCCTTTCCCGTACTGTATGGTGGCCGTCTCTGTCTGCTGACGTCAAGAGTCACGTCCGGTGCTGTGAAGTTTGTGCCAGGAACAAAGTTCCCAGGACTCGCCCGGTAGGTCAGTTAGTTCCGTTGGCCGCCCCTGGTAAACCTTGGACACATCTGTCCATGGACTTTATAGTCGATCTGCCACCCTCTGCGGGACACAATACCATTTGGGTCGTGGTAGACCGGTTCAGCAAGATGGCACATTTCATTCCACTCACTAGGCTGCCTACTGCTCGAGATTTGGCAGTTTTGTTCATTCAACACATTTTCCGCCTCCATGGACTCCCTACAGACATCGTCTCCGATCGGGGTTCCCAGTTCATAGCGCAGTTCTGGAGATCATTCTGTACCCTCCTGGGAATCAAGGTCAGTTTATCATCTGCATACCACCCTCAGTCAAATGGGCAGACTGAAAGGGTTAACCAGTCCTTGGAGAAGTTCTTGCGATGCTACATATCGGAGTTCCATGACAACTGGTCCTCCTTGTTGCCCTGGGCAGAATTTGCCTGTAACAACTCCTGTCACTCATCCACGAAAACCTCTCCGTTCTTTTGCAATTATGGTTTCCACCCCAGATCTAACTCTTTGTATTCACTCCAGTCCGTTGGTATCCAGGAGATCCGTTCCACTGCCAGGGATCTCAGAGTTGTCTGGAAGAAAGTACATTCATCTTTAAAACAAGCCTCACTTGTTGCAAAAAAATTTTCGGACCGACACCGTACCCCCTGCTCCCTTAAGGTTGGCCAGAAAGTCTGGCTGTCTACAAAAAATATCAGGCTCAGACAACCTTGCAAGAAATTGGGCCCTAAGTTCATCGGGCCGTTTCTTATCATCAAGCAGGTGAACTCCGTCGCATTTAGGTTAAAAATTCCAGGCTCGTTAAGAATTCCAAACACCTTTCATTGTTCTCTATTGAAGCCAGTGCTTTATCCTGGTCAAACCCAGTCTTCAAGTGTGCCTGGGAGAGGTTCCAGTGGGCCACAAAAATTCGTGATTCAAAAGGTCCTTGATTCTAAAAATGTTCAAGGACAGGTGCATTTCCTTATACAATGGAGGAATCGCGGATTAGAAGAGCGATCTTGGGTTCCGCGGAGACAACTCCATGCCCCAAAGAAACTGAAGGAGTTCTTCAAAAAATTCCCTAGGAAACCAGGATTTCGGGGTCCCTCGACCCCTCCTCAAGGGGGGGGTACTGTTACGAGCCGCAGCAGTGCCCAGCCGCCGCGACTCACTCACCCGCGTCCCGGCCGTCGCCATGGCGACCGGGACGTCATTTCCGGCCATAACCCGGCCGTTGCCGGGGCAACCAGCAGACGCTTCAGAGCTGCGTCCCGGCAATAGGAGGAAGCCGGGCGCAGCGATTCTACAGCCTGTGGGCTAATTAATAGGGGCAGATTATAGGAGGCAATTACAGGCATTAGCCTGCAACTGTGCAGGCCAGGGGCAAGCCCTGTTTGGCTCTATTAGTGACTGCTCTATTAACCTGCAGGAGTGTGTTCAACCTGTGATTGGTTCAGCTGGGTATTTAAGGCAATGAGGTCTGCTGCCTCATTGCCGGTTATAGCTTCTGTGCTCCAGTCTGCTGACCTGCTTGTTCCAGTTCCTGTATCCTGTATCTACGTTTGACTTCCCGTGTATGACCCTTGGCTTCGTATTGGACTTTGCTTGTGTTTCCTGTGACCCTGATCCTTGGCTTGTTTACCCGTTCTGCTACTTTGCCTGTGACCTCTGACCTCAGCTTGTTCATCATTACTGTTACCTGCTGCCGGCCTTTGACCTCTGCGTGGACCTGACTCTTCTTGCCTGGGTTCTCCCCAGCCGGTACACACTTCACGACCCTCTGTCAGTCTGCAGCCCAGTCTGTCCCCACCATCAGGGGCTCCAGTGAACACCTGACTGGCAGAGTAGACTCCGGGTTGTGTTGTGCCGGCTGGAGGGGTTCCTAACACTGAGATAAATGTTTTATTCAAATATTGTTCAAAAGATGTTATTTTCCATCAGCATTGGTTTCTATTTAAAAGAATTTCCCCAATGTAATAAATATTGCTTCTTAATTAATAGTCGTTTTATTAATACATGTGTATTAATTGTTACAGTTTTAACTCAAAGATGTCTTCAGCTTTTTTTGTCATTCTTATAAACATAGAAACATAGAATTTGACGGCAAACAATAACCACTTGACCTATCCAGTCTGCCCATTTTGTTTATTAACCTATATTACCCTAAACCCTATTTGACTATTTATTATTTAGAAGGATATTCTTATGTCTATTCCAAGCATGTTTACACTACTCTACTGTGTTAGCCTCTACCACATCTGATAGGAGGCTATTCCACTTGCTCACTACCCTTTCTGTGAAGTAGTTTTTCCTCAAATTTCCTCTGAACCTACTTCCCTCCAGTGTCAGTACATGTCCTCGTGTTCTAATACTTCTCTTCCTTTGAATAATATTTCCCTCCTGCACCTTGTTTAAACCCTTGATATATTTGAAAGTTTCTTTCATGTCCCCCATTCCCTTCTCTGCTCCAAACTATACACATTATGATCTTTGTGTCTTTCTGAGTAAGTTTTGTGCTGTAGGCCATGCACCATTTTAGTTGCCCTTCTTAGGAGAGTCTCAAATATATTTATATCCTGCTGGAGATATGGTCTCCAGAACTGAACACAGTATTCTAGATGAGGCCGTACCAATGACCTATGCAGTGGTATTATTACTTCTTTCTTTCTGCTACTGATTCCTCTCCCTATACAACCAAGCATCTGACTTACCTTCCTCGTTGCTTTGTTACATTACTTACCTGCCTTTAAGTCGCCTGAAATAGTGACTTAAGGCCACTTTTTAACACTTTCATTAATATTTGAGGTTAAATAAGTAGATGTATTGCCAGACAAGGTCTACTGTAGCTGTAATCAATGTCTGGCTAACAGATACAGCGCTATCATGAAGTAGAAATCTTAACAATAATTATTAGAGCCAATTGTTATGTTTCAGGAGATTGTTATTTACTATTTATATCATGGCTACATATGTCATAGAGCTTTACAGAGACTTTTCAATCAATTATCATCAGTCTATGCCCCAGTGGAGCTTACAATTTATATTCCCTACCACATTAATACACACTAGGGTCAAAAGTTAATTAACTTACTAATGTGTTTTTGGAATGTGGGAGTAAACTGGAGCACCCAGAGAAACCCACACAAACAATTGAAGAAATCCACATGAATAGAGTTTCATACAATTACTTCAAATTGGAAACATAGTGTTAGCGAAAATTTGCTCTAGTCGATTAAATAAAAATAGAGTTAGTGCAGGTAATATGGAGTTTGTATTTGTTTCAAAAGTTAGATTACGTTTTAATCAGTATATGTGGATTTTAAATTGTAGAATTTGTGTTTGTTGCAAAAGTTATTTGAAATAGGTTTCTTTTGTGTAATATGCCATGCTGGCTCTATCTTACGTGTGTAAAGAGGACATTATATAATGATTGCTAAATAGAGAGATATTTGCGGTTGATTTGCAAGTATAGTATATTGTATTACTAGAGCTTTATGTAGTCTAATAAGAATAAGGCTCTGTTGTTGCTGCTATGAAAGTTGCATTGGTAGTAAATTAGGCAATTACAAGCACATGCGACTAACATGTGCTTGCAACAAAACAAAGTATGAGGTCGGCTATTTTAAGTATTGTGAGCTGTTAAAGGCTTATGGAGATTGCTAGTACTGTGTAATGGAGGTGTGTGGTTACAGGGTGAAGCCTGCTATGCTGTTTGTTGGAGAGTGTGGTTAAGATCAGGGGTAAATGTATCAAGCTGAGAGTTTTCCGGCGGGTTTGAAGAACCAATCAGATTCTAGCTGTCATTTATTCAGTGCATTCTACAAAATGACAGCTAGAATCTGATTGGTTGCTATAGGCAACATTTCCACTTTTCAAACCCGCCGGCAAACTCTCAGCTTGATACATTTACCCCCAGGAGTCTGTAAGTATTGTGCTGTTTAGTGTAGATACATTGCAAATGATTGGATCAATCTCCTCCCACGTGCGTATCCAAGACTTCGCCCGCGCTGCCCCCCTCCACTGGAACAAGCTCCCTCCCTCCATCAGAACTTCCCCTAATCTGTCCAGTTTCAAACGGGCTTTAAAAACCCACCTTTTTCTTAAAGCCTTCCAGTCTCCCACTTAACTTCCTACCTTTTCTTCTGCCTCTTCCCCTTCATTACCCTTCCCTTATCCTTATCCTCTGTTCCTCCTTCTCTCCCTCTCTCCCTCGTGTCTCTCTGTCTGTCTAGCCCACCCCTTAGATTGTACACTCATTTGAGCAGGGTCATCTCTCCTCCTGTCTTCACCACTTTTAACTCTGGTCTCCAGCTACCTAGCCCTCCTCCTCGAGGACCCTCTTCCCCCTGTCCCCTCTCACTCCCTCCTCTCCCCCCTGGGAATCTCCCTGTCATCCGTGCCCTCCCTCTTGGGCTCCGTCGTTTGCGGACCTTCCCCCTCCCCTCCCCCGCCCCTCTAGCTGTGCTTTGAGCTCACTGAGTTACTGTGCTTATTGTTTACTGTACTGTGCTGTCTCACCTCGTATTGTAATTTTGTTTGTCCCTGTATGGCGCTACAGACACCTAGTGGCGCCCTATACATACAAATTTATAATAATTAATAATAATTGTTCAGAAAGTGGTCAGATTGTTTAATATAGAAATTTGTTAGACTATTGCTTTAAAAGGTAGTTTGTAATGGGAATCTCTGAAATAATATATGTGGAAAAATGGTATAAGTTTCCATGTAAGATGTTGTGAAAAAAAAATGGAAGTGTGAAATGGGTTTTGAATGGTTAAAATAGAGATGCTCAGGCTCGGTTCCCCGAGAACCGAACATACCCGAACTTAGCAGATCCGAGTACTGAGCCGAGCTGGCTCGGTACTTTCGCGCTCCCTCAGAGTTGAAAACAAGGCAAAACGTCATCGTTACGACGTCAGAACTCGGATCTCAGGAGCTTTGGATTCTATAAGTACCGCCCTCCACCGCGATCCAGCGCCATTTCACAGAGGGACACTGAAGGGGTAGCACAGTTCTTGGCAGTCTCTAGTGCAGTTGCTCAGCATCATAGGTAGAAAAGAAAAAGGAGGGGTAGCAGTGTTCTTCAAAATCTACAGTGACATTCAGGAGAACTCCATTGCTGAAATACAAATAATAGGTCTGACAGGTTTGGTCTTCTAAATCTGCAGTCACATTGTACTGAGTTATATAGATAACATACAAAGAGCAGAGCTCCATTGCCCCATTGCTAAATGTCATTGCTGTAATATAGATAATAATTTGCTGCTGTTTCATCAGTATTGCACAAAGTGTTTGTAATATGCACAGTACTTGAAAGGTACCTAACTATATTATAATTTTTTGTGAATTGGGGCTGATTCAAAGCTCAGTGATGAACTTGCTTTTTGCTGTAAATTACAATAGCTCTTTTTAGTGCATTGTCTGGCAATGTGGATTGGTCTGGGTCTCATAAAAGCACGGATCCTGGGGAAGTCAGTGCTTGTCGCCATGTATTAGCTGTAGAATTACCACAGTTATCCAAAGAACGGGTGGAGCGATCAAATGAACCATAACTGATTTCATAATCCAAGGACAATTCCATCTATCACCACTTTTCTTTTCTGCCACTGCTGTGTGGCAATGTTTCTTAGATGTGCTAAGAACTGCCGTGTGTTTGAGTCATTGCTCTGTCACTTAGCATCCAGCCAGATCGCTGCAGTCTTTGTTTGAAAGTGTATGAAAATAATATTGTGACCTGTGAGGTGGTCAAAATTGACTGCAAATGATTTGAAATTACTTTTATTGAGGTTGATTAAAAAAATGTAGGGGGAAAAAATGCAAAATTACATGATATTAGCAAAAAAAGAAAAGGA
This sequence comes from Mixophyes fleayi, assembly GCF_038048845.1. Lineage (NCBI taxonomy): Eukaryota > Metazoa > Chordata > Amphibia > Anura > Limnodynastidae > Mixophyes > Mixophyes fleayi. The sequence goes on along the minus strand of NC_134408.1, from coordinate 2,120,224 downwards.
TTATAGAAAAAAAAATTGGGAACCAAAACCAAAACACGAAGTTAATCCAGAACCAAAACCAAAACTAGAACATGGGGGTCAATAAACATCTCCAGATTAAAATGTAGTCTAACCTAAGGATCTATCTCCCCACACCTACACAATACACACCTTTAGACAATAGATGAAGCTCACACACACAATGACTTGTTTGTTTATAAAACAGGCAGTGAATGTAATGTATTGTATGAAACAAAATCTGGTGAGTTTGTATAAATACTCTGTTATACTGTTTTACAATTAGAAAAGTAATCAATAGCAAAAACACATTTTAAATGAAACTACATCTTGTGTGCAGTTATCATTGAAGTTATAAGTAAAAGTTATATAAAATGGTCCTGTGGATTTAAAGGAAAATAAGAACTATATTTCTTAGGAAAGAATCAGAACTACCCTTGTGAGGAGTTGGTTGACCGTTATGGTCATAAATAAAGTTATTAAATGGTCACCATACATTTGCCAGACTATTAAGGATATTAGAAACCTGTATCCAAGTATCTGTACCCCACAGCAACAACACAATTCTCCATGATCCAGCCGCCGGGTCCTGGCATTGTCACCTTAACACCGGCAATGTGAGTGTCGCCATTTTAAGTAATGTCAATACACACTGCCGGGATTTTCTGCTGTCGGGGTTTATAGTACAGATGTCGGCGATGTTGGATGTCACATTTTTGTGTAAGTGTGTATTTTGTACATGTCACTATTATACAGTTTGGCATTTTCCTGTCTGTATAACTGTTGTGGATTTGTACTCATTGGAATCACGTACCCCACCCGCCCTGTGTACCAAGTTGGAAAAGATAGAAAAGTTATTACAATACAACTTCCTTATCGCTTTCTACAATACAAAGGGAACACTGCAAAGATAAGGGCTCCCATTAAAAAGCAAAGTCTATGAGGGCCAGGTCAAATCCAGAATTAACTCCAAGCTTACAAGTAGCTGTATGCTCTACCTGGACTTACTGTGCTGTAGAGAATATGGGGTCTTGAGAATGTTAGGATTTCCTTGAACAGAGCATCTTGTACCTGGTGGACCCCTCTCCCTATTCTCAGACTCAGTAGCCCAGATTAAACCTTCAGGTAAGAAATCCCTGCTCCCCAATCTTCCTTCTACAAATATATATACATAGAGCACATTTGAAGTAGACAAAGCTACGATCAAGCACATATCACACAGCAGGTCGATTACACAGAAGATTTCTAACCTGTTGCCATGATTTTTTTTCCTGGTGTCTAAACTACACAATGAAAATCATAGATCATATAGGTTCCAAATATCCCAGTGATTATTGTAATAATTAATCTGCAAAGTTTAACAGCTAACCAAAGCTGACCACATTGTCCATCAGTTATCATCCTCATGTGATTTCAATGGGTACATCTGCAGTGGAATAATTAGACCAATGCTTTGAATGCAAATATGTTCAGTATCAGTATCACAGGTGAGGGCTGTGTATAATGGACAGTGCATCTATAATCATGTGTCAGAGTGATACTCTGGCTTCATCTGATACTTGTTTATTTTATATCAGTATCATCCGTATCTGATGGAACTTTCCAGGATGAACCAAGGAAAGCTCATGCCCCCACAACTGCAGCCTCAATGTTACATTAATTGCATTGCCATTTAATAAACAGATTTATCACCCCACAGCAACAACAAAATTAAACTAATAACATTCACATTTAATAAACTGACCAATTTCTTCCCGACCAGCCCCAACAATGAATCAATAGCATTCCCATTTATTTAGCAGACCAACTTCACCTCTCACCAGCCCCGGCATTATAAGCATTCCCATTTAATACAAAGGTCTTTTTCCCCCACATGCCCCAAAATCAAATGAATGCCTTGCAAATTTCCACCACATTTAATAGATTATTATTATAATAATAATAATAATAATAATAATGATAATAATAATAATAATAATAACCAAATCACTGCTTTTTCAATATAGTACTTATCTTTTATAATTAATTATTATTACATATTTTTTTTAGTTAATGTACTATATATTTATGTACTCCAAAATTAAAACCTTTCTCTCCAGCCCCCTCCCCTCTATTCCTACAGCCCCCTCTCCCCCTGTCATTTCTTGCACCCCTTGTCTCCCTTCCATTTATATAGACACCTCCAATTTTACAGGCACCAATCCCTTTCTCTGTTTTTTACATACCCCTCTCTCCGACCTACATTTTTTACAGCTACCTCTCTCTCCTCAACCATTATTATGGCACACTCTCCCACACCCCTGATTTTTATTGCCCCCTCTCCCCGCCATTTTCTACTTACCTTAAATGCTGCATTCTGCCATCTCGCTTGGGCTGGGACTGTGCGGTGCAAAGCCTCATCCAATGAAGGAAGCTGCTGGGAGGAAGGGAAGTATGCTGGGGCTGGCACTAACAAACACACAGCAATAGGAATGGCTGCCTTTCTAAATGTCCACACACTGCCTCTGTAAAGCAACAGACAGCACGTGGTGCAGCCTACCAAGATCCATCCCCAATGATTGTATTTGGTACCAGACGAGCCCTCTCTGCCCCAAATGGCCCCAGAACATTAAGAGGGGCTATCGGCCAACCAGGAGATCTCCCGGTAAGGTTTATGGCCAATACACTCCTGCATCTGTAGTAATTGTGTATTCAGTCAACCAATAAAACAAAAATGTATAATTAAAACATAAAATGAAAACTAAAGTAAAGATTAATAATATCAGTGGATTGTAATAACAGACAGTAATTCATGGAGAGCCCGGTGGCTGCCAGAAACCCAGTACTATCATTAATAAGAAAAGTCTTATATATAAACTGTGACAGAAGCACTAAGAAAGTAGTGAATGGCAGCTCTATAAGTCATGAATTTTTGTCATTTGTGTTTTAAAACCCTAGGGAAAATTTTCCCAGAGATTGTCTTCAGTTGTAAGAAAAACTGGTATGGGTCCCTGGGGGTTTTGAATGGAGAGAGAAGGACAGGCTCCATTCATATGACCCATTTCGAGTTGTCCAGAGAATTAGCAAGTTGTGGGCTAATCAGGAGTTGCACCTGATGAGGTGTTGTTAAAAGACTGCTAGACAGTTCACTCACTCTCTCACTACTTGGGGAAGAGGTCAGAAGGCTTCTTAAACTGAAGCACTGGACTGGTATGATTTATCTGGCTCAAGTGAATGAAGTGCAATTATTTACCCCAGAAGACGGTAACCCAAATATGATCTTATGATAATACACTTATTTTATAAACAACATATAGATACCAAAAAGCCTCTAGATTCCCAATATCAGTTATTGAGCATAAAAGGAGGACTGTCTGATGCACATTTCTCTGCTTAAAAAGACAGAACAGAGGAGGAAAGGGGTGGGTTAGCATAGTCTGAGTACAGTAAAGACATTGCTCACACCTTACTTAGCATGCTAGTAGGAGCAGATAGGAGCCCTGACTTCAGAACGTGGAAGTTTCACAGCTTAAAAATATGATTGCAATTGTGGATAAGACTCATATTCATCACAGCTCTAGTCAGAGCAAATTTATCTTCAATAAAGCTATTTTGTTTTCATATCTCCAGGAATGCCAGTCGGAGATCCACAAGATGCCAGCCTGCCACCCTGGAATTAGCTGAGAAAATAAAATAGTTAACTAGGGTTGATGGAGCTGTCATTTTTTGAAAAAATAATGCATTCTGGCACTTGTAGTTCTAAAGCATAAACTGGAAGCAATGGGTATGCTGGTACAAGCATCAGCACACATAAACAAGTTAACGTGGCCAGTGTATGCTGGGATCAGTAGTGTACCTTTGAAAAATGCTTTAATTAAATTTAAAATGTTATTATTAACTCACACCTACCATCACAGGGCTGTTATTGGTGGTAAGGGCATATTTATTGGAACTTTTTGTTTGATTTTCCTGATATAAACCTAGGCTGATAGTGCTAGATCTGGCATCACTTCTTCAACATTTAGTATTTTTTTTTAAGCCCTGTACCTCAAGATAAACTGAAAGCATATGATACGCTCCTAGCAAATATTACTCAAGTATGCACAATTTCTATACTATGCAGACTTGTAGGTATTATAAGACACCTGCAACTCTTCATACTACACAAATTAAGTTATTTTTCAAAACATAATTAACTCCTATGATTTTTGCGAAAAATGTCTCCAAATCGACATGAGGCACTAAGTTGTAAAAATCAAAGTCATCATCTTCACTATCCTTCCTGACTCAACATAACGTCAAATAATTATCTTTGTTTATTTTGATTACTGTTTAGGTCACTTATTTTGCAGTCAAACTACAGTAGTCAGTAGTGTAATGGATGTAGTATTAGTAGTCAGTGGTGTAATGGATGTAGTAGTAATAGTCAGTAGTGTAATGGATGCAGTAGTAGTAGTCAGTAGTGTAATGGATGCAGTAGTAGTAGTCAGTAGTGCAATGGATGTAGTAGTAGTCAGTAGTGTAATGGATGCAGTAGTAATAGTCAGTAGTGTAATGGATGCAGTAGTAGTAGTCAGTAGTGTAATGGATGCAGTAGTAGTAGACAGTAGTGCAATGGATGTAGTAGTAGTAGTCAGTAGTGTAATGGATGTAGTAGTAGTAGTCAGTAGTATAATGAATGCAGTAGTAGCAGTCAGTAGTGTAATGGATGTAGTAGTAGTAGTCAGTAGTATAATGGATGTAGTAGTAATAGTCAGTAGTATAATGGGTGCAGTAGTAGTAGTCAGTAGTGTAATGGATGTAGTAGTAGTAGTCAGTAGTATAATGGGTGCAGGAGTAGTAGTCAGTAGTGTAATGGGTGCAGTAGTAGTAGTAGTCAGTAGTGTAATGGATGTAGTAGTAGTAGTCAGTAGTGTAAGGGATGCAGTAGTAGTAGTCAGTAGTGTAATGGATGCAGTAGTAGTAGTCAGTAGTAAAATGGATGTAGTAGTAGTAGTCAGTAGTGTAATGGATGCAGTAGTAGTAGTCAGTAGTAAAATGGATGTAGCAGTAGTAGTCAGTAGTATAATGGATACAGTAGTAGTAGTCAGTAGTGTAATGGATGCAGTAGTAGTAGTCAGTAGTATAATGTATACAGTAGTAGTAGTAGTCAGTAGTGTAATGTATACAGTAGTAGTAGTAGTCAGTAGTGTAATGGATGTAGTAGTAGTAGTCAGTAGTAAAATGGATGTAGCAGTAGTAGTCAGTAGTGTAATGTATACAGTAGTAGTAGTCAGTAGTGTAATGTATACAGTAGTAGTAGTCAGTAGTGTAATAGTTGCAGTAGTAGTAGTCAGTAGTGTAATGGATGTAGTAGTAGTAGTCAGTAATATAATGGATGCAGTAGTAGTCAGTAGTGTAATGGATGTAGTAGTATTAGTAGTAGTCAGTAGTGTAATAGTTGTAGTAGTAGTAGTCAGTAGTGTAATGTATACAGTAGTAGTAGTCAGTAGTGTAATGGATGTAGTTGTAGTAGTCAGTAGTATAATGAAGGCAGTAGTAGTATTCAGTAGTGTAATGGATGCAGTAATAGTAGTCAGTAGTGCAATGGATGCAGTAGTAGTAGTAGTAGTCAGTAGTGAAATGGATGTAGTAGTAGTAGTCAGTAGTATAATGGATGTAGTAGTAGTAGTAGTCAGTAGTATAATGGGTGCAGTAGTAGTAGTCAGTAGTGTAATGGATGTAGTAGTAGTAGTCAGTAGTATAATGGGTGCAGGAGTAGTAGTCAGTAGTATAATGGGTGCAGGAGTAGTAGTCAGTAGTGTAATGGGTGCAGTAGTAGTAGTCAGTAGTGTAATGGATGTAGTAGTAGTAGTCAGTAGTGTAAGGGATGCAGTAGTAGTAGTCAGTAGTGTAATGGATGCAGTAGTAGTAGTCAGTAGTAAAATGGATGCAGTAGTAGTAGTCAGTAGTGTAATGGATGTAGTAGTAGTAGTAGTCAGTAATATAATGGATGCAGTAGTAGTCAGTAGTGTAATGGATGTAGTAGTATTACTAGGAGTCAGTAGTGTAATAGTTGCAGTAGTAGTAGTCAGTAGTGTAATGGATGTAGTTGTAGTAGTCAGTAGTATAATGAAGGCAGTAGTAGTATTCAGTAGTGTAATGGATGCAGTAATAGTAGTCAGTAGTGTAATGGATGCAGTAGTAGTAGTCAGTAGTGTAATGGATGCAGTAGTAGTAGTCAGTAGTGTAATGGATGTAGTAGTAGTAGTCAGTAGTATAATGGGTGCAGGAGTAGTAGTCAGTAGTGTAATGGGTGCAGTAGTAGTAGTCAGTAGTGTAATGGATGTAGTAGTAGTAGTCAGTAGTGTAAGGGATGCAGTAGTAGTAGTCAGTAGTGTAATGGATGCAGTAGTAGTAGTCAGTAGTAAAATGGATGTAGTAGTAGTAGTCAGTAGTGTAATGGATGCAGTAGTAGTAGTCAGTAGTATAATGTATACAGTAGTAGTAGTAGTCAGTAGTGTAATGTATACAGTAGTAGTAGTAGTCAGTAGTGTAATGGATGTAGTAGTAGTAGTCAGTAGTAAAATGGATGTAGCAGTAGTAGTCAGTAGTGTAATGTATACAGTAGTAGTAGTCAGTAGTGTAATGTATACAGTAGTAGTAGTCAGTAGTGTAATAGTTGCAGTAGTAGTAGTCAGTAGTGTAATGGATGTAGTAGTAGTAGTCAGTAATATAATGGATGCAGTAGTAGTCAGTAGTGTAATGGATGTAGTAGTATTAGTAGTAGTCAGTAGTGTAATAGTTGTAGTAGTAGTAGTCAGTAGTGTAATGTATACAGTAGTAGTAGTCAGTAGTGTAATGGATGTAGTTGTAGTAGTCAGTAGTATAATGAAGGCAGTAGTAGTATTCAGTAGTGTAATGGATGCAGTAATAGTAGTCAGTAGTGCAATGGATGCAGTAGTAGTAGTAGTAGTCAGTAGTGTAATGGATGTAGTAGTAGTAGTCAGTAGTATAATGGATGTAGTAGTAGTAGTAGTCAGTAGTATAATGGGTGCAGTAGTAGTAGTCAGTAGTGTAATGGATGTAGTAGTAGTAGTCAGTAGTATAATGGGTGCAGGAGTAGTAGTCAGTAGTATAATGGGTGCAGGAGTAGTAGTCAGTAGTGTAATGGGTGCAGTAGTAGTAGTCAGTAGTGTAATGGATGTAGTAGTAGTAGTCAGTAGTGTAAGGGATGCAGTAGTAGTAGTCAGTAGTGTAATGGATGCAGTAGTAGTAGTCAGTAGTAAAATGAATGCAGTAGTAGTAGTCAGTAGTGTAATGGATGTAGTAGTAGTAGTCAGTAATATAATGGATGCAGTAGTAGTCAGTAGTGTAATGGATGTAGTAGTATTACTAGGAGTCAGTAGTGTAATAGTTGCAGTAGTAGTAGTCAGTAGTGTAATGGATGTAGTTGTAGTAGTCAGTAGTATAATGAAGGCAGTAGTAGTATTCAGTAGTGTAATGGATGCAGTAATAGTAGTCAGTAGTGTAATGGATGCAGTAGTAGTAGTCAGTAGTGTAATGGATGCAGTAGTAGTAGTCAGTAGTGTAATGGATGTAGTAGTAGTAGTCAGTAGTGTAATGGATGTACTATTGTTAGAAAGTAGTACAATGGATGAACAATTTGCAAATATTCAGAATAAAAAAATAAATGCAGCAATTAATACACTCAAATATGATCACTATCATACTTATATTTATATGTTTTGTTTGTTTAAATATTTTGTATAGTAAATACAAATCTATATTTAGCAATTCCAACCGCTACTCTTCCTTGTGTCAATGCAGAAGACAAGAACATAATATCAGGAGATACGTAGGGGAGAGAGCATAAGAATATGGAATGTTGCTGTTGTGATTTAGCAATGATAATTCTGTGATTCAGAATTTTGACACCATTATAAAGGACTTTATATCACAGTGCGGAATTCCCAATAAATATTTCTTTAATAAAATAATGACACAGACATCACACTTGTTAGAAGGGGTAGAATATTTATTTATTATGTTTTAATGTGACAAATAAAACAATTCTAATGTAGTAAAAGTAGAGTAATATTTGGTAAACTAGAGAAACCTGGCAGTAACCGCTTTAAAATGAAGTGAAATGTAATGACTACATTTCTTTATTAACATAATTCAATAACTTTTTTATACATTACAATATATGTATAAGTTCTCCCATCGAAGTTTAATTGCTGGGCATGGTCCCCAGCAGACACAATGATATATGTGGCTGCAAATAACTGTCACAGTTTCCAGATCACCCAGAAGGTCACATGTTCCAAGTCACCCAGGAGTTGGACAAGGAAAGTTCACTAACTGTCACAGTTTCCAGAGCAACAAGCAGGTGTGCAGGTGTATTGCCAGAGGTCAGTGGTAATGCATAGCTGTAAATGGTGGGCAGACGTTTTGCATATTAGCTGGCCTTCAATTTGTTATATGGTGTGCCGTGTTCAAACAACGGTATCATAGAATTAAATCACTAATAAAAGGCGTACTTATGTTATTACCATATAGATGTTTAAAGTGTATTAATTAAAAATTTAATCATTTGCTTATTTTTGTTTTTTTTTCCTTTACTACTTTTTAACATACGTAACATAATGTTAAGAAATGGAAATTTACCAATCTAAAAAAATGATCGAAAAATTATATTAATATTTACATATTTAGTCATAAGACACAACATAATTCTCATTACAACTGTAAAATTTTATGTTCAGGTGGTGACGTTGTGACCACAAAATCTGCTCTTTAACCTGGGATTTCCGAAGAATAAAATCAGAGATTGAGCAGTAGGATAAAGCTGGATAAATAACCAGATAGCGAAATACATAAAATTATCAGGATGCAAATTTGGTGATAAAAATATAGCTGTCGATAATACATAAAAAGAAAAGTTCAGTATAACATGTGCAATCATTAACTTGACAGCTCGGACATGGGCCTGGAGCTGAGGAGATGTTACATTAGCTTCACTCTCCATCCTCCAGATGTGTCTCAGTAAAGTTGTGACACTGAGCCCGATACAGAGACAAGTCATAGATAATGGAAGAGCCCGTCCAACCAATGTAGTGACGATGAGGGCAGCATAATTCCAAGTGACTACATAACCAGATATAATTGGTGTATCTGTGCTATTTTTAGAAATGTTGATGGTTGATGTACATATAATTGGTAAATTCATGACAATAGAACATAACAGTGATCCCATTATGAGTTGAGGAACAGAAGACGTGAACCTTGTTTTGACACGAAGAAAAAACTGGTGGGAAACATTGACCAGTTTAATAGAGTAGAAAATGGTGAGCCAGGTGGTGTTCCAGAAACTAACATCAATCAGAACAGATTTTAGCATAACCATGAAAAAATAAATGTATTGGTCCAACATCGAATATATGTCAAAGATGCCAAAAATACCATGAACAGTCAGGAAGCCCTGGAAGATGACTGCTGTAAGCACAATAACAAGCTGGATTTTGTCACTAACACCCAGATTACTGATCTTTTTCCAGTGTCTGAAATACACATTGAAAAGTGTAGGACATATGATGGTTCCAGATATTCCAGTGATCATAACAATAATTACTTTACACAGCCTCATAGCGGACAACATTGTCTATCAGTTATGATCTCTGTGTAATTCCTCTTTAACAATAACTATTTTATGGATGAGAAGTCTGCAGTGTAATGATGAGAATGAGGCAGGAGATTCATATAAATTTGAGCATTGAATGCAAATATGTTCAGTATCAGTATCACAGGTGTGGGCTGTGTATAATGGACAGTGCATCTATAATCAGGTGTCATAGTGATACTCTGGCTACATCTGATACTTGTTTATTTTATATCAGTATCATCCTTATCTGATGGAACTTTCCACATGAACAGAAGACAAATCATTTGATGGAAAACATGAAAGTCACAGGAGAGGCCACTGAAAAAATGTATTTACATTGGATCTTTTCTTATCATTGTTGGTTAATTTCCCATATTGTTCATCACAGACCTTTACACCAACACAATATATATATATATATATATATATATATACATGTTTAATTGTGTTCCAGCTTAATAACTTCATTGTACATTATGGGGATAGGTAGCTGATATTAACTGTCAGATGAGCTGTATTTTATATTGTAATCTTTAAAATATCAGGCACACAATAAGCCCACTTAGAGTTAGGTTCCATGGACACAGAAGAAATATTTTGATTACAATCTATTGACAGAGGGGAAGGTTTACTAAAGTGAGGGTTCACCAAACCATCAGGTTTTTTTCGCTATTTGATCTATAGTTTGTAAGCTGTGCAATTTACTAAAGACAAAACTGCACATCAAGTAGTATGAAACAAAATACAACACATTTATCAAGTGGCAGGTTGGCAAACAGCCACTAAATAGTGAAAATTAAAGATGTGGTTATGACAGACGAGATAGTCTGAATCATCAAGACAGGAATCTGTCGCTTTTAAGCGTATCATACACAAAATCACTCTGCATATTCACAGAACTGGACCATATGCCAGTAAATGCAGCAATGTCCCCTCCGTCCTCTTACGTAAAGAACACTTACTAAAGCCTACAATTTCAAGGTGGGGGGCGGAGTGAAGAAGGGTCTTTTGGCAGTAGTCAATTTACAGTAAGGCCGTGCCTGTCAAGGTGCTCACGAAGGATTAGTGAGATCCTGCTGTCTCAGCTGGTATTGGCTAGACTTCACCCAGAGGAGTGGAGTCTAACAGAGTAGAAGGTATTCTCCAGGGATTCCCGCAAGGAGATTTGGGCTTAGCGGCTTCTACCCTGCAGGTTGCAGCCCTCTAGAGAAGTTCCCAGTGAGACATAGCAGAGATGAAACTTGAGAGGTAAACTGAATAGAGGGTTGAGGCCCAATGAATGGTAGGGCACATGAGTCTCTGGTAGAATACTTTAGAGAAGGAGACAATGACCCAGGATAGGGCTATCCACAGAGGGGTAGATAGGCAGAGGTCAGTGGTACATAGAATATGCAGCAGACGATGAACCACAGCTATTATCACTTGGAGGTGGAACGGATCAACAGAGGTCAGCGGTCCATGCAGTATAGGTAGCAGGCGTTGATCACAGCGATTACCACTAACGAGTGAAACAGGTAGGCAGAGATTAGCGGTACACAGGATATGCAGCAGACGATGAACCACAGCTTTTACCACTTGGAGGTGGAACGGATCAGCGGAGGTCAGCAGTCCATGCCGTATAGGTAGCGGGCATTGATCACAGCGATTACCACTAACGAGTGGAACAGGTAGGCAGAGATCAGCGGTACACAGGATATGCAGCAGACGATGAACCACAGCTTTTACCACTTGGAGGTGGAACGGATTAGTGGAGGTCAGCGGTGCATGCAGGATTGGTAGCGGGAGTTGATCACAGCGATTACCACTAACAAGTGGAACAGGTAAGCAGAGATCAGCGGTATACAGCATCACAACGAGGAGAAGAGAGCTGCTTCCAGGACAGGTAAGACTCGAAGAACCAGCACTGAACGGTGAGAGGAGGAGCCTCATAAAGAAGTACTGACCAATGACCAGATAGGCCAGGTAGCATAGGTGAGGCATTTGCACAGGCGCAGACTGCTGCTGTCAGGACAGCATGCTAAAAGGGAAGAATTAGGATGAGGAGCGGCGTGCCGATCCTCAAAAGGAGATAACAGGAGACCGTTGTGTAACAGTGCCAAACTCGAGTGCATACATCCATGTTTAAATCAAACTTTGGGCATCTCAAAGCTACTTGTTTTTTTACTGCATCTATTGCTCTAGGTAAAAGGCTAGTCTAAGTCCTGATCAATAGTGATGACAGTCTCCTATGCATTATATAACATGTGTTTGTAATCAGAAGCAATAGTAAAATTCCTACTAAATGTATTTAATGGTGAAAAATAAAATAAAATAAAAATAAAAAAACACTTATTTTTTACTGCTTTATCATTAATGCCTCTATTAAAAGCAGGTGATATTAATTCAATATCTTTTTATCTGTACAATCTTTTGAGAACTTATATCCCACATAGGTATTGGACGTAACCTGCAGCTTCTTCTCTATTATTATTATGATTATCATTTATTTGTTAAGCGCCACAAGGTATCCGCAGCGCCGCACACAGTACTAACAGTAGACTATACAGGGTGAAAACATACAGAACAATGAACAAAAAGTACCAATACTTCAGAAACTCCGGCTAGTCATATGCAGTAAAGACAGAGCGGAAGAACAGGTATGGAGACAGGAGGGGAGGGGGCCCTGCTCATATGAGCTTACATCCTAAGGGAGGGAAAACAGACCAAGCACAAGAGGAGCCAGTTGAGGCAAGAGGAGAGAATGGAGGACGAGCTAAAGGGAGGAGATGGGGGTTAAGTAGATGGTTGGTAGGCTTTGAGGAAGAGGTGAGTTTTGAGTGCACGTTTGAAGGAGCACAGAGTAGGAGACAGACGGATGGAACGAGGGAGGTCGTTCCAGAGAAGGGGGGCTGCATGGGAAAACTCTTGGATTCTGGAGTGGGAAGAGGTGATAAAAGTGGAGGAGGGGAGGCGGTCGTTGGCTGAGCGCAGGGAGCGGGCAGGAGTGTGAATGGAGAGGAGGTTAGAGACATAAGATCAGGAGAGGAGATATAGGGCTAGATTTATTAAGCTGTGGGTTTAAAAAAGTGGGGATGTTGCCTATAGCAACCAATCAGATTCTAGCTGTCATTTATTTAGTACTTTCAACAAAATGACAGCTAGAATCTGATTGGTTGCTATAGGCAACATCTCCACTTTTTCAAACCCGCAGCTTAGTAAATCTAGCCCATAGAGTTGAATGTCGTCAGAATAAAGGTGATACTGAAGACCGAAGGAGGAGATGAGAGCACCAAGGGAGGAAGTGTAGAGCAAAAAGAGTAGAGGGCCAAGAACAGAGCCCTGATGGACTCCTACGGGGAGAGGGTAGGGGGAGGAGGAAGAACCAGACGTGGATACAGAGAAGGAGCAATTAGCGAGGTATGAGGCGAACCAGGCATGGACAGAACCAGAGAGGCAGAGAGAGAGAAGAGTTTGCAGCAGGAGGGGGTGGTCCACGGTGTCAAAGGCTGCAGAGAAGTCAAGGAGGATGAGAACGGAGAAGTGACCCTTGGATTTGGCTGATAGGAGATCATTAGTAACCTTGCCCAGGGCAGTTTCGGTAGAATGGAGGGGGTGGTAGCCAGATTGGAGAGGGTCAAGGAGGGAATTGTCCGTGAGGTGCCTGGTAAGGCGGCTGCAGACAATCCGCTCAAGTAATTTGGAGGCATAGGGGAGAAGAGAGATAGGGCGATAATTAGCAAGAGAGGTGGGGTCAAGATTGGGTTTTTTGAGGATAAGAGAGATAAGAGCGTGTTTAAAAGAGGATGGTACTACACCAGAGGAGAGTGATAAGTTGAAAAGGTGTGCTAGGTAAGAGCAGGCAGTAGGAGAAAGAGAGCGAAGGAGGTAAGAGGGCATGGGATCGAGAGGGCAGGTAGAGGGTGGAGAGGAATGAATAAGGGAGCGAACTTCTTCACCAGTTGTAGGGCTGAAGGAGCACCAGAGTTGGTTGATGGGGGGAGGTGAAGCGATGAGAGTGGCTGGAGAAGGGGAGGAGGAGATGTTCAGTCTGATGGCCTCAATTTTGAAAGAGAAGAAAGTGGCGAAGGCAGAAGCGGAGAGGGAAGGTGGGACATAGGTGGGAGCTGAAGGTGGAAAAGAGGCGGTGGGGATTGGAGGACTGAGAAGAAATGAGGGACTTAAAGAAGGATTGTTTAGCAAGGGAGAGGGCAGAGGAGAAAGAAGAGAGTATGAATTTAAAGTGGAGGAAGTCAGCTATTCTGTAGTAGAGCATAGCAGACCTACACCCAAATTCATCAGTGCACTTATATTCAGATCCATTCCTTGATGAATTTGTGTAAAAATTGTCTTGCTGTCTGTAACAAAGAGAGCCCTGGGGTGGTGGATACACGTGTTAGCCTGATTCAACCAAACAGTGGTGCGGAGTCTAACAAATTTTCTGGTCTTCACCAAGAACCACTGAAAGGCAGGATGGACTTTATGTCAGTGAACATGCAGGTTGCGTCCCTTTGATCAGCCACTAGAAATAACACAGCAGGGAGAAAGGGAAATCCGAAAGCAGGTCAGCTAGCCGAGGACTGGTACACTGGCAGTAAGGAGGTACAAAATCAGTATGCATAAGGGAAGTACAATAAAAGGCCGATATCTGGTTCACAGGCAATAATGCAGTACAAAATCAGATTCCTAGAGGCAGTGGTCAAAACAAGTAAGGACCTGGTACACAGGGGGTTTAACAGGCAGAAGCACCATCCAAGAAGGAATCACAAGGAAAGCCAAGTTCAGCAGCAATACAGCATATCAGGGATCCAGTAGGGGTATCAATACCTGCTGCTCTGCCACAGCTGCAATGTCAGAGTGAGTTTATATACTCTGCAGGTTTGAACATGCCGCCTCCCAGGCACGATCATGTGACCACCCAAGCCAGGAAGTGCTGACCTCTACAACAGAGACAGAGGAAATCAGCAGCACAGGAGTGTGGAGCAGGTAAGTTTTGTGACAATTCAGGAGTGTGCAGAAGTGATTTAAGTGCGTTTTAAAACAAATGAACGTTGCGCTCAGTATGTGTATGAATCAGACCATTTTTGTGCAGCTAGGGCTGTTTTCCGCTAAAACAGATTCCAAAACTTTTGGGTCCCCCTGCTGGTGACAAAATTGCACTAAATTAAACAGGCTGGGTTGTTTAAACACTGGCAACAAGTAGACTGTAAGCAGTTGTCTCACTATCATTATATAAAACAGTCCAGCCTGTTCAGCATCGAGCTCGGTGCTCTAGATGGGGGACTGAAAAAATAATAGGGTCCCTTAACTCTCAAGAAATGCTGGTCAATAGATACCAGGGTACAAAAAAAATAAGAGTGTCATTCTATTGTGGCATTGCTAGTGCAAGCATGCACTGAGATCCCTTAACTGTTATTGTATGCTGGTGCTTGTTAAACTGCAAGTGCCAGCATACTTATGGGCGGTGGTAGTCATCTTCAGGACGAGCCTAATTGCGACAGGAGAGATGTAGACACTACAATGCCGTAGCTGTTATAGTGACGTAGTAAATGTAGACTTACAGCAAGGCACACAAATATCAACTTTAAATGTCAGTGTACAAATAAGCTATCAAGTATTTGTGTGTTACATGAAAAAACAGTCAGTAATAAACTTATGTGCAAAACAGAATACTAATTTGCACCCCTTGCAACGTAACATGGTTTTGTCCAGGAGACTGAAATAAGAAGTTTCTTAAGTTAAGATCCTTAATGAATCAGGCCCCTAGGAGGATCTATGTGAGTAACTGAGAGGACCTGAGAGGATCTATGTGAGTTACTGAGAGGTCCTGAGAGGATCTATGTGAGTTACTGAGAGGTCCTAAGAGGATCTTTGTGAGTTACTGAGAGGTCCTGAGAGGATCTATGTGAGTTACTGAGAGGTCCTAAGAGGATCTATGTGAGTTACTGAGAGGTCCTGAGAGGATCTATGTGAGTTACTGAGAGGTCCTAAGAGGATCTATATGAGTTACTGAGAGGATCTATGTGAGTTACTGAGAGACCCTGAGAGGATCTATGTGAGTTACTGAGAGGTCCGAAGAGGATCTATATGAGTTACTGAGAGGATCTATGTGAGTTACTGAGAGACCCTGAGAGGATCTATATGAGTTACTGAGAGGATCTATGTGAGTTACTGAGAGACCCTGAGAGGATCTATGTGAGTTACTGAGAGGTCCTAAGAGGATCTATATGAGTTACTGAGAGGTCCTGAGAGGATCTATGTGAGTTACTGAGAGGTCCTGAGAGGATATATGTGAGTTACTGAGAGACCCTGAAAGGATCTATGTGAGTTACTGAGAGGTCCTAAGAGGATCTATATGAGTTACTGAGAGGTCCTGAGAGGCTCTATGTGAGTTACTGAGAGGTCCTGAGAGGATCTATGTGAGATACTGAGAGGTCCTGAGAGGATCTATGTGAGTTACTGAGAGTTCCTAAGAGGATCTACGTGAGTTACTGAGAGGTCCTAAGAGGATCTATATGAGTTACTGAGAGGTCCTGAGAGGATCTATGTGAGTTACTGAGAGGTCCTGAGAGGATCTATGTGAGTTACTGAGAGGGTCTATGTGAGTTACTGAGAGACCCTGAGAGGATCTATATGAGTTACTGAGAGGTCCTGAGAGAATCTATGTGAGTTACTGAGAGGCCCTGAGAGGATCTATGTGAGTTACTGAGAGGGTCTATGGGAGTTACTGAGAGACCCTGAGAGGATCTATGTGAGTTACTGAGAGGTCCTGAAAGGATCTATGTGAGTTACTGAGAGGTCCTGAGAGCATCTATGTGAGTTACTGAGAGGTCCTGAGAGGATCTATGTGAGTTACTGGGAGGCCCTGAGAGGATCTATGTGAGTTACTGAGAGGTCCTGAGAGGATCTATGTGAGTTACTAAGAGGACCTGAGAGGGTCTATGTGAGTTACTGAGAGACCCTGAGATGATCTATGTGAGTTACTGAGAGGTCCTGAGAGGATCTATGTGAGTTACTGAGAGGTCCTGAGAGCATCTATGTGAGTTACTGAGAGGTCCTGAGAGGATCTATGTGAGTTACTGAGAGACCCTGAGAGGATCTATGTGAGTTACTGAGAGGTCCTGAGAGGATCTATGTGAGTTACTGAGAGGACCTGAGAGGATCTATGCGAGTTACTGAGAGGATCTATATGAGTTACTGAAAGGTCCTGAGAGGATCTATGTGAGTTACTGAGAGGTCCTGAGAGGATCTATGTGAGTTACTGAGAGGTCCTGAGAGATCATCTATGTGAGTAACTTGGAGACCCTGAGAGAACATCTATGTGAGTTACTGAGCAGCCCAGAGAGGATCTTTTGAGTTACTGAGAGGTCCTGAGAGGATCTATGTGAGTTACTGAGAGTTCCTGAGAGGATCTACGTGAGTTACTGAGAGGTCCTAAGAGGATCTATATGAGTTACTGAGAGGTCCGGAGAGGATCTATGTGAGTTACTGAGAGGTCCTGAGAGAATCTATGTGAGTTACTGAGAGACCCTGAGAGGATCTATGTGAGTTACTGAGAGACCCTGAGAGGATCTATGTGAGTTACTGAGAGGCCCTGAGAGGATCTATGTGAATTACTGAGAGGCCCTGAGAGGATCTATGTGAGTTACTGAGAGGTCCTGAGAGATCATCTATGTGAGTAACTTGGAGACCCTCAGAGAACATCTATGTGAGTTACTGAGCGGCCCAGAGAGGATCTTTGTGAATTTCTTAGAGGTCCTGTATAAACCAATCCTACACCAATAAAACTAAAATGATGTCTCAGTACAGTCATTATCGGGCTTCAGCGTGAACTGCTGGTGTCTATTATTATAATTGTTATTTTTATCATTATTAATATTAACATAAATTTTATATTTTTCAGCAATCCAGGACTATTACTATAAGTGGGCCTAGACTATTATCATTTGTATTCAGTAATGCAGTTACCCACCACTGGTAACAGTAGCTGTTTATTCCACCTTCTATTTAACTCACAGTATTCCTGCTCATGATGATTAACTCCTCTATGACTGAAATCACCTGTGATCACATGTCTTACGTTTTATTTAATAGTATTCCCTCTTACATTGATGCTCAATCTCCTCGTTACATCTAGTGTATACATTATTTCCTATGTTCCTTTTCTGAATTATTATTATTATTTTTCTTATTAAGCTTTTTTATAGGGTACCACATTAGGTCCATAGCGCCGTACAATATCTTTATACAATACATTCCATTATTCAACTCCCCACTTATCTTTATTGACTTGATTAAATTGGCAATGCTGTTCCCGTCTGCACACTTTAACCCCTACTTGTGTTCCTTCAGTTACAGCTCTACTAACCATGCTGTTTAACTCCTTCTGTGTTAGGGGCTCTTTCTACATGTAACATTAATGTGCATCATCCTACAATCAGAGACCTTAATTCTGTAGTCCCACTTGTGATAGTATTATGCTTAGGGTTTATATATAGTTATAACATATACAAAGAATTTTCAGAATGATTCTTTGCTGAAAACTTTATTATGGCTCACACTTTAGTATGGTATTACGCTTCCTTCATCATCATCACCATTTATTTATATAGCGCCACTGATTCCACAGCGCTGTACAGAGAACTCATTCACATCAGTCCCTGCTCCATTGGAGCTTACAGTCTAAATTCCCTAATGTACACACCCAGACACAGAGAGACAGACTAGGGTCAATTTTGATAGCAGCCAATTAACCTACCAGTATGGTTTTGGAGTGTGGGAGGAAACCGGAGCACCCGGAGGAAACCCACGCAAACACAGGGAGAACATACAAACTCCACACAGATAAGGTCATGGATGGGAATTTAACTCATGACCCCAGCGCTGTGAGGCAGGAGTGCTTACAACTAAGCTACCGTGCTTCCTTCATCAGATTATCATACTAGATGATATTATCTATATTGATTCATATGGGACATAAGAACAGTAGATAAAGATAATGCATTGGGGTGTGGTTGGTGCACAGGTTAGATATGAAAATGATAATGTGTGGGATATGTGGAGATGGTCACAGTGGGTGGTGTAGATGCTTAATAAGGTACATTGTTAATTTGCTGGGCAGAACTTTGACACAGGGAGCCTGTTCTGGGCCTTCCACTGGATGGATTTGGATGACATCCTAGCTGCTAATTATTTTTTAAAATGTTGACAGTTACATCCAACTCATTAATAACTTCATTACTGTAAGATTTAAACCTGGGCAAAGTTGGGTACTTCAGATAGTAAACTCTTATATTTACTAATAATGTAGAGGTGTGCAAGAGATAATCATAATATTAAGTAACCAGTTGAGACTACCTCTCAGCATCAGATAATTAAGATATGTAATGAATACTAGGTGGTTACCTTAGGTAAAGTCATATAAGAGAAAGTGAATGAATGATCTGGAAAAGTGCAGTAAAGTAACAAACAATAACAGACAACACAAAGCACTTTAACAAAAATTATACAAATAAAATATAGGTAATGAAAACAATATGAGACATCTATAATTATACAAGAACAAATATAGCTTTGATATGTGAGTCAGAGTGCAATATATAAATATCAAACTATAAAAATATCTTCCCACAATTTGGAATGATTTAAGGTTCAAGGACACAAGAATCCAATGATATTTGGCATTAAAATTGTTTATGATTAGGACCCCATCAAGTTATAAAAAGGTTATAATGAAAATATATTGATATTATGTAACTAGATAGAAATGGTATGCACTGGAAAGTGCAATGTTAATATGTCAGTATAATCTCTAAATTCCTTAGCATTTCCTTATCTTAATTTTAATCCAATATTTCACTGAAAATACCTATATTCTTGAGTTTGTCAATACATGATGATTTGAAATATTACAGAATAAAGATGCATATTTTAATATTGATTTATTAAAAGTTAATTTGTGTACCATACACAAAAAAACGAAACTTTTTTCTTGTGAATATATTGCTGTTAAGGCTTAGTAGTAGTAGCTCCCAAACTATTAGTATAGGTCTAAAAAAAAATGTAGGAATATGGGAGAGGACAGTATATGAATAACCAATCCAGTGCGGTGGAAAATTATTAGTATAGATTGAAGGACTGCAAGTCTTAGAAACATAGAATTTGACGGCAGATAAGAACCGCTTGGCCCATCTAGTCTGCCCATTTTTTCTATTAACCTATGGTAACCTCAAACCCTATTTCGTCCTTTAATCTTTAGAAGGATATCCTTGTGTCTATCCCAAGCATGTTTTAATTGCTCTACTGTATTTGCCTCTACCACCTCTGATTGGAGGCTATTCCACTTATTCACTACCCTTTATGTGAAGTAGTTTTTTTTAGATTATATATTTCTATTGTTTGGTGAGTGTCTTGCTGTTTGATCCTATTGTTATATATTGCTCAAAAGATTGATTGGTTCAATCTATAAGCTATGTTCCAGAATAGAGGAACAATCACTCTGAGTATACAACCATACATCAGGAAATAGGTGTAGAATAATGAGCATCTAAATGATAGGTTGCTGCAATCTATTTATTCATAACATTGGGTCTGAATATAAAATAACTTGTAACACTCTGTAGTAGATAAGATGTGATCCTTTGAAGAAGCACAATTTTTGTATATCCAGTAAGTGGAATAAGAAATTAGGAGCAATACTAGATGGTTTTTGATATTGCCATTATGATAATACAATCCCTGGTAACACACACCACCTCTAACTGTATGAATAGTGAATATTGTTATGAGAGTTTTCAGAATATCAGAGGAGTTTGTGAACTATAAAACAAAAGTAGGAAGCATATAAAATATACAATACTATAAAATACAAAAAAAGAAAAGAAAATAAGCCATCCAAATAAATATAAATATTAAAAAGATACATAATTATACATGAAATATGACTTGTTATTTTCCTGGATGGAAATGAGAGACTCTAGTCAGATCGACATCTAAGTTCACATCCCTAGTTGCACAAGAATCCCATGACCATAAGAATTCTTCAACTATTGTAATACCAAATTATAATATCAGACATGTTTATGAAAATTTTGGATATCATGTGCGTGTGATTGATCAATATATATAATAGGACTAATAAAGAAACGGGACAGTAAGGAAATCTTCAGGCTCATGGAACTGACAAAACCTGGGCATGTCACATCTAACTTTATATAAGCTTTCAGCCATCAGACAGATGTGCAAGATAAGCAGCACGCAGGAGGGTGCAGCCTCACAGCCAGGTCATTTTATCATAACCTAAGTGCTGTGTAAAGGTTGGATTATGTGACTTGATGAGGCACCAATTTATTAAAATAATCAGATAGGCAGTAAATGGTTTCCTCACCTGAAGGGTCTATACTAAATGGGTACATTCAGATGATCTAGATCTGCTGTAACCTCCACGGATGGAGGAGAGTATTGGCTGGATGGTATACACATTGGCTGGATGGTATACACATTGGCTGGATGGTATACACATTGGCTGGATGGTATACACATTCTCTAATGATCATCTTTCCTCCAGTGACTATCTGACAATTCTGTTATACTGCTGGCTTCATTCATGTGCAGCAAAATGAAAATTCAACTGATTTGGAAACCAAAATTATTTTGAATGACATTGGTTTTATTTAAATAAAGTCAAATAATGAAAGAGATTCAGTAACTTAACTACTCCACATATACAAAGTCAGTCCATTGCTCATAATAACATTGCATTACATGCTCAGGCCCTACACAAAGATCATTAAGTCAGAGCAAGCTCTAATTTTGCATTGATGAAAATTTTGGATGTGACACAGATATACTTCTGTAATTGTCTCAGCAACAAGAGTCAGAGACCTAAGGACAGATCAGCAGAGAAGTAACAAGAAGATCCCACCTGATGGATATTAATCAGAGGAGCCCCGGTATTCTGACTTGTCTTATCATTCTATCATTAGAGGTATCTGTTGCAATTTTCACCTATGTCTTTATTACTTTTGTAATCTTTCGTGACTTCTATGAAAAGAAAACGATGGAGCCAATAAATAAAATCCGTGTCGCTCTGCATATATCCAAACTTTGTTTCACCATTGTGTCTTATGCCAAAATATTCTGTGACAATTTGTGGCCTGAACTCTTTAAAACACTGTATTCAAATGGCATTTTTTTCTTACTTACAACATACAGCTTGAGTTCAAATGCGTGGCTCACTGCCTTACTTTGCTTCTTCTATTTTACAAAGTTTGTTGATATCAAATCTGACTTTTTTACTTGGGTCAAGATGAAGATAAGCTTTTTTGTTTCCTATTTGATACTGGTGGTAAATATGTTGTCTTTGGGCATCAGCTTATTAAGTTTGCTGTTCTTTAGAACTCCTCAGAACCCTTCCACAAACAGTTCCTTTATCCAACCTGCCAATATTACTTTTGCAACAAAATCTATAAATTTAAGTGTGGCAAAGTTTATTGTGTTTTTGATTTGCGTGCCAATACTGACTATGATAATAACGTCCCTCTTAGCTCTTCGGTTCCTGAAGCTTCATGGTCATAAGATGGAGAAGAATATGAGAACTTCTGGTGAAGCCTCCAATCTGAAAAAGTATAAAAGTGTAGTGTCTAAAATGATGCACCTTTTAATTCTCCATGTTGGTTTTTATTTGATTATTTTTCTTTATTATTTTTCTGTCTTTTCCCAGCAAAGTCCTGGTTATTGGGTGATTGTGATACTAATGATCTCCTTCACCCCAACACAATCTATTATAATTATTCTTCGTAGCTCCAAACTAAAAAACACCTGGAAGACTATGTCAGATTATTTAATTTGCTCTAAACAATAGAATGCCCACAAGAATTGAATGTTCAATCAACTGAATCATTATAAGAGCTAAATCATTATTTTTTATTTTAAGGTAGAAACAATAATGATTACTTAGCATGGTTATTGACATGCAAATTGACAAATAGGTGTCCAATAAAGCACTAGACATATACTTATAGTTAAAACATACAAAGTATCACTGCAATTGCTTAAAACTAGAAATAGCTATAGACACTCATGTATCAACCAGTGGCGGATCCAGGGGGGGCGATCGGGGCATTCGCTCCCCCTAGCAGCAAAAAGCTAGGTCCCAGCCGCCGAGCAAAAATGGGAAAGGCGGGTCTAAGCGCAAGCAGGGGGAGGGGCTAAATGTGGGCCAGCCAATCAGAGTGGTCCCAGCCGAAGCTCAAAACGGGAAGGGGCGGGGCCAATTGCGGGCGAAAGGTGGGGTTTAACGCAGGCCAGCCAATCAGAGTAAAGGAGGGGGTGTGATTATGCAAAATTGCCCCCCCTAGACATAAATTCTAGGTCTGCCCCTGGTATCAACACCATTAAAATACAAACATTTGTTCAGCAAATAATATAAATAATCCCTCAGGAGTAGGTTTATTAAGTGCTCTGTCTAACAAGGTTCTTCGTTGTCATTCATTGCTTCATACACCAGACTGATATCTCAGAAGATCCCAAGCAGTTGCCTCTAGAAATATTTAATAAACTTTGCTCCTAAGTGTTAATTAGATTACATTATCATAAAATAGAACAAGTTAATTTGAATATATATATATATATATATATATATATATATATATATATATATATATATATTCTTGAGTATCTTTGTTTTTCTGTTGATATGTTTGATTCTTTTCTGTGATATAGAGACTTTTAGGTTGATGACTCTGGTCAATCATGCTCCAAACACAAGCAATTGGTCATGATGATAAATTATATGGTTCAGTAATAGGGTAAATAGTGTCTATATCATTAAGTGAATTGTTTATTTTTATTTTCTAGATTTTAGTCAATTTGCTTCTATTTTTGTTGCAAGACCATATTTTAAAGTGGATTTGCCTGCTGGAAATGAATGTATGCTTTTAGGAATTTTTTGTTTGTGTGGCCAAACTAGATGTACAAGTTGTGTTATTTATTGCATTATTTTATTAATATGTCTAAAGGATATTTCTGCATTCATATACAAATATTTAAGGAGCAATCAGCCACACTCTCTATGCCTGAGTTGTAGGGCTCCCACCCTTGGGATTCTCATCTCTGCACTGTGAAGTCCATGATGAAATCAGTCTCCCACAACGGAGGACCTGATTTGTGAGTTGGCTGCAGATGGATCATTATATCAGCTCCACCTCCCGCTCCCATCATCACGTCTCTCTGGACCATTGACACAATGACCCTCTATGTTGTGCACATAAAAGGTTTTGTTATTTATATCCATTGTTACTATATAGTAAAATGTTTATTACTTTTGTTTATGCAATAAAAAAGTGATTATATAACGCCTTTACTGCTAAGAATCCACTCACTGGACGCTGTGCAACAAGTCTCTATATGTATGCTGTTACTTTAACAAAAGTTGTTCAATGTTTACAGCACACAGTGCATGCAAATCTGCTTGACAATCTGTCACCATGTCATATGTAGAATGTGTATCTAATAAATGTGATTTCCTGACAAGTTACACAAAACCACCGCTGACACAAAATTAAAATAAGTAATTTTTTTTAAGTAACACATACACTGAGTCCCATTTGAGATGTTTTATAAATTTTGGAACAAAACAATTCTTCTTTGAGTTATTCTCTTTCACTATATAAAATATTTGGGAGAATCATGAATAACAAAAATATAATGACAGCAGCAGTACAGAGAAGTCACATCAGTCCCTGCCCATTGGAGCTTACAGTCATTTTCCCTAACATACACGCACAGACCGAGAGAGACTAAGGTCAATTTAAAAGCAGCCAATTAACCTACTAGTATGTTTTTGGAGTGTGGGAGGAAACCAACACAAAGACGGGGAGAACATACAAACTATGCGGAGATATGTGCTAGTCTAATAGTCTAAACATATTTGTAACTGCTGTCTACAGCAGGACGTCGCTCCAGTTTGGTAGTTTGAGAGCTAGTGACCAAAACCTTCTTATTTTGCTATCCTCAAACTGTGTCTTCCAGATCTTCTAGGTTTATAACTTTGTAAGTTGCTACTTCAACAATGTTAATGTACCAAACCTAGTATGGAGATTATCTTCCACATTTGTTTTTGCTTCTTCCATTATCCCATCTGTGGTGACCACCAGGCTCTGCACCTTCTACTGTTTCAACATTATCACATTCTTCATGTTTATTAAAGTGAGACTTTTCAAGATTCCCATTGTGATGTTTTTGTTAGTGGCTGCAGCAATCATCATCATCATCATCATTATTTATATAGCGCCAGCAAATTCCGTAGCGCTTTACAATTGGGAACAAACATTAATAAAACAATACTGGGTAATACAGACACACAGAGAGGTAACAGTGCCCTGCTCAGAAGCTTACAATCTATAGGACAATGGGAGTTTGAAACACAAGGGCATGTGCTACATCATATTGCACACTGGGCCAGCTAGAATGCAAAGGTAAAAAGTATTGAGTGGGCTGTGTGATCAGTCACAGAGCAATGTTGGTCAGAGGGTTGTTGTCTTGTGTTAGTTGTGTAGAGGGTGGCAATTGGGTAACCTATGGAGATTAAGATGGTGGTTGGGGAATATTATAAGCTTGCCTGAAGAGGTGGGTTTTCAGAGAGCGCTTGAAGGTTTGAAGACTAGAGGAAAGTCTTACTGTGCGAGGGAGGGAATTCCACAAAGTGGGTGCAGCCCAAAAAAAGTCCTGTAACTGGGAATGGGAGGATTAAAGAGAGACGCAGATCTTGTGCAGAACGGAGGTGTCGAGTTGGGAGATATTTTTTAGACAAGTAAGGAGATGTATGTCGGTGCCATTTTGTTGACGGCCTTGTATGTTAGTAGCAATTGTGTACACTACTTTCTTGGGCATTTTTATGACCAAAACACCCAATACAGTTCAGCCAGTGGTTCTCTGGTTGATCATCAGAGCACATTTATTTATACACTTCATTCACAATAATACCTGGTTTCTGTTTCCCCTTCATTGTTGTGGTTTCAGCCTTGATTCTGACCATCATGTCTCTCCTCAGACAAAAGAACCCGGAGAGCAATTTATCATCTCATCTTCATGGTCATCTGACTACTGCAGGAGCCATGAGCCTAATGTTCATCTTCTATCTGTTCTTCTATATTTCACAGCTGCTCCTGAGTTTGGAGATACTTCCAGATACCTCTGTGTTGTTGTACAATGTGGATACACAACCATGCAGTCTTTATCATTTTAGGAAATGCCCTACTGAGACTCACTCTAAGGCGCTGAATTTTGTTTTTCAAGAAAAACATTATATTGTGCCATCTTGTATCATCTGCATTTGGTGATTGTAGTATATGTTTTTATCTTATCATAAGTTTTACTAAATTGCAAAATACTGTAAAAATATATGATTAACTCAACTACTTTATGAACAGACATACTTTACAGACAGGGTCATCTTTATTTTTGTAATTATCTGTCCAATCTATTGAGAACTCTACAGACCTAGTTTATATCAAATACATAATTTGTATACATAAAATGTTTTTGATGTTTAATGAGGTTAACTGTACAATAATATCTCCTAATAAATAAATTTAATGTATAACTTTTACTTTGTCATTCAAAAAATCTCAAAAACATAACAGGATCAGGTAATGTGAATCCTCAAGTGTATTATAGTAATCACACCAATACTAAAATTGTCATAATGTGGCTCTTGCTGAGAATTTTTCCAAAAGCGCCCACAGAGAACATTCTGCACTTATTTATGTAGTAAATTAAATTGTAAGCTCTTTGAGAAAGGTAACGGCAATGTGTCTTTATGGACAGTTGTGTTTTGAATATTTTGCTTCATTCTGTCATTCATTGCATTTGAAATCTTGTAGCAGTTATAGAAAAAGACATTTTGGTCAGATATAATGTATCATGTTTCATAGAAAAAAATTGTGAAGTATTAACTTTGTATAACTGAAAGAACAATGTATTCAGCAGATGAAGAAATGCATCAAGACACGACCAGTGAGATAATATGGACAACAAATATTTCAATCAGAAGCACTGGAGATTTTCCTGGTGTTAAATCTGTCCCTAGAGTCATGAACAGCGATTTCTAACCACTTACTGGTCTGTAGTATCAAATACAATGTTCACACTCTACCATAGACACTAATACTGTAGGTTGTAGTGTGATATCCAGAGCCACTCTATACTGACATTAAACTATATGTTAATCTGTAATAGAATTCATCCCCCGTATTGGGAAGAGACATAAAGTCTCAGTACGTAGGCAGGTAAGTTATATGCTCAGGATTGCTTTATTGATATCACACAATAAAACCTCTTACTATAACTTAAAGAAATATTTCATAATTCAAATTTGTTGACATTTGCAAGTAAAATGACATTTGTTTGAACAAAGTGAAATTTCCCCAATTTAGTTCTTAAAATCAAAGATCACTTCGACAGAAATATAAGAATTCAGATGTTCCTCTGAGTGGTTCTCAGTCTTGAGTGATTGGTTGTTGATGCCTTATTTCTGGGTACAGATTAGAATGCCAGTTTTAGTTGGTGTATAAGACGGAGCACTTTGTATATTTAGGGCTTAAATGAAACCTTTCTGATGTAGGCAAAACAAAACCTCAACAAGAGGTGACAATTTATCCCAATGAGGAGAAAGAAAGGTTCTTCCTGGCCCTATATATACCAATCAAATTCATTTTATGGATCAATAACCACAGTTTATTCTTTTATATTTTCCACTCATGCCTCTCTCAGGAGTGTATTCTCAGTTTGCACGACTCTGTAAATAAGGTTACTTAGATGCTTGTGACCTTTTTTTACAGTTCCGAATTGCTTCCAAAAAAAGATTTTGTACAAATCATTTCAGTTACAGGTCCAATCCTTTGTTTATTTAGTAAATAAACATTTCTATTAGCAGAGAATCATCTAACCTGCCCACTTTATTCCATTTTTAATCCATTTTTTTTACTGAAGCATATGAAATCCAATAGATGCACATTACATATGTAAGCGTATCAATACATCAGCACATTTCAACAAAAGACTGCCTGATTCATTAGCAAATGCAAAAATAAGGAAATGTGAGTTTTTTGAAAAGCACACCTACATCGGCATACGTCTGGTGATGAATACGGGTCTAAGTGAGCTCTGCTCCAACAGACAATACGATGTAGGATACGTCCAATACATATATGGAATATAAAGTCACAAAAGAACACACAGAAAAAAAAATCAATGATTGTCACCTGTTAACAATACAGTTAATAATGACAAGCATTGAAAAATAAAATAAGCTGTTTTCCCCAAATAATAAATTTATAAGGATGTTATGAATGTCTACTGTACATAAAATACATTTTTCCAATTGCTTCTCATTGCAAAAACATGTTCTAGTATGAATAAGCGACCATTATCACTATCACTCAGCACTTACATCAGACCTGTTGCTAGTGCAAGTGATACGACTGAAAAACACGCAGCTTAGAGATCTGCAAAGCTTGCTGTGTGCGCTCGAGCTCGGCGCGCCATTACTGTACATTGACTACATGCATACGCTTATTCCCTACCCGTTCCGCCCAAGATATTGTCGTCTGTAGTAAGTGTTCTTTGCGCTTCAATATATATTGGATGTTGCTGTGTTCAGTGGTTTATGGTTCGGTTCTGGGCAAACACAATGCGAGATTACTCAAAATACAGCACATATCAGCATTTACGCTCCTTAATTATTCAGACCCAGTATGTTCAACAAGCGTAATGACATCAGGTTTAACACACAGGTCAGCAAGAAATATAAATACCAGATATATCTCGAACACTGATAAGAAATATCTGTAAATAATATAGTTTAGTGGGTAAGTGCTTCTCTCTGGTTTAATATATATAATAAAATATCATCACCAAATGTCAAAATACTAATTGCTTTGTTCCTAATCTAAATACCCTTTAGCAGTGACCAGAGAACTCTGATCATAGGTTCTAGTGCTAAATTAAACAGTAAAGAGGACATGTCAACCCTGGTGTGTGTCCCTGGATATATCTAGTTTTCCCCTCTTCCGACTATTTATCAGGAGGGAGGTAGTGGGAGCCTCACAAAAGATTCAAGAAAAGTTTTCGCTAAACTCCCTGCGTTCCAATATTTCCTGTAAATAAGGCCATGAGAAATGTGCCAAAGGCCTTGTTGACATCAAACGTAGCAAAATGTTAGTGGACTCTGATCATAGTAACAAGATAGTTGCCGCTGCTACGGCCATACAATTCCTTTTACGCCTCTTACAAAGCCTAATTGATGTTCAGTAAGGAGAATAGATTGAAGCCTTTCGGCTCTAACTTTAGCTAAAATTTTAAAGTCTAAATTGTGAAGAGTTATTGATTATTTATATAGCGTCAATTAAGTATCTTTGTCTGGCTTGAGTATATTGGTAGCATATGCCTCATTAAATTGCAGGTAAGATGCTCTCTCTATGTCCCTGTCTCTCTCTCTCTCCCACTCTCTCTCTCTCTCTCTCACTCCCTCTCTCCCTCTCCCTCTCTCTCCCTCCCTCTTCCTCTCTTTCCCTCCCTCCCTCCATCTCTCTCTCTCTCGCTCCCTGTCTCCCTCTCTCCATCTCTCTCTCTCTCTCGCTCCCTGTCTCCCTCTCCCTCTCTCTCTCCCTCCCCCCCTCTCTCTCTCTACCTCTCTCTCTCATTCTCTCTTTCCCTCCCTCCCTCCTTCTCTCTCTCTCCCTCTCTCCCTCTCTCCCTCTCTCTCTCTCTCTCTCTCTCTCTCGCTCTCGCTTTCACTCTCTCTCTCCCTCTCTATGGATTTTTCAATAGAGTTGTAGTATTTAATAATATTCTGAATTGAGACCCGTTGACTTATTTGTTTTAATACTCAAGATATCATTAATGATTTCTTTATTAGTTATATCTGCTCCTGACATATCTTTTTGTGTGGTTGAGAGTTTTGGAAGTTGTTCTTCACCCACCAATCTTTCTGAAAGTAAGGGATTAGGGGGAGTCGCTTTAATGGGCCAGAGCAGAACTAATGGAATATGTCTGGGTTTCCTTTGATTTTGTAATAAGTGTGTTTTGATGATAATGTTTGATTGCAGTTGAATTGTTTCCTGTGTTTAATAGATTATAAAAGAGTTTTGCAGATGAGTAGATGCTAATTCTCCATGCATGGAGCGTAGAGCAATGAGTGGATGCCATGAACTGGAGAACCAGGACAACTCAGACCTGTTCTTTACCCATACTGTGATACTTACACATCAACGGTTTCTGCACAATGTTGGGGAAATTGATGGTCACCTGCAGGCTCCACTACCTGCAAGATTGGGTGAAGTATTTAGTCTCCACACTGCAAGAATGATCATGAAGTCTATCATGGAACATGTGCAGACCACAAGCTTGTAAAACATTTGCAATAAAATTGTTATAAAAAGTACTTATAAGTTACAGAGGAGGTGAGGTGACCATTTAGCTGACCTACTACATAAGAGACAATTTGGATTTATCATTGAGACACACTGGTCCCCTCAATATTCAATGACACATATGATTTATTTAAATTTTTCTTTTTTTTTTAATCATTTTATCGCTATTGAGCCATTTAATATAGTATAACTTATTTTATATGTAAATATTAACATTTGTTTTGTTATGGGAATTTCTGCTGTCTGTAAAACATCCTGAACACACCTAATCTTATCTGACCTTGGATGATAAACCAGATTGAGCCTGGTTAGTACTTGGAAGGGAGAACACCATTTGTTTAGTTGTATCATAATTTAATGGCCGAATATATTAATTTATATAATATTCTGAAAAATAGCCTTCACCAGAAAGAGTTAATGTGAGAAATATCCATATTGCAGAGTAATGTTTAGCCAAATTTCCTCAGATTTAGTAGCTCACTATGCGATCAATAAGAGGGAAGTTCTCTTAATATTCCTTTATTTTTTATTTTATTTTTATTTATTGCTCATAATCACATATCAACCTATTGTATACCCCTGGCAAAAAAAGTGTATCTTTCAAATGCACAACTTGGAGTGTACCACAGTGAATTCAAGTAAAAGTTGCACCTTATCAATGTTAAGTTTCTAATCTTAATGTGTATTCTAACTAGTCATTGGGTCTTTTCCACATTTAGCACTAAAATTTGATATACTGGGCCGATTCATTATGGAGCGCAAATGCTGATAATTGCCTTATTTTTTGCGTAAATTGCTCTGTCCATGCTCAGAAATGGACTATACACCAGTGAATACAAGTGTGTGCAATTCATCTTCAAAAGTAAGGGACACTTATGGCAGCCAAATATTTCACGGGCAGAATGGGGGAGGGGAGGGACATTTGCATGAAGTCAACGTACAGTTAGGACGTTCCAAGGTCAATCACACGCACTTCTGTATGACTCAAACTTTGGGCATCTCTCAGCTACAGGTCAGTAAGTGCTGATTGCTAGTGATGACGGCTGTGTATACAGCTAGAACATGTGTCTGCAATCAGGAGTAACTGTAACAATGTATTTTATGCACAGTAGGCATTAATAGCATCCCGATATATGTATTTCATATTAAAAAAAAATATTTTTTTTTAATGTTTTTTCATTTCTGGTTATAGTATTAGCAGGTTTTAATTTATTTAATCATTGTATTGTTTTTCTGTGAGTTCTTAGGGACTTTATATATACATTGTCAGTATCCTGCATCTATCTGCATAAGGCAGGTGCCATATAGAAGAGTGTACCTAACCCGTATTCAACTAGAAATGTTTCTTCTGACACTCTTCTTGTGAATATGGGCACAGCTGATTGTGTATTCCCAATGGTTTTTAAAAACACAAATCTCATTCTCTTTGTATTACTTAATGAATCAGGTACTGTGCCCTTTACTTGCATCCTCCAAATGCTGTCTGTTATTGGTTGCTTTTACTACCCAGTCCATGCTGATTGGTAAATTCCATTATCTTGTACTAGTTTCTCTGTCATTCATTCATTCAGTATACTCTATCTATGACCTATATTAATTGTTTCTCTTACACCCTTATACTAGTTAAAAATACTATTAACACCTTATTAATTATATATTTTGTGACTGCATCACTAATCACACTGTTTAATAATATTTAGTTCTCTTTGTTAGAAGATATAAACAATTTATGTTCAATTAAAGAACTGATTGAAACAACAATATCTTTTTTTTCTGGAACAGACTGTATAATATTTGAGGAAAGAAAAAAAATCTGAGTCTTCATGGGACTTGACCACTGTTGTTGTGGACTTGGGGAAGGTGGTGGTGTCTGATAAGCCACAGTGGTAGCTGTTGTCTCTACTCCTATCTTAAGAGAACTTTTATCCTGTGACTTATGTCATGCTCTCAGTTACTTTATCCAGCGTTTCTCTGACTCCACGTGTAGCGTCTCTCCGGCTCCCTGACCCTCACTCTTGTTATGGACGTTCCAGATTCTCTGACCCCAGCATCTACTACGGATCCTCCTGGCTCTATATCTTGACCCTGATCACTGCAATCATTCTCCCTGGAACTCTCTACCTTTATTTAACTCAAGGACTTATGAGTTATAGAAGTAGGAGAGTTATGTATCTGTAAACTGCACCAGATCTGACAAACTCTATATACATTTTTTAATGCACTTTTAATTAAATTTATATAAAAAACCCAAAATAAATATTAGTAACTAAATGTTTTCCATGGTTTGGCTGTACAGGATGACACCGATCTGCTGATGGATGCCATCCATGTTTGCCTGGGTCATATCCATTTTTTCTTTGAAGTTTATTTCCTTACTGTACTTGACCTGTGTTTTCTGGCCTCCTCCCTCTCATGTTCTGCCTCCAATTACAAGGAGTCTCAAGTATAAGATAGCAGCAAATCCTCATATGGAAAAGAGTCCTTTTATTTTGTGGGCATGCGCAGTACCAGTCTGAGCAAACTCACATTATGCTAAGCAAACAGACAGAGGTATAACTCACCATCATGCCCATAGCGAAGAATAATTTATACTATCTAATATATAAATGTCTAGTGACGTCTGTCTGTGTGTGTGTGGAAAAAATAAAACCGAGCTGCAGCGCCACCTGCTGGGCAGAGTTATAAACTGACCTACTAAATTCTTAGTGTGTGTGGGGAAAAAAATTCAAAAAGGGCTGAAATTTGGTAGGGCTCAAACTCATTTTCGTGAGGTAATTTTACCTCATGAACACACATGTGTAGAGGCGTGCGTTAGTGTGTGTGTGTGTGTGTGTGGAAAAAACTATTTTCTCAGAAAGGGCTCATCCAATTGACCTGAAATTTGGTATACTGACATTATTTGACAAAAAAAATTAGAATAGTCAAGTCAGTTAACTTCCATCATGCCCCCTTCCTCCCCATGGGAAAGGCTAAATTTACGAGTTGAGGGGTCAAACTCATTTTCGTGAGGTAATTTTACCTCATGAACACACATTAAAAAGGGCGCTTGCGTCGGGAAGTAACGCTTTCCCCTGAGGAGGCCTGGGCTAGGCCCAAATGCATGACAAGAACCTTTTAAAGACCTTAAGTAGCTTGATTTGACTAGAATGCATGAGTATCATGCACGGGTTAACTTGTATTAGTATAACTGGACAAGTAAGCCTCAATTTATAGGACTGTCATTGCATTTTTAATTTCTATGTAGTTCATGTGAATGTTGTATTAGGGATGGTAACTAAGGTTTAGTTATTTTTAAATAGATATTTATATAGAGCAACATTTTGAAGTTTGACTTTTTATTTCAAATGTTGGTCCTTATATCAAACCCTGAATATTGTATTTATGCAAAGGGTACATGGTAATTACTGGCTTTACAATTAGGTATTTTGAATCATATTATATTGATTTATTTTTACAAACTAAAGATGTTTGTAATGTTCCTCTGAAAACTGGTACACTTAATAATTAATTTGTTTATTTATTTAATATATTTTATCTACTTAGCACTGCAACATTTTTTCATCTGGTATATAACTATTGTTATCATAAGATAGAAAAACAGTTTTATAATGAATGCATCACTGCAAACCAAACAATTATGGGCTCAATCCCATCTCTTGCAGCCAATTGTTCCAGCTCTATGTAAAAATGCTCAACTCTGAGTTTCGAGGAGATCTATCTGGAAAAGGAAAATCCTCACCTGCAGAAATATTTAAACCTAAAATGCAAATTTTGAAACTTGCAATTCATGGTGCTAACTAGTTTAAATAGCTTTGTCTTAAAATAATGATTTATGTTAAGAAGATTATGTAACCGTACCCTGAAGACTATTTGCATCATTCAAACTCCAAACATAAATCTGTCTGTACTCAACATGCCCAAACCATTATCTCCAGCTGGAACATACACAGAGAAGCCAGATAATGCTGTCTCCAATGTGGATCATTCTATTAATCATTGTCTTCTTGGAAAGTGGGATATCGATTACTTTGAACACATACATCGTGATTACTGATGTCAGAAACATCAAAAATGTATTGAAACGGAACCCATCTCATCTAATCCACGTTGTGATGGGACTGTTGAACATTGTTATACAGTGTTCTCTGACTGCACAAGGCTCCCTCTATGTTATTTCTCTTCCTATATTATTTATTAAGGAAGTATATTTATCATTTGCAGTAATTACGCTTACAATGGTTTACTGTAGCTTTTGGCTCACTGCCTGGCTCTGTGCCTACTACTGTACCCGCATCACCAACATCAGATATGGACTCTGTGTTTGGTTAAAGAGGATTAGCTCAACTTCCCAGATGCTTCTTCTTCTACTTTTAGCAGTTGGGTCTTTTCTCATAAGTCTCCTGTGCATTTGGAATACTAAAGTAGAAATTGAAGTGCAATCTTCTGAGAATAGTACAATCGGAGCCACTTTTATCAGCGGGACATTTCTTTTTAATCGATTATATATAATAATAGCATTATTCCTGGGTTGCTTTCTGCCCTTCATTCTCATAATCTCTTCTATTATGCTCACTTTTTCCTCTCTTTTAAGACACATGATTAAAATAAAGCAGAATGATTCTGGATTCACTCGTCCTAAACTCCAAGCCCACATCAACGCTATAAGAACAATGATCCTGCTTCTTATACTTTTTATAATCTTTCATATAGCTGAAATTATGCTCTTCACAAATAATATGAGTTCCTCGCTAAATGGCTTGACTGTATTCGGCTTTTCTTCAGTCATGACCTATCCTACAGCAGAGGCCATCATTATTGCTCAGGCCAACTCCAAGCTCAGGAAGATACTTGTGGAAACATTTTGTCCTGTTCGCTGGAGAAACACAGGAACCCATAATTAGAAAATTTGCAAATATTAATCTGTATTACTAAATCTGCAGGTGAAATGATATAAATAAACTTATAGAAATTTCCATAGTCTATTCTATGTCTAAATGAAATGTTTGCAAACTTCCCTTACAAAGAGAATTCTGAGATAATGAGATGAAACACTTGTTTGCATATCATATGTTATGTGTAACAATTATATATGTTTAATATAATTTGAATGATCTTCTGCCATAAAACCACAGTAAAACATTTTGATCCTAGCAGTTATAAAGTTTTGTAGTTTTATTGACAAAAGTACATTATAGTAATGGACTTTTCTGTGGTGAAGTGGTATCTTGGCTTTTGTTCTGGTATGTTGCTAGCTCTATGTAGAAAGAGAACAGAAATAGAGGTTTGTTTAACTGTGTGACTTGCCTCCAAGTTATAATGTACCTGGCTTCTTATTTTCCTCTGTGGCTGGTGGGGCAAGTATACTGCAGACTTTGATGGTGAGTTGGCAATGTTCATTATAGTGATGAATAGATCAATTGTCCTTGTAGGTATGTATTAGTCATCCTTGAAGTCGGTACCTGTTTTGATTAAAGTCTCCTTTTTTCCTCTTCCTTGATGGCTACGTCTCCTTTTTCTATCTTCAGTGTTTGCCAGTGTACCAGTCCTACAGGTGGTCATGAAAGCAGATGGAGATAGTATTGGTAGTAGCTGGGGAGAACTGGAGAAAGGGTGGTCTGTGGGGATGTAGGAAGGAGGGAATGGAGAAGGAATGTGTAGGTAGTAGTCTATGGGTAGGTAAGTCTAATGGTAAGGGGTGCAAGATGAGGAGAGTGTAGTATGGTGAGCAGGGATAAGGAATAAAGAGACTTGTGGAGTGCAGTACCTGTGGATAGCTGGAAAGAACTGCGTGTGCTGACACCAGTGGCGTATTAGAGAAAACAGAGAATAAGGAGTGTAAGGAGGGAAAGGTGGAAAAGTAGGAGAAGGAGATGTGAGGTAAAGTGTGTCAGAGGTATGAGGTTAGCAAATGTGGAGATTCAAGCAGGGTAATAGACGAGGCCCTGGTAAGAGCAGAGCTATTAAGGTTTAAAAGTTTGTAGCTGAAATAGTGTGCTTATAGCTCTCAGGTGGTATGAGGTGTTATATGGCATAATGTCTTATAGCTCTCAGGTAGTATGAGGTGTTATACAGCATAATGTATTATAGTTTATTTGCTCTTAAAAAATGACCCTATTCTGTTCTTTCCTCGTCCTTTTTTCTGCACCCCTCCCACTATTTTATTGTGTAATTTTTAAAGAAAAAATATAAACATAATTATTTGATTAGACCCACACATGGGCATACCACAGAGCTGCCCAACTTACTCCCCTCTTGAAGTGGAGTTTTTCCTTTTAGCCTATCTTGGGTTAAAAGGAAAAAGCTAGAAACTGAATGGATGGGGTTGCTGGATTTTCAAGTGAGTAATATTTATTTACTGAACATTTTAGGATCTAAATTCACAAATTGTTAGCTAATGAATAATCTCTACAATTTTGCCAAATTGACCCACTGATTTCTAGTTTCTAGCCTTGCTGCTCAGTCTAGACTATTCCCCAAACACCTACAAGACTTATTGTATCACCTTAATAAGAAATAGTTTTTGATTTTTGAACTACAAGTGCTAGCATGCCCTGGTATCCAGGACCCGCTGAGACCTGTAGTGCTCCTTGGAAAAATGTAAGAATGCAAACCATGAAAAACATATATTTATTCAAAATAAAGAAAGCCCACACATCCCCTTTTATCCATTTATTTCCTCACCTAATTCTTGGGTGGCACCTGGGCATCTATCAGGACACCAGGGTATAAGGGTCAGAGCCCACTATGTAACCATGATATTTAATGGTTCAATATCATACAGGCAAATTGAGAGAGATGATACAATCACATTTTTATTACAAAAGACCAGAACAACTTTGATCCCTGTAAACAATTTAAATCAACACCAAAATGGTCACCATACTTCAAACAACACCCAACAACATCCCAGTGTGTTATCCCTCAACCGCTATATAAGATGCAGTCTTTTCTTTAGCCAGGCCAAGGTATAGGAAATAGTTCTCTGGCTATGTTAAATTTCTCTAGTGATCCTGATGAGGTTGTTGGGACAACCACTAGCAAAATATACTAGTATGCTGAGAGCCCCACATCGCCTGGCCATGCTGTTATTCTAACACAGTTCACTAAGAGGAATCACTATTCCCTCTACTGAAGCCTATGAGAACATTGCCAGGTCAAGCTGTAGGAATGGAACTCCAAGCCAAGTTGATTCAATGAGGATACACCAATGTGGGTACACCAATGTGGGTACACCAATGTGGGTACACCAGTACTGAAGGAGTACTCAGTGTCTGAACAAGCTGTTAGTTCCTATATCCTCCATTAGGCCTCTCATCTTGCCAAGCTTTTAGAAAGTCAAGTGGTCCTGATGCTGTTGCTGGTTTCATAACGTTTTTTTTACTCACAGGATATTTCCAAAGTTCTTAATACTGTCCAAGCTTGATATAGTGCTTTTCATCATAGTAATGTTGGTCATTTTATGCACAGTGTTGAAGGCTGCAAGAACCAGTGGATTGTAGTTTATCACAGCTAAACAAGATCTATCACAGCTTTTGTATCATGAGCCAAATTTCTTCCTTAATTCAGTATTGGTATTGGTAAGAGAAAAAGTTTTGCTTGCAATGAGCTAAAGTTGGTGCCAATAACTATTTTGCTTCCCACATTCCACAGATGGGTACCAATTGTCCGAGCCTCTTGCATTCTGGCAACTAATGAGATCTGTGATTGTATCGCACTGCCTGTTAGGATTAAAAAACATCAATGATGCATTATCTCTGTCGCAATCTATAATTTTACGTACAGTAGATATTAATAGCATCCTATTAAAGGTATTTATATTTATTGGGGGAAAAATATTTTTCCTTTGATAACTATAGTATTAACAGATGATAATAAATTAATACTTTTTTTTCTGTGCATTTTTCTGGGATATTACAATACACATATGTATTGTGCATACCCTACAGTATGTTGCGTCTGCTTCAATACAGCAAGTGCCATATATACAAAGGGTACCTACACCAATATTCAACAAGAGATGTTTCTTCAGATCCGCCTATAGTTGCGTGCGTTAAAAAATGCAGATTACGTTTGTTTTGTGAGCTTTAATGAACCAGGTCCATATTGCAGAATATCTCAAAAAAATCATCTCATTAGTCATAATAAATCAATACCAAATGATTGTCATATCGATTTTCAAATGAACCCAGAAGTGCAGCATAAACATTTTTCTTTTTACTACTTTCACTACTGTCTAAAGTATTTAGTATTGAATTCCAGTAGACTTAAGAAATTGATTACAACTGGTTCGAAGAGATCTGAGGAGATATATACAGATTTTATTGTGAGTTTCTTAGAATATCTCTGATGGACAAGGATACATTGTGCTCCACTATCCTCATTGAATTTGAACATTGTCTTGAACATTATATCTATTGTAAATCTTGTCTAGGATTGGAACGGAGATTCTTACACTGATTCAAGTTTTTTGAATGTTAACCTTATTTACTAAAGCTAAAAAAGTCATCTTTCTATTTCATATTTTATGTCAGTTGTCCTTTCTTTGTGCTAATATTCCATGATTGTAATCTTGAAACACTGATACACTACACATATCAAATTGTAAAAGGGAAATATTGCATATTAAATATGTTATTATATGTTCTCTATTTCAATGCTCTGTCCTAGTCTTGTTCATGACTTGCACTTTTTCACAGTTATAAAATCATGCCCAAGGTGCAATAAATATGACTATTAAAGCAGATGTAATGTGAATATAAATTTATATAAATCAAGTAAGTTAAAATATCAAAACATGCACATGTAGTAAGTACCACAGATGTAATATAGAACGTGGCAAATTACCTAGGATACTAATGCATCAAATTATATTGATTCTATACATCAATCAAGAACACTAGTTCTGGCCAGAACATAAAATCTTGAATTGCAAATCCTTAGTGTGTTAAAATCTCCAAGTACCATCTTAAACATAACACAGAACATCTCGGAATATCAGTAAAAATAAAACGTGAGTCTTATTCCAGTAAAAATCCCATGACAAGTTCTGCAATGTCATTATTAGTGGAGTCAAGCGAGCTAACTAATATGTATAAATCACACTCCAAGTAATACTCCAAGGGGTAAATGTATTAACCTCCGGATTGTTGATTTACCATTTTCAAAATCTACTGAATTTTATTAGTAATTTGCTTTCTATTCTTAAAATATATACTTGATGCAATACTTTCCCTATTCAGTAGGATTATAAAAGCTGTGTTTCATTATTACCATTAATTTTACTATAATTATAGCATATTAAGTACAGTACTGGTTTAACTGAGTTTTCCATTACAAACCTCTATTTTCAGATTATTGTAACTTTGCAGTAATAAAAACAGTGAATATATGACATACAGAGAAATATTTTTTTTATTCTGGGAGTGTCTTTTTTTGTTTAATTGTGTTTATTTTTTAATATCCAGAGAATTTCTTCAGCCAAACTGGATTTAGAGCAGGTTAAATTTAGTTTTTTCTAGAAACTAAAATAATATATTCACTTAGATGTAAATCCAGCTTGAGTGTGTCATAAGTTATCTGTAATTACCAGTGTAAAAAAAAAGCTGCCCAGTATTTGTGTGTTATAGGCAAAAGCAGACATTAATTTCCCAGCGTGCAAAATAAAAATTAAATTTGCTCATTTTGCAAAGAAAATGGATTGTCTGGGTGCAAATTTGCACATATATCTGGATTTGCTCTCAATCCTAAACAAGGCACTTAGGGCCTGATTCATTAAGGATCTTAATTTAAGAAACTTCTTATTTCAGTCTCCTGGACAAAACCATGTTATAATGCAAGGGGTGCAAATTAATATTCTGTTTTGCACACAAGTTAAATACTGACTGTTTTTTCATGTATCCAGGACCAGTGCTAGGCTTCTCGGCGCCCTAGGCAAAAGTTCACCGCCCCCGAACTCACTAAATAAATAAATAATTCGATTTTATTTACCTTTTCTTTCTCATGCTGCTCCTCGCCTTCTTCACACAGGAGGTGGAGCGATGCATGCTGGGAGGGGAGGGGGGCATGGGGAAGAACTTTATTCACACTGTCTGTAAGTGACAGACAGTGTGATACTTCACAGAGGCACCGCCGGACAGACTATCACATGACTGACGTCAGTGATCATGTG
The DNA here is from genome assembly GCF_038048845.1 of Mixophyes fleayi. Lineage (NCBI taxonomy): Eukaryota > Metazoa > Chordata > Amphibia > Anura > Limnodynastidae > Mixophyes > Mixophyes fleayi. The sequence continues at coordinate 2,080,029 of NC_134408.1, read as the reverse complement.
TGAGGAGATGCGCAGCGGACACTGAAAAACAGCGGCGGCACACTTCTCCCCCGAGCCGCTGACTAGATTTTCTAATCTAGTCAGCGGCGCCCTGCAGGTCCCGGCGCCCTAGGCAACTGCCTAAGGTTGCCTAATGGGAGCGCCGGGCCTGCATGTAGCACACAAATATCAACTTTAAATTTCATTGTACTAATAAGCGATCAAGTATTTGTGTGTTACATGAAAAAACAGCCAGTATTTATCTTATGTGCAAAACAGAATACTACTTTGCACCCCTTGCATTGTAACATGGTTTTGTCCAGGAGACTGAAATAAGATATTTCTTAATTTGAGATCCTTAATGAATCAGGCCCTAAGTGTTTAAATTTCGGTGTTAGTTACAATACACTGCAAATAAAACAGTTTCTTCTAAATTCAAGTAACATCTCCTGACTCTTTTTTAATGCATACATTAGTTTGAAAGAATCTAACAAACATGTTACATACAGCATTTATTTTTTTCCATGCAGAGACTTTTAATATGAGAGAGAGAGAAATAGAGAGAGATTATGTAATATTTTTCTCAAGAGGAGACATTTTGACCAAATAATCTACTGTATAATTTGGGATTTCCCAACAATAAAGTGACAGTTTGAGCAGAGGGATATGACATGACAATTGTCCAGAGAACTTCTTCCCATTAGTTAAGATTGAATGATGACAAGCCGGTTGAAATGACAGCCAAATATATTATGGAGTTAAGCAATACTTGTAGAATCATTGTCCTGACTGCTTGAACATGGACCTTGAGCTGAGGAGATGAACTAAACTGAGACGTGTTCTGCCTCATCCTCCAGACATGTCCCAGGAGAGACTTCACACTAAGCCCAATACAGATGAGAGCCACAATAACTGGAAGACAGCAGCCAATCACCATGTTAAAGACAGTGTAGTGAATGTTTGTATCAACAGCATATATCTTGCTGGACGCATCAGTCACATTTTGAAGAAGTTCTATTTTCTTTGTCCAAATAAATGGCAGATTAATGAAGAATGATCCCACTAATGATATTACGAGTATTATGCGAATAGAAGAGAATAATCTATTTTTCAGATAAAGGAATAAATGATGTGAACAGATGACCAGTTTCAGGCAATAGTGAACTGAAAGCCAAGCAGTGTGCCAAAAATTGCTGTAAATTAGAAAGAATTCAACAAAAGATGTACATACATAACCCTTGTTTACCTGTAGCTGGTGAGTCCAGAAATTATATACTAGGCCATCAATAAACATGACACATTGGAGGGCGACATTTGCAACAGCCACGAAGAGAAAGATTTGATGACAGACACTGAAACGTTGCTTCTTTCTCCAGTCTCTGAAATATACAGTAATTATTGAAAAATTCAACATTTTTCCTGAAGCACCCATGACGACCACGATAATAACACTGTGTATATCTATAGCTGTCAACATCCCTTATGTATTTGTTCCACCTAAGTGTGAGGTAGAAATACAACTCTGGGCACATCAACAGTCACAGAAGCACATAATGATTATATGTGGTAGACGACAGCGTGTACAGCTGCAAAGCATGCAAATATCTGATTCACTGCTAAAAGGATATATATCAAAAGAGAACAAGGAACACGAAATGTTCTTTGTGAAAAATGTGATTGTGGCTGGGTCTTCATGTCTATCTATCTATCTATCTATCTATCTATCTATCTCTACTTGATTCCTCCAATAACTGTATATCTTCAGCAGGGCCGTAACTAGGGCTGTGCGACAGGGGCGACCGCCCAGGGCGCAACGCTGAAGGGGGGCGCAATTTAGGAATTTTTTAGGTTAATTTGGTTAAAATTGAGGGCTAGTGGGGCGGCATTTGTCTTTCTCGCCCAGGGCACTAGAATTCTAAGTTACGGCTCTGATCTTCAGTCTCCCAGTAACCAGATTCCTATATATTCAGTCTTTATATACCAGGACATCCAAGATGAAATGGCAGAAAGACAGTCAGTAACACAAGACAACACAGATGTCGAGAGATCAGGAGAGGATAGATAGATTTGCGTATCATTAACATAGAGATTATACTTTAGTTTTAGCAGTGATCAAATCATAGTCAAAGCAGTATCTGTGGAGTATTGAGAACAAAAGCCAGACTGAAGAGGATCCAATAGGTTGTTTGCGGAAAGGAATCTTGGAGGGGCATGGTAGCTGAGAGATGAGATGGTAATTTGAGAGAGAGTTTGGGTCAGAATTTTGTTTTTCATAATAGAAGTAATCACTGCATGCTTGTATAATGATAGAAGATACCAGTAGAGAGCTGGGGATTACAGATTTTAGTTAGAGGTGAAATGAGCACAGGATACAGGGATCTGCTAATTTGTGAGGGAATAACATCAAGAGGACAGGTGGTAGAGAAGGAAGATAAGAAGAGAGTAGATACTTCATCTTCATTTGGAAGATCAAATGAGGAGAGGGTGTCAGAGGGTGCTGAGAAGGAATTAAGCAGCACGGTGGCTCAGTGGTTAGCACTTCTGCCTCACAGCACTGGGGTCATGAGTTCAATTCCCAACCATGACCTTATATGTGTGGAGTTTGTATGTTTTCCCTGTGTTTGCATCATATCTGCCACTATTATCTCTCATTACCCGATCAGATCCCTATACGCTATGTCTCATATCTGTCCACACCATCTTCCTTGTAGTCCCAGTCATGTTTCTGTATGTCATGAAATTTATTATGGTAATTTTAGGTAAACATTAATTATTCTGCCTAACTATACCCATATTATTAACTTTGCTTTTTCATGTATGTTTTGTCTGTATAGTTATGTTAGGTGCTACAGAATCTGTAGCACTATACAAATAAACAGTGGTGATGATAATGTAATATGAGAATTGAGAGGGGGGATTCCAAAGTTAATTCCAAACTATCAAATTCCATTCACATTTTCCATGCCACCACTTCTAAATTTCCACTTCGACCACTGGTATAAGCCACAGGTAAATCCTAAATTCTAATATACACAACTGATCAATCTACCAGGGCGTTCTATACATTGCAAAGCAATCTACTAACATAGAGAACAAGAGAACATACTGGTGACAGGTATACACAGTAAAGCAAGTTTACAGTGGCCAGTATGCACAACAATAAAAACTATCAATTGCTAGTATTATTAATAAAAGTATATAAACTATATTTATGTTTTATTCACATAATTCAAATTCTGCAGCCCCTCATATCAGGTTTTGTGTTCCTAGATATTCTCCACTTATCCAGACCCTCCACGTTTCCGCCTTCTGTCATATAAAGCAATGGTCTGAATGACACAGATTAAACCTCCACTTGGTAACTTCACCTCATGTCTGTGATATTGTATCAGTATCTTATAATATACAGCCCAGCGCTGTTATTTTGCATTTTTATGCGATAGTGAAAGGAGTCAGGAGAAGAAACATTATTAAGGATATAAGGTTGTATAATTCTTCCACACTGAGTTGTAAGTCTTAGCTTAATTATTTTACACAACTTCTTATAATCTGTCTCTTTTCCCAAACACTATAATAATTCCTCAAATCTCAGGATAACAGTTCTCCAAAGGTAATTGATTTCACAACTGGAATAAGGTATCCTGCAAAATATACAGTGTTATTCCGCTTATGTGTGCAGCACGGTGGCTCAGTGGTTAGCACTTCTGCCTTACAGCACTGGGGTCATGAGTTCAATTCCCAACCATGGCCGTATCTGTGTGGAGTGTGTATGTTCTCCCCGTGTTTGTGTGGGTTTCCTCAGGGTGCTCTGGTTTCCTCCCACACTCCAAAAACATACTAGAAGGTTAATTGGCTGCTATCAAAATTGACCTTAGTCTCTCTCTCTATTTCTATGTGTGTGTGCTAGAAAATTTAGACTGTAAGCTCCAATGGGGCAGGGACTGATGTGAATGAGTTCTCTGTACAGCGCTGCGGAATTAGTAGCGCTCAATAAATAAATGATGATGGAAAGAAGACTCAGAGATCCAGATACCCAACTTACAACTTATGCTTAATGTATTTCCATCATGCCAGGATGGAGATGGAGTACTGATCCAAATGCTCAACACTGGCTCTTCACACCATTTATTCTGAGAGGGTGGTATATACGTACACATTTTATATCTATAATACACAGATTAGAAACTGTTCTTACAAAGGATTGCTCATCTTGTCACCACTTACCCCTCCTTTAATCTTTAACATTTGTCTGTTGTCTTAATTTCCTAAATCATCTAGATAATCACACTAGAATTAATTTAAAAAAAAAAGTTGTGTCACAATTCATATCTCAGGAAATGGTCCCATATAGAATAATGGGAATTCATTTTGCACAAAGAAAATTTTTAATCAAATATAAAGTCAATAACTTTGTCCGACTCATTTCACTTTCAATTCAATATTCATGGTTCTTGAAATGGAATGTTTTATAACAGATTATTTAACATTATTTTGATACGGTTCACAGGATGTTCTCAACTACAATTAATAATTATAGAAGTTTGGATGTGGGCATGATCTAAAAAACATTTCCTTTGATGTTGGGATGAAGAAAAAGCTGTTATTTAGTGAACAAGTGACACTGCAGATGTACATTTCCTGTTCCTTTTCAGACCCCATGCCCACACAAATAAGTTAATCCTTAATTAAATCATTGGAGATGGGATGGAAGTTGACACCACGTGAAAGTATATAGTGTGACTCCTCTTTTCCTTCCTTGCCTTTTTTTACTGTCTATAAAAAAGCTGGGTTTCTATCATTTATACAGGATATGGCTTGCCTTGTTCCCAGAGGGGATCTAGAAGTTCCGGGTGAAGTCCTAGGGCTAGATTTACTAAGCTGCGGGTTTGAAAAAGTGGGGATGTTGCCTATAGCAACCAATCAGATTCTAGCTTTCATTTATTTAGTACTTTCTACAAAATGACAGCTAGAATCTGATTGGTTGCTATAGGCAACATCCCCACTTTTTCAAACCCGCAGCTTAGTAAATCTAGCCCCTAGTGTCACTCCCACATGGCTGTTATCATATACAGATCTTTCACCACAATTTCCTCAGTCTCACAAGTCCGCTACACACTTGACTCCGCTCTCTGCTTTATTCCTCACATCCAGCTCTTCTCCCAGTACTATCAACTCCATCTTAAAAACATTGCCAGAATACGCCCTTTTCTTACTCAACATCCTACTTAAACTCTTATCCAGTCTCTCATCATCTCCCTTCTTGACTACTGCAACCTCCTGCTATCTGGCATTCCCATCACAGTTGTCCCAATCTCCACTCTAAGGTTATTATTATTATTATTATTATCTTTGACTTATAAGGGTCCTCAGCGCCATACATCATAATCATCATCATCATCACCATTTATTTATATAGCGCCACTGATTCCGCAGCGCTGTACAGAGAACTCATTCACATCAGTCCCTGCCACATTGGAGCTTACAGTTTAGATTCCCTAACATACACACACAGACAGACAAAGAGAGAGAGAGAGACTAAGGTCAATTTAATAGCAGCCAATTAACCTACTAGTACATTACATATACAGAAAACAGACCCAAGACACAACATGATACAAAAATTTATACAAACACAGGTGACAGGGTAAAGCAAATCAGATTATATCTGACAGATAGTGAAAGGTATGGTAGAAATCAGCGAGAAGAAGGCCAAAGCTTAAGAAAACAGGGCTAGGGAAGCAGGCCAAGAGGTACAGAGGGCGAAGGAACAGTAGAAGGAGCACACAAGAAAAGAGGGCCCTGCTCATGAGAGCTTACAACCTAAAGGGTAGGGAGAGACACAAAAAGGGTGGTACTAACTGGGGGAGAGAGCCAGGACAAGGAAGTTAGGAGGAGGACTGATAGACTTGAATAAAGAAATGAGTCTTAAGGGCACGCTTGAAGCCTTTGAGAGTAGATGTTAACCTGATGGAACGTGGAAGATCGTTCCACAGCAGGGGAGCAGCCCAGGCAAAGTCCTGAAGACGAGATTGAGAGGAGGTGATCAGTGAAGTAGTGAGACGGCGGTCACAGGCAGAGCGGAGGGGGCGGGTAGGAGTGTAGGTAGAGATGAGATTGGAGATGTAGGGAGGGGAAGATTGACTAAGAGCTTTAAAGGTGAGGGTGAGAAATTTAAATTTAATTCTGTAGGGTATGGGGAGCCAATGTAGTGACTGTTGGAGGGAGTCTGCAGATACAGAGCGGCGGGAGAGAAAAATGAGGTGGGCAGCAGCATTGAGGATAGACTTATGATAATCTATGATATCATAGATAAATCTATGATAATAATAATAATAATAATGCTTACATATCGCTAAATCCTGGACACAGCCTGCAGCATGAATCTAAAAACTGCCGCCAAAAAGCCAAGAACAAAGTAAGCCTTAGTAAGGAGTCTTGAAATGCTTTTAGAGTTTGTGATAAATAGTTATCCAATTATTACATGGAATCCTTATGATTGTATCCCAAAAAAAAAGATTCTGTTATAGGAAAGCCAGAACACAGTGCCAAATCCAAGAGCAAAGCAATTGTGTTTTTTACAGGAACATGGCTGGATCATAAACTTCAGCAGGAGCCACCTTGTGCTGCCTCATCAGCAATTCCTTGCAATACAGATAGATACAGTGAGAGACAAAGGGCCTGATACATTAAAGAGCATAAATGCCAAAGCATGCCGTATTCTGTGTTAAATTGCTGTGTGCATGCCCAGGAATTAACTATACACCAGTGAATGCAAGTTTATATAATTTATATTCGAGCACAGAGGAAACTTTTGACCGGTGGTAGTCAGCATATTGATGCTGACTACACGGACACCACTTACCCCAACATGTATACACCAAAGTGCTTTTGGATAGAAGATGACTGATGTTGGACACGACTTCAACCAATAGCGATGAAGCAATAACCTAGCTTGACTTGATGACGTCGCTCTGATCTGCAAGGCTTTACTCGCTGCTGGTAAACAGGTAATTTAAGTATGCGGCCATATACAATGTACTTTAGCAAGTGTTCTAGGTTGTATATGGCCGCATACTTAAATTACCTGCTTAACACCAGCGAGAAAACCGCTGCGGATCTGAGTGACATCATCAGGTCAAGCCGGGTTATTGCTGCATCGCTATTGGTTGAAGTTGCGTCCAACACCAGTCGTCCTCGATCCTTGTTGCCAAGCAACGCTTCAGTGTACACATGTCGGGGTAAGTGGTATCGATTTAATCAGCTTCATTATACCGTACCCCACCGCTTTTGACAGCCTATGATTTCAGAATAGGGAGGGGACGGGGGCGTATACACTTAGACAAAGTAAGAGGGCATGTAAGGAAGAGGCACAGAGTGTGTGGAGGAAGGGAGTACAGGGTGTGGGGGTAAAGGAGGCCACAGAGTGTGGATGAAGGCGGGAAGAGAATGTGTGGATGAAGGGTGTACAGAGTGTGTGGATGAAGGGAGCACAGAGTGTATGGATGAAGGAGGGCACAGAATGTGAGGATGAACAAGGGCACAGAGTGTGTAGGTGAAGGGGGCACAGAGTGATTATTATTGTACATGTTGTTGTTTTATTTTGCTTGATCTTATTCCTCTTAATATAAGCTGTAAATTAGTCCTTGACAGAAATATAGTTGAATTTGTGTATATTATTTTTGCAAACATCTTACTAAGTATTTCGGTCTTGACCTAAATATTTATTACGTTATTTTGACCCAACTACTTATAAAATGGGACTGCTCAGTAATTATTTTGGAGGGGTGCCTTCAAAAAATGATGGAGACTCTAAGGGTGCCGCGAACTGAAAAAGTTGGGGAACTCCTGCCATAGACTGTAAAAAGGGTGTTAACCCAGAGGAAGAGTGGTACAAATTATTGTGGGAAGATTCTGCTCAGGGTAAAAGATCTTTCCATTTGTCTTGTGAAGATGAGATAAATATGTGAAGAGAAGTTTCTAAATCCTGATTGACCCTTTCCGTTTGTCCATTTGTTTGGGGGTGATAGGCAGACGAAAACTTGAACTTCACTTGAAGAGCTGAACACAAAGGCTGCCAGAACCTACAATTAGAACTGCTCAAACAATGGAATCGCAAACCAGAATTAAGTATTCCTGGTGTGCATTGCTGTGTAAAAAGTTTGTTTTCCACAGAAGATCTCCAGCTGGCAGCAGGGAGGATGTTAACCAGACCACATAATGCAGATGGTAAACCTGTTGCACCAAAAGTTTGTACCCTATTCTGGCGCGTCTTAGTAATAGTTTAATACACATTTCAAAGACTGCAATGGCTATATTGATTAGGGCTTATTGGTGTGCTCCTCGACTCTATGCTATAGCTACTAAATTCTGTGTTAGCTTTCTAACCGGTTGACAGGCAAATCCTGGATGCTCTGTTCCTACAGAACTAGCACACCTTCCAGCTATAGATGGACTCTTCCAGGTAATCCAGATTGACTTTATTCAAATAACAGTGATAAGAAGCTTACAATATGCTTTGGCTTGTGCAGATTTGTTCTGTTTGGTTTGAAGCATGGCCAGCAAATATTATTGCAAATCAGATAGTTCAGGATTTTGTATGCAGGTACAGATTTCAACAAGTAATATCCTAGACCAAGGTACACATTTCACAGGTAAAATCTTTAAACTGACGTGAGATCTAGTAAAATAACAATAGTAAAATAACAGTTACACACCCCATACCATGCACAAGCGAGTGGAAAGGTTGAAAGGTATAACCATACTATGAATACTAAATTGACTTACATCATGAAGGAAAGTGGAAATGCATGGCCTGAAGCATAGCCCCTGGTGTTACATAACATGAGGATCACACTCAAAGGACCCTTGCATATTTCTCCTTATGAAACTCTTTTTGGGAATCTCCCTAATGTTGTAATGGATCCTATGACAGAAAATGTCCTTATGTAAGCGAGGACAGAGAATTAACATTCAGGTATGAGAAATTAGCCTGGATATGCAGCATTTTATGAGGGTTTTGGCAGAGGTGATGTGATGTAGTAGGGCAGGCCAATTGGTATGAATAACCAATCTGGAGACTAATGGAGTCTAGCAGCCATGATTCTGTTTACAATTGAACTAGGTTTTGAGAAGAGGTGCACAAAATTAATAGTTATCTAATTAGTTACTCCATGAGGCTACCTCCCCTCAATCTCCCTCACCTTCAACAACACCACAATTCCTTCAGTGTCCCAAGCCCACATCAGACTCCTCCCTCCACTTCATTCCGCGCAGTCACAGTCTGTTCCCAAGTACTGCCACCACTACCTTCTAAATTTTTCTAGAATATGCTATTTTCTTACCCAAAATTCAACCAAAACTCTTATCCAATCTCTAATCATCCCTCCATTGCATCATCTGGGAACGAGTGTTATTGGCTGCTTTCATCTGTTTAGTGCAGGTAGTTATACATTTTCCTGTCTATTATAAGTGTAGTGTATTGATCTGATGTCATCTTGTGACCTGTGTGTTTCTGGACTTCCCTGCTTTCTGGCTTACCTGACATTTGCTTGAATTGGATTTTCATATCATGTTGTCCTCCTGCCCTCTGCTTTGACTCCATTTCTTCTTTCAGGCACAACATTGACATGCACCTGGACCTCTGTAGTATTTATCGTACCCTCTACCTAGCTGCTCTGATGTGCATAGCCCTTAGCAGTTATCTTATCTATGCTACCTGTACTCATTTCTGAACTATGCCCTGAAGGCACTGCAATCATAATATTTTGCAATCAAAACTTTCACATTCACAATTCTTTCTGAAAAGCAGTAACCTAGAGCTTAGAGCTGACTTGTCTCTAGATTTACATGCGGCTGATTATTATTCTTTCATGGTCAAATACAATGTGGCCCCTTTCTAATACTTTTCATAATATAAGTACATTTACCTGATAATTGTAAACTTGTGTTCTCCATTTGGGGTTGCCTTCAGTATAAAGGTACAGATCTGCCGCAACTTGCATATTGTCTAAACTAAGAACCCACTAGAAGCAATGTTGACATTTTTCATATACCACCGACACAAAATTCTGCAACATATAAAATAGCTCTGGCTATTCTTATCAAGACCATATGCTACTTATAGCTAAGGAAATTAACATCAGTGTTTTAGTGATGTGTGAGAAAAAAGAGAAAGCATGGTTGGTCATAAAGCTATATGTTCACATATAAAGCTATGTGGTAGAATTATGATGCTGTATGGTAGCATTAAGAAGTTCCAGAATGTGGTAACATTATGGGATTCTATGGTTGGATATGTGGATATACCGTGTGTTTTTTTGTAATTTGACTGTTTATAATGGTTAGATAGATCAGTAGACTTGGCACCGAAAAAGCTTATCCATAACAAAAGTTTATTATACCAAGTTGGTAGAGACATTATACATATAAAGATACAAGTGTTCCTCTAGGGATATAAAAGTTGTGTCTAGTTTTTATACATACATTACCCTTCTTAGTTACTAAATATAACAAAAAAAAAAGAATATGCTTTTAATCAAAATATTAAAAGTCATCATGCATTGCACTATATGGGCAAATGTATTCGGACTCATGACCATTACACCAAAAAGGACCGTAATGACATTGTATCAAATACATATACTTTAATATGGAGTTGGTCCCCGTTTTGCAGCGATAACAGTTTCCACTTTTCTTGGAAGGCTTTCCACAAGATGTTGGAGTGTTTTTGTGGGAATTTGTGCCTATTCATTCTGTAGAGCATTTATGAGGTCAGGCGCTGATGTTGGCTGAGAAGACCTGGCTTGCAATCTCCATTCCAGTTCATCCCAAAGGTGTTTGATGGGATTGAGGTCAGGGCTCTGTGTGGACCAGTCAAGTTCTTCCACACTGAAACCATGTCTTTGTAGTCCTTGCTTTGTGCACTGGGTCATGTTGGCATAGGAAAGGACATTCCCCAAAATGTTGCCACAAAGTTGGAAGCAAAGCATTGTCCAAAATGACTTGGTATGTTGAAGCATTGAGATTGCCCTTCACTGGAGATAAGGGGTCTAGCCTAAACCCTGCAAAAAAGCCCCATACAATTTTGGAACTCTTCAGTTATGAAACCAGCAAAGTGTTGGCAACTTTTAAGCACCATGCGTCTTAGCAGTCATTGACTCCGCTCTGTTATTTTACGTGGTCTTCTGCTTCATGGCTGAGTTACTGTTGTTCCTAAAAGTTGACCATGGAATATCTAGCAGGGATGAAATTTCATGAACCATCTTTGCAAAGGTGGCATCCTATCACAGCACCATGCTTGAAGTCACTGAGCTCTTCAGAATGACCCATTTTGCATCACGTTTGTTTATAAATGGAGACTGCATGGATAGATGCTTGATTTTATACACCTCTGGCAACGGGTCTGATTGAACACCTCAATTCAATAATTAACAGGTGTGGCTAAATACTTTTATAGTGTGCATATATATATATATATATATATATATATATATATATATATATATATATATATATATATACACACAAGTTAACCCGTGCATGATACTCATGCATTCTAGTCAAATCAAGCTACTTAAGGTCTTAAAAAGGTTATTGTCATGCATTTGGGCCTAGCCCAGGCCTCCTCAGGGGAAGAGCGTTACTTCCCGACGCAAGCGGCCTTTTTAATGTGTGTTCATGAGGTAAAATTACCTCACGAAAATGAGTTTGACCCCTCAACTCTTAAATTTAGCCTTTACTACCCCTCCCACGGGGGGAAGGGGGGATGATGGAAGTTAACTGACTTGACTATTCTAATTTTTTTGTCAAATAATGTCAGTATACCAAATTTCAGGTCAATTGGATGAGCCCTTTCTGAGAAAATAGTTTTTTACACACACACACACACTAACACACTAACGCACGCCTCTACACATGTGTGTTCATGAGGTAAAATTACCTCACAAAAATGAGTTTGAGCCCTACCAAATTTCAGCCCTTCTTGAATTTTTTTTCCCACACACACTAAGAATTTAGTAGGTCGGTGTATAACTCCGCCCAGCAGATGGCGCTGCAACTTGGTTTTTTTTTTCCACACACACACAGACAGACAGACGCCACTAAGCATTTATATAGTAGATATATATATATATATATATATATATATATATATATATATAGCATGTTAGTTATTTATGAAAGAGAGGCAGACAGAGAGACAGACAAAGGTAGGTAGATAGATAGATAGATATTTTCTTCAGGAGGCGATATCTTGACCAAATAATTTGCTGTTTAATTTTGGATTTCCCAGGATTAAAGTGACAGTTTGAGCAGAGGGATACGACATGATAATTGTCCAGAGCACTACTTTCCAAATAGTATCAAGATTGAATGATGACAGACAGATTCCAAAGATTGCCAAATACATTAGTGAGTTAAACAATACTTGTAGAATCATTGTTCTGGCTGCTCGAACATGGACCTTGAGCTGAGGAGATGAGCTAAACTGAGACGTGTTCTGCTTCATCCTCCAGACATGTCCCAGGAGAGACTTCACACTAAGTCCAATACAGATGAGAGCCACAATAACTGGAAGACAGCAGCCAATCACCATGTTAAACGGAATGAATAGACTGCTACTCTGAGAAAAGTAATTAGTGCTAGATGAATTTTCAGTCACATTTTGAAGAAAGTCCAATTTCATTGTCCAAATAAATGGCAGATTAATGAAGAATGATCCCACCAATGTCATTATGAGTAATTGTAGAATAGAAGAGGACAATCTCTTTTTCAGGAAAAGGAAGAAATTATGGGAATAGTTGACCAGTTTCAGGCAATAGTGAACTGAAAGCCAAGCAGTGTGCCAAAAGTTTCCATAAATTAGAAAGAATTGGACAACAAATAAATATAAATAACTTTGGTTGACATATAGCAGGTGAGTCCAGAAACAATACAGCCAAACATTGATAGCCATGACACATTGGAGGACGACATTTGTAAGAGCCATGGAGAGAAAGATTTTATCACAGACTATGAAGTGTTGTTTCTTTCTCCAGTCTCTGAAATATACTGTAATTATTGAAGAATTTAGAGTAATTCCTGAAACACACATGATAACCAAAATAACAATAAAGTAAACATCTATAGCTGTCGACATCCCTGATGTATGTCTCAGTGTGAAGTTAAAATGCAACACTGGACACATCTACATTCAGAAGCATATAATGATTACACAAGGTTGAGGACAGTGTATATGAATATATGCGCAAAGCATGCAAATATCTACAAGGATATGTATTAAAGAGAACATGGAAATTTGTTTGTTACAGATTAGAAATGTAAAATGGTTGGCACTATTTCCATTCACATTCAAATATGGGTAAGATTCAAGCTCAGTAAAAAAAAGTTTACAGGGAATTTGAGTCATTTTATACTGGTTTATGAGTTGTAAAGACCCATGATTAGGCTTCATGAGATAAAAATTAGATAAAAATAGTAAATACATGAATGATTTAAAACAAATAAACTACAATAACTGATATTCTCAAGGCAATGGAAACCACATTATCTTATCAGGAATTTCTGGACAGTCCAAATGCATCAGGAGGATATATGATATTTAAGGATATACTTTTTTTTAAACAGAAAATTGCACAATCCAAGTCAGTATGAATTTGCTGCTAGAAGATCACGATAGACAACACTAGTCAGACTCTCTTAGTGCTTTGGTAGAAGTTTCCTTTACATTGTCATTGGGTTTGGTCCTTTCTTCAAATTTGTACTAAATAGTGTAGAATAACCTCATTGTTTCCTGATTTTTCTGTATTTGTGGGTTTTTTTGAGGTGGGGATGTTTTGTTTCACATATTTCATGTTTGTACCATTCTATTTATTTCACAGGATTTGCATATGAAGCAGTGTGTATTTTGTTAAAAACAATTTAATAGTATTAATACTGGAGAAGCTCTGAAAGGAAAAGCCTCATAGTGAGCTTAAGATTTTATTAGTACAGATAAAGAATTGCTCTTACAAATAATGTAGAGTGATAGGCATGAAATGAAATGCGTTAGCCCATTGACATTTAATGACCCTGCATCCCTATTTTTGATTGGATCCTTCTACAAACAATTTATTTACAATCACGGAGGAGTGTTGATTGGATATTAAGGAGATGCCAATGTTGCCGCTATGGTGTTCAATAATACCAAAGTGTTGCTCATTGTCTATAGAGGGTAAAGATTAAATTCCCAGGACCAGGGTCACACATAATCAATATTTTTACGATAATGTACAATTAGGATGCAGAACTAATAATTTTAAAAGTGACAGCAATCTCACTCTCATATCCCTGAATCTGCAGCTAACCGCAGGATGTGATGACATACCATGTCTGTATTGTGTGAGTGACAGCAATCTCACTACATGATAGTGCTGAATCTGCAGCTAACCGCAGGATGTGATGACATACCATGTCTGTATTGTGTGAGTGACAGCAATCTCACTACATGATAGTGCTGAATCTGCAGCTAACCGCAGGATGTGATGACATACCATGTCTGTATTGTGTGAGTGACAGCAATCTCACTACATGATAGTGCTGAATCTGCAGCTAACCGCAGGATGTGATGACATACCATGTCTGTATTGTGTGACTGACAGCAATCTCACTCCATGATAGTGCTGAATCTGCAGCTAACCACAGGATGTGATGGCATACCATGTCTGTATTGTGTGACTGACAGCAATCTCACTCCATGATAGTGCTGAATCTGCAGCTAACCACAGGATGTGATGACATACCATGTCTGTATTGTGTGAGTGACAGCAATCTCACTACATGATAGTGCTGAATCTGCAGCTAACCACAGGATGTGATGACATACCATGTCTGTATTGTGTGACTGACAGCAATCTCACTCCATGATAGTGCTGAATCTGCAGCTAACCACAGGATGTGATGGCATACCATCTTTGTATTGCGCAAGTTAGACAACCATTAAGACGTCTGCCTTACTCGTCATAATGGCATTGCTTTTGGAGTTTGAGTGGAAATGTTTCAATAGTTTTCTTAATTATAAGAAAACTTAATCTGAAATGTTAAACCAGAAAGTTTTTTGTTTATGGAATTTTAGTTTAAGTGAAGCCCTAAGCTGAGGGCAATTAAAATTTTGTGCTATATTTCATCAGCACTGCATTAGGGGTTAAACATGTGATGTCAGCCAGCCTATCACTCCTGGGGGAGTGGTTTTTCCAGGAGGGCATAAATTATCTGGGAGCTGGGGGCTGGCTCTCTCTTTGTCCTGGATGTCAGATACCTCCCTCCCACCCCGCATAAGCTGGTTATACTAAATTTAAGTCCTTGTCTTAGGACAAGGCGCAGTGGGCAGGAGAGCAATGCACTCAGCGGCTAATCGAAGGTACTACCGTTTAATTGGCCGCACGTCACTGCCCCTTTTGCAGTAACCTGACTCTTGGCCTCTGGGGCGGAGGATATCCGGTCGTATGCGACAATGTGAGTCCAGAAGGGGGCAGTCACGATGACGCCAAGTTTAGTACCGACCAATCGTAAAGACTTGGGATCCGTAAAGTCTTGGGACAGCGGTATTGTTTCACCTTACGCTGTATTGGTTTAAAGTTTAGTCGTTAGCTGACTGCTTCGCTCTCGTCGCCATTCAGAGTTTTAAAAATAAAATTCTTCCACAAAATAAATACGCCCCTTTTTTTGCCAAACTTATATCTGGTGTCCGTGTCGTTATTTTTAGATAAGAAGGTATTACGTGTTTAATCATTAAGGTATAAGTGCAAGGATAAAAGGTATTAGCACTGAATATTTTATAGCTTTTTGCAAAGTGAAAATATTTATAGTATGATCCTCAAATTCAGAAACACAGAATTTGATGGCAGATTAAAACCACTTGGCCCATTCAGTTTCCATTACTTTTCTTATTCCCTAATAACTGAGCATGTTTAAATTGCTTTATTATTGCTAAGGCTCCCAATATGAATACAACAGAAAGTACTGGTAGTTACTGCAGAGTCCCTAAATTTTGAATATAGGTCACACAGGTAATTTTAAAATGCATACAATATTAATACAAGTATCACAAGTCCATTTGCACAACAGTTAATGCTTGGAAGATGTATTGTAGAACTCAGTGTCAGACAGGCAAGGGTTAATACGGAATAGTCTGACACTTGTCTTATTGAGTAAACAGCTCACAGGGCCGTCTCATCTCTTTGTCTTTTTTACACAGTTTAATTATTAGTTTACTATGTTTGTCTCCAATTGTAAAGCGCTACAGAATATGTTGGCACTATATAAATAGATGATGATGATGATTAGCGGATAGTGAGCAACCAGAATGTATCTGGCAGAATCAGGTCACGATACAAAGGCACACTGGATCAAACAGGAAATAAACACTTGGTAATACTGGTATCCGGGTATAACAGAAGGAGTACAGTTACAAGGAGACTGGATTACCTGATTAGCCACTGGAACAAGAGGTAACCGTGTGCCAGGTATAGTAAATGGAGTGCAGGTACAAAGATGTCTGGATAGCCAGGTTAAGATTGGAAGCTGAAGACTCTGGTTTTCCAATTGAAAGGTCACTGCAGGTATTGTATGTCTGGATTGCCAGATAAGGCTGAGAAGCTGAAGACTCTGGTTTTCAAATTAGACATTGGAATGCAGATAATGGAGGCACCAGATGATCAATGGGAGATTCCCGCAAGCCAGGGTCAGAAGCCTATAGATCCACAAACAATACCAGGTAGTAGACAGGAGCAAAGTCAAGCAAAGCCATGATCTGGGTCATAGGCAAAGGTGCAAAATGGTGGCGTACTGGCGGGGACCAGAAGCAGCAAACAATTGATTAATTGTAAGTAGCTATGTATTGGGGTGGGTATAAAAGACAGTGGAGCAGATGCAGGTGATGATCAGGGAAAGAGGTTAAGTCCTGCAGGCGAGGTAGAAATCTACAATGGCAAAACAGCAGCACCTCTGGTAGCATAGAAGTACTGCAGCCCAGATACAAATTAGGATCAGATTCCTAACAACTATATTAGCCTCTACTACCTCTGCTTCAATGCCTACTTGATCTATCCAGTATTGTTTTGCTAAATTCCTTTTTCATCAGATTTCTTCTCAACCTAGTACTCTGCATTTCCAGTTCATATGTTTTTCTCACACATCCCCCTACCCTCCAGCTTTTCTCACACATGTCATTCCCAGCCCACCAGCTTATTTATGACTAACAACCCCCTCACACCATATTTTCTCTCTCATTCCCTCCTGCCAGAAAACATTTCTCTCACATGTCACCACAGTGACCCAGGTTTTCTCATCACCTGAGTGCACTAATTTCACTCACATATATCACCCCCTGTGCATCCGCTTTTCTCACACATGACACCCTCTGCACACCAGCTCTTCTCACGTCACCCATTACGCCCCGGCATTTCTCATACGTCACCATATATGCCAACCAGCTTTTCTCTTACATGTCATCTCACCAAGCTTTTTTCTGATATGCCACCCCATATGCAAACCACCTTTTCTCTCACATGCCACCATGTATATCCACCAGCTTTTCTCTCACATGCCACCCTAAATTCCTACCAGGTTTTCTCTCTTGTGCCACCCCATATGCCCATCAGCTTTTTGCTCATGTACCATTCTTTATGTCCAACAGATTTTCTCTCTCTTGTCACCCTATATACTCACCAACTTTTCCCACATTCCACCCAATGTGTCCCTCAGCCTTCACTCACATGCCATCCAACATGTCTACCAGCTTCTCTCTCACATTACCCCCTGCATCTAACATATGTCCACCAGCCTTTCTCTGATATGTTACCCCATATATGCACCAGATTTTCTGTCACATGCAAGGGTTGAATCACGTTGAGACAGAAATTTGACAGTGAGAATCAACAGAGAGTGATCAATAACATACAACATACTTGTTTTAGTATCCATTTTAAAAGCCCCGCCCCTCAGTGACATCGCTTAATTTATTCACTGCACTGCTGTGGGGGACCCTGTAAGGTTGATAATTAAATAAACAATAAAAATAGAGTGCTGAGTCCTAAAGATCTTTACCAGACCTAGTACTGCCAGCCTAGACTAGCACTTCAAAAATTGGGGCACAAAAGGCATGAGGTCCCCCTGAATTTACTATCACCAGCACTAGGATTCCCTTGGTTTGGCAAAACAAAATACGTATATATGCCACACACCTAGCTGCTAAGATCTCCTGTAGCAAATGAGCTCTTAGAGGTGTTTCTGTCATATACAATATATAACATGGGGAGTTCCCACAGCCTGAACTCAAACCATGGGAAATCCCCATGTTATTTAGACGGCTGAACCGTTGCTAAGAGTTCATTTGCAATGGGAGCTCTTAGCAGCTAGTATTGCTTTGCTTATGTGGGTTTTTTTATTTTGCCAAGCCAAAGATCCCTGGATTTCATACAGATGAACAGCCTGGATCTAGCTGAGCAGCTATATAAATAGAGGGTGTATGAGGGATGTGTTGGGGTGTTTTTATTGCAAATTAAATTATTTTTAAACTCGTGTGTGTGTTTCATTTACATTTTTCCCTGGTGCACTGTAGGTCTCAGTGGGCCCTGCCCGCGAGGGCATGCTGGTACTTGTGGTTCCCCTAGCACTAGTATGCCCTGGGTACACTTGTATTGATGTCGTTTTTATTATCCCTCACCCAAGGGTATGGAAAGAGTCCTGACGCTTTTCAACATGGGGCTGGTTAAACCTTCGAGGGGGCTCAAATTTATTTATTTTTTCGGACCCGATCTCAATAGGGAATCCAGCCCCTGTATAGTAGAGTCTCCTTCATGTAAAAGGTGAATTATAATTATATGTATAACTCATGTTATAACTAATGTTCACAACAGAGCTAGAGATGTTCAGATCTATATTAGTTCAGTGAGACAAATCTGCCAGGATACTATTAGTAAAATCAGCGCAGAATTGTTTCTCTTACAATGTAACACAAAGCCCAGAACATTTGAATATCTTCACAGGTGATTTGCAGTGTATATATTAGTCATTTGTTTAGTGAAATAACACAGACTGAATGATAGGATGATTTCCCTGCACCTAAATTTAATCATAGCACAACACACAGTAATATAGATGATTCAAGTGATCAGAATTATTTTGCAGAGTAAAATGAAATATAATGTGTGAGTTTATCCCAGCAGAGTATTACTCCTCATACAGAGTGAGTTTATCACAGCAGAGTATTACTCCTCATACAGTGTGAGTTTATCCCAGCAGAGTATTACATCTCGTACAGTGTGAGTTTATCCCAGCAGAGCATTACTCCTCATACAGTGTGAGTTTATCCCAGCAGAGCATTACTCCTCATACAGTGTGAGTTTATCCCAGCAGAGTATTACATCTCGTACAGTGTGAGTTTATCCCAGCAGAGTATTACATCTCGTACAGTGTGAGTTTATCCCAGCAGAGTATTACTCCTCATACAGTGTGAGTTTATCCCAGCAGAGCATTACTCCTCATACAGTGTGAGTTTATCCCAGCAGAGTATTACATCTCGTACAGCGTGAGTTTGTCCCAGCAGAGTATTACATCTCGTACAGCGTGAGTTTATCCCAGCAGAGTATTACATCTCGTACAGCGTGAGTTTATCCCAGCAGAGTATTACTCCTCATACAGTGTGAGTTTATCCCAGCAGAGTATTACATCTCGTACAGCGTGAGTTTATCCCAGCAGAGTATTACTCCTCATACAGCGTGAGTTTGTCCCAGCAGAGTATTACTCCTCATACAGCGTGAGTTTGTCCCAGCAGAGTATTACACCTCATACAGTGTGAGTTTGTCCAAGCAGAGTATTACACCTCGTACAGTGTGAGTTTATCCCAGCAGAGTATTACTCCTCATACAGTGTGAGTTTATCCCAGCAGAGTATTACATCTCGTACAGTGTGAGTTTATCCCAGCAGAGTATTACATCTCGTACAGTGTGAGTTTATCCCAGCAGAGTATTACACCTCATACAGTGTGAGTTTATCCCAGCAGAGTATTACACCTCATACAGTGTGAGATTATCCCAGCAGAGTATTACTCCTCATACAGTGTGCGTTTATCCCAGCAGAGTATTACACCTCATACAGTGTGAGTTTATCCCAGCAGAGTATTACATCTCGTACAGTGTGAGTTTATCCCAGCAGAGTATTACACCTCATACAGTGTGAGTTTATCCCAGCAGAGCATTACTCCTCATACAGTGTGAGTTTATCCCAGCAGAGTATTACATCTCGTACAGTGTGAGTTTATCCCAGCAGAGTATTACACTTCGTACAGTGTGAGTTTATCCAGGGCCGGATTAACCTGAGGTCTAACTGGGCTATAGCCCAGGGGCCTCGGGCATCCAGGGGGCCCTTCAAAGTCCTCAGCAGCATTATTGATCGGTCCGGGGGCGGGGAATGATGTGTAATGATGTGTAACTCTCTGTTCTTAAAATAAAGCTAAAGTGGATGTAGAGCAGACATTATTTTCTTCTGTTGCTACTAAATGTTTTATTATGCATTGGTGCTGGAGTATTCGTAACTCATGGATAGTAAACGTGAATATAAAGAACTGGAAAACAGGTATCCGACTGAGTCAATGTGATCAAATTCTCAGTTTGATGGGTCTAGTAAACATAGTAATGAAAACTGTGCTGAGTGTTGACATGTTCCTCAGTCAAATACTTAGCAGCAAAACGTTTGATCAAATTCAACTATTTTTATACTTTTTCCTGATTTTCCTCATTTCCTACAATATGCGGCTCACTGCTTGGCTCTCCACCTACTACTGTCTGAGAATTATCAACTTTACAAAATGAATCTTCTTCGTTTTGAAGATGAGGATATCTGGGCTTCTACCAAAGCTTCTAATGGTATCAGCTGTTTATTGCTTCCTTTTTGGAAATTCCATGTATCTGGAACATTTACAATGAAAACATTACAATAGGAAACACTAAATATAATATCATTGTTGTTTGTGGCGTCATCATAGTTAGGTTCTCGCATCTCATATCAGAGCTCTGGGCTGCTTATTACCTCTTGTATTAACTCTGATCCCCACTCACTGTCACTCTCACTCTGGAAGAAGATGAATAAATCAAACACGTGTCATCCTCCAACGCTAGCTTATGTCACAGCAACCAAAACCATAATTCTTCTGGTCATTCTTCTGGTCTGGTTATTTGCTGTTCAATTTCAAAATGCAATTCCTTGTCATTACAGCAGGTAGGCAGGCAAAGAGGTTCTAAGGCTCTTTATCCTATACTATGTGGTCCCAACAGATCAGCATGGTTAATATCCAGTTTGTTTAATCAAACTCATATTTCTCAGCATTATTGCTGGTGTGGTCAGTTACAGACATTGTTTGGGTAGGTTAATTTTACTTCTCTCTAGCTGTCTATATGCACATCTATAGATATGATATTTTGGTCTGAGTACCAAGACATCTTAGGGTAAATGTATCAAGATGCAATTTTCTGGTGGGTTTGAAAAGTGGACATGTTGCCTATAGCAACCAATCAGATTCTAGCTTTCATTTTTTAGAATGTGCTAAATAAATGATAACTAGAATCTGATCAATCACATACTGATGTTGAGATCAAATGTTGAAAAAAAAGTCCCAAGATCTTTCCAGTATGAGTCTTCCAGAGGACCACAGGCATATATATATTTCAATAGTCACTTTCCCCAAACAACCAACGCGTTTCGAGCCCTTCAGGATCTTTCTCAACTAGCCAGGCTATGAATTACTTGGCCACATCTAGATACATTTAAAGCGTATCTCGAAGCAAGGTTGGTTGTTTCATTAAGATATGTGCAACTAATTATACACATACAAAAAACACAATTTTGCGACCACATTTTTACGTTCTACTCTAAATGAGGGCCTATGCATGATTAGAAATGAAGGAGCCCAGTGTAAACATAAGCTCAAGCTCCCATCATTTAGAATGATTTCAAATAAAATCCTCAGACGAGAAAATCTGAAATGATTGCAAAGAGAAATTTAATGAAATGTAATTTATTAAATAAATAAACACATCCCTCATCTTGAATATGCAGTGTAGTTCTGGGCACCACTCTGCAAAAAAGATAATTTGGAAAGGGTTCAGAGAAGGGTGACAAAATTGATAAAGGGTATGGAGTCATTAAGTTCTGAGGAAAGGTTAGCCAGTTTAGGCATGTTTTATTTTAGAAAAGAGGTGTCTAAGAGGAGATATGATTACTATGTACAAATACATTAAGGGTCAATACAGAGAACCTTCATGGGAACTTTTTCCCCCAAGGACTATATGCAGGATAAGCGGTCACCACCTAAGGTTAGAGGAGAGGAAATTTCACAACCAGCAAAGGAAGGGGTTCTTTACAGTAAGGGCAGTCAAGATATGGAATTCACTACCAGGGAAGATTGTGATGGCAGATTCAATAGATATGTTTAAGAAAGGGTTAGACAAATTGTTAGTAGAAAAGTGTATCCAGGGATATGACTGTTAATCAAAATGAAGGATAGTAGTGGATATAGGGGAAAAATAGGACTGCAATATTGGGTCTGGGGGGATTTTCACAATTGAAAGATGGACCAGTGGCGGGATGAATAAACGGTGCAGTTGCATGAGTGAGAAAACTGCCACTGATGAAATTGTCTGCCAAATGGAGATCGAGCTGCCTGACATATTCAAATGTTTACTTTGATATTCAAATTTTGCTATACACTAGTGTCAAATTATTCTGCCTATACAGATTTATTATAGATTGAATGGTGTTTCTGCCTTCCGGAACTGTGGAGACAAGGAGCGAGCTTCTTATATTGCAGACATGGAGAGCCACATCGCGTTCCAGCTCAGCTGGGAGTCCTTCATTATTGAAGGAAATTTTTGCAGCTAAGTGTTGATGAAACTGTCTTATTTTAATTGGGATCACACTATTCCATATCTATTGGATACCATCTAATTTCCCCAGGGTTTATGTGTGTATGGACTGATTTCCCCAGACGTGGGCATTTATGGACATTAGCTATTTCTAGACAGTGATATATGCAATTTATTGATATCTATATATATAGCCATTAATCAATTTCGGGCTTGATCATGAAAAGTCAGATACAGTCAACATTATGAAAGATTGGTCTAATATTTAATTAAATGTTTATATGTATTATTATCTGCTGTCAGCACTTTCTCTTACATTTATTATTTGTTTATTATTAGGAACAAGTTACATTGTCTGTTTTTCTTTTGAGAGCTGCAGACCAGATAGGGACCATTTAATAGCCATTTATTCTCCAGCGACTGATAATTTATTTATTCATTTATATATGTGACCTTTCTATTGGGAAAGCTCTGAACATGGAATCTACTAATAGAAAATAATCCTTTGCTTTTCCTTGGTATCTACAATAATATGAAATCTACAGTGCAGCCAGAATAAATTATTTAGGAGCCCCAAGAAGGTGTATAACCCACAGCACTGCCTGTATATTAGCCCTTGTCAAGGTATGCATTGATGGGTGAAACCAGGGAGATCCATGGGGTTTCCACCTGCATTGTATCCAATAGATCCTAGAAGAATGATAAGTGTATTGTTATAGTAAGGATTTAAACAATCATCATGAAGTAAAAAGTCATAAGTCAAAGATCCAAATATGAACTTGTTTATCCAGGCATGTACTTATGGGTGCAGCAGCATTCTAACAAGAACCTGAACAATAAATGATGCATTTACACAGTCTTAAATACCTTTCTTGTTACTGGGCAGATTTTAGTTTTACACCCTGTCCTGGGACTCCCCCCTAAATAATGTTTGACCTTGCAACACATCTGGTTTCAACAGGTTTCTCTTGTAACTTGGTACAACCAGGTGCAGGATTGTGTCTTATCACCATCTTTGTTAGAAGCCAGCTTGAGCAGTATCTATGTAAGTTCCATGCTCTCACTACACATGCCAAGCTGATTCCAGGGACCATCCGGGATTTAAAGTCAGCATCCCAGACTTGTGCCTTTTGTATTGCTAACCTCTTATCCTATTATATTATAATATCTTGCAAGTTACACCTTCAATAACTTGGTCTGTATAGGTACAATATGTATTTGATTTACATTTTGTACTACACAGAACTGTGTGCTATGTTCATGCATTATAATAATGAAGTAAGTGAGAGTCATCGTGTCCGCCTGTCTGTTATATTTCCAGCACTTTACTTGTGCCTTTATATTTGCCCATTGATTAAGTGTGTACTTTTGTGAGTATTGTTAATTTTTAAGACAATGCTGTATATCCACAATGTTCCTCATACTACAGTCTGAGATCACAACCAACTAGGACAACCTTCTCCAGGGAATGTCTCATTCTAATTAGAAAGTGGAATAATATCCACTACCACTATAATGACAAAAACATCCAGTTTATCATTCATTTGTTTCAGGATGATTTGCAAGTCTTTGTCCTTCCAACAAGGATGATGTGGATGCAAAGCAGGACCTAATAAAGAGGAAAGCTAGATAGCACCAAGATTTGCATCTACCTCTATGATTTACAGCCCTCATATTCTGTGCAAATCGTGAATAACTAGAGGACACACATTATGCTTTCTCCAGCTTTTTCAGCACTAAAATATTTATTATGTATTAGTTCTGGAATATCTGGAAATATATTTTAAATACATGGATTGTAAATGTGAATTTTAAAGACTGGAGAAGAGGTGTCAGACTGAGTCCATCTGATCAAATTCTCAGTTTAATGGGTCTTATAAACATAGTTCTGCAAACTGTGTTGAGCGTTGACATATTTCTCTCTGAAATGCCATCTTTCAAGATGTTTTTCCAAAGTCACCTAATTTTTCTGTTTTTCATGATGTTCCTTGTTTCCTGCACTATCGGCTCACTGCATGGCTCTCCACCTACTATTGTCTGAGAATTGTCAACTTACTACAGGAATCTTCTTAGTTTTGAAGATGAGGATATATGGGCTTCTACCAAAGCTTCTGGTGATATCAACTATTTATTGCTTATTTTTCACAGTTCCATCACTCTGGAACATTTATGCTGAGATAATAGGAAACACTACAGATAATTATATTAATGGTTACAGGATCATAGTAAGCTTCCCATATCTTATGACAGTATTTATGGGGTGCATTTTACCTTTCATATTAACGCTGATCCCCATAGGACTGACTCTGATCTCACTCTGGAGACACACAAATAGGATGAAGATAAATAAATCAGACTTCAGTCGTCCTCAGACACAGGCTCATGTCACAGCAGCCAGAACCATGATTCTTCTGGTCACACATCGCTTTTTATGGATCTTCCATCTGTCTTCTGTTGAAATCATTCAATGTTACAGAGATTTACACAATCTTTTGTTGGTATTTTATTTTGTTTTATTCCACAAAACAATCTCTTGTCATTATAACAGGCAACTCAAAACTGTGGAAGTCCAGTAAAGGGATCCTAATCCACATTGATATGAGGTGTAATGTGGTTCCAGCCATACAGGATGGACTCTGACTTAAATATGCATCTGATTAATGTCCAATTATTTAGCAAATATAATACATTATGTTTCTTGTTAGAGTTTGTGTTGAGCTTATGCAGTTGTTTCAGTATGACTGATGGTGTAATCAGTTAACCACATCTTAGTGATTTAGCTCAATCTATTATTAAAGAGTTTCATTTGTGACCTCTGTCCTTAATAGACATATTGATGTTTGGATGTGTGTCCAATGTACAAAGTGGAGAAGGTTTGTTGCTTTTATAGTTTCATCGATTTATGCTTCATCTCATCTATGTTTTAATATTTCTCTTTCTATTGAAATCAGTCCTGTAGTGTTATTATAGATTATTGGAATATATGGTTACCAGAGGTCCCTGTTTGACAGAAAAGTTATTGTTTCAGGGATTCTGCCTTCAGGACACTTCTGTCCTTGTGAGTAACAGTCTTTTAGACTATACTCAATTTACAAACTTTAGACTTAGACAAATACACAAATACAGAGTCAAAAAGATGCATAGAAACAGAAAGTGTATATAAATGTATATAAATGCTGATGAGGAAGGTATAATTAATCAGGAACTGAGAGAACTGAATAAATACATTTAAAAAAAATGATAAAATAATAAAATAAAGACTTTGGATTAGGGAAAACTGCTTTGGGTGTTGTTATTGTCAAGACTGGACACTTCCTCTGATAAATACAGCTTATTTTAAAGACTTAAGACAGTAAGTACATAGGGAGGTACCTGAAGCCACAACAACAATACGGCTGTTTTCACTAATTTTTGAATCACCAAGGTTTCACCTGTAGCTTTACATGATACATATCCCTCTGACACTTGCTCCAACATTACACTACAACATTCTACTGTATATTACTTGCACTGTGCTTCTAGATATCCTTCTAGAATTCCGAGCTTAATCCTAAATGCCTGATCCTGTCACCTTCATCTCCGAAGACTCCAAACATCACAGACAATGTGCGCTGTATTTCTGTTCTGAAGACTCAGCTCAGAGGGCCTGGTCACAAAGATTACTTTGTTGTATTGTGCATGTGCAATATAATAATGTGTAATTTAGAGTTGTGTACAAGTCACAGATGAGCACACTTAAGTGTGGCATGTTATTAGTGTGGCTGGAGTGTTCTGATTGACTAATCTTGTACAGAACCATTATAGGCTATGACTGAATTGCATTTTATCAGTGGCACAATGGTTAGCATGGCTGCATCGCAACACTGGAATCATGGATGTGATTCCAAACATGGCCATAGCAGTATGGAATTTGCATGTTTCCCCTGGTCTTGTGTGGGATTCCTCTGTGTGCTCCAGATTCATCCCACAAAAACATACTAGTAGGTTAATTGGCAGATGATTTAACTTTTGTTTCAAACACCCCATATTAATTAATCAACACCACCCATCACCACAAACCAATTCCTCTTCCTCAACATTAAATCCATGGACTCTTGGCTCTACTCTACTCCAGACATCAATCTACCAGACTCCACAAAGCACTCTGTGGCAAGGCTTTGTATATTGTACACTGAGTTATAGTTGAGTGTCCCTATATTTACACTGTACACAGAGCCTAGAAAAAAGTTCATTACTATAGTAAATTGTTACTACCTTACACATGCAGACATGAACTGGTTGTTTAGAATTGCCCTACCAGCAAAATTGCATTCTCAAGAACTTTCACATTTTTTCCCCCACTGGTTGATTGGGTAAAAATGAATACATGTAAATAGGATTAATGACTACATAATTATTAGCAGGGACTTCTTTGTGCCATGGAACAGTACTCTGATTATAATCAAATTGTAGGTGGATTGGAGAACTGATATAATGGAGGTAGGATAGTGACTTGTTTAATTATAGTTTAGTCAGGAATCCCCAGCTAAATGATTTCTACTACAAAATTGTATATATTATAAGGGCACAGCCGTGCCTTTATCTTAAGGGTGAGTCTAATAAACGGCATTCCACCATGCTAATTTGTGAGATGGGGCATGGTGTTTGAGGGGCTGCATTTTAAAAAGTTTAAAGCTATTAAGCTGAAATTTGGCATGCCAATGGAGAACCATCCATAGGTTCCACATGACAAATTTCAGGAAAAAAGAATAAAAATTGACAAATTAGGAATAATCTAAAGTTAAATATCTTGCAGATTTTTTCCACTTCCTGTTTTGCAAAAAGTCTCTGTTTTCCTCTTTTTTTGGGACAGCATAACTTAGTGTACTGGGGGTTTTAAGACTTGGCGTTTGTTCTGTTAGAAAAATATTAGGGCTGAGGTGTCCTTTTGAATGGTGACTAGTTTCAGAAATATACGGTTTTTGTACCCCATTTTTATGCCCCTTTTTAAAGATATGGGATTTCAGAAAATGTCATAACATTGCGCATGTCAAATAGAGTTGTGTGCTTGGCATACTATATGTGGCTTCACTTTTGAGCAGAAATATGGCTGACTATCCTCCCACATAACGATTTATTTCTGTAAAATGCAGACAAATTAGACATATTTGTTGGCTGTACTTTGGCTGGTTATAGCTTTGGGTCTGAGGGGGGCACACTGTATCATTATTATCCCTGGCACCGCTCTCATTTCAAAGTTTATTCCCTTTGTGCGGTGCCAGAGGGGGCTGTTAGAGAATCCATGTTTAGAGATTTAAAAGTGCTCTGTGCTCTCAGCTGTGCAGACAGTGTGTATTGTACCTATCAAGCCAATAATGGGAGAGTGGGAGAGAGTTCCTTCATGTACAACACTTATCCAGGCATGAGACTACTTATCCAAGCTTGTCTACGATTGCAAGCTGCCCAATTACCCCATTTGTGCGATGTCCCTGTCTCTGAACTCTACCACTGCTGCCTCAAGCACTCCCCCAGCCAGATCAGATTTATTAATATGATTATCACAAAAATGAAAAAAGAAATCTAATTTTTACATCCCTCCTCCAGGACCAACCGCTTCATACATGCGGCCGCGGATCTAAAGATCAGTCCCTTCCCCAATGTTGCAGCCTTCTATTATGACCCATCCCCCCTTCCTGAAACGGCAAGACATTGGTTGCCAGTCCCTCCTACAGGACCAGCTATTTCATTTATGTGGCCACGGATCAATCCCTCCCTCCCTTCCTTCCCTTATGTGGAAGCCTCCTATTTTGTCCACCCCCCCATTCCTTGAACGGCAGGATAGTGGTGGCTGGTCCCTCCTCCGGGAGGAGAGACCAGGGGATGGTGGAGTACATAATGTACTCCACCACTGCCTGCCAGAACATACATCCATGCTACACCACAGCACTTCCTGCCAGAACATACATCCATGCTACACCACAGCACTGCCTGTCAGAACATACATGCATACATATATGCTATCCTCCACCACTGCCTGCCAGAACATGCATACATACTGCAAGCCACCACTGCCTGCCAGAACATTTTTACTGCACGTCACTACTGCCTGCCAGAACATACATACATACTGTACACCACCAATGTCTGCCAGAACATATATACTTCATGCCACCACTGCCTGCCACAGCATACATACATACATACATACATATTGCACGCCACCACTTCCTGCCAGAATATACATACATACATACTGCACCCCACCACTGCCTGCCTTAACTTGCAAACATACAGCACGCCACCACTCCCTGCCAGAACTTACATGCTACATGCCACCACTGCCTGCCAGAACATACATACATACTGCACGCCACCAATGTCTGCCAGAACATGCATGCTGCATGCAACCACTACCTGCCACAACATACATACTGCACGCCAGCACTGTCATACAGAGATACATACATGCTGCACACCAACATTGCCTTCCATAACATACATATATACCTCCAGCATATCTAAAATATAAAAGCCTAGCAGCGTGTGTTAGTCTGTGTGTGAAAAAAAACAAAACAAGCTGCAGCGCCACCTGCTGGGCGGAGTTATGCACTGACCTACTAAATTCTTAGCATTATCTAATATATAAAAGTAAAAGCCTAGCGGCGTGTGTTAGTGTGTGTGTGTGTGTGTGTGTGTGTGTGTGTGTAAAAAACTATTTTCTCAGAAAGGGCTCATCCAATTGACCTGAAATTTGGTATACTGACATTATTTGACAAAAAAATTAGAATAGTGAAGTCAGTTAACTTCCATCATCCCCCCTTCCCCCCGTGGGAGGGGTAGTAAAGGCTAAATTTAAGAGTTGAGGGGTCAAACTCATTTTCGTGAGGTAATTTTACCTCATGAACACACATTAAAAAGGGTGCTTGCCTCGGGAAGTAACGCTCTTCCCCTGAGGAGGCCTGGGCTAGGCCCAAATGTATGACAAGAACCTTTTAAAGACCTTAAGTAGCTTGATTTGACTAGAATGCATGAGTATCATGCACGGGTTAACTTGTATATATATATATATATATATAGTTCCTGAAAAGTGTTTACTGTTTGATTACCACACAGCCCGAACTGTAACATTGAGAGTGGGAAGAGTCGGCTGTTGGTTGTTCTGTTTAAAAGCTAAAGTGAATGGGAAGGAATAGATCCACTTGTGTATAATACATGGACTCTCCTTTGATCACCATATTGAGAGTGATTATTGAAAGCTCTTGATTTCTCCTTATAACACTGTACCAGTATCTCATGTGCTGTGTGTAAAGAATAACATTCAGGCTGCACTACAAGGATTCTCTCTATAAGTGTGCACTTTCTATACATTGCTGCAATTGCCTGTTAATTGATTTAACTCTAAGGTTGTATAATAGAGGTTGTTCACAAACTGATTGTTTTAATGAATATGGTTTACTGCGTATATCTTACTCATTTCTTAGATTATTTTTTATTTCATTAATGGTTTATCATAGCACTGCCAGTAATTTTTATTTAAAAGGCTTTTTCTCCTTAGAAGCTCTTGACTTCCGCTGAATAACCTCTTTCAATGTATGTTAGAGATGTATTTAGCACCTATGACTTTTCGGTTGTTATCAAATGATGCTTTGCATTGTCATGTTCCCTTTTTTAAATGAATGCGCTCAATGTTGTGCAACATTCATTACATGTGTATATGAGAAGGACAGTGTCTGCACGGGTGCAGCATTTAGTATGTTCTGGCTGGGGGTAGGGATGTGCACCGGCCACTTTTCTGGTTTTGAGTTTTGGGTTCTGGTTACCTTCAGGTTTTGGGTTCTAATGGGTTTTGCCAAAACACCCCCTCAAGGTTTTTTGTTTTGGGTTTTAGCTTCTGATTTTTTTTTAAAAAAAGGCATAAAAACTGCTAAAATCCAGATTTTTGTTTTTTTTCACTCCTATGCTATTATTTACCTCAATAACAATCATTTCCACTCATTTCCAGTCTATTCTGAACACCTCACACCTCACAATATTGTTTTTAGGCCAAAAGGTTGCACCGAGGTAGCTGGATGTCTAAGCTAAGCGACACAAGTGGGCGGCACAAACACGTGGCCCATCTAGGAGTGGCACTGCAGTGGCAGACAGGATGGCAGTTTGAAAAACTAGGCCCCAAAGAGCACATAATGGCAAAAAAAGAGGTGCAAGATGGAATTGTCCTTGGGCCCTCCCACCCACCCTTATGTTGGGGAAATAGGACATGCGCACTTTAACAAACCAATCATTTCAGCGACAGGGCCTACAAAACTGTGGCTGAAATGATTGATTCGTTTGGACCCCCACAAAATGAGCTGACAAAGAAAAAAAAGAGGTGCAAGATGGAATTGTCCTTGGGCCCTCCCACCCACCCTTATGTTGGGGAAATAGGACATGCACACTTTAACAAACCAATCATTTCAGCGACAGGGCCTACCAAACTACTGTGGCTGAAATGATTGGTTTGTTTGGGCCCCCACACAAAAAAAGCAATTCATCTCTCCCTGTACAAACTAAACTGGCTCTACTGAGGCAAGATGTCGTCCTCATCCTCATCCTCTGATTCCTCGCCCCCTTCAGTGTGTACTTCCTCATCCTCACACATTATCAATTTGTCCCCGCTGGACTCCACAATCACACGTCCCTCTGTAGTCTCTGGAGGCCATTGCTGGTCTTCACTGAAGTATTGATAATTCATTTTGATGAACATCATCTTCTCCACATTTTGCGGAAGCAACCTACTTCGCCGCTCACTGACCAGGTTCCCCGCTGCACTAAAAACTCTTTTGGAGTACACACTGGAGGGGGGACAACTCAGGTAAAATAGAGCCAGTTTGTACAGGGGCTTCCAAACTGCCTTTTTTTCCTGCCAGTACAAGTAAGGACTGTCTGACATGTCTACTTGGATGCTGTCACCAAAGTAATCCTCCACCATTTTTTCAATAGTGACAGCATCCAATGCAGCGACAGTAGACATGTCAGCAATCGTTGGCAGGTCCTTCAGTCCGGACCAGATGTTCAAATTCGCTCCTGCCTGCTCTGCATCCCCGCCAGCGGGTCGTTTAGGAAATCTCAGCTGTTTCCTTGCAGCCACAGGTGTGGGAGAAAATGAAGGAGGAGCTGTTGCCATGTCACGGTCCTCTTCAGATGACAATCTCCAGATTAGCAGGTCTTTGCACCGCTGTAGACATGTGTCCGCCGGAAACAGAGACACAACATACGCTTTAAACCGAGGACCGAGCACGGTGGCCAGAATGTATTCCTCTGACTTTAAAAGACTGACCACCCTCGGATCCTGGCAAAGCGTACGAAGGGCTTCATCCACAAGAGCTACATGCTTTGTGGAATCGCAATGCTTTACCAGCTCCTCCCTCACTTTCTCCAGCTGCTTCTGCAACAGCCTGATCAGGGGAATCACCTGACTCAAGCTGGCAGTGTCGGAACTGACTTCTCGTGTGGCAAGTTCAAACGGCTGGAGAACCTTTCACAACACGGAAATCAGTTTCCACTGCGCTTGACTCAGGCGCATCCCCACTCCTTTGCCTATGTCGTAGGTGGCTGTGTAGGCTTGAATGGCCTTTTGCTGCTCCTCCATCCTCTGCAGCATTTAGAGGGTGGAGTTCCAGCACGTCACAACCTCTTGTTTGAGGTGATGGCAGGGCAGGTTCAGGCATTTTTGATGGTGCTCCAGTCTTCGGTAGGCAGTGGCAGAATGGCGAAAGTGTCCCGCAATTTTGCTGGCCACCTCAAGCATATCCTGCACACCCCTGTCACTTTTAAGATAATGCTGCACCACCAAATTTATTGTGTGGGCAAAACATGGCACGTGCTGGAAATTGCCAATATGTAATGCCCGCACAATGTTACTGGCGTTGTCCGACACCAGAAATCCCCAGGAGAGTCTAAGTGGGGTAAGCCACTGCAGGATGATTTCCCTCAGTTTCTCTAAGAGGTTGTCGGCGTTGTGCCTCTTACTGAAACCGGTGATACACAACGTTCCCTGCCTTTGAACGAGCAGGCGTTTTGGAGATGCTGCTACTGATGCTGCTGCTGCTGTTGCTGCGCAAGTTGATGCATCTACGCAGTGGGCTGTCATAGTCATATAGTCCTTAGTTTGCCCTGAAGCACTTGTCCACATGTCCGTGGTTAAGTGGACAGTGGGTACAACCAAATTTTTCAGAGCACTGAGGACACTTTTTCGTACTTCTCTGTACATCCCGGGTATCGCCTGCCTAGTGAACTGGAATCTAGACGGGATTTGGTACCGGGGACACAATACCTCCATCAAACGTCTACATCCCACTCCACTGATGGCGGACACCGGACGCACGTCTAACACCAACATAGCTGTCACGGACGCAGTTATCCGCTTTGCCATAGGATGACTGCTGTCGTACTACGTGCTCATGGCAAACAACTGTTGTATGGTCAATTGCTTAGTGAAAGACATAGCGGTCTTACGACTTCCCCTCTGGGAAGATGACCGACTCCCAGCAGCAACAGCAGTAGTAGGCGTACCGCTGCAGGATCCTCCGGAAGAATCCCGGATTGAAGAGGACTCAGTCATGCCGGTGACATGACCTGCAGGACTATCTCCGATCCAGATCGAGGAGGAAATTGACCAGGAGGGTGTTGCTGGTGTGGATACAATGGCACCAAGGGATTTAGGTGTCCCTGGACTGCTGATGGTCCTAGCCACAGTTCCTGAACTAAACACAGAATTATGAAGGGTCTTCAGGTGACGTATAAGGGAGGATGTCCCTAGGTTGCCAAGATCCTTACCCCTGCTTATTGCAGCTTTACGTAAGCTACATATGGCAATACATTTGTTGTCCGGATTGGGATAGAAATAATTCCAGACCGAAGAGGTGGATTTATTGGTCTTCTGCCCAGGCATGACGATGGGATTTTTCAACCTATGGATAACAACTGTTTTCCCCCCTGGTGCCTCATTTAAGAAAACCTAATCAGCATCCTCCTCGTCAACTTCCTCCTCAGCGCCAGCTACATCAATATCCTCCTCCTGGTGTACAACATTGACACCTTCATTATCAAAATCTGGAACTGCACTGTGGGTGATCCTTCCAGCATATGCAGAGGGCATGCTACAAATGGTGCAAGGAGCCACCTCTTCCCGTACAGTGCTGGGAAGGTCAGGCATCGCAACCACCAACACCCTTGGACTCTTCTTGGGGATTTGTGATGCCATGTCTTTAGAAGGCAGAGTTGTTTGCTGTATTTTTGATGACAGCTTAACTCTCTTAAATTTTCTAGAGGGAGGGGAGGAGGAGGGCTTAGATCGTTGGGTGAAGCTGAACCACTAGTCATGAACACGGGCCAGGGCCTAAGCCGTTCCTTGCCACTCCATGTCGTAAATGGCATATTGGCAAGTTGACGTTTCTCCTCAGATGATTTTAATTTCTTTTTTTGGATCATTTTTGTGAACTTTGGCATTTTGGATTTTACATGCACTCTACTATGACATTGGGCATCAGCCTTGGCAGACGACGTTGATGGCATTTCATTGTCTATATCATGGCTAGTGGCAGCAGCTTCAGCATTAGGAGGAAGTGGTTCTTGATCTTTCCCTACTTTATCCTCCAAATTTTTGTTCTGCATTATATGCAGCACAAGAGAGCGTACCCCTAAACCACACACATTCAGTAAAGCCTTTAAAAATTATATGCGGCACAAGAGAGTACCAATGGACTGGAGTTATACGGCTGTACCACTGGACTTATACGGCAGGATCAGTGGACTTAAACAGCAGTACCACTGGACTTATACGGCAGGATCAATGGACTTAAACAGCAGTACCACTGGACTTATACGGCAGGATCAATGGACTTAAATAGCAGTACCACTGGACTTATATGGCAGGATCAGTGGACTTAAACACTCCTTATTTGTTAATACAAATGAAATAGCGAAATATTAAAAAAAGGGGAATGTAAGCATTTTCTTGTAAATATGGAATAAACTGCTAAAAAATGTAGCTGAGAACTACCCTAGCACGTCGGTGTAGAAATTATAGATCAATAGTATATTTATTTGATAAATAGTATAATTTCCATAATTCCTGCTATATATAAATTACGAGATCCAGACTAAACATATAGTATTAGTGATCTGTTAGTAATAGGATCACATACTGAAGAGGGATGGTAGCTGTCTATTGTCTACAGCTCCTTCTTAATCCCTCCTATACGTAGTATAAACACTGTCCCTGATAATTGGATCAGACAGACTCACTGGGATAAGGAATTCACACTAGAGCTGTATAATTGTGTGTTTCACCACTGGACTGAGCAGGACAGAGGACACCACCACACACCTTCCCTCTTCCTTCTCCAATGCCCGAGTGAAGATGGCGGCGGGCAGCGGGGAATAATATGAATCCGGATCTTGCGAGATCCGACGGCAGGATGATGACGCTTTGCCTCGTTCTGAGTTTTGCGTCGGGTGGGAATCCCCGAACAGTTCTCGGATCCGGCTCGGATCGGCACTGTTCGGGGGTGTTCGGATTTCAAGAATCCGAACCCGCTCACCCCTAGTTGGGGGGAAACTAAATACAGACTGGGCACAATCCATGGTGGTACAAAATATCAATTATCATGTTTTACTAACAGCTTCAGTTCACTCAGAACTTCCTGCTACATCTCTGCACAAACTGGAGTGATTTCATGAAAAGAACTGGTAGATACGAAAATACCAATCAGCTTAGAGTATTGATTTACATTAATAGTCTATTAGATGAAGGAGGACTTGGTAATAATTACCAACAGCTGAATAATTATATCTTAACCAGTGGAAATATAGATTTATCATTCACTTACCAGACGCATATTGTTATGTGTCTCTCTGCAGGAGAATTTAAGGCATTATATAGAGTATGAACCTTGCTGCCTATAATGACCTGTGCTGATTATTATCCTGATAACGTGGACAAATCAGAAATTCGTAATGTGATTGTCTATGAGGTTATATATATGCATTTTAAGTGTGTAGGATAATAATGAATATGATTTGTTTTCTCTATTTCTGCACAAATGGGAAAGTGAGTAATTTATATCTGTGCTTTTAATAGCGCTATTTTCATATGACATTATTAGTATATTGATATTACTTTGTTTCATTGATTTGCATATACTAGTTTGTCCCCTGTTAGAACTGGTGTCTGCACTCACATGTTGTAATACGTGTTTTACCTTCAGTGTTTTGTGCAGCAAATCTCCAACTGTAATTTTAGAATTTTGGAATATTTTAAAGAGAAGATAATAATTATTGTTTAAGCTAAAACACAATGTTCTAGTGAATTTTCAACACTGTTGATGCATCTGACACCTGAATAATATAATACCCTCAATACTCAGGTCATTTACGATATCTGCAATAACGTATCTTAAATATTGAGATTGTATATCAGTGTTGGCTAACCTGCGACACTCCAAGTGTTGTGAAACTACAAGTCCCAGCATGCTTTGCCAATATATAGCAGCTTATTGCTGGAAGGGTATGCTGGGACTTGTAGTTTCACAACACCTGGAGTGTCACAGGTTAGCCAACACTGTTGTATATAAATACTGGAAAATAAGTTATTCTTATTACACAAAACCATTCATTTACATTATGTATTTACATTCATGACAAAACACAAATGTTCTGAGCCTTGTTGCAAAATGCGTCTAGTCAGCAAAGTTACGTGACCACAGACAACTTGTTTCAAAACTAAAGATGTTAGTTAGTATTCAGGAATTAGCAAAGAGAAACAGATAATGGAACATTGAGGAATAAACAAATAGAGAGCTTTGTTCCAAGGACCGTTATCAGGACTGATGTGTTCTATACTCTCCATACGTGTATCATTCCTATCCATACTTGCCAACTCTCCCGCATTTTTTGAGAGTCTCCCGGACTCCCGGGTGAGTGTGGCAATCTCCCGAATTCTGCCCACTTCACTAGGAAGTGCCCCATTACCTAATGAAGTGGGCAGAATTAGATCCCAAACGCCGCGATTCCCGGTGTCAAATGACGCAATTTGCGTCATGACGTCACAGGGGGCGGGGCCGAAATGACGCGATTTCGGCCACCCCGCCCCCTCACGCCCACCTCCACTGTCTGGCTTCTGGAAGGGAGCTGAAGGAAAGTAGGTAATTATGTTCCTATCACTGGTGTCTGCAATCTCCTTTTCCTCACCATTGTCCTGACCTCACGGCTGTGTACCTTCTATTGTATCAAAATTGTCTCCTTCCATCACCAGCTCATTATATTCCTGAAGTCAAAACTCACCCCATCACATCAATGCAGCTAAAATGATGTTTTTATTCCTAGCACTGAAAGTAGATTTTTATTTATCCCAAATTCTACTGAATTATTTCCCTTTATAGTCAGTAAGTTCAGTGTTTCATGTTTCTTACTGGAAACTTTAAGCTCTAATACTTACCTTCAAAAACAAGAAATTAATAGTTATTTGTCTGTCACCTCTACACAGGGCCATCTTAACAACATTATGGGCCCCCGGGCAAAGCAGTGCACCGGGGCACCTAGATATAGATATAGATATAGATATATAGATGTATACAGATACAGATATAGATATAGATATAGATATAGATATATAGATGTATACAGATATAGATATAGATATAGATATATAGATGTATACAGATATAGATATAGATATAGATATATAGATGTATACAGATACAGATATAGATATAGATATATATATATAGATGTATACAGATATAGATATAGATATATAGATGTATACAGATACAGATATAGATAGATAGAGATAGAGATAGAGATAGATAGATGTACTTACTCAGTGACCCTTGAAGGTTTTTTTTGCAGGTTTTTTTCTTTTGCAGGATTATTTATTCTCATTAAGAGCCATGCCTATGGGGCCCCCTTGCCCATGGGGCCCCCGGGCAGCTGCCCATCATGCCCAATGGAAAAGATGGCCCTGCCTCTACAGAACTATTTTAAAAGAAAATTTGACTCAAACAGATGACAATAAAACTGACTAATTACTATTAGCCTATATTCTGCATATAGTGTTTGTTAATATCTCTAATCTGATGAGTTCTCTGTCTGATATAGTCTGTTACATTTAAGGAAACGTCTCTAATTCGTTCACTGCAATTCAAGCAACTCAGGATGGAGAATATCAAGTCCATGTTGTTTTAAAGTGAATTTATCATTAACACATTATCAAAGATGCTTAATTTATAAAGATAAATTAAAATAAAGATGGCAATACATGTTCTTACTATGTGTTATTGTAATGTAATCTCTTTATGTAGGGATCCAATCTCGCATTTCTCACAGGATATGATATGGTAAAATAATACGGTTCTTCAAAACTTTACCAGAAAATATCTCTAGTAAAAAAAATATAGTATAAAAATGTTTTTAATAAGTAATATTTAATCTGGACAGAATGGTGGGGTAAGTACAAAGCTTGGTCATAGGGCATCGGGGTGCGAGTTGTTCCAGTGTTTCATTATCACAGTAAATTACAATATCTATTG
Organism: Mixophyes fleayi; assembly: GCF_038048845.1. Classification (NCBI taxonomy): domain Eukaryota; kingdom Metazoa; phylum Chordata; class Amphibia; order Anura; family Limnodynastidae; genus Mixophyes; species Mixophyes fleayi. The sequence continues at coordinate 2,041,607 of NC_134408.1, read as the reverse complement.
CTGGAGTTGTTGTTACAACAAATGGAACAATATTTATTTGCACCTCTTTCAAGCTCCACATAAGCTGTTATTAGTTGCATTTCTTTTAAGTACGAATATAATTATTTAGCTGTATGAATTTTTTAAACTCTGTAGCAACATGGCAACAATATATCTTTATTTAACAGAGCAGCAGCCAATATTGATGAAGATGTCTGTGCTATGTTGAACATGTCGCTTACAGAAGAACAAACATCTAGCTCAAGCGGCCGTGGGAAATCTCCATGTCCTAGGTAGGACCAGTGCCGCTTACAGCTCACTTTGCACCAAGAGATCGTTAGAGTTAGTTTAGCATCATGTTTTTAGGTATTTGTTTTGCCAAACAATGACCATTTGGATCTAAGACAGATGTAGTTGCAAAATAAATAGGATGTTTAAGGGATGGTTTACATGCCCTGGCAGCCATGGGTATGCTGGCGCTTGTAGTACTACAAGTGCCAGCAGGCCCAGACAGTTACTTGCAGCCTGGTCTGGCTGGGACCTGTAGTCCAACATGTTTTTTTACATTAATTAAACTACTATTACCAAACCCATCACCCGGCGGATTGGGAAGAGCCTTAGTGCTTTCAGTACAGGACTGAGTACACCTAACGGGAGGAACACTTTTTTTTCCAGACCCAATCTTGTTAGGGAATCCAGCCCTGTGCTGACCAGTCTGGGACTCATTTATCATTATGGCAGGGGGACGCCACACTGTGGGATTTCCTGCTATAGTCCTACCAACAAGGCAAAGTACAATGCTAGTAATAGGAAAATCCAGGTGGCCCCATGCTTTTTGTGCCCCTGACTTTGCTAGTGCCAGCCTAGGCTGGCAGCACTAGAGTTGGTTAAGTTATTTGGGGGGGTGGGGTCATCAATTTTTTAAGCATTTATATTATTCCACACAAGTTCCCCAAGTACCAACATGCCTGGCAGCCTTGGGTATGCTGGTGCCTGTAGTACTACAAGTGACAGCATGCTAAGATACTAAACAGCAGCCCAACCATGGTGCACCAGGGACAATAATTTTTTTTTAAGATGAAAACATTATATTTACCCCTCACCCACTGCCAAGGGATGTGTGAATAGCCCCAGTGTTATCATCATGGGGCTGGGTACACTTAGGGGTTCACATTTTTTGTTGCAGATCTCCCTAGGGAATCCAGACCAGTGCTGATCAGCCTGGGAGTGGTTTGGCATTATGGCAGGCGGGCCCCTTGCTGCGTGTTCCCCTACTGTAGTACCATCCAACCCCGGATGACCAAGCCTAGTACTGGTGATAGCGAAATCAGGGTGATCTATGCTTTTTGTTTCCAGGTTTCAGTAGTACCAATCTAGGCTGGCAGCACCGGGGTTGGTTAAGCAGTTTGGGGAGGTGGGGACTCCATTTTTATTTTACATTTAGCTCAGGTTTACTTTCTCCCCAGTATTCACATTTTAAATCTAGTCACATATGTTGACCTTTTTACTGATTCCATTACAACCTGTAGATATTTTACATGTTGACCTTTTAAATGTGTTCACCCAATGAACAAGATGACATTTTGACTCTTGACTTTGGCGTAAACATTGTGAATGTCCAGCCCAATGGGATTCTTCCGCATGTTGACAAGGCTGGGGCTGACGCATCTTATGACTGGTGAACGACACCCTGTGTCTCTTTGTTATAGTGTGACCAGTCCAGCCTGGTGCTGGTCGCTGCTTCGTGGGGAGAACCCAACCCGTATAGAGTTAGACTAAAAATGCCTTATGTCTTTAGAGGCTGAACGGGAGAGGGAAGGAGCGGACATAAGTAGTCTGAGCACAGAAAGAGTATGTCCACTTAACTTCGACTGAGACGCAGACTCAGATACACCACATTTTGTTAGATACACACAGATATGCAGTGTTAATGACAATCGTAAAAACAACTGTCCTTTTATCTCTTGTGGGTGCTAGAGGGTTTGGACGATCAATATCCCTCTGAGGAAATTGGTGTTACATAATATAGAAGAAGACGCACATCAGGGTGAATTACACATAAAGGACTTGGAGGTCGATACAAGGTGCCAGGACTCAAATTAACATTCTACTTATACAAAGAACCAGGAGCGGAATTCAAAGTCTGCTGAAAGGCTTGACCCATGTCTATTTTTGGCCATGCTGTTTATGCCCCTGCAAACATATACCCATCTGTTTATGGGAGATTGGAGTAACGTTCCACGTAATTACTAACGAAGAGCCCTGCATGTTCTAATTGAGAAAGACTGTTCTCTGGTGAAGGGGAAGAAGAAGATTAAATCATTTTACTAAGGTTCACTTTACCTGTCTTCAAGTTTGACAGAAATAGTTTCTATTATACTTATTATACAACTGCATCAGATAGAAAAGGACATTTTCTCATTTATAGCTGTGATTTCATTTCATATTGCTATTTGTATATGACTATTTAAATATAAATTGTGAAATGTAATTGCTAATACAAGTTTGTACATTAGAATATTTATATGCCTTGGTTTGATTGACTTGTATATATTATATATTATTAATATTTTATTATTTTATTTAGACTATGGTCTTCACATTTTCTTGTGTAAAAGTAGTTTTACCGTCTCTCTTTTGTGGAGCAGTTCTGTAACTGTAATTTTACAAAGTAGGAATATTTTAAAGAGAACTTGCTAATTATTGTGAAGCTAAAACACAATGCACCATCACCAGTGAGGATGCTTCTGTCATCTGAAGAATAAAACACTCTGAAACATGTATAATACTCTCATTATTTATAGTATGTGACATAAAGTGTCTTAAATATCGAGATTTGAAGTAATTACTGTAAAATAAGGTATTCTTATTACACAAAACCATTCATTTACATTATGTATTTACATTCATGACAAAATACAAATCCTCTAAGCGTTGGTGCATATTGCATACATTTAATCATGCAAAGTATTGTAAAGTTACGTGACCAGAGGTGACACAGATGGATTATCTCAAAACCAAATAAACATGTTAGTATTTAGGAATCAGCAAAGAGAATACATAAAGGAACAGAGAGGAATAAACATAGAGCGAGACGGAGAGACGGAGAGGGAGACAAACAGACGGAGAGACTGGGAAGAGTTGGAAAGGTTATCTGATTACTGAGATTAGTTCTCATAGAGCTGACTAATAGAACCTATTTTAATAGGTAAAAATGGAGACTCTGTACATTGGTTTCCGGATTTTGATCATTATCATTCTCTGTTCTGGAACATTGCTCAGCACTTGTATAGCAGTTGTCAGCTACAGATCCCGGACAAAAGATGGATTTCAAAATCCTCAAGATCTGATAATATTTCTCATTGGACTGTCCGGTGCTCTGTTCCAGGGATTTCACCTTTCTTGTAATGTATTAGTCCTTATTAGGAGAGATGTGTTCTCAACATTCAATGTGTGTATGATATCTATTAATGTGGTGTCCTCAATCTCCATTTTCATCACTATTTCTCTGACCTCATGGCTGTGTACCTTCTACTGCATCAAACTTGTCTCCTTCCAGCACCGGCTCATCATATTCCTGAAGTCAAAACTCACCACATTGTTTCCCTGGATAATAGGAGGAACCTTTGGGATGTCCAGTGTTTTACTGATCATAGAGCTTGGTGTGATCTTTATGATGGTTCCTCTAGATAACACTAATAACAGCACCAATTACTGTGGAAGACTCAATGATAAGTATATAAGTAATATTCGGCGTACTGTAATTGGAGTATCCTTCGTAATAGCTGTACCATTCTTCCTGATCCTGGTCTCACTCGGATCCACGCTCACATCTCTCATTCTCCACATCTGGAGAGTACAGAATTCATCCAACGTAGAGACTTCACACCTGAGAGCTCACATCAAAGCAGCCAAAACCATGAACCTGCTCCTAGTACTGAATGTAACTTATTTTATATTACAAATACTACTAATAGGGGATTTATTGGCTTTTTCTCCCCCTTTAACCTGGATATGTTCAGTGTTTTATGTTTCTTACTGGAAACTTCAAGCTCTAATACCTATCTTCAGAAACAAGAAATTAAAAGTTATTTTTCAATCCCCTCTACTGACGTGTTTTAAATTAAAATATGACTCAAACTGATGACAATTAATCCACCTAATTACCGGGGGGCTAATATTCTGCAAACCGACGTTACAACAATCTCCAATCTGATGAGTCACATGCCTGCCATATTCTGCAACATTTATGGAATAATCTCTAATTCTTAAACTGCAAATCAGATAATTCAGTAGGAAGAAGTGAGGGGAGAATATGAAGTCCATATGGCTTAAAAAATATAAAGCAGCAAAACATCCACAGCACTCAACCACATATAAATATTAATATTTAACATTTTATTGCACTAATCAATCAATAGCAAAAAATACAATGCTGTCCATGTAGATCTTTTTTTTACAAAAAAATCATATGCAACTCTCTATATGACCAGTACTATATAGTACATACTGTTTTACATAATATGCTCACATGGAACTGAACCTCATCTGCTTTTCTCTTGACTTAGTGATCTATGTATTTAAAAAAGCTCAGTGACAATCAATTTGTATCTCTGCAATGTATAATGAAGCATCGCTCTAATTCACCATGCTGTGGCTGCTCTGAGAGTCCCCCTGGCAGTGCGAAGTCCTTTCACTATATACCGGCAGCGGCTTCAGCTGGGTCCCACAGAAAATGACAGGTAACACCATCCATACTTTGTCTTGGGGTTTAGTCCATCTCTATATTTTATGCACAATTAGTATTGTAATGAACAATATTAATCCTTAAAGAATGAGTGCTATTAAGAGATGGTGATAAATGATGTTCTTTTTGGGCTACCAAAATACTATGGTATCTCCATCAATTTTTGCTATTTTCTTCGTATCATGATCCAACTTGATGATCGCCTGATTCTCTGTCTTCTGGAGCTCCTCCAGGAAGTCTTCATCTTTCTCAAAGATAAGCATCAAATGGGGTTAAGGGTATAATATGTTCCATGGAGGTGGGTTCCTCTTGGTTTGCAGTTAGTAGCATATATATTGTATGAGGCATTTTGTAATGGATACCAACACCAGTATTCTTGCCCCAGATACTTTACAGTAGAACATAGTTTTGGACTAGCTTCCATTAAGCAGACTCCTTCCCTGTCCCTGCACTGATGTCTGAGAACCTTGACATGATCCCTTAAACACAACACGGCATGTTCCCTTCTCTAACAATAATCTTTATTAACCAGATACGAATGTGAACCTTCATATGTTAAAATGTCAGACAGGAGACATTGTACCTCCAGACATGGGAACACCCAAAGTCACTGCAATGTACCTCTGCAATTCTCTACTGGAAACTGAAGCTAGAGAAGCAGCAGTACAGGGATGTGTTGTGAGAACTGAGTGGGATGGATGTGGGGATTAAGTAGGACGGTTATAGGGACTGAGTGAGATGTTTATAGGACTCTCCAGAATGTGGAGACTGAATGGGATGGATGTGGGGATTCAGTAGGATGGTTATAGGGACTGAGTGAGTTGTTTATGGGACTGTCCGGAATGTGGAGACTGAGTGGGATGGATGTGGGGATTCAGTAGGATGGTTATAGGGAGTGAGTGAGTTGTTTATGGGACTGTCCGGAATGTGGAGACTGAGTGGGATGGATGTGGGGATTGTGTAGGACGGTTATAGGGACTGAGTGAGATGTTTATGGGACTGTCCGGAATGTGGAGACTGAGTGGGATGGATGTGGGGATTCAGTAGGATGGTTATAGGGACTGAGTGAGTTGTTTATGGGACTGTCCGGAATGTGGAGACTGAGTGGGATGGATGTGGGGATTGTGTAGGACGGTTATAGGGACTGAGTGAGATGTTTATGGGACTGTCCGGAATGTGGAGACTGAGTGGGATGGATGTGGGGATTCAGTAGGATGGTTATAGGGACTGAGTGAGTTGTTTATGGGACTGTCCGGAATCTGGAGACTGAGTGGGATGGATGTGGGGATTGTGTAGGACGGTTATAGGGACTGAGTGAGATGTTTGTGGGACTGTCCAGAATGTGGAGACTGAGTGGGATGGATGTAACTTTTGTGCTACATATCTGCTCAGGTCATCAGTTACATATAATGAATGTGTGTAATCCAGTGAGCACATTAATTTGTGAATTAGCAGCTCCACCACAGGATGTAATGTCTGGATGGTGAGAAAAATTCCCCAGCAACAGTGCTGTGAGCCAGTAAAAAAGCTATTACTCTGAACATGATGACATTTTGACTCTTGACTTTGGCGTAAACATTGTGAATGTCCAGCCCAATGGGATTCTTCCGCATGTTGACAAGGCTGGGGCTGACGCATCTTATGACAGGTGAACGACACCCTGTATCTCTCTGTTATTGTCACGATCTGCCCTCAGCTTATGTGCTACATGCTGCTTTGCATGGCAGCTCCTGCCTTTTTGTCCTATTATTGTTTTGTATTGGCAGTACCTCCACTCACCAGAGGTGCTGCTATTGTGTGCATTAGGGGTTAACCCTCCTGTTCACCAATCATTCTATGCACCTGGGTGTGGTCCATTTAAACCTGTTTCCCCCAGCTCACATTGCTGGTTATTGTTGTCCTAATCCTGATGTCATTTCCTGTTGTCCTTACCTGATTGTTTCTGGACATTTCATGCTACTTGCTGCATCAGCTGGAACCTGGTATTTATCACTGCTCCTTATTACCTGTTATCACCTCTCTGCAAATAAACACAGTGTTTTTCACCGAATTCATGACTCCTAGCTGTACTTCTGTTTGAGAACCGTGACAGTATAACCAGCCCAAAAAACAGCCTTGGAGTCAGGTGAAAGTTTTGTTTTTTTTCTGGGACCTTTTTGCTGCAATCAAGTTTTCATTTGTCTTTTGCAACATGTCTGTTTTACCTATCATGGAATTACCCCTGCTACAAACCTTACAAATGGACATTATATTGTTGCGCTCCCAGCTGGCCGGATTTTCCGCTTTGCTTTTGGACCCACTCAGGAGACTATCAGAGACGGTTTCACTGAAATCTAATGCTGTTGATTTGACCCAGCCAACTCTGTCTGCTGCTGAATCCGTGCCGCCAACACCTTGCAATAATACCATGTCAAATTTGCATTTAACCAACAACTGCAGTTTAACTAATGCCCGGTTCACAAGTGGGCCACGCCCCCATCTGACCGAAGTGGAGCGACAGCGCAGAGTAACCAACAAACTGTGTCTCTACTGTGCCAGCAATGCACATTTCTTGCAGGACTGTCCTGTCCGTAGACCACGTCAGCTTACTGAACCATCTCCTGTTGTTTCCTCTCGGCACTCCAAATCTGTTTATGCTCCAGCATTCCTGTTCTCTGCGAAGAGACCCAATCTGCCAGCTCCAGCCGCCTGTCCTGAGGCACCCATTCCCTCTGTCTCCTGTGCCGAGGTGCCAGCCTCTGTCTCCTGTGCCGAGGTGCCAGCCTCTGTCTCCTGTGCCGAGGTGCCAGCCTCTGTCTCCTGTGCCGAGGTGCCAGCCTCTGTCTCCTGTGCCGAGGTGCCAGCCTCTGTCTCCTGTGCCGAGGTGCCAGCCTCTGTCTCCTGTGCCGAGGTGCCAGCCTCTGTCTCCTGTGCCGAGGTGCCAGCCTCGGTCTCCTGTGCCGAGGTGCCAGCCTCGGTCTCCTGTGCCGAGGTGCCAGCCTCTGTCTCCTGTGCCGAGGTGCCAGCCTCTGTCTCCTGTGCCGAGGTCACATCATCTGCCTCCAGCTTGGAGCCTGCTGCCACTGTGTCCGGTTCGGAGTCTCCTGCCACTGTGTCCGGTTCCGAGTCTCCTGCCACTGTGTCCGGTTCCGAGTCTCCTGCCACTGTGTCCGGTTCCGAGTCTCCTGCCACTGTGTCCGGTTCCGAGTCTCCTGCCACTGTGTCCGGTTCCGAGTCTCCTGCCACTGTGTCCGGTTCCGAGTCTCCTGCCACTGTGTCCGGTTCCGAGTCTCCTGCCACTGTGTCCGGTTCCGAGTCTCCTGCCACTGTGTCCAGTTTTGAGTCTTCAGCCGCTGTCTCTGTTCCTGAGCTCCAGTCTGCTCCAGAGGGGGCGCTGCCCTTCCAGTCTGCTCCAGAGGGGGCGCTGCCCTTCCAGTCTGCTCCAGAGGGGGCGCTGCCCTTCCAGTCTGCTCCAGAGGGGGCGCTGCCCTTCCAGTCTGCTCCAGAGGGGGCGCTGCCCTTCCAGTCTGCTCCAGAGGGGGCGCTGCCCTTCCAGTCTGCTCCAGAGGGGGCGCTGCCCTTCCAGTCTGCTCCAGAGGGGGTGCTGCCCTTCCAGTCTGCTCCAGAGGGGGTGCTGCCCTTACCGACTGTTCCAGAGGGGGCGCTGCTCTTACAGTCTGCTCCAGAGGGGGTTCTGTCCCTCCAGCCCGAGTTGCCAGTCCATGCGGTCCAGCCCGAGTTGCCAGTCCATGCGGTCCAGCCCGAGTTGCCAGTCCATGCGGTCCAGCCCGAGTTGTCAGTCCATGCGGTCCAGCCCGAGTTGCCAGTCCATGCGGTCCAGCCCGAGTTGCCAGTCCATGCGGTCCAGCCCGAGTTGCCAGTCCATGCGGTCCAGCCCGAGTTGCCAGTCCATGCGGTCCAGCCCGAGTTGCCAGTCCATGCGGTCCAGCCCGAGTTGCCAGTCCATGCGGTCCAGCCCGAGTTGCCAGTCCATGCGGTCCAGCCCGAGTTGCCAGTCCATGCGGTCCAGCCCGAGTTGCCAGTCCATGCGGTCCAGCCCGAGTTGCCAGTCCATGCGGTCCAGCCCGAGTTACCACTTGGTGCTGTCTGCCCTCAGGCTTCTCAAAGTGCTGTCTGCCCTCAGGCTTCTCAAAGTGCTGTCTGCCCTCAGGCTTCTCAAAGTGCTGTCTGCCCTCAGGCTTCTCAAAGTGCTGTCTGCCCTCAGGCTTCTCAAAGTGCTGTCTGCCCTCAGGCTTCTCAAAGTGCTGTCTGCCCTCAGGCTTCTCAAAGTGCTGGCAAGCCTGCCACCCAGTCCGGGCCAGCTTCCAAGCCTGCCGCCCAGTCCGGGCCAGCTCCCAAGCCTGCCGCCCAGTCCGGGCCAGCTCACAAGCCTGCCGCCCAGTCCGGGCCAGCTCCCAAGCCTGCCGCCCAGTCCGGGCCAGCTCCCAAGCCTGCCGCCCAGTCCGGGCCAGCTCCCAAGCCTGCCGCCCAGTCCGGGCCTGCTCCCAAGCCTGCCGCCCAGTCCGGGCCTGCTCCCAAGCCTGCCGCCCAGTCCGGGCCTGCTCCCAAGCCTGCCGCCCAGTCCGGGCCTGCTCCCAAGTCTGCCGCCCAGTCCGGGCCTGCTCCCAAGTCTGCCGCCCAGTCCGGGCCTGCTCCCAAGTCTGCCGCCCAGTCCGGGTCTCCTGTCAAGCCTGCTGCCAAGTCCGAACCATCCGTTGCCAAGGGTGCCAAGTGTGAGCTGTCATCTACCTTTGATGGGCACCTTTCTCAGTTTAGTGCTCTACTGAGGTTTTGTGCTTCTTATTTCCCCTCAGTACCTAGCCTTGCCAGTGACCCAAAGAGGCAAGTTTTGTTTTTGTTAACACATTTTAGAGGAGAGGCTATGGAATGGGCAAACCCTTTTGTTGAGTCTGATCACCCCATTCTTTCTGACTTACAACTATTTGTCGAGGCAGTGATCAACAAGTTTTCACCAACACCTCCCGCTATGCCTTGTTACGGGGCCTCTGTATTGTCAGCAGGTCCACCCATCTCACCTGGCCAAGAGATATCTTTGTGCTCCACTCAGTTGGCTCAGGCCCCAATTCCGAGAAAGTCCCGTAAGAGAGGAGGACGTAAGAGAAGAGGAGGTTCTGCAGTTCTTGAACTGGCAACTGGCATGGTCTCCTTTGCCTTTCCGCCCTTGGACGAGGACTTTTCTGCCGGGCCCCCAATTCTGGATTATGATTCCGATGAATTCAGACATTTTTGATAATTGGGCGTCTGGAATCCGCCCTTAAGGGAGGGGATACTGTCACGATCTGCCCTCAGCTTATGTGCTACATGCTGCTTTGCATGGCAGCTCCTGCCTTTTTGTCCTATTATTGTTTTGTATTGGCAGTACCTCCACTCACCAGAGGTGCTGCTATTGTGTGCATTAGGGGTTAACCCTCCTGTTCACCAATCATTCTATGCACCTGGGTGTGGTCCATTTAAACCTGTTTCCCCCAGCTCACATTGCTGGTTATTGTTGTCCTAATCCTGATGTCATTTCCTGTTGTCCTTACCTGATTGTTTCTGGACATTTCATGCTACTTGCTGCATCAGCTGGAACCTGGTATTTATCACTGCTCCTTATTACCTGTTATCACCTCTCTGCAAATAAACACAGTGTTTTTCACCGAATTCATGACTCCTAGCTGTACTTCTGTTTGAGAACCGTGACAGTTATAGTGTGACCAGTCCAGCCTGGTGCTGGTCGCTGTATCGTAGGGGGAACCCAACCCATATAAAGACAAAATGCCTTACGTCTTTAGAGGCTGAACGGGAGAGGGAAGGAGCAGACATGAGTAGTCTGAGCACAGAAAGAGTATGTCCACTTAACTTCGACTGAGACGCAGACTCAGATACACCACATTTTGTTAGATACACACAGATATGCAGTGTTAATGACAATCCTAAAAACAACTGTCCTTTTATCTCTTGTGGGTGCTAGAGGGTTTGGACGATCAATATCCCTCTGAGGAAATTGGTGTTTCATAATATAGAAGAAGACGCACATCAGGGTGAATTACACATAAAGGAATTGGAGGTTGATACAAGGTGCCAGGACTCAAATTAACATTCTACTTATACAAAGAACCAGGAGCGGAATTCAAAGTCTGCTGAAAGGCTTGACCCATGTCTATTTTTGGCCATGCTGTTTATGCCCCTGCAAACATATACCCATCTGTTTATGGGAGATTGGAGTAACGTTCCACGTAATTACTAACGAAGAGCCCTGCATGTTCTAATTAAGAAAGACTGTTCTCTGGTGAAGTGGAAGAAGAAGATTAAATCATTTTACTAAGGTTCACTTTACCTGTCTTCCAGTTTGACAGAAATAGTTTCTATTATACTTATTATACAACTGCATCAGATAGAAAAGGACATTTTCTCATTTATAGCTGTGATTTCCTTTCATATTGCTATTTGTATATGACTATTTAAATATAAATTGTGAAATGTATTTGCTAAGACAAGTTTGCACATTAGAATATTTATATGCCTTGGTTTGATTGACTTGTATATATTATATATTATTAATATTTTATTATTTTATTTAAACTATGGTCTTCCCTCACATTTTCTTGTGTAAAAGTAGTTTTACCGTCTCTATTTTGTGGAGCAGTTCTGTAACTGTAATTTTACAATGTAGGAATATTTTAAAGAGAACTTGCTAATTATTGTGAAGCTAAAACACAATGCACCATCACCAGTGAGGATGCTTCTGTCATCTGAAGAATAAAACACTCTGAAACATGTATAATACTCACATTATTTATAGTATGTGACATAAAGGGTCTTAGATATCGAGATTTGAAGTAATTACTGTAAAATAAGGTATTCTTATTACACAAAACCATTCATTTACATTATGTATTTACATTCATGACAAAATACAAATCCTCTGAGCGTTGGTGCATATTGCATACATTTGATCATGCAAAGTATTGTAAAGTTACGTGACCAGAGGTGACACAGGTGGATTATCTCAAAACCAAATAAACATGTTAGTATTTAGGAATCAGCAAAGAGAATACATAAAGGAACAGAGAGGAATAAACATAGAGCGAGACGGAGAGACAGAGAGGGAGACAAACAGACGGAGAGACTGGGGAGAGTTGGAAAGGTTATCTGATTACTGAGATCAGTTCTCATAGAGCTGACTAATAGAACCTATTTTAATAGGTAAAAATGGAGACTCTATACATTGGTTTCCGGATTTTGATCATTATCATTCTCTGTTCTGGAGCATTGCTCAGCACTTGTATAGCAGTTGTCAGCTACAGATCCCGGACAAAAGATGGATTTCAAAATCCTCGAGATCTGATAACATTTTTCATTGGACTGTCCGGTGCTCTGTTCCAGGGATTTCACCTTTCTATTTATGTATTAGTCCTTATCAGGAGAGATGTGTTCTCAACATTCAATGTGTGTATGATATCTATTAATGTGGTGTCCGTAATCTTTGTTTTCTTCACTATTTGCCTGACCTCATGGCTGTGCACCTTCTACTGCATCAAACTTGTCTCCTTCCATCACCGGCTCATCATATTCCTGAAGTCAAAACTCACCACATTGTTTCCCTGGATAATAGGAGGAACCTTTGGGATGTCCATTATTTTACTGATCATACAGCTTGGTGTGATCTTTATGTCAGTTCCTCTAGATAACACTAATAACAGCACCAATTACTGTGGAAGACTCAATGATAAGTATATAAGTAATATTCGGCGTACTGTAATTGGAGCTTCCTTCGTAATATCTTTCCCGTTCCTCCTGATCCTGGTATCACTCGGATCCACGCTCACATCTCTCATTCTCCACATCTTGAGAGTACAGAATTTATCCAACGTGGGGACTTCACACCTGAGAGCTCACATCAAAGCAGCCAAAACCATGATCCTGCTCCTAGTACTGAACGTAACTTATTTTATATTACAAATACTACTAATAGAGGATTTATTGGCTTTTTCTCCCCCTTTAACCTGGATATGTTCAGTGTTTTATGTTTCTTACTGGAAACTTCAATCTCTAATACTTATGTTCAGAAACAAGAAATTAAATGTTATTCTTCAGTCCCCTCTACTGACGTGTTTTAAATTAAAATATGACTCAAACTGATGACAATTAATCCGACTAATTATCGGAGGCCAATATTCTGCTAACTGACTTTATTACAATCTCCAATCTGATGAGTCACCTGCCTGCCATATTCTGCAACATTTATGGAATAATCTCCAATTCTTAAACTTCAATCCAGATAATTCAGTAGGAAGAAGTGAGGGGAGAATATGAAGTTCATATTATTTTACAGCGAATTTATCATTAATATATTATGAAAGATGCGTAGTACATGAATATAACAAGAAAGTGTTTCTACTATTTGTTATTGTATATATGTCATATCTTTATGTATGGATGTAATCTAGTATTTCTCCCAGGTGATGATGAAACATGTAGCTTAAAGAAATATAAAGCAGCAAAACATCCACAGCACTCAGCCACATATAAATATTAATATTTAACATTTTATTGCACCTATCCATCAATAGCAAAAAATACAATGCTGTCCATGTAAATCTTTTTTTTACAAAAAAATCATATGCAACTCTCTATATGACCAGTACTATATAGTACATACTGTTTTACATAATATGCTCACATGGAACTGAACCTCATCTGCTTTTCTCTTGACTTAGTGATCTATGTATTTTAAAAAAGCTCAGTGACAATCAATTTGTATCTCTGCAATGCATAATGAAGCATCACTATAATTCACCATGCCGTGGCTGCTCTGGGAGTCCCCCTGGCAGTGCGAAGTCCTTTCACTATATACCGGCAGCGGCTTCAGCTGGGTCCCATAGAACATGACAGGTAACACCATCCATACTTTGTCTTGGGGTTTAGTCCATCTCTATATTTTATGCACAATTAGTAATGTAATGAACAATATTAATCCTTAAAGAATGAGTGCTATTAAGAGATGGTGATAAATTATGTTCTTTTTGGGCTACCAAAATACTTTAGTATCTCCATCAATTTTTGCTATTTTCTTAGTATCATGATCCAACTTGATGATCGCTTTATTCTCTGTCTTCTGGAGCTCCTCCAGGAAGTCTTCATCTTTCTCAAAGATAAGCATCATATGGGGTTAAGGGTATAATATGTTCCATGGAGGTTGGTTCCTCTTTGTTTGCAGTTAGTAGCATATATATTGTATGAGGCATTTTGGAATGGATACCAACACCAGTGTTCTAGCCCCAGATACTTTACATTAGAACATAGTTTTGGACTAGCTTCCATTAAGCAGACTCCTTCCCTGTCCCTGCACTGATGTCTGAGAACCTTGACATGATCCCTTAAACACAACACGACATGTTCCCTTCTCTAACAATAATCTTTATCAACCAGATACGGATGTGAACCTTCATATGTTAAAATGTCAGACAGGAGACATTGTACCTCCAGACATGGGAACACCCAAAGTCACTGCAATGTACCTCTGCAATTCTCTACTGGAGACTGAAGCTAGAGAAGCAGCAGTGCAGGGATGTGTAGTGAGAACTGAGTGGGATGGATGTGGGGATTGTGTAGGACGAATATAGGGACTGAGTAAGATGTTTATGGGACTGTCCGGAATGTGGAGGCTGAGTGGGATGGATGTGGGGATTGTGTAGGATGATTATAGTGACTGAGTGAGATGTTTATGGGACTGTCCGGAATGTGGAGACTGAGTGGGATGGATGTGGGGATTGTGTAGGACGGTTATAGGGACTGAGTGAGATGTTTATGGGACTGTCCGGAATGTGGAGACTGAGTGGGAAGGATGTGGGGATTGTGAAGGACGGTTATAGGGACTGAGTGAGATGTTTATGGGACTGTCCGGAATGTGGAGACTGAGTGGGAAGGATGTGGGGATTGTGAAGGACGGTTATAGGGACTGAGTGAGATGTTTATGGGACTGTCCGGAATGTGGAGACTGAGTGGGATGGATGTGGGGATTGAGTAGGATGATTATAGTGACTGAGTGAGATGTTTGTGGGACTGTCCGGAATGTGGAGACTGAGTGGGATGGATGTGGGGATTGAGTAGGATGATTATAGTGACTGAGTGAGATGTTTGTGGGACTGTCCAGAATGTGGAGACTTAGTGGGATGGATGTAACTTTTGTGCTACATAGCTGCTCATGTCATCAGTTACATATAATGAATGTGTTTAATCCAGTGAGCACATTAATTTGTGAATTAGCAGCCCCCCCACAGGATGTAATGTCTGGATGGTGAGAAAAATCCCCCAGCAGCAGAGCTGTGAGCTAGTAAAAAAGCTATTACTCTGCTTGTACATAAAAATGCTGAATTCTCAGTTACACATATTTGCAAATGTATGGTAAGTCCTGTCAAGGCGCTTCTGTTAATAGGGTGGTCCTAACTCTAAACAATGAGAGTCATATATATTGGGCCACTCATTCATGTGTTTTTAAATTTAGAGCTAACTTACCAAGAGTTACCCCTCTTAATATGACTAATTACTCGGGGTCAGATCCTGCAAACCAGCTTTATTTCCTTAAATATAATTTAAGGAAATGTCTCTAATTCTCAATCTGCAATATGGGCAATTCAACAGGGAGAATGAATAGGGGTGAATATAAGTCCAGACTCTTTTATAAGGAATTTATTGCTTATATATTATCAAAGATGGTTAATAAATGATGGTAAAATATATATTAAAATTATGTGTTATTGTAATGTAATCTATTTATATAGGGATCCAACCTAATATCTCTCACAGGAAATCGTATATATTAAACTAATTTTCTTCTTCAAATCTTTATCAGAAAGTAAGCTGCAATATCTACTGCTGGATATGTTTCTATAATAGATGGAACAGAAAACATCTGGTTACATTTAAAGCCTTACATAGATCATACCGTAGTTATTAGTTACATCCATTTTTTATACAAATTTGAGTATTTGGCTGTATGATTTTTAATTTTTATTTTTAGCATCAGAATATTGTTAAGGTCAATTAGGCATCAAGAAAATGACATGAAACTCAAATAGAGACCAGACAGACAAATCCAAATAGCCAGGCAGAGATCAAGCAAATAGGCGAGGTCCAGAAGTCTGTCCAAAAGGTCAGGGCAACAGGCAAAACAGTATAGTCCAAGGTACAGGCACATGATTCAGGGTCTCAGGCAAGCAGGCAAGGTCCAAGGTACAGGCAGGGGTCATACACAGAAGTTCAGTCCAGCAGGTAAATACCAAATTGCACAGGAGCAGGTTAGCAGCAGCCAGGAACAAATGGATGAACTGCACAGAGCACAGCTAGAGGCAGGTACTTAAAGCAGTGCAACAGGTGCAGTTCTAATTAGCATCAGACAAGGAGATTAACTCCTTCAGGCATGTTGCATAGTTCAGGAGCAGGACAGCAGCAGCACCTCAGATGGATTATAGGTACTGCTGCCAGATACAAAACAAAGGCAGTCATAACATAGCCCCCCTTTAAGGAGCGGATTCCAGACGCTCCATACATGCTCCCTTCAGGTTCTTCTCCTCTTCTTTTTCTTTTTATAAGATCTCCCTGGAGACACAATTGGGCTCTTCTCTAATGGAATACAGAGAAGACCCAATTCTTCAGAAGCAGAAGAATTGTAAAGTCCGTCCACTAACTCTCTAGTATCCTCCACAAATTCACGTTCAGAATCTGAGTCCCAGCCTGGAGTCGGGATAGGACCTTTTATTTTATCACCAGATGATGATATGCCCAAAAAGCCAGTCACCAAGGTTGGTATTTGTTGTGACTGAAGTGGCAAAGCAAAGGTTTTTCCATTCTTGTTAACCTTCTCCCTAGGTGACCTAGACTGTCTGATGGAAGACACATTCATAGAGGTCTCATGGACAAGTGCAGGAACTGACGCACAGGCTGGAATGGGCACAGAAAAATCGTGATCAGATGACTTGACTGTGGATGGAGTGTACTTCTGACAAACAGCCTTATGAGAAGGCCCAGGTTTGTGGCTCCCCTCTAAAAAATATAATAAATTGAACCCACTTGGTTAAATTGGTCAACAAAATAATCCGGACATTCTTGAAACTGTTTCATGGAAAGTTCGAGTACCGTAACAAACTGTTTGATGTCTCCATCAAAGAAGACTGGAGGAGGATCAGATGACTCGGAAGAGGCTTTTGGGCATTCAGGCTCAATAGCAGTCTCTGCAGAGTACCCAGCTTGTGCAGCAGTCTCTGGAGAGTCCTCAACTGGAATGGCAGAGCAAGAGTCCCCGACTGGGATGGCAAGTTGGGCACACTTGACGGAAAAACCGTACTGGGCACAGCACTCTGACTGGATTGCACTGTGAGACGCCTCAGAGCAGACAGCACTGTGAGACGCCTCAGAGCAGACAGCACTGTGAGACGCCTCAGAGCAGACAGCACTGTGAGACGCTTCAGAGCAGACAGCACTGTGAGACGCCTCAGAGCAGACAGCACTGTGAGACGCTTCAGAGCAGACAGCACTGTGAGACGCCTCAGAGCAGACAGCACTGTGAGACGCCTCAGAGCAGACAGCACTGTGAGATGCCTCAGAGCAGACAGCACTGTGAGATGCCTCAATGCAGACACTACTAAGTGGTAACTCGGGCTGAACCGCATGGACAGGCAACTCGGGCTGGACCGCATGGACAGGCAACTCGGGCTGGACCGCATGGACCGGCAACTCGGGCTGGACCGCATGGACCGGCAACTCGGGCTGGACCGCATGGACAGGCAACTCGGGCTGGACCGCATGGACAGGCAACTCGGGCTGGACCGCATGGACAGGCAACTCGGGCTGGACCGAATGGACAGGCAACTCGGTAGGGGACTGAAGGGACAGGGCCCTCTCTGGAATGGGCTGGAGGGACAGGGCCCTCTCTGGAACGGGCTGGAGGGACAGGGCCCTCTCTGGAACGGGCTGGAGGGACAGGGCCCTCTCTGAAAGGGGCTGGAGGGGCAGCGCCCCCTCTGGAGCTGAAGACCCAGGAGTAGAGGCAGCGGCTGAAGACCCGGGAGTAGAGGCAGCGGCTGAAGACCCGGGAGTTGAGGCAGCGGCTGAAGACCCGGGAGTAGAGGCAGCGGCTGAAGACCCGGGAGTAGAGGCAGCGGACTCAGGACCGGACACAGCGGATTCAGGACCGGTCACAGCGGACTCAGGACCGGACACAGCGGCCTCAGGACCGGACACAGCGGACTCAGGACCGGACACAGCGGACTCAGGACCGGACACAGCGGACTCAGGACTGAAGGCAGAGGCTGGCACCTCGGAACAGGAGGCAATGGCCAGAGACTCAGTGCTGGCGGCAACTGGAACTGGCACTGCAAGACAGGCGACAACTGGAACTGGCACAGCAGGACAGGCGGCAACTGGAACTGGCAGCGCAGGACAGACGGCAACTGGAACTGACACCGCAGGACAGGCGGCAACTGGAACTGGCACCGCAGGACAGGCGGCAACTGGAACTGGTACTGCAGGACAGGCGGCAACTGGAACTGGCACCGCAGGACAGGCGGCAACTGGAACTGGCACCGCTGGACAGGCGGCAACTGGAACTGGCAGATTAGGCTGAAGTAAAGCAACAGGAGCTGATGTGCAGAACAATCCAGGGTCTGGAGAGGAGCACACTAAAGGCTGCTGCATAGGATGTTGTGGACTGCGGAGCAGACAACTTTGTAAGAAATGTTCGCCACTGGCGCAGTAGAGGCATAGTTTATCAATCCTTCTGCGCCATCGTTCCTCCTCAGTGAGAGGGGGACGCAGGTAGCTTGGTCGTTTAGAATCCCTAATGGTAGGGACCGCTGGCAATACCATAGATGCAGCACCAATGTCAGAAAAAGTTCTGGGAGGATTCTCTGCATTTGTAAACAACCACAAATAAAATTTGGGGTAGTGCCCAGGCGCCTATACAGAGACAATGAAGTCAAATGGGCGAAATAGGTGTTTATTTGAATGAATCCATAATAATGAACGTTGGCATATAATATATTTTCCTCTATGACTGCGATATAAAAACATATACATAAAAAAACGTGAAACACAGCAGTCTTGTTGGTAAACAAACTTTACCAGATAGTGAGCTGTTATGCATAAATGGATGATAGAGTCCAGAGTAATTAATTGTAAAGTTGCAAAGATGGTGCAATAGCCATGTGTATAGGCCCAAACAACAATGGGTGTTGTAGTTCTTTACAAAGCAGAGCAGTCTTTATGTATAAAGACAAAATCAGTATGAGTGGAGTGAACCCACAGCGGCTCCAATTCACCACATAGGGGCAAAGGGTCATGAACAAAACAAACTCACCCCGCTCTGCAGAGTTTATCTCCCAAACATCCATCAGGGCTTCATCAGGGTTGTCATAGTTATTAAAAACGGATTGTCCAATGAAAGGTCTTGTTGGACCAAATGCAGAAATTGAAGCTTCACAATGAATAGGTTCAATAATAACAGCAGGTTCCTTTCAATATCTTAAGTGTATCTTCAAAGATCCCCCAAATGGCAAAAAGAACTGGATTTGATGCAGAAATCTAGTCTCTTAACAAATCCCTTAAGAGACCAGAATTATTCTAATCTAAAAAGAATGATTAAAGAAAACTGTTAAGTTCAAAGTCAATATTAAGACCTCTTGGAACGAGAGTCTTAAGTTTGTAGATCCATTTACTCTCCTCACAAGACATGGACCGGATGAAATCTCCTCCTCTCCATGACCTCTTTACTATACAGATGCCCTGAAATTTAAGCAATGAGGCATCTTTATTGTGAAGGAGTGCAAAGTGACTGGAGACACTGTGTGCCTCAAACCCCTTAGTTATGTTCCTTTGATGTTCGCTAATCCGGGTATGTAGATCTCTTGCTGTCCTACCTGCATACTGTCTTCCACAGGGACACTCAAGCATGTAAATCACCCCCTTGGTGTCACAGGTGATTTTGTCTTTTATCTTGTAAGTGGCTCCAGTAGCAGTTGCAGTAAACGTACAGATAGGTTTAGTGCCCCTCATACAGCTCGTCTTGCATGCTTGACATCTTGTGCAGTAAAAGAAGCCTTTTTTATCCTCTCCCAACCATGTACTGGAAGGTGTCTGTCTGGTAATGGGAATGCTGCTTGTTACAAGGGCATTTTTAAGATTATCCGCCTTTTTGTAAATAAACCTTTAAATAAAAGTTTACAAGGTAAAACTTCCCTCAATCTTTCATCGCCCAAAAGAATGTTCCAATGCTTGCAGGTGATTTTCTCTATCTTTTTGGAATCATTATTATATCTGGTGATAAATGAGGGAGCATCGTATGAATCAAGAGGTTTTGCCGTCTTCTTTATCAAGAGGTTTTCTCTGTTCTCTTCCCTGACTTCAACAAGGGCTTTTTCTACAGAGGTGTTATCATAGCCTTTCTGTAGGAACCTGTCCTTTATTATGTCAGCTTGGATGTCATATTGCTCTATGGTGGAACAGTTCCTCCTGATCCTGGTGAACTGGCCTTTGGGAATGTTTCGTAGGCAGTTATTGTGGTGGCTACTGCAGGCCGGGATATACGAGTTGCAGTCAACATCCTTGAGGTGCGTTTTAGTTGCAATCTGATTGTCCTCAATATAGATTTCAAGGTCCAGGAAAACAACCTTATTTCTGCTATGGTTGGCTGTAAATCTCATGTTTAGGTCATTGTTGTTGATATAGAGTAAAAACTCTTCCAGCTGTCCTGTAGTGCCTTTCCATATACACAGTACGTCATCTATAAATCTGTACCACTTGTGTATATTTTCTGCGAATGGATTGTTGTTCCATATCCTAAGGTTTTCCCAGTGGGCTACAATCAGATTCGCGTAACTTGGCGCGAACTTCGCGCCCATCGCAGTCCCACGAATCTGTCTGTAGTACCTACTGTTCGCCCAAAAATAATTATGTTGTAGGACGAAGTGTATACTTTGCATCAGGAATTCTATTTGTTCCGTTTGGAGGTTTGATTCCTCTCTTAGAATGGAGTTCACATGTTGGCAACCCTTGTCATGATCGATTATCGTATATAAAGAAGTTACATCACATGTGAGAAGAATAAGGCCCTCTTCCCATTGGACACCCTGTAGGACTTCCAATGCATGGCTTGTGTCTCTCAGGTAACTCCTTTGTTGTATGACAAGAGGTTGCAAGAAGAAGTCTATGTAGCTTGACAAGTTGGTGGTGAGGGAATTATACACACACACACACACACACACACACACACACACACACACACACACACTAGGGTAAATTTTTGATAGCAGCCAATTAACCTACCAGTATCTTGTTGTTTTTTTGAGTGTGGGAAGAATCCGGCGCACCCGGAGGAAAGACAACGCAAACTCGAGGAGAACATACAAACGCCACACAGATAAGGCCATGGTCGGGAATTAAACTCATGACCCCAGAGCTGTGAGGCAGAAGTGCGAACCACTAAGCCACTGTGCTATTTTTTCCTGATTTTCCTAATTTCCTAAAATATGTGGCTGACTGCTTTGCTCTTCACCTACTAGAATTATCAACTTTACAATAGGAATCTTCTTCGTTTTGAGGATGAGGATATCTGGGCTTCTACCAAAGCTGCTGGTGGTATCAGCTCTTTAGTGCTTCTTTTTGGAAATTCCATATATCTGGAACATTTACACTGAAAATATTACAATAGGAAACACTACATATAATTTCAATGTTTGTTGTGGCGTCATCATAGTTAGGTTCTCATATCTCATATCAGAGCTCTGGGCTGCTTATTACCTCTCGTATTAACTCTAATCCCCAAAGGACTGACTTTGATCTCACTCTAGACACATGCAAATAGGATGAAGATGACTAAATCAAACACCTGTCATCCTCCAACACGGTCTCATATACAGTGGCCAAAGCCATAATACCTCTGGTTACCCTGCACATCACCTTTCATGTAACCTGCATTTCTCTTCTATTAAATTTAAATACTTTTGTTGGTATTATTTGTTGTTCTATTCCACAAAGCAATTCCTTGTCATTATAGCAGGTAGGCAGACAAAGAGGTTCTAAGGCTCTTTATCCTATACTATGTGGTCCCAACAGCTGAGGATGGTTAATATCCAATTTGTTTAAGCAAACTCATATTTCTCAGCATTATTGTTGGTGTGGTCAGTTACAGACATTGTTTAGGTAGGTTCAGTTTACTTCTCTCCAGCTGTCCATATGCACATCTATAGATCTGTTAAATTGGCCTGAGTACCAAGACACCTGAGGGTAAATGTATCAAGCTGCGGGTTTCTGGCAGGTTTGAAAAGTGGAGATGTTGCCTATAGCAACCAATCAAATTCTAGCTTTCATTTTTTAGAATGTGCTAAATAAATTATAACTAGAATCCGATCAATCACATACTGATGTTGGGATCAAATGTTTAAAAAAGTTCCAAGATCTTTCCAGCATGAGTCTTCTAGAAGACCACAGGCATATATATATTTCAATAGCCACCATCCCCAAACAACCAACGCCTTTCAGTCCAGGGACCGTCCGGGATTTAAAGCAACATCCCAGATCTGTGCCTTTTGTATTGCTAACCTCTTATCCTATTACATAACAATATCTTGCACGTAACACCTTCAATAACTTTGTCTGTATAGGTACAAAGTGTATTTGATTTACATTGTGTACTACACAGAACTGTGAGCTATGTTCATGCATTATAATAATGAAGTAAGTGAGAGTTATTGTGTCCACTTGTCTGTTATATTTCCAGCACTTTACTTATGCCATTGATTAAGTGTGTACTTTTGTGAGCATTGATCATTTTGAACTAAATGTTGTATTTCCACAATGTTCCTCATACTACAGTCTGAGATCACAACCAACCAGGACAACCTTCTCCAGGGAATGACTCATTCTAATTAGAAAGTGGAATAATATCCACTAGCACTTTAATGACAAAAACATCCAGTTTATCATACATTTGTTTCAGGATGATTTGCAAGTCTTTGTCCTTCCAACAAGGATGATGTGGATGCAAAGCAGGACCTAAGATTTGCATCTACATCTGTGATTCACAGCCCTCATATTCTGTGCAAATCGTGAATAACTAGAGAACACACATTATGCTTTCTCCAGCTTTTTCAACACTAAAATATGTATTATGTATTGGTTCTGGAGTTTCTGGAATTATATTCAATACATGGATTGTACATGTGAATTTTAAAGACTGGAGAAGAGGTGTCAGACTGAGTCCATCTGATCAAATTATCAGTTTAATGGGTCTTATAAACATAGTTCTGCAAACTGTGTTGAGCGTTGACATATTTCTCTCTGAAATGCCATCTTTCAAGATGTTTATCCAAAGTCACCTAATTTTTCTGTTTTTCATGATGTTCCTTGTTTCCTGCACTATGTGGCTCACTGCTTGGCTCTCCATCTACTATTGTCTGAGAATTGTCAACTTCACAAGAGGAATCTTAGTTTTAAAGATGAGGATATCTGGGCTTCTACCAAAGCTTCTGGTGATATCAACCATTTATTGCTTATTTTTTACAGTTCCATCTCTCTGGAACATTTCTGCTGAGATAATAGGAAACACTACAGATAATTATATGAATAATTACAGGATCATAGTAAGCTTCCCATATCTTATTACAGCATTTATGGGGTGCATTTTACCTTTCATATTAACGCTGATCCCCATAGGACTGACTCTGATCTCACTCTGGAGACACACAAATAGGATGAAGATAAATAAATCAGACCTCAGTCGTCCTCAGACACAGGCTCATGTCACAGCGGCCAGAACCATGATTCTTCTGGTCACACATCGCTTTTTTTGGATCATCCATCTATATACTGTTGAAATCATTCAATATTACAGAGATTTACACAATCTTTTGTTGGTATTTTATTTTGTTTTATTCCACAAAACAATCACTGGTCATTATAACAGGCAACTCAAAACTGTGGAAGGCCAGTAAAGGGATCCTAATTCACACTGATATGAGGAGACATGTAGTCCCAGCCGTTCAGGATGGACTTTAACTTAAATATGAATCCTTTTAATAGCCAATTATTTAGTAAATATAATATATTATGTTTCTTGTTAGAGTTTGCGATAAGTTTCTGCGGTTGTTTCAGGATGACTGATGGTGTAATCAGTTACATGTCTTAGTGATTTAGCTCAATCTATTGTTAGTTTCATTTGTAACCTCCTTTAATAGACATATTGATGTTTGGATGTGTGTCCAATGTACAAAGTGGAGAAGGTTTATTGTTATTATAGTTACATCGATTTATGCTTCATCTCATCTATGTTTTCATATTTCTCTTTCTATTGAAATCAGTCCTGTAGTGTTATTATAGATTATTGGAATATATGATTTCCAGAGGTCCCTGTTTCACAGGAAATCTGTTTCCAGAACACTTCTGTCCTTGGGAGAAATGGTCTTTTGGACTATACTCAATTTAAAAACTATAGATGTGGACAAATAAATAAATGCAGAGTCCAAAAAGATGTATACAGACAAAAGGAGTGTATATAAATGTATATAAATGTTGACAAGAAGGTATAATTAAACAGGAACTGAGAGAACTGAATAAATAAATAAAAAAAAATGATAACATAATAGAATAAAGACTTTTGATTAGGGAAAACTGCTTTGGGTGGTTTTATTGTTAAGACTGGATATGTCCTCTGATAAACACTGCTTATTTTAAAGACTTAGGACACTAAGTAAATAGGAAGGTACCTGAAGCAACAACAACAATATGGCTGTTTTCACTAATTTTAGAATCACCAAGGTTACCCCTATGGTTGACTTAACAAGACACATTAAAGCTGAAATGATTGTCCTTATTCTTTAGATGATACATTTCCCTCTGACACTTGCTCCAACCAGGACCGGTGCTAGGGTCCTTGGCGCCCTAGGCACAATTTCAAAATCCCACCCTCTGAGTCTCAATGCGCCCTCCTATCCCCCCTGGGTCTAAATGTTCCCCTTCCCTCTTTTTCCTTACCTTAAAGATGCTCCTCGCTGCTGCTTAGTCCCGTCCCTCACTGACACTGTCGGGCCGTGATGATGATGTCACGCCCGACAATCAGTGAGGGGAGGAGGGAATGGAGGAGAGTCGTCGGAGGGAAGGTCCGCCCCATCAGCTGTTGGAGGGGAGGAGGGCGGTCGCGATCCATGGCCTTTCGCCCCTCCCTGTGAATTCATCGGAAGCTGTGCGGCGGCCGCGGAAGGTATGCTCAGCGGTCACCGCACAGTATTAAAGTACAACGGTAATTAAGTACCCTACTTCTGTGGCGCCCTCCAGAGCCCGGCGCCCTAGGCAACTGCCTAACCTTGCCTAATGGGAGCGCCGGGCCTGGTTCCAACATTACACTACAACGTTCTATAAAACTTGCACTGTGCTCCTAGTTATCCTTCTGGAATTCTGAGCTTAATCCTAAATGCCTGATCCTGTCACCTTCATCTCCAAAGACACCAAACATTACAGCCAATGTGCTCTGTTCTGAAGACTCAACACAGAGGGCCTGGTCACAAAGATTACTGTTGTATTGTGCATGTTCAATAAAATAATGTGGACTTTAGAGTTATGTACAAGTCACAGATGAGCACACTTCAGTGTGGCATGTTATTAGTGTGGCTGGAGTGTTCTGATTGACTAATCTTGTATAGAACCATTGTAGGCTATGACTGAATTGCATTTTATCAGTGGCACAATGGTTAGCATGGCTGCATCGCAACACTGGTATCATGGATTTGATTCCAAACATGGCCATAGCAGTATGGAATTTGCATGTTTCCCCTGGTCTTGTGTGGGTTTCCTCTGTGTGCTTCAGATTCATCCCACAAAAACATACTGGTAGGTTAATTGGCAGATGATTTAAGTTTTGTTTCTTCCACCCCATATTAACCAACACCACCCATCACCACAAACCCACTCATCTTCCTTGACATTACATCCATGGACTCCTGGCTCTAATGCAGCCCTACTCCAGACATCAATCTACAGGACTCTGTGGCAAGGCTTTGTATATTGGACACTGAGTTATAGTTGGTGTCCCTATACTTACGCTGTACACAAAGCCTAGAAAGTAGCTCATTACCATAATAAATTGTACACATGCATAAATACAATACACATGCAGACATGAACCGGTTGCTTAGAATTTCCCTACCAGAAAAATTGGATTCTCAAGAACATCTACATTAATTAAGTATAACTGTAGTTCAGATTTTCCCCCACTGGTAGACTGGGTAAAAATTAATACATGTAAATAGAATAAATGACTACACAATTATTAGCAGTGACTGGCACAGGACTATAATCAAGTTGTAGGTGGATTGAATAAATATATATATATATATATATATATATATATATATATATATATATATATACAGTTCTACCGGAAAGAGTTCACAGCGCTTCACTTTAACACATTTTGTTATGTTACAGCCTTATTCCAAAATGGAATAAATTCCTTTTTTCCTCTCAAAATTCTACACACAATACCTCATGATGACAATGTGAAAAAAGTTTTTAGGGATTTTTGCAACTTTATTAAAAATAAAAAACTAAGAAACCACATGTACATAAGTATTCACAGCCTTTGCCATGAAGTTAAAAATTGAGCTCAGGTGCATCCTGTTTCCACTGATCATCCTTGAGATGTTCCTACAGCTTGGTTGGAGTCCACCTGTGGTACATTCAGTTGATTGGTCATGATTTGCAAAGGCACACACCTGTCTATATAAGGTCCTACACCTGTCTATATAAGGTCCTACACATACACCTGTCTATATAAGGTCCTACACCTGTCTATATAAGGTCCTACACCTGACTATATAAGGTCCTACACCTGTCTATATAAGGTCCTACACCTGTCTATATAAGGTCCTACACCTGTCTATATAAGGTCCTACACCTGACTATATAAGGTCCTACACCTGACAGTGCATGTCAGAGCATAAACCAAGCATTAAGTCAAAATAATTGTCTGTAGACCTCCAAGACAGGATTGTCTCAAGGCACAAATCTCAGGAAGGGTACAGAAAAATATCTGCTTCTTTGAAGGTCCCAATGAGCACAGTGGCCTCCATCATCCACAAATAGAAGAAGTTAGGAACCATTAAAAAAAAATCCAATGGCTTATAATCAAAGCTTATGTTTTGTAAATAGACCATCAGGTAGATACCTATTTGGGATAATATATGTCAATAATAAACAAAAAAATCTAATATCAAAATTAGCATTCATTATCCATATACATCACTGCTAATAATAATAATAGTAATAATAATATATATTATATATATCCTATGAATCATTCTAAAAATACAGCAACATAAAAATCACCCTGTGTGACCAGCAGCATATAAATCACACAGTGTGACCAGCAGCATATAAATCACACAGTGTGACCAGCAGTATATAAATCACCCTGTGTGACCAGCAGCATATAAATCACCCTGTGTGACCAGCAGTATATAAATCACCCTGTGTGACCAGCAGTATATAAATCACCCTGTGTGACCAGCAGCATATAAATCACACTGTGTGACCAGCAGTATATAAATCACCCTGTGTGACCAGCAGCATATAAATCACACTGTGTGACCAGCAGTATATAAATCACCCTGTGTGACCAGCAGTATATAAATCACCTTGTGTGACCAGCAGCATATAAATCACACTGTGTGACCAGCAGCATATAAATCACACTGTGTGACCAGCAGTATATAAATCACACTGTGTGACCAGCAGTATATAAATCACCCTGTGTGACCAGCAGTATAAATCACCCTGTGTGACCAGCAGTATATAAATCACCCTGTGTGACCAGCAGTATATAAATCACCCTGTGTGACCAGCAGTATATAAATCACCCTGTGTGACCAGCAGTATATAAATCACCCTGTGTGACCAGCAGTATAAATCACACTGTGTGACCAGCAGTATATAAATCACACTGTGTGACCAGCAGTATATAAATCACCCTGTGTGACCAGCAGTATATAAATCACCCTGTGTGACCAGCAGCATATAAATCACACTGTGTGACCAGCAGCATATAAATCACCCTGTGTGACCAGCAGCATATAAATCACACTGTGTGACCAGCAGTATATAAATCACCCAGTGTGACCAGCAGTATATAAATCACACAGTGTGACCAGCGGTATATAAATCACCCAGTGTGACCAGCAGCATATAAATCACACTGTGTGACCAGCAGCATATAAATCACCCTGTGTGACCAGCAGCATATAAATCACACTGTGTGACCAGCAGTATATAAATCACCCAGTGTGACCAGCAGTATATAAATCACACAGTGTGACCAGCAGCATATAAATCACACAGTGTGACCAGCGGTATATAAATCACCCTGTGTGACCAGCAGTATAAATCACACTGTGTGACCAGCAGTATATAAATCACCCTGTGTGACCAGCAGTATATAAATCACCCTGTGTGACCAGCAGTATAAATCACACTGTGTGACCAGCAGTATATAAATCACCCTGTGTGACCAGCAGTATATAAATCACCCTGTGTGACCAGCAGCATATAAATCACACTGTGTGACCAGCAGCATATAAATCACCCTGTGTGACCAGCAGTATATAAATCACCCTGTGTGACCAGCAGTATAAATCACACTGTGTGACCAGCAGTATATAAATCACCCTGTGTGACCAGCAGTATATAAATCACCCTGTGTGACCAGCAGCATATAAATCACACTGTGTGACCAGCAGCATATAAATCACCCTGTGTGACCAGCAGTATATAAATCACACTGTGTGACCAGCAGCATATAAATCACCCAGTGTGACCAGCAGTATATAAATCACACTGTGTGACCAGCAGCATATAAATCACCCTGTGTGACCAGCAGCATATAAATCACACTGTGTGACCAGCAGCATATAAATCACACTGTGTGACCAGCAGCATATAAATCACACTGTGTGACCAGCAGTATATAAATCACCCTGTGTGACCAGCAGTATATAAATCACCCTGTGTGACCAGCAGTATATAAATCACCCTGTGCGACCAGCATATAACTTAACCTGTAAGACCAGCAGCATATAAATCACCCTGTGCAACCAGCAGTATATAAATCACCCTGTGCGACCAGCATATAACTTAACCTGTGCGACCAGCAGCATATAAATCACCCTGTGCGACCAGCAGTATATAAATCACCCTGTGCGACCAGCAGTATATAAATCACACAGTGTGACCAGCAGTATATAAATCATCCTGTGTGACCAGCATTATATAAATCACCCTGTGCGACCAGCAGCATATAAATCACCCTGTGCGACCAGCATATAACTTAACCTGTAAGACCAGCAGCATCGTAATGTGGTTTTTCAAAGTACAAATTTGCTGCTTTTAGTTGTATTAGCTCCTAACTCTAACTGATTTCCAATATATTTGCAACGTTTTCCGTAACATTTTCCTGAGCCTGTGTATTGTGAGAAGTACATATCTACCATCTGTATATTACCATTTACTTTCTTAACAGGTAACCAGTCGTCAATTGCTATTTGCATTAGTCAAATTCCACTCACTGACCTGTTTCTGTTCAGCTTACTCTGTACACATCCTTTACCACCATCTAGAAGAGCACACTCTGCCCAGAAAATGTCGGTCCCAGTGTTGACTGCTATGATGGTCCTCACAGTGATTGAAGGTGTGGTGGCTATTACTCTGAATGTCAGCATCGTGATTATAAATGTCAAAGGCATGAAACATGGTTTGATACTGAGTCCTTCAGATCTAATTCATGTGATAATGGCCGTAGTTAACCTCACCATGCGCTGTTTTATACTTATACATTCAATAGGTCTTTCTACCTCAGCTTGGAATGTTGTGGACAATTTCTATATAATGGTCGTTCTTCTACCGTTCCAAATTTACTTCACCTATTGGTTAACTGCCTGGCTCTGT
The DNA here is from genome assembly GCF_038048845.1 of Mixophyes fleayi. Taxonomy (NCBI): domain Eukaryota; kingdom Metazoa; phylum Chordata; class Amphibia; order Anura; family Limnodynastidae; genus Mixophyes; species Mixophyes fleayi. Next base: position 2,011,915 of record NC_134408.1, on the reverse strand, counting down.
GCTTATTATTTTATCTCTGTCACCAACTTCAGTCACCGTCTCTTTGTTTGGATGAAGAGAAGCTTTTCAACTTTCCTTCCTTATCTCCTCATACTGTCGGGTGTTGGGTCATTTGCCATAAGTGTCCCATCCATTTGGATTATCTATTTGAAGAATCCAGTACTTTTTCAAGGGAATAATACACTCAGCTCCACAAGTAATGGTGTAACATCTCTAAGTTTACCATACACAATACTTATCAGCTGTATAGGGTGCTGTTTTCCATTCATTATTATCATCAACTCCCTGGTGTTCACAGTGTCCTCACTTATAAGACACATCTGGAATATAAAGCAGAATGATTCTGGATTTTCTTGTCCTAATCCCCAAGCTCATATTAACGCTATAAGAACAATGATCCTCTTTCTTGTACTGTCTGTAATATTTTACATAGCTGAGGTTATAGTTTCATCAGGAACTTTCAATTTTGCAGATACTGTGTATAATATTAGCTGGTGTATAATCATGTTATTTCCAACAGCTGAGGCCATCATCATTATCCAGGCCAGCTCCAAGCTCAAGAAGATCTTTCTGCAGAAGTTTTGTGCTAAGTAATTGAAGGACACTGAGAATTAGAAGTGGAAAGAAGAAAATAGAGTTGTTATATTTACATATTTAGTAGTTTAACATTTTATATTGGACAATTAGAAAAGAATGTCCTTCTGTTTACTACTTATAGGACCCGAAAGTGTCAAATGAATTGGAGATTGTATCAGAGTCTACTCTACTGTAATCACATTTTCAGGAAAAGCTTCATCACTGTTTCTCATGAAATTTCATAAATGTATTGGGAGGAAAACACGATTATTTTGCTTTTTATATTTAAGAAATATGGGTCTTTTTAGGAAGTATTGGGACAAGTTAGGAATCCAGATATTTCTTATTTAGATATCAGGTTTTTTTTTAGATACATATTTATGTTATGTTTTCCTTTACTACGTAATGCACTTGTTATTTAGATTGTCAAGATATTGTGTTTGTTTTATTCATTTTTATTATTTTGCAAAAACAAAATTGAAAACATAATGTTACATTTATACTGAAATCTAATGTATAGTACTACACACTGAATGATCAAATAATAAATTTGAAGGCTGTATAACCTATTGCAGTTTATATGTATCACAGGTTTGTAATTCAATACTAGGAGACGAGGAGATAAGGACCACGGCATGTGCATTGCTTGCTCAAACTTGTGAAATTACTATAATTATTATTTATTTATTTATTTATAAGGCACCACAGACTCTGTAGCGCTGGCTACACTAAGCAAGTCAAAAATTGATGAGGTAATACACATAAGAAGCACGGATGAATGTCACTAACACTGTGGGGACTCACACAGAATGTAGCTAAAGACATTACAAGGGAGATGGAAAGTAGACAGATAAGAAACAATAGGTAGAGAGGACCCTGCCCATGGGAGCTTACACTCTAGAGGGAGAGGTGGTTAGAGGCAGTATGAGCAACTGGGATAAAATAGAGATGGCAGCCGAGGAAGAGGAGGTGATGGACAAGATGGTCAGGAGGTGGTAGGATAGGCAAGAATGAAAAGGTGAGTTTAGAGTGAGCGTTTGAAGGACTGAAGGTAGAGGGAGAGTAGAGTGAGGCGGGGAAGGGAGTTCCAAAGAATGGGGCAGCACGGCAGAAGTCTTGCAGGCGAACATGGGAGGAGGTAATGAGAGGTGAATTGAGGTGGAGGTCAGAGACAGTACAGAGTGGCTGGGTTGATATGTACCTCAAGAGAAGGTCAGAGATGTAATGGGGAGAAGTGTTGGTAAGGGCTTTGTAAGGGATAGTAAGGAGCTTGAACTGAATTATAACACGGATAGGGAGCCAATGAAGACATTTATGCAGAGGAGCAACTGAAGTGGAGCGATGGGAGAGGAAGACGAGCCTAGCCACAGCATTCTGGATGGATTGAAGGTGAAAAAGGGGGGAGTCAGGAAGGCCATAAGGATAATAAGTTTGCATTGGTTGAGATGAGAAATGATGAGTGAATGGACCAGGATTTTGATTGCTCTGTGAGAGAAGAAGGGGCAGATTTTGATCATGTTATGGAGGAGGAATTGGCAGGATTTGGTAAGTGACTGGATATGAGGGGAAAATATGAGGTCATAGTCAAGGGTGACTCCAAGACAGCGGGCTTGGGTGACAGGAGAGAGAGTTATGTTACCAGCCAAGAGGTAAATATTGGGAGGGAAAGCAACATTGGCAGGAGGAAAGATGATGAGCTTGGATTAGGAAATGATGAGTTTGAGGAAGCACTGTGACATCCAGGTAGTGACAACAGTAGATACTTGGGATAGGAAGAAGGGAGAGACGTAATGGGAGGAAAGATAGATTTGTGTGATATTGGAGGCCAAATGATTGAATAAGTTGGTCGAGAGAGATGGTGTAGAGAAAAGAGAGCAGAGGGCCAAGAACAGAGCCTTGGGGGGCTACAATAGAGGGGATTAAAATTGGAAGCAGAGACACTAAAGGAGTGGCCAGAGAGGTAGAAGGCTAACCAGGATAGAGCAGTTTGACGAGGATCTAAGGAGTGAAAGATGCTGAGGAGAATAGAATAGTTGATGGTGTTAAAAGAAGCAGAGAGGTCAAGAAGTACGAGAAGTTAAACGTGACATTTAGACTTAGCTGAGAGTCGTTTGTGAAATAACTTTAATGAAGAATTTTTCTATTGTCTTATAAATAAATTAATAATTGCTGTGGCTTCAGAAAAGATTTGCACCTTTGATAAACGTTAGTAAATAGTTTGGCTGTGGAAACGATTGATTCTGAGAAAGAACACATATGTTTTAGTAACACAGATTTGCAGGTATAAGCAGATTCTGAAAATGGCACATGGAGGTTATTGCTTGTTGTCCTCGTGTTATTCGCTATTTGCTATACTGTTAATTTTAAAGTCACAAGGGAGATTTACCAAAGTGTGTTGTTGTAAAAGTGCACATATTTCATGTGCATTTTGCAAACTGTGAGATTTACTAAATGTTGCATCACACATAAAATCACGTTTTTAAAAACGCCATTCCAATTTCTTCAAATGGCAAGTATGCTCTGTGGATTTCAAAAAACTTTATAGACTTGTTTAGATATTGTTGCTTAAATAATATGTTTAATATTTTGTATCATATATACATAGTTACTGTGAGATTTTGTATGTGTCATGTCAGTAAATATTATATATTCACTGTTTGTATTTTTTTTTCCCTCATCTTGAATACATGTTTGCTTGAGTCTCGTTAAAAATTCTTTAATGACCCTGAGTGATCAGTTAATTGCATAAACCACTTGTTAATGAAGCTGTAGACTTTTTTATTACTATAATAGTCTGTGTTTTTGACCCTGCATTAAAGAGTTAAGCTGGACTGGGATTGGCATTATAATACATCTAAAAAATGTAGACCAACAAAGCAGCAATCATGTTAGCAAATAGAGCACACAGTGGGGATGCTGTCTCTAAATGTCTTCAATTTCTTCTTCAAGTGTCTGCTCTCTATGTGGTCTATTTATCAATGGAACTAATACACGTTCTCAGGTGAAAATGAGAGTTTTCGCTTGATTTTAGAAAGCCCTTGATCCCAAGACTTCCACCAGTTATTGCTAGAGATATCCTTTATCAGGGACCTCTGGTGGAGCTTATGTATGATAGACAGTGGTGGTAAAAATACCACTGCTGTCCTCTTATCTCAACCACCATCTCAGGGTGACAATAGCAGAGGGAACATCCGAATAAAGGCTTTACTTATTTAAATAAAGTCTTCCTTTGAATTGAAAATATTGTAGAATCAATATATATATATATATATATGTATATATATATATATATATATATATATATATATATATATATCTAATATATATAAGCCTAGCAGCGTGTGTTAGTCTGTGTGTCAAAAAAAAACAAAACAAGCTGCAGCGCCACCTGCTGGGCGGAGTTATACACTGACCTACTAAATTCTTAGCATTATCTCATATATAAAAGTAAAAGCCTAGCGGCGTGTGTTAGTGTGTGTGTGTGTGGGGAAAAATCTATTTTCTCAGAAAGAGCTCATCCAATTGACCTGAAATTTGGTATACTGACATTATTTGACAAAAAAATTAGAATAGTGAAGTCAGTTAACTTCCATCATCCCCCCTTCCCCCTGTGGGAGGGGTAGTAAAGGCTAAATTTACGATTTGAGGGGTCAAACTCATTTTCATGAGGTAATTTTACCTTATGAACACACATTAAAAAGGGTGCTTGCGTCGGGAAGTAACGCTCTTCCCCTGAGGAGGCCTGGGCTAGGCCCAAATGCATGACAAGAACCTTTTTAAGACCTTAAGTAGCTTGATTTGACTAGAATGCATGAGTATCATGCACGGGTTAACTTGTGTATATATATATATATATATATATATATATATATATATGTGTGTAAAACAATAGGCAGTGAACTCTTTCTCACTCACAATAAAGATCAGAGTTTTCTGCCCTTTCAGGCATGCTGTAATACCTCCATGTACTGCGTGCTTTGACCAATCCCAGCTTGTCATCTGATAACTTCTCTTTCTTGATGTGGCAGAGACTGGGATTGTCTACCATGTATTATCTGATTACAGAATTCCTTTGAAAGATTCAGCTCTATCTATCATTTGTGTGATAGGGAAACATAGAGTATTAATATAAGCAGATTTCATACTCTCAGATAAAAACAAAAATAAATTCCCCAGCGCTAAGTAAGGGGACTGAGGACCAATAGGAGAAACTAGAAGTGTGAAGTCCTGTATTTCATATGTTTATAAATAGGTAATTTAAAATATTCTCTCAAACAGTGAAAGCATAAAAACAAATATAAACACATAGAAAATGAGAAAAAATATAATAAACTACCTCCCCATAGTTTGGCAGCTTATTAAGGATACATGGAGAGCTCTGGAGTACTTTTCTTTTCTTTATTTCATACTGTGCACATGGTCCTTCATATACAGATAGCTTTTGGGTTGAGTGAAGGTGTCAAATAAGTCAGTGGCCTTGTGTCATTATTATATAGATCATTTTGCAAACCTCCCTTAGAAGAGAAGCCTAATTATGAACTTGATTGAGAGGGTGAACTTTCCTCCCCCACAAGATAAGGGCTCACGAAATATGGAAGCTGTAATGTCATGAAGGTGTCTGTTAGTGCTCAGGCAAAAATAAATCTCATCTAAATAATATTCTGCTAGTAAATGACTCCAAAATGTAAATATAGTCTCCACCCTACTTTTGGCCATTGTGTTTTGGAGGCCTTGGCGAGGTGGTGACTTCTCTCTAGGTACAGCTGGTGGGGTGGTATTTTTATTAGTTAATTTCAATTTCATTTTGGAGACTTGATTTTATTCTCTAGGCAGAGACCCTGAACAGCTCTGCTTAATACCCTCATTTTGAATCTATGAGAAGCACAACATACATTTACCAAGTTCTCTCGGCTGTATATGTTGCATATCTCCATCATGGCTCATACTGGGATTACTGTACCAAAAACTACTCTAAAATGAACTCTCTTTGCCTCAGTAAGATACTTCCAGCTTTGGTGGAGGACAGAGTCTCTTCCTTTCATCATAGATGGAGCAGTTATAGTAATACTGTAGTTACGTGACATCTATGGGCTTAATGAATATTTTCCATAGCTAAATGTTCTGCCTCTTTAGCATATTTCTGTTACATAGGTCACTGGGACAATGGTGACTTTAGCGGTATGTACAGTAGTGAGAATTTGTTACACTGTAACCATGATGTAACACATAGCAACTGTTTCAGTCTAAGTACACTCCAGTTATAAAGCAGCTTCTATTTGTACTTTGTAAGTGACGTTTCTTCAGAATTTGCAGATACATAAGTGGTCACAATCAATTATTTTGGCACTTTGGAGTTTTCACTCTAGATGGAGTTGACTGATTGTCTTTATTCCCTGATACAATGTAAGTCACTGAACTGTTATTTATGATTTCTAGTAATATTCACTGCTCCTAGGCTCCCTCCATGTGTTATATGTATAGCTAAGTGGCCACCTTAGTGTGTATTTGTAAGTGACGCAGTTCTGTTATAATTGTATTGGCAGAGTCTATTTAATTGGACCCCACATGTTCCTGATATGTCTGTATCTATAAGACTACAATTACTTGTTATAGGCTCTCGTGTGATACTCAGATTTATTTTGTATGTTTTGTGTTACTTTACACTTTCCCTTTATTGTTTTCATGATATTCATGTTGTGCAGATCTACATTGTTCTCTCCTTTCTTGTTTAGAAAGATAAGACACATCACTCGCTCCAAATGACAAAGATAATTAAAAGTTCTGAGCAACATAAACATTATAAAGTAAGAATATAAGCACAAATATCTGTACAAGGTTAATATGTGCTCATGTAACGTATATGGGAGGCGGTGACGCAGTAGGTAGGTTTTGCTATCTCACAGCACAGGGGTCTGTAATAATATATAATGTATATAATTCTGCATAATATGTTGGCGCTGTTTACAGACAAGCTAAGCACAGAAAGAGACAAGAAAGTTCAGACATTTCAGCCACTGACAATGTTTAACCGTTGTACTTCAAATGAAAAAGTTTATATTAAGAGCGGTCATGAAAGCCGCACAATTGGACGCATTTTATAAATGACAGAACCAGTGTGTGAAAATGATAGAGGCGATTTAGGAATTATTAATGAGACAGAGCTCTATATTAATAGTGCGTATACTGCTGGATGTGCAGCACCTCCATGACTGAACAAGGTGACATTTTATATCAACAGCGATTACAGTCTTTTAAATATACCTCACCCTCTAGTGCAACATGGTTTTGCCAAGGTGAAAAGTTACTCCTTTTCTTTGCTTTGCTCCTAACTTAAAATCAGGCCCAAAGTGGGCTCATGCTCCATCAGAGGTGCCATAATACTAATGGTTTAATAAAATCTGGCATATATTGAGTGAATATATTTTTATATTGTAACATGAATAAGTACTAGGTAAGCAGTGCAGCTCTGTATATATATATACAATCATCTGTAAAATAAGGGACCAGCATAGGGTGAAACCACAAACTAATCTAAGTTTATTTCCAGCTAGTGCTCAGGGTGCCCATTGCTGATCATACATGTGAACATTAAAAAATAAATGTATAGAAATGAATTCTCCCCAATATTAAGTAAGTAGTACGGTTATAATTGGATAGAAGAAGAATAACTTTTCATAAGATAACCCCCATTCTGATCTCAATGAAGAGACAAAATAAGGACAAGGGCAAGGTAGAGTATATACTATGAATACCTAATATAAAGAGAACAATAGGGACTTATACAGGGGGACATTCTATTTATCTGCACACATTTCTATCCTTTAATCACTTTTTCATTTTTTTAACATAGTTGGTTAAGGAGAGCTCATTACTATATTAATGGATAAATAAATGGAAATACTTTAATTTTACAAGTATAAATCACGTTTTATTTTTATCATACATCAATGGATTCAATATTTGTCTTAATACTGGTTAAAAAATTTTAGTGCCCCCAATATCACAACTTTCATGTCTCTTTTTGCGTGTGATATATTGTCCTTGTTCTGGCAGAGCACCCCAATAATAAATATTAGTTTTGGGTCGATATAACCAGTAGAAAGCAAATATTGCTACAAAGCATATCTGGAGCGGATATTTCTTTATCATAGTTTACGTAAACTTAATACATAATAATAATATATTTTGTAATATATGTACATTTTAGACATCCACTTGTGAATGCAGAAAGAGAAAAACAAAAAACTAAGCACCACTTAAGTCTTAGAGTAACCCTACATCTATCATCATTCAAAAATGTTGGACACTTAGGGGTAAATGTATCAAGCTGAGAGTTTTCCGGCGGGTTTGAAAAACCAATTCGATTCTAGCTATCATTTATTTAGTACATTCTACAAAATGATAGCTAGAATCTCCACTTTTCAAACCCGCCGGAAAACTCTCAGCTTGATACATTTACCCCTTACACTGCAGATGATAATCCTTCTCACCACTTCACAGCCCAGCAAAAGTTACTTGGCAAAATACAAATTCCCAGATATAGGTGAGATAGGGACCTGAGCAGTTTTGTAGGTGTTGTGATAAGAGACTACGAACTACATACAATAAATTCAGTGTTGCTATCCCCTTCCCCACTCATGTATCCCACCATACACTGGTGACATTATCACAGTTTAAAATAATAATGGGTAGGACAGTGGGTAAGCTGGAGAAACCGAACCTGACCATCTAGATACTTTGATATAATTCAACATCATATGGGCAACAATTTGTCATACACTATTGCAACTCTTCAAAACTAACAGCTACAAACTGTTTCACTATGAGATCATTTATATTATATTACAAATATCATTATTACATATATCATAACAATTGTTTCATCAATTTTCGTTATAGTTCTGTATCTCGCTCATCTCTAAGAATCATCTGACTAAGGGATCGTCCCAGTGTTTAGTTGAATCATCTCACATGCAAATTCCTTACATTTCTACAATTTTCTAATTCTCAGTTTTCACGTTTCTCCAGAAAACTGAAGAAAATTTCTCCAGCAATATCTTCTTTAGCTTGGAGTTGGCCTGGATAACGATGATGGACTCTGCTGTTGGATGGGACATTATTATAAACCAGCTGATTAAAACTGTGTCATCTGGGGAGGAACTGACATTCCTTGTAAATAACACGATTTCAGCTATGCCGAAGATTACAAATAGTATAACAAGAAGGATTAATGTTCTTATGGCGTTGATGTGGGCTTGGAGTTTAGGACGAGTAAATCCAGAATCATTCTGCTTTATTTTGCACACGTGTCTTATAAGAGAGGAAAAAGTGAGCACTATAGAATATAGTATGAAAGTTAAGGGAAGAAAGCAACCCAGGAAGGTAGCAAGTAGCACATAAATATAGTTAAAATTAAATTTCCCGCTGATAAAAGAGGCTCCGAGTGTACTGTTCTGAGAAGATTTCACTTCAATTTTTACTTTAGTATTCCAAATGCACAGGAGACTTAGGAGAAAGGACCCAGCTGCTAAAAGTAGAAGAAGAAGCATCTGGGAAGTTGAGCTAATCCTCTTTAACCAATCACAGAGTCCATATCTGAAGTTGGTGATGCGGGTACAGTAGTAGGCACAGAGCCAGGCAGTGAGCCAAAAGCTACAGTAAATCATTGTAAGTTTAAATATAATTACTGATAAGTATACTTCTTTAATAAACAATATAGGAACACAGATACCATAGATTGCACCTTGTACAATAACAGAGCATTGTAGAATAATGTTCACCAGCCCCATCGCAAGATGGATGAGATGAGATGAATTCAGTCTCTGTCCATTTTTTATGCTTTTGACATAAGTAATCACGATGTATGTGTTCAAAGTAATCGCTATCCCACTTTCCACAAAGCTAATGATTAACAGAATGATCCACATTGGAGACAGCATTATCTGGCTTCTCTGTGTATGTTCCAGCTGGTGATAATGGTTTGTGCACGTTAAGTACAGACAGATCTATGTTTGGAGTTTGAATGATGCAAATAGTTTTTAGGGCTTGGTTACATAATCTTCTAATAACATAAATATATATTTTACTGCAAAGCTATTTAAACTAGTTGACAAAGTAAATTGAATGTTCAACATTTGCATTTAAAGTTTGCCTATTTCTGCAAATGATTATTTTCCTTTACCAGATAGATCTCTTCAAAGCTCTGTGTTAAATAAAGATTAAACAAGTGGCTGTAAGAGATGGGATTTTTTTTATTTACCTAATACAGTGAAATGTGCATCAGTGTTAGCTGTGTGTCTTTTAGCTTCTCTCCTATACATGTGATCTATATAATAATATTTATTTATTAAAAAAAAAAAAGATGTATTAATGATTTCATAAGCAGAATATATTAGGGAGATGGGGGCCTGTTGATGAAATGTATTAGACTGAAGCAATTCACAACAATGTTTAGATCCCACACTGGGAGCTATCCCAAGAAATGCTATGACATATACCTATAACAATATATCTAAAGTTTAATAAGGAGTTTCTGACAGCACCACAGTGAGGCCCTATCAATACGACAAAACAATTATGCAACTTCATGTTTAAACTATGTCTAGCAGTGAGTACTATAAAACATAAAACATAATAATACAAATACCAGACATCTGCCAAATATCAGATTGCAGAGATGACTTGGTAATTAATGCAGATCAAGGTATTTAGGGGACGGTGATTAAGAGTGAAGTTAATGTCCAATGTGAAGTAGGCCTGGGCTGAAACAAACAAGGCTAAAGAAGCAGCATTACTGGTACACAGAGGTATTGAATAGTATAAGGAGAGCACAAGGAGAGAATGTCCTATCATGAGACTTTATATTGTAAAATATAATGGGAAGAAAGAAATTGATCGGCACTGCGTGGGGGAGTGCGGGTGATATCGGAGTGCAAATCAGTTTATTATTTTGCACATAAGTTAAATACTGTCTGTTTTTTTCATGTAGCACACAAATACTTGATAGCTTATTTGTACACTGAAATTTAAAATTGATATTTATGTGCTACATGAAAAACAGTCAGTATTTAACTTATGTGCAAAATAATAAGTTCATTTAATCCCCTTGCATTGCAACATGGTTTTGTCCAGAAAACTTAAGTAAGAAAACATACTGAAATTCTTGTCTGAGTTCCTTAATGACTCAGGGCCAATAAGACTATACCGCAAGATGTGGCTATAACATTATCCTATAGTCAATATCCAACAGTAAAAACACAATAAGATAAAAAAAAACTCTAATAATAAAAATGACAAAAATCTCAGAGATCAATATAGAAAACCCTAAAATACTTTAAAATATCACAACTATTCTCTCCTAGCAGAAGTTTCCTCACAACTCTATCAATAGAAAATGAGGAAGTGCCAAACATTTCATAGATGATCCCAGCTCACACTCCCACACATTTTAAGCACCAATAGAAAGTCACACAGGTAAAAGGGCGTTTGTAAATACTAATACTAATTTATGACTGAAATCCGTCAGTTTGAGGTTTTGGCATTTCAAAGTCACCATATATTACCAATGACTAGTATACATGCAGTTTGGACCTGAGAACGTCATGCCAAGATGTAATGTTTTATACAAAACCTCTCAATAAAAATTTCCCCCGTGAGAGTGTTAGAATATATTAAAACAAAAACAAGATAATGGAGTTGGTTTATACTGGTGTTATTATTTCCTCTTTCTAGAAATAACTTATGTGGTGAAATAACCATAAACCAGATGTCCCCCGCAAAAGTGAAATTGTCTTATTCTATCTCAGAGCTCAGAAAACAAGAGATCAAATGGAAATCACTGGAAATTATAACAGAGTTTGTAATATTTGTGTAACTACTGATAACAAAGACTTATAACAGGAAACCATTAATTTACATAGGTGACACATTGCAAATTCTTCCACCCTTGTTGCAAATTAAATGACCACAGATGACACGCCTGGATTATCACAGGACCAAATAAAGATGTTAGTATGAGAGAGAGACAGAGAGATAGAGAGAGAGACAGAGAGATAGAGAGAGACAGGGACGAAAGAGAAAGGTTATATGATTTGTGAGAGCACTTCTCATAGACCTGATTAACTAAACTGTAAAATGGAGGCTGCAGAAATTGCACTTTTGATTCTTATGATTTTCACGTCATGTTCTGGAATAAGTTGCAATATATTTACTGCAGTTGTCAGCTACAGAAGTTGGAATTCACAACCCTCGAGATCTCCTTATATTTTTCATTGGACTGTCCAGTGCATTCTTGGGGAGATTTCACTTTTCTACCAGTGTATCGACTTATATCTGGAGTGATGTGTTCTCAGTTCTCAATGTGTGTGTGATATGTACTGATGTGATGCTATTAATCTATGTTTTCTTCATTAATTGCCTGACCTCATGGCTGTGCACCTTCTATTGCATCAAACTTGTCTCCTTCCACCACCGGCTCATTATATTCCTGAAGTCAAGACTCACCACATTGTTTCCCTGGATAATAGGAGGAACCTGTGGGATGTCCAGCATTTCGCTGATCGTAGAGCTTGTTGTGATCTTTATGTTGGTTATAACAGCACCAATTACTGCACAAGTATCAATGATACATATAAGAGCAATGTTCAAGTTATTATAGAAGGATTCAGCATCATGATATCTTTACCGTTCCTCCTGATCCTGGTACCACTGGGCTCCATATTCACATCTCTCATTCTTTTAAAAGATTCAAAACAGCCAAACTGCTGCTGGTTTAGTCAAAACCACCATAAAATATATATACCTGTTTCTGATCGAACATGCTGTGTGAGATATCTCGTCATTCCTAGCAAAAGAGGCACCGCTGACATATATTATTGTGGCAATCGTTATTTATTGATTATGGGCATACAATTCATTTATAATTAACTTATTGGTGCACTCATTATTTTTTATTAAATCATAAAAACAGCTCACACAGCCGGCGGCTTGAGCAATCCGGCCTCTCACAACCACCTCTCTTGATTTAGCTGTTTTGCTGCCGCTCTCCGGAGTTTTGTCAAACTGCTGCTTAGCAAATCTAATGGTTTGTACTTTTATCATGTTATAAATCGGGATGGTGATTAGTTATATGGTGCTTTGTAAATCTGTGGTTTTCAGGCGGTTTATTGGTGGTTCGCCCTTTAGTAATTCCAGCGATTTTTAAACCGCTGAAAAAAAAACAGGTAATTTTATCAAACCATCCTTTATTAAAACCAGTCCAAAATGTAAATTGTGTCAATTGACTTTATAGAAAGCTTATCAATAAATATTAAATTGCTTAATTACAATGTATGTGATATTGTTCAAATCACATTCATATATTTGAAATTGATTAGCACTGTATTAACTGCTTAGTCCCGTGTAATGTTTAGAATAACTGCATTGGTATTGTGTTATAAAGGCATTCTGGACCCAGTAGTGCAGCCACCCACGACCCCCTTCCTTTGTGTTGACATATCCCAGCTTTTCTATTGTCCAGAGACTGTAAGTGTAACAAGAGAAGTTTTTATCTGTACAGTAATTCTCAATGGTTGGGCTTGGGAAGTACTTGTCAGCTGCCCATACTGGATGAGGATAGGATACAATCATCCCTGGGAAAGATCCAAGAGGTCACTGTCTCATCACATGGTCTTAAGCTCAGAGTAGCAAAAGCTCATCAAAGATGGCCGTAGCTCAGATGAAACAGAGAGTGCTAGCCCAGACTGGAGCAGGTGTCAGTGGCAGGCCGAGGTCAGGGGTCCGAAGCAAACAGGCAAATCGATATCCAAGTAGAGGTCAGGGTCACAGGCGAAACAGCAAAGTCCAGAATACAAGCCAAAAGGACAGGGAAACAGGCAAACAAGCAAGATCCAAGGTACATGCAAGGGTCACAACAGTAGATCAGGCAGACAGGAATCTAACAACAGGTCATCACAGCACAGGACTGTAAATGCTATAACCGACAGGGAGGCTAAGCCCTCCCTGCCTTAAATACAGAAAGCAGCCAATAAGGACCCTGCTCTACAAGTATACCTAGGGCTGCCTAAGAAATTAAATACAATATTAATTAGCCCGCAGGCTGTTAAGCAGAGTATGCTGTCAACGTTGCTTTATAAAGTGTCCCGACCGTTGTCATGGAGATGGTCGAGGTGACGGAAACGGGAAGTGGCGTCCCGGTTTTTGCCATGACAGCTGGGATGCCGATGGAGGAGACAAGCCGCGGCTCGCCGAAGATGTTATACAATTTAACTGGGTTCGCGATGGCAGATAATGGGTTACTACTAGAGATGTTTGGACTCAGTTTTCCTTTGTCCGCCGGATTTATATATATTGTTTGAGGACTATGAGTACTATATCTATCCATTTAGGACTATATGACCTATGGGTTACAAGTAGTACACACTATACTTTAATTTAGACGTTTGTGTATAATTTATTCGATTGACACACCCAGATCTCTAGGTATATAGGAGCACTTGTCAGTTCCTCATATTTGTTTGTTGCCATACTGTATGTTTGGGGCTTATTAGGTGTTTTTGCCCAGAGGTAGCTGCAAGCAGCTCTAAAGTGGAGTGCCATATATTGATCCTTTTTACCTTTTTTATAATCATTGTTGCATCGTCGGATTTCGCGGGTTTTAGATTCCATAAGTACCTCCCTCCCCAGGAGATCCTGTGCCATTGGGTAGCAGGGTTCTTGTTACTCTCCATTATCCAGGGACATTGCTCAGTGCCATTGTTCATACTAAAATAGGAGGGATAGCAGTGTTCTTGTCACTTGACAACAATTGACTAGAAATGACAGGAAAATAATGTTATTGAGGTTAATAATAGTAATGTAGGAACAAAAAAGCCAAATTATTTGATTTTATCATTTTTAGCTATTTTTTTTAAATAAAAAAATACATATTCAAAACCAAAACCAAAACACAGGGGTCAGTGATCATCCCTAGTTATTACAACTATTAAATTCAGAACAGTTCATTGGCCAGAGCTCCTTTATAAACTATGGTATTTACTTGGACTTGTATATTTCTTTGAAGATATCTCCAGGTGACAATGAAATACATCAGTTGGTTGGGATATTCTTTCTAATTTTCCATTCATAAAGTGGACACTGCACAATTGTGAATACATAGCAGCTGATTAGTTTTGTCTTTGGACTTTTTTTGTTAGCACTGTTGAATGTATCAGCTTTCCATGGCTAGTTATAATATGTTATTGGCATTTGAGGATACAATTTGATAGATCAAGTGAGTTAATTAACAGTGTTTATTTGTTGCTTTTTTGCTGCAATTTATAAAGAATAATTATATCATTAATACGTTGTAGGGACACTGTGTAGTTTACTCAATAGCTCTAATTAATAATCTCTGGTGAAGTTACAATTTATGTACATTGTCTTATATTGATTGGTGTTGGTTCTAAATTTTGGAAAAAATAATAAAATAGTTATGTGAAATATGTAAAATGAAGCCCATATAATGTATTCCATATTCCTAATTTAACCCTTTATTTTCCAATGTAGTAATTTTGTATTACTTTTATATAATAACATTTCCATTTGTGTCCTTTTTTCGGCAAAGGTGCTCTCAAGCAACATCTAAATGTGTGCTTATAGTATCCAGTTGTTTCAGACGTCCCAATATTGATCACTAGATGGTGTATGATTTTAATGCTTGCCAAATATTAATTTATTTAGAATATTTATTATTTATATGCCTTTTTAGTATTTTGTATATATAATACATTATTGATTCATATGCATTTTCACATGTCAGTGCTGCTACTGAATAGTATACTGTTGATAATTCTCATGGAAAGAAAAAATGTTAAACATGGTGATGTACTCTATTACAACTCTGTATTTTGTATATATAAGGTTTTGTTGCAATCTAATAATTATGTTTCTCTTTCGTCCATTGACAGACAAGTCAGTTTCCTGGTGGAGGAGCCAAGTCATGAGAATGATGAGCGTTGTGAGCTAATAATTAGAATTTAAACTGTTTATCATGGCATTAAAATCATGAAACCCAGTTTTTGGAGTATGAGATGCCAACTCCGTTACATATTAGGCACCACCGTTTACACCATACAGTCATACAAAACAGTCGTAAACGGTGTGATTCATGTAAATATACAATACATGTTAAGAACATTCATATTTCTTAACAATACCAAATTTTCAATGAGGTGCATGTTTTTACACAGACTTTTCCTCATGATACAATATGTGAATTAAGAGAAAAGGAGAGCCAAGGACCGTGCTTGGATTGACAGTGGGGAACAGCTCAATGCTTTATATTAACAGATGAGACATTTGTGGATTTGGAGAGTTTTTCATGACTATCATTTATAAATATAACCCATCTATCAATCAAAGCCAAAGCATCTCAGAAAACTTCCTGTATGGGCTGCTGTATCACATGGTCCATGTCCAATCACGATTTTTGTAGGTACTGTATATCACATGGTTACAGAGATTTTTGTTTTTTATTCCATAAATAGTTGTCTTAGCTGTCTTTTAATCTATTTTACAGTGTAGCAAATGTTACTGTTTACTAAAAAATTATATAGCATAAGGAAATTGTGAACCGGTCTATAGTTAAGTGTATTAATTGGAGTTCTTAAGAATTTTAATTCTGTATTATAAGGAATCAGTTGTTTGAGTCATTATGGGGTATCCAATTGGCGATTTGCATTCATTTGGACAAAACAATGCAATATGTCTAGAAAGTACATCCATGTAACTCAAAAGTGTAAAAGTTTTGTAGTATGTGGAGACAGCAGCGTTTTTGCAAAAAAAACATTTTTGTATTCTGTATGCATGCTGGATAAATAGATTTTACAAGAATAGATCTTCTGTAGGGTTATCGGCCACTACATCAAGAAATCTTAATCCTCAAGTCACTGTATTTTTCAAGAGAATGACCCAAAGCGCCTCTGTAGCTTTTCTATTAGAAAATGATGTCAATTGGGTCCAAACACCTTCAGAATTAGTTGATATTCAGCACTTTATTTCGGCAGTACACTGTAATGTACTGAATCACACTTGATATGCTTGTGTTATAATGCCAAATAAATTATTATATTTTATTTTTCATTTTATTATAGGTCATCTTATTTTAAGCTGATTGAATTAGTCTACATTAATTAAAATATATGTTTGGAAGGAAGGTGGCAAAGCAGAAACTTGCAATAATTTAATAAACCACCCACTTTGAGCTTTGCCGACTGCAATCAAGAGAAATGGTATAGCTACAGAAATGTATCACTGACACATTCTCATGTACATCCTCCAATGTGGTGTACATAATACATAAAATTGTACAAGGTGCCCTGAGGAAATCTACATTGGAGAGACCAAGCAAAAATTGCAATCCAGGATGAATCTACACAGACACACAATAAAAAAGACTCTGGACACCTCCGTGGGTAAACACTTCTCTGGACCAGGACACAGTATGAAAGATTTAAAAGTCTTAATACTGAAAGGATTTTTTAAAAATAATAGGGAGAGAAATATCTGGGAATTCAAGCTGATAAGAACATTCCATTCATTGACTCAAGAACTCAACGTAACACCTGGATTTATGACCCTACATGGACACACTTCACACCCCACAGCAAGTGACTCCAGATTTCTGGACTCCTAGGACTTCCACTCTTCCATCCGAATAGAATACCCCCGTTTTATTAATTTAGCTTATCTTAATGATGTATTCACCCCTGTACAAATTGCTTGATGTTACATTTCTTAAATGTTGTGCCCTTTTCTCAGTCATTCATTTGTAAACTTGCCTGATGAAGGGGCCTCTGTGCTCTGAAAGATAGCAAATATAAAAAATTATTTTGGTTAGCCAATAAATCTATCACTCCTATAATACTTTTTTCTTTTTTGACACAAAAGTATTTAACATCACATAGATTTTTCTGGCTGATACGGTGCTGCAACAATTTTAAAAAAAAAGATTTTTGCTACACATTGAAATGCACTCACTATAAGGCAGAATATGGACTTACAATATTCACGCTTATGACACTACGAGTTCTCACACTCAAATTAAAGCACGTTTTGCTGAATTATACCCTAAGAACAGAACAGAATAGTTTTTGGGATTTCTTGGATATGAATTTTGTCATAAACATTTTTATTCTACGTGCACTTAATTGTTACTGCAACTGATCTGTTATGTATTAAGCCACTTGTTCAGAGTTTTTCTTTCATGTGTTTGAGAAACTGTCTTTTTTGGAAATTATTTATCAGCAATTTTATTGTTAGAGGTTTTTGTTATATAATTTTTTTCCATTTTATTAAATCTTTTTTTCCTATTAATTTTGGGATGCAACAATCATTATGCTCTACTTTAGGTAGTTTAATTGTTTATAAATGTATTCTTTCCTATTGGCAGGATAGTTTATCTCTCTCTTTCTCTATCACTTTCTCACTCTCTCTCTAGCTCTGACCATTTAAGTTTTATATTAGGAGGATATAACCAGCAAAGTACAAAGTGTAATTACACTGTGAGCTATAGCAGCAAATCAGTACTTTGTACCTTGTACCCAAATAACCTCCACTACCCTCCTCTGAACAAGTAGAGATTCTCCAGTAAGTCGTCCGCAGGAGATACTAGTGCAAACAACTTTAATAAATACGTATAATAATATTATTATAATTATTAAGTGAATGTTAAGTATAAAAAAAAAGTGGGAATCACAGACCTCTAGTTAAGTCTGGGAAGTTGTAGATCAAATATCTGTTGAAAAAGTAATCACAGAGCAAACAAATATGTTCAAGTCAAGAAAACTACCACTAGTTTAACTATTACTGAATATTATTGTTCCTTAAGTTGAAAATCCCATCATTAAATAATAATGTTTCTGTTGGATGATTTCAGTTAATTTCATTGTAAACGTGTCGAAATGGTCAAATCAATATTGTGCGGCAGGAGTGACACAGCAAGTGACCTGAGAGTGTTTGTGTATTTGAGTCTCAGGATTGCTGACATTCAGCCACGGATGCTGAAGACCAGAGAGTGTTTGTGTATTTGAGTCTCAGGATTGCTGACATTCAGCTACGGATGCTGAAGACCAGAGAGTGTTTGTGTATTTGAGTCTCAGGATTGCTGACATTCAGCCATGGATGCTGAAGACCTCAGATTGTTTGTGTAACTGAGTCTCAGGGTTGTTGCAGCAGTAACAAGCAAAATGTTTTGTTTCTCTGTTTAGACCAAGAGAAACTTTATTATTGAGGTTAAATAATTTATTTAAAATGAATGCCAAAAAAAACTCTGGTATAAGCCTTTCAGTCACTGTCAATGGAATCCATAATATCTGTAATCTTTGGACCATGATCTTCAAGTAATAAGGAAAATTCTTGTATCTATGTTATCATTGTTACCAAGCAGGACGTTATGTATTTATTACTCTCTTAAACAGTAAGTTCAAGCAGGTAATAAAGTTGTCACTTTGACTTGTAGTCACACAGAAGTCAGGATCAGACAGGCAGACATGGAGATAGATGATTATAAACGTATCATTAGTAATTTCAGTTTTGATAGATGTAAGAGAGGTAATCAGGGGTTTAACAGAATTCTCATCCAGCTCTTTGGATCTATAGGACATGGTAAATCTGCATTCATCAACACCTGTAAGTACGTCTGGGAGGATGGAGAATACAGGAACTGGGCAAATGCATCTGTTGGTGATGGTGCCGTAACAATGGATAGAACAACACATCTTCTCACGGAAAACATCACTCTAGTAGATAATCGATGTGCCGATCACTATATAAATCAGGAAATCCTTGCTCAGCTCGGTAAGTAATCATTTTATTGTTTTGCAACTGATTTAATGAATAAAAACACATTGGCCGATTTTGTGCGTATCATACCATACGCCAGTGAATGCAGACAAATATATATACATTTATAATATACATATATAATCCAAGGATTCTAAAAATGATTGAACTGTTTTATTTTTGTCTTGAGAGCAAATGTGAAATACTCACTTGTCAGGAAAGAATAACAATATCTTCTCTATGAGCCTGATTCATCAACAAACGTAAATGTCGATTTTGTGCGTATAATCCGCAGCTTTAATCTGCACATACCCAGAACCGGACCATACGCAACTAAACGCAGCATCGCTCAATACATTTTCGTAAGCAAAGGACACTTACTACAGCCTACGATTTCTGGGAGTGAACAGAGCAGGGAAGAGGCATTAACCCATAGGGAATGTACAGTCAGAGCGTGCCAAACTCGAGCACACACAGTCATGTCCAAATGAACTCTGGGCATCTCAAAGTTACTTGTTTTTCTGCCGGATGTCTTGCTCCAGCTACAGAGCTAGTCTAAGTCCTGATCAGTAGTGATGACAGTCTCGTATGCATGTTATACCGTGTGTATGTGTGTGTGCAGTCAGGAGCAGCTGTAACAATGTATTTTATGTCCAGAAGACATTAATAACATCCTAATAAATGTATTTCATGGGAAAAATATTAAGAAAACAACATTTTTATTCTTACTAGTTTAACATTAATCCATATATTATTAACATGTGTTATTAAATGAGTAGGATTTTTTTCTGTGCGTTCTGTTGCAAAATTCTACATTGGTATTGTCTGTGTAATAGAGCAGAGCAAACCTGCACCCAAATCCATCAGTTTACGTATCTTCAGATCCGCTCCTTGTTGAATTTGGGAGTGCGCAGAGTCGATTTACGTGCGTTTTATTACAAACACAAGTTGCGCTCAGTGTGCGTGTCCTGATGAATCAGGACCATTATCTTATGTCCACCGTTGTAATTAGCTTTAAAGAAGTCAACAAAGTCTAAATACTAAATTCTTCAGTAGTTTATCAGAACTGGAGATATTTGATAAAGTATTAATTGTGGGGGAAGATCATGTTTTCCTATGCAGAGCAGAATTACTGTCTTTAGGTACACACACGCACCCAAAGCTAGTGCTCAGAAAATAAAAAATAGGATGCCATGGAGTCACTGGAAAGATGTCCACAACTACAAACTGAGACATTTAAAATGTATTTTTGATGAGGAATATAATGCCTTTTGTGGTTTAATACTTGTGGAGCCGTTAATCTGTACATTTTATTTAAATATAGTTGCAGAGGCTATTCAAAATATTATGTAGTAGAGTTCCAGCTAAAATACTTAGAATTGTTTAGCCCCTCTCATAAGTATCTCCATTTTTATGGCATTCTCATTAGGTTATTTATGGATTTGTGTATAACATAATTGGGAATTTTCAGGTTATACAGGATGGGATTGGGTTTGGACTTTAAATTTAATTTTGTGTCTAAAAAAGGTATGGGAGATGTATGGGATGGGTGTGCTTGATATCCAGATATTTTTAGTTGTGAATATTTAAGCAGGAAAGATGTATTTTTTCTGATCTTAACATGATTGCTATCTATCTACATTTAATTTTGCGTGTTAATTTTCCATGCTGTGCACAGGGCTGGCTGCCGATTTCTTCCCTTCTGTTGTTGGATCTTCAACCTTTGTTCATATCTTTTAACTTCCATTATAACTTGAGCCATCATGGCAGTAAGTAGGCCGGTTGGATGGGGACTCCGTTTGTTCACTTGGAACACGAGGGTCTTCAATGACAAAGTTAAAAGTTCCCTAGTATTATCCCAAATTCAGAAATATAACCCTGATATTACATGTCTATTAGAAGCAGATCTTTGCGGTATCAGAGTTCTGGCTCTCAAGAGACCATGGTTGGGTTTGGGCTCACTCAGCAAACTCCTCGAAGGCTCAGGTGTCTCTATTTTAATCAAGAACCAGTTAAATTTTACATTAAAACAAATTCAAACCGATACTAATGGAAGATTTGTGCTCATAAGAGCAGTTATTAATTTGTTATCTCATAATTCTAGCTATATGTATATATATATATATATATATATATATATATATATATATATATATATATATATATATATATATATATATACCACCCTCTACAACAGCGATGTCCTAAAAAAAGCTGCAGCTTTTATGGTACTTTCACCAGAGACTCCGGTGGTGTGTCTGGGATTCAACATTATTAGTATTGTACATTCAATAAAATAATAGCTAGACCTTGATTGGTTGCTGTAGGCAACATCTCCACTTTCAAACCCGCCGGAAACTCAGTTTGATACATTTACCCCCTGGAGTGTCTACATCTCAAGTCACACACGAGGGAAGATAGACTTATATAGCTGCACGCACAGCTGGATTGGTTGGACTACCTATTTGACAAGTCCAATCATAGACTTCTTTCCTGTGGACATTTATGTTACACTCAGGCAGATATGGGAGGAAACTATATGGTGTGTTTATCTAGTGAGGATATGTTCTAGAACAACAATACCGGCTATACTTAATAGTCATAATGCAAAACTTTTTAAAGGAAATGAAATAACCCTAATCTTTCTACATTACTAGAGGGACCTGTATACTTCCCAGGTGTCCTACAAAGAAACCAAATTCATTACTTATCTTAGTAACATTCGATTGCCCAGACTTTCACATAAGTCAGAAGTCAGTTTCTTTAATCTTAGAATGTGAACAACTCTAAGAGAGAATTCTACTGAGTGTATGTACACCTGACAGAAGTGTAGGATGCGCTAGTATTAGACATATGTGTTATCACCCTATTTATACACAACCTAATAATGTAATATAAACAGTTTAATACACATTGTGTTGTGTACAAATAGCGTAATGCAGTGACATACACGAGAGAATAATGTCATTATAAAAGGGGAAAGTTGCATTTGTGTTATTAAATAAATAAATATAACACCACCACATATGTTGTTTACTCATTTAAGAATTAAATGAAAATCTACTTTACTGCAGCAATCAGAATGGAAATAACAGTTAAGTAATGCAAATAAATGGACACTAATTAATTTAGTTAATTGATCTAACATAGCTACAAAACCATCATATGGATGGTTTAGTCCACAAACAGCCAATCAGAAGCAACTGCATAGAACTGCTGACAGTCATGATCATTGCGTATCTCCATCACACTCTATATGTCACGAATCAATGCAGGAATACAGCTAAGGAGCCATGAATAAAGTGAAAAATCATTCAAGTTTATTGCTGAAGAGTCAGAACAGATGTTGTAATAATGAGCTTGCAGTAATTACCAGGTATACAGCAGTTGCAGATAAACAGGTGGTGTGGAAAGATTCTTAGTAAAGGGCAAATTTGTAGGAGCACAATTATGTGGTGCTGCTTGCACAGATTCCACAGCAGAGAGAGTTGGTGGAGATAAATCACCTGCTTCCAAAAATAAATATGAAAATGAATTGCAGAACAAAAAGGTCCCATAATAAAAAAAACTTTCACCTGACTCCTAAGCTGTTTTGTGGGCTGGTTATACTGTCACGAATCAATGCAGGAATACAGCTAAGGAGCCATGAATAAGGTGAAAAAACATTCAAGTTTATTGCTGAAGAGTCAGAACAGATGTTGTAATAATGAGCTTGCAGTAATTACCAGGCATGCAGCAGTTGCAGATAAACAGGAGGTGTGGAAAGATTCCAGGCAGCAAGTACAGGGAAATGCAGGGGTAAATACCAGGTTCACAGGTGAAACAGGTCAGCAGAATGTAAGTAGAGATCTCAAGCAACATAAACCCAGGAGCACGGCAGGAGGAAGTGACCACAGAGTGTAACATCAATAAACAGCAATGAATGCTGGGGGAGACGGGTATTCATAGGGGAAATGAGACCACACCCAGGTGCATGGGATAATTAGTGAACAAGTTAACCCCTAATGAAAACAAGAAAGGCACAATAGCAGCACCTCTGGTAATCAGAGGTACTGCTGCAATACAATAATAAGGACAAAAGGCAGGAGCTGCCAGGCAAGGCAGCATGTAATGCATAAGCTTGCAGGCAGATCCTGACACTATATATACACCTCATGACTGGCGCACCTGCATCCGTGTCCAAGTCTAGTTGAGCAATAATTACGTAAACATGACCTTTCTGTACTTGCCCCATGCTTGTCCGCACCTTCCCTCCCGTTCTCAATCTTCAGTTGTTAGGAGACGTAAGTTGAACATACGCAAAACACTTCAGTTTTATGTGTACTTTAATTGTGTGCATGAGAGGCAGAATAAACAAACATACATCTAACTCTAAACCAAATAAAGGGGAAATGCCATATTCCATGTGACTCTGCATGTTCTTGGCTTAGCAAATTACTTTTTTCTGTGTATTTCAGGTAATTTGCTACCTCTGGATAGACCTGTTTGGCGGAGTAGAGGACTTGAACTCATCCAAAAAATTGTGGATGCAGAGAAAGAAATAAAAACTTCCGATTTGATTGTCCCTGTGTTTGTGCACCAGTAAGGAGTGTCTACTTTTTTTTTTTCTTTTATATATATATATATATATTCTAAAAGGAAGAGGAAAGCAAAGTGCCTGATAGTGTAATATTTCTGGAACTATAGCCAAAAATAAAGGGCATAATAAACATGTGGAAAACAACAGTAGTGTGGTATTGTTTTCCAGCACCAAAACACCCCATGGGGTGTTTGTACATACTAGATTGAGAATAGAAATCACTTATCTGCAGTAATACTCTGATCTCAGACCTCTTGATGCCCCTTTTTATAAATTTGGGGGAGCAAGGGGATCAGGTACAAGGAAGCCCTGGAGTGTTCACTGTGTCAACAACAAGCGTACAAGGAGATGCAAGCAGCTCCATGCTAGTTTCTAATGCAGTTGTTAATTGCTTGGATCCTCTGCTCTGTCAAATCTGTGTGTGTGTATATATAAATTTATATATATATACACATATACTGTCTATGGTTTCAAAGCATTCACAAAAAAGACAACCTATTTGCTGATGACAATAGCCATGTATCATACATATTTATAATTACCAAGTAATAGAGGAACTGATGTAAATCATTAAATATTCTCTGTAAAGTGCTATGCAATATGTAGGTATATAAATTACTCTAAATAAATAGCACAACTGCAGATTACATTAGTAGTAAATCAGTTACACTTTGAGTGCTGGATTCTCATAGTTTGCTCATTATAGTATTTCTCAGCAGTCAGTATATAGTATTTTATTCATATTCATTTTATGATAAAGGATGAGGAAGTGTTAACTCAATAATCAGAATAGTGACCATCAATTTTCTTTTCTGTTTTGTTTAGTGCGAGAAGATATTTGTGCCCTTATGAACTGGATTATCTGAAAGAATGTTTTGACAATGTCACAAAAGTGACTGGTAAGTGTGGACTTTGTACTCTTACATTACAGCAATGATCTTAAATGCAACTTATCTACCAATTAGAGAAGAAAAATAATAATAAAAGCTAAAGAATACTTAACCACAATCTGTTTTATAGTCAGATTACTTTACACAATGCCAAATGTATCTTTGAAAAAAGATCTGACAATATAAGAATAATCCACTGTTGTTTTTATTCCTACAGGAATATTTCCTATTGTTGTTCTCACCTATAAAAACCACAAACATGAACACTCGGCTGACATAGAGAAAGCGTTTAGGAGCATTGGAACTGAACGTTTTTATTCTCTGGAAAATTATACCCCAGAAAACCATGTGAAGACAAGACAGACGCATGAGTCTGTTATTCGATTTTTAAATGACGTTATTTTGGATGTTGAGTACCGATTGGACCATTCACGAGATCCAGAGCAGGAAAGGATAGATCGGAAAGTATTTGTAGTTAGTTATATTCACAACGAAGAACTGGAAAATCAGAATAATTATTTAGAGAAAACACAGAGAATAAAAACATTGGGAAAATAAAAGGTTGAACAGGAACAGAAATGTAAACAGGATGAGGAGGAAACAACAATAGAGAGGAAAAGAGAAACTTGAGAAGTAAATTAAGAGACTACAGGAAGTAAATAAACAGAGAATGAAAGAAAGTGCAGCAACAATAACGGGTGTCAAGAGCAAAACAATTTACAGGGAATATATTCCATATATACAGTAAAAGCTTAGTCAGCACCAGAGCAATTCAAATAAAGGGCGCTGAGCGGCCCAAACTTAGATACAATGTCCACTCTGGGCCGCTCCATAGATCATATTGCTGTATCGTTCTATGGTGCCAGCTCTCACCACATTCTATCCATAGAGAAACACAAGGAAATGATTCATCACTAATAATTCTGCCAATAATTAAATGTTTACAACACATAATATACAAAACAGTAAGAAGATTCACTGTATATACAAATTGAGCAGAGAGTAACATCTAAAACTCAAATTGTGAAATTTTCCTGTATCATTTTTTCATCCTTATCGTCCTGGTAAATTACATTAATAAAACTGAATTGGAGATAGCATTTTCAATTTGTTAACAATTATTTATTTGTTGCTGACAAAACATTTTACACAATCTTTATAATTTGGTTTATTGAGTTCTTTACTTAATTAATTTTCTTTACTTTTTAGGTAAGAAACTGTTCTCTACAAACACAGTAAGGTTGATGTATAATGATGCCTAAATGACTGCATCATAAAGAGATAAATTTGAATTTAAACTTCTGTACGGCATTAGACAATGAGCTAATTTATTGAAAAGATAGTTATATAAAATAGTTTTCTGACCCTTAGGCCAGTGTAACTTGATTTTACAACTTCTGTGCTAAATGTATGTTTGTAATGCACTGTTCTATAAATTGGTGCTGTCCAACTTTATTAGGGAGCAGGGAAGTTTTTGGGGGGCTAGCATACAGGGTTTAAAGGCCAATTGAAAGACAATTTCCTTTATGTATTTGAAACTCAAAATATGGCGTATCTTCACTCCAACTTTGTGATCCATTTGTATCACCTTCCAAAAATCCTATGTTCCCCCATTGTGGACCTTTTGTTTCCACCTTTATAAATCTTGTGTTTTTATCTCCTTGGGGAAGCTTTCTTCTTTCTGTCTGCTTCCTTTTCCTCATATGCTAATCTTTTTTTAGTTTCCCCCCTTCTATTTATGTTTTTCTCCAATGTATTTTCTATTGACCTTTAGGTCAAATGTCTTTTCACGCTAGCAGGGATAATGAAAGCCCCTTCAGTCACAAGGTTTATCCTCAATGGCTGTACAAAATACCGAGCGATGAAGGGCATCCATTCTTTGTACTGGCAAGTGGTCTTTCTTACATAATATAGCCCACATTGGCAAATAATGATATACAACTTATTTACTCGGTCATGTTACTGAAAATCTTATGAAGAATATCTTGGAAGAGAAAACATTGCGCCAGTCTCCAAATAGCAGCACTTTATGCAATTAGGACATCTAAAGCATCCAGTCATAACATGGGACAGTAAAAGTTTTGATGCCCTGTTTATAGCCAGTGATGTCAGTGCACATTACCTTATCTGTAATATTTTTGCCACAAGCATAATTTTGGGCTGGTAATTCAGGATCTATTTCAACAATTGGCCTAAGGGCTTGTGTGGACCATTTATTAAATACTGGTCGTGTTAGATGAATTCCCCCATGGAAATGTATTTGATGCTCATTCTTCCTGCTTGGGCTTAAAGGTTTCTGATCTACGGGAGATCCCTCTTTTTAGTATCAGCCAACATCTGTGGTGAATAGGTGAATATCTTGTAGCTACAAACTTATCCATCATTTTCTCCGTGTCTTTGCTGGCTACATCTATTTTGCCGTAGATCCTGGGCACTCTTAGCATCTGCGAATAAGGTAGCCATTGTTTCAGGGGCAAAGGATGGGGGTTACAAAATATTTCTGTCTCTTGGCAAATTGAAGTAATCAGTTGTTGTTTTTTTAAAATCAGAACATCTAGGTAGTGTATTTCTTTGTAATCATACTCATAAGTGAACTTGATAATACATTGATATTATAAATAATTGCAATGAATTATTCTTTACTTCCAATGCAAATCATTTCTTCTATACTCCTTATAACCAGTAGGTCATCTATGTATCTGGTGTAGAAAAAATACTGCTAAAGACAACAGGGTTAAAAAAAAAGCAGTGTTCTCTCAGCCTGGAACCTGTACACGTGGTTGGAGATAATAACACAGATATCCGTTGGTAAAGTAACTCAGGGCCGATATGTTCTATTTAAGTCTCTCGCTCTTTAGGATAATTGCTCAGTATTTTGGTGCCTGTCTCCCCATGATCTGTCACACTTATATATCACTGTTCTTCTGAATACATTCCCCCAGCAGTGGGATAAATAATTTACACAAATGGAACTTGTGTTAATTATTTGTCTGATTTTCACACTTTCCTTCATTCTGTGGTCTCCTTGTGGCATGATCCCACATTATTAGCAATAAGTACATTGTTGAGGGATTTCTTTGGGGGGATATCTTTGTTTTGGTGAAAAGTACAGTTAAGAATAAGGGGAGGACGATCCAAAGAGAACTGTGAGGACCGTAGTGGGTGCTCACAAATCACCTAAGCAGATTGCTGCAAACAAAATGCAACTTTATTGAATAAAAACAGAGCAGGTTTTGCATATATACAGTTCATCAGGTTGGTGCTAAAATTTGCACAGAGCTAAGAACACAGTCACAGGGTCTTACAATGACTCTTCCAAGGATCCCAAACACCTGGTCTGATAGTTACCCCTCCTCCACAATGTAGGGCCAGTGCAATACCTTTGCACTTTTGGCAGATATGCAAAGTCACAAAGCCACAGAGTCCTATCGAACCACGTTCACAAACTGTTCCTAGAATGGAAGCGCAGTTCCTAGTCACCTAGACACACACACTTTCAAATCCCAAAGCACAGGTTATATTCCCTTGAATACTGAATTTGGGGCTAAAGGACAGGGGCAGTAGTCAGGCTATTATAGGTTGACAGTAGATAACACCTATTCCGTAAGTGACTTCCCCCACGGTGCCAACAATGACATTGTTGGCAAAACATGATAAGCTCAATACATTATTTAACCATTTAACTCAGACATTCCATCTCCCATCTATAACTTACTAACAACCCGGCGATATTTAAGAATAACCTGTCTGATTCTATTAACAACTTCACTATTAGTATAAATACACAAGGCATACAATAGCATGTAAAAAACAAACAAAAAAACAAAAAATTCCCCCAGCACACTGCTGTAGCCAGCAACAGACCTGCCATTTCTACTGTAGATAAAAATGCAAAAGTCTTAGTTGCCCACAGTTGCACATGTTTGTTAAAGCCCCCTGCCACTCCACGGCGCTTTTGCTAATAGGGTAGTCCTAGCTCTAAACAGCTAGAGTCCCATATATTTGGGCCATACATATGTGTTTTTACAATAGCATGTGTCAACCAAATACACAAGAGTAACAAGTGACAATAAAATCTGTAAGGCAGCAAGAAGGTAAAAGTTTATAATAGGCAGTTGGTAAAATAGATCGCGAGAGTTGCTGGATCTTAATCTCAAAAGTTACACAACCTCATCACATGACCTCATATGGCCTCTATACCAACCCATAATCTGGCATTGGCATCATGGGTTAACGCTCATTGTTACAAATGATTAGTGACGTAATATTTTTTGATATTTGGTACAACTAACCCTTCTTTGCAACATTGTTTTTACATAGTTTTAGAATTGTCTCTGGGTCTCTTGCCCAAATAAATTTTTATATACACCTGTGTATTAATTTAATTATTTGTAAGGGGATTCTGACCGGTAGTGTTTGAAATAGGTACATTGATCAAGGGATTAAAGTCATCTTTGTTGTTGAGAAGCTTGAAATCCAGGACATTAAAAGTTTATTACAATCAATTAAATGATTTAAATAGAATCAATACTTTTGGGAAAGTAGCCTCAAAGAGTTGATCATATTTTTTTTACGTAGGTCTACAGGTATTTCATTTAGGAGTTAACCAATGGAAATTATAATTTTGTATATTTATTGGAAGATTTCAGGTTTTTCTCAGTTAATTTTAAAGTTTGAGTGTTCTCCAAGTACATTAAGATCAATCAGAATGGTGGGCAGTGCTGTGTGAGGAGTTAGTAATGTGAGAAGAATATTAAACAACTGGGGATATCTAAAGTACATGTTTTCCTTATCTATTAATAACTTATTTTGTATGACTTGTGTGCTGCAATTGCACCATTAACAATGAACACTAATTACACTATTTATTTTATAATGAATTCAGTTCATTATGTTAAAGTAACAGAAAACAGGTGCAATGTTTTATCTAACAATAAAGCTTTGTTTTAACCAAAAAATAAATCATACTAAAATTAACTGAACAACAATAAATGGAAAATCCAATATAGTTTGTCCCAGGTCAAACCTGAGGACACCCATTTGATTTTATGAGGATTTTACTATTCACCACGAATATAACTATTATATTACAGTATAGATAACATCAGGTACAATGTTAGTATAAATACACACAGTATGGAGTTTTTTTTATGCTCGGTTGCAATTACATCAGTAACTTTTTAAGTGTAGTGTATGCTGCATAGCTAACCAATAGCTGTAGAGACCTCAATTTAAGCTTTGTGAATAATGGGTAGGATGTAAAAATAAAACTTGTGTCTTCTAAGCAAGCAGTTTTCTCATGTAATCTCTCTAATCTGTATTTTTCTTTCTTTCTCTCGTCTATTATTATATTTATATATAATCAGTACAAAATGGAAATGTGTTTTTCATGTATGTCTAGTCTGTCTTGAACACTAAGGAAAATTAACGATAAGGAAAAACATCCAATGTAAATACAACTTTCCATCATGTTTTCCATCATGTGATTTGTCTTCTGTTCATGTGGAAAGTTCCATCAGATAAGGATGATACTGATATAAAATAAACAAGTATCAGATGAAGCCAGAGTATCACTCTGACACCTGATTATAGATGCACTGTCCATTATACACAGCCCTCACCTGTGATACTGATACTGAACATATTTGCATTCAATGCTCAGATTTATATGAATCTCCTGCCTCAATCTAATCATTATACTGCAGACTGTGCATACATAAAGTAATAACTGCTAAAGAGGAATCACACGAGGGTCATATCTGATAGACAATGTGGTCAGCGCTGAACCTGTCTAGATTAATTATTACAATGATCACTGGGATATCTGGAACCATCATATGTTCTTCACTTTTCATTATGTACTTCAGACACTGGAAAGAGATCAGTAATCTGGGTGTTAGTGATACAATCTATGTTGTTATACTGCTTCGGAACGTCCTCTTACAAGGCTTCTTTACAGGGCAGAGTGTTTTTGAATTATTTCGGATATGTCTGATTCTGGGCAGAAACACATATTTATTCATGACTATGCTACATAATGTCCTAATTGATTTTAGTTTCTGGAACACCACCTGGCTCATCATCTTCTACTTTGTTACATTGGTGAACGTTTCCCACCGATTCTTCCTCCGTGTCAAAACAAGGTTCACGTCTTCTGTTCCTCAACTCATAATGGGATCACTGTTATGTTCCATAGTCATTAATATTCCAATATTATGGCCAACAAGCATTGATATTCCCAATAATAACACTGACAAATTAATTATGTGTGGTTATATAATCACTTGGAGTGATACCTACATCATTATCAGATCAATTAACTCTTGTCTTCCATTATCTATGACTTGTCTCTGTATCGGGCTCAGTGTCACAATTGTACTGAGACACATCTGGAGGATGAAGAGAGAACCTCATGTAACATCTCCTCAGCTCCAGGGTCTTGTCCGAGCCGTCAGAGTAATGTTTGTGGGTGTTATGTGGGACATTGCTTTCTTTTTAACAAAAACAACTCTATTTTTTTCAGCAATTTTCCATCTTCATAACATTTTACAATTTACTTGCTGGTTATTTCTCCAGATTTATCCCATGGTTCAAACACTGATTTTAATCCATGTAAATCCCAGGATAAAGAGCACATTATGTGGTCACAGAATAACCACATGAATATAAATTCATTACAGCTGTAATGAAAACAATGTTTTGTCTCATTTCTTAGGACTAGATCTGTGCATATTAATGGAACTGTAGGATCATTGTTCTCAGACTGAAAGTTTAAATTCCTAGTTTGTTCCAGTTTATTGAAGAAAAAAAGCCCAAATAATAATCCAGCTATAACATTTTATATTGTTCTAATTGTATGCATGTATTACATATTACTTACACTGGGACAATAATATTACTCTGTGTGTTTCTATTAGGATAATGTGGTCATGTTTTAATTCACAGCTTAAAGTGTAAATGAACAGAAAGACTCTTAATGGCAACAGACCTGTAGTGCTCAATGGATGAAATGTTTTTTTCTATACAATCATTATTATTACCCCACACTCACCGCCACTGAGAGGAGCCCTAGTGCTTTCAGCATGGGGCTGGGTACTCCTAGGGGGAAGATTTGAATTTTTTTTTGCAGACCCGATCTCCCTAGGGAATCCACCCCATTGCTGAACAGCATGGGGCTTCTTTGGCATTCTGGTAATACTAAAGTTGGGGGGGGGACTCATGTTTCTTAGCCATCCAGCTTTGCTAGTACCAGCCTAGGCTGGCAGTACTAAGGTTGGTTAAGCTGTTAGTGGGGGGTGGAGCACCTCATTATTTTTTAACACTTTTTTATGGTATTGTTGATTTAAATCTACTGCTTTGTGTGAAATTGTGACTGGTGATCTTACAACATGTTGACATTCACCTTTTAACTGTGTCGACATTTATGACTGTCAACCTTAAGGTGCCAACATTCACAATGTCAACATGTTCATTGACGACATTCCAACTACATCCCATTGTAGTTTGTATCTCTCCATCTGCTTGCTTTATTTGTTTGCACCATTATTTATTTGTATATGCTATTATTTACACATTTGGCAATTTGTTATAATTTAATAATGCAATAATAATCCCACCCATTATATTGTCATTTTATGGCAGTGGATGAGACAGTAATTAAAATATAACATGCTTGATTGCAGTGTTTGTCTACATCAAATGTACTGTGTGTGTGTGTGTTTGTGT
The DNA here is from genome assembly GCF_038048845.1 of Mixophyes fleayi. Lineage (NCBI taxonomy): Eukaryota > Metazoa > Chordata > Amphibia > Anura > Limnodynastidae > Mixophyes > Mixophyes fleayi. The sequence continues at coordinate 1,979,326 of NC_134408.1, read as the reverse complement.
GTGTGTGTGTGTGTGTGTGTGTGTGTGTGTAGAAAGGAGGTTTGGGGGCAGTGTAATCTTACCTGTCTGGTGATTGCTGAAAGTCTAACCTGAGCTGTTGAGTGTGTGAATGGGGGACAGGCTGCCAGTATATAATGTGTGTGTTGTGATGAGTATGGTACACTTTAACCTGGTACAAAAAGTTCTGTATCCAGAACTCCCAACTGAAGCAAGTAGCCCTGTTTTGTAAGGCACAGGTAGAACCCTCTGCTACCGGTAAGCGTACAGTTATCATTGACACTGACCTGGGCCTCATGGTCCAAACTTTAAATTGCCTTTACTATACTGATTAACTATAGTAAGAAAAGAAAGAAGTATAGAGATGGGCAGGGGCGGGCTGGGCCGGGGGGCATCGGTCCCCCGGGCCGCTCAGAGTGACCGCTGCATCATATGACACGCGATGCGGCCGCGTCCTCAATGACATAACACTTACATTGGTTTGACAAGTCCAGACTGGTACAATAATTCATCCACAACCAACAGAGAGCTTGTTGGCAAAGATTATTTCACAGCCAAATTTGATTAACCCGTTCCCCAATTGACAAAATAGTTTAAAGAAAACCATTCTCCTCAAAGCACAACCATCATTCCATTCTCATCATCTTCTGCCACACTGAATTATTATTGTGTGTATATATACTATATTTATGTATATGTATATCAGAGCAAATTTTGTCAGGGGCAGTTAGAGACATCTTTATTAAGGGGACAAAAACAGGGTTTTGTGCTTGATATGTGGTATTGGTCAAACCAAAGACTACATGACCGTGACCATGATCGCCTATTGGTTAGGTGTATCGCCATCAACAGCAGCAGCATCTTCATTATTCTTCTCACCCTTTCAACATAGTAGCATAGCACTCAATACCAGGTCATTCACAGACAAGCAACTTTTTGTATAGCTGGTTTCTCAAAGTAACATAGCAGTGTCAATCTGTTGGAAAAATTCAGGAATGTCATAGCAAAATGGCTCACTCCATTATGATTCTCCTCAGGACTTGTCACTGGCGATAACGGAGTGCACATTGTGTGTGCATTACGAATGGGTTAATTACAACACAACCGCTCTTTGCACACACAATAAACATGGTGGGGCAGAATTTCTTAAAAAATGAGAGGTCAGTGCAGGAGATGCTGTTCGTGGCCCATATAATTTTTGGGCATTTTCGAGGGGAATTTACGTAAATATGTTTGAGTTGACAACCACGGCACAGAGAGAGTTAGCTGCGGCTGGGGCAAAGGAAGGCCCAGAAAAATTTTCAAAACTGGGTCACTGGGTACTGCATCTACTGTAACTTGTTATTTAGAAACAGACCCGAGGCCTAGATTGACGTTTGGAAATTTTTACACCTAATGAACAAAATGTTTATTTGTGACCACCCGGACATGTGGCTGGTCTACAATGAAAAATTTAGGGAAAAGGTTAGCGGGGTACGTGACATGCCTTTAGGTTATAAAGACGTGGAAGCTTGGATGGTGACAAACCGAACAAGTTTTAACCAGGGGCAAGGGAGGCAGAGCACGCGGTTTCCTTCCACGGGGAGACGTAGTGCTCCCCAATTCTCTAAGAATTGATGCTTCGCTTTCAACAATTCATCATGCGGCAGAGGCAAAGAGTGTAAATATCGCCACATATGTTCCCACTGCCCAGGAAATAACCCCCTTAAAGATTGCCCCATAAAGGCCAGTAGTACGGGTAGAGGGTGTGGTCCGACAGAAGGTGAGCAGTAAAGCTAATTCCCCTATTGTTCTCACGGTACTTAACCATTGGTTGCGGCTCTACCCTCATGTGCCCCAGGCTTCCTTCCTTCGCGGTGGCTTTTGTTACGACTTCCATCTTCCCATAATAGTGGTAGGAGGATGTTTTCGGGTACCACCAGAAGCCTAAGTTCAGCAGCCAAACACCCAGACATCTTAGCCTCTAAGATCTGCAAAGAGGTGAGCCTTGGTCACATGATAGGGCCTTTTATTCCCCCCCACTTCCGGGTTTAGTCATATCTCCTGTCGGAGTATTGCCCAAGAAAGCATTAGGAAAATTTCAGTTAACGCAACACCTATCCCATCCGCCAGGGAGCTCGTTTAACGATGCTATAGATTCCATAGTTTGCTCGGTTAAGTATCAATCTTTCGACGAGGCCCTAGCACTTATTCGTGAGTTCGAGTCAGGTGCCCTCATGGCACAGCTAGTTATAGAGTCTGCTTTCTGGCTTCTCACCTTGCACCCCACCTCATTTAAATATATAGGACTTCGAATTCACGGTAATTATTATGTAGATAGGTGCCTTCCCATGGGCTGCTCGGTTTCATGTGCCTACTTCGAGACTTTCAGCTCTTTCCTTCACTGGTGCATCCAGGCCAGCACAGGTCACCATGGGATAGCACATTATCTAGATCATTTGCTATTTATTGCCCCACCCACTTCCGCTATTTGCTCAGACACGCTTTCTGCAGCCCAAGCTCTATTCCGATTGATGGAGGTCCCAGTGGCGCATGATAAAACAGAAGGTCCCATGACTCGATTATCCTTCCTGGGTATTGAGATTGATACTGTCGTGGGAGGTTGTAGGCTGCCCCGGGATAAAATTGAGAAGATTTAGTCTTTATTCTCTGAAGTATTGTGCTCCTCTTCAAGTAAGCTGCGATGGATTCAATCCCTGTTAGGCTCCTTCAATTTTTCTTACCGGGTTATACCAATGGACATAGTGTATTGTATAAAACTACAACTAGCCACTGCAGGTTTTCAACATCCACATGTACACATTCGCCTAGACAACGAAATTCGAGGGGACTTGAGAATTTGGTTACTTTTTCTCCACCACTTTAACAGGATTAGAATTTGGCCCTTCCCGCAGATCTCCACCAAGGCCCTTGACTAGCATTCGGATGCTTCCCGCGCCAAAGGTTTTGGGGCTTTCTTTCAAAGGGAATGGTGCTCTGCACCTTGGCCTCAGGCTTGGTGGGGCCTGCGACCTGGTTCAGAACCTCTTAGTTTTAGAATTATTTCCCAGCATTGTGGCCATGGAATTGTGGGCTCCTCGGCTCCGCTGCAGAAACGTGTTTTTTTGGTGTGATAATCTTGCTTCTTCGTGATCTGCCTAGGGTTCTGGTGTTTCATTGCCTGAACTACGACATAAATTTTTGCGCCCATCATTTTCCTAGCGTGGATAATAGCATTGCCGATGCAATTTCCTGTTTAAATTGAAAGCGTTTCGGAAATCTAGCGCTGCAGGCACAACCCAAAGATATAATCTGTCCCCATTATGTTTGGCAAATGGTAGAGCCGGCATAATGTCCCTTGCGGTAAAGTCCCGCGTCCCATCCACTATAAAAGCGTACACTCTGGCCTGGCAATGATGGGTACATTTCAAGTCAGTTTGTCCCTTTGACATCTCCAACTTATCTGGTATGATGGATTTCATGTAGCAGCATTATGAAGACGGCACTATCAAGGCCCCCATGGCTTCCGCCTTAGCAGGCATTTCTTTTATGGGTCGGTAGGGTGTCCCAGATCCTACTAAGTCATTTCTCATTAATAAGGCTCGCAAAGGTTGGGCTAGACTTCATCCTGTCGTGGCGGACAGCCCCAGACCTATAACTCCGTTTATATTGTCTCGCCTCATGAGTGTTCTAGCCGAAACTACCAGGGACCCTTACGAAACGCTGCTTTTTAGAGTCGCCTTTAGAATTAGTGATTTGGTGTCCCAATCCGAGGCTCAGATAAGCTCAGAGCTGCTAGCAAAACATGTAATAATTCAACCCTTATTAGTACAATGTAAAATAGCACAGTCCAAGAAGCATCGATTGGGTGGGGGTCAGTGGATTAACCTAATGGCACAATCCAAACAGAACATATGCCTTGTTTCACTGATACAGGAGTTTGTTAATACCCGAACAGCAGGTTCAGATATGTGGCTTATCCACAAGAATGGTTCCCCCCTCACAAAATTCCAATTTAATTACCTTTTTAAATGTTCCCTGGCCTTCATATGTTTATACCCCGGTTTGTATGGCCCTCATTTAGGATTGGTACAGCTACCGTTGCATCCGCCGGGAGTGCCTCAGCACAGGAGATTCAGTCTTTGGGACGATGGAGGTTCAGTACTTATAAGAGATACATTACACCTGATGCTTAAATGTTGTTTCTCTTCCTTTGTCTCACGCTCCTGACATTGTTTTCCTTCTCGTCTCCTCTCTGCAACGACCCAGAGCTACTCCGCTTCCAGCTTTTAGAAGGTATTTTTCCCATCTATTCTCCGGATCAACGACTGAGTGGTGGGCCTACGGGGTTTTTGGTGGGTTTTTACCTTCGTCTGGGTCAGAGCTCTCTCTTTCTCCATCTTTTCTGGGCATCCTTGCCTTTTAATATGATGTTATTGGTGTTTGGATAGGAATAAGTTGTTATTTTAATAAATTCCATATTGTTGATTTGTCACCATACAGGGGCTACTGATTTGGCTGTTAGACTCTCTGTTTAGGGTATATTTAGTTCTTCACTACGTTTCAATTATGTTAAAGTTATGGCTTACTGAGTTTATTATCTGTTTCGTTCTAGGTGGCACTGGAAACCGGATTCAAGTATGGGTGGTTCGCTATTCTTATATCTTTTGGGCTGCTTAGCATAGGCTGGCTAGTTTTTGGTCTGGTTTTCCACACCCGGTACACATCAAGTGGATAGGGAAGCGGAGTTTGCGTTGGTCCGCCATGTTGCCCCCGTTTGGTTAAAGAAATAGAAGCCAATGGCCCCCCGGACATCTTAACGTTGCACCTAGGCGATAATGATGTTGGTGAGGGTAAGTCCCTAGACCTGATTATTCGAATGTGAAAAAGTGTCCAGGAAATACAGGCATGTTGGCCTGCGATTTGGATGTGTTGGTCCAATATAATACCAAGGCTATCTTGGCGTTCTGAAATTCCTAATTGCATCATGGTGCAGGTGGTTAAGAAAATCATTCAAACCCTGGGAAAGGTCATGCGAGATTTGAAGGGCACGGTCATAGATCACCCGCTGCTGTCCATTGATGCAGCTCACCTTTCTCGGCTAGATGGGATTCACCTTACGGAAGAAGGGACTAGGTTTTTCATAGAGCAGATACTTTGGAGACTTAGGCGTGTTGTTAGGGATTTGGGTGGTGGGCCATGTGCTACATAGGGCACGGCTTAGTGGTAGGAGAACAGAGCAGTCAGCAGCTATAGCATATGGTGTTGGTAATTTATTGTCACGAGTCACTGCCCCTTTTGAAGTCATCAGACTCTTGTCCCCCATGTGAGGAGGACCCATTGGCCTGTTTGAGAAGTCATATGCCACTGTCGAGTCCAAAAGGGGCATAGTCATAAAGTTAATGTTAGCACCGGCCAATAGATAAGGTATAGCCTGGGTTGGTGGTACAATGGTCTGACCTTTCCACCTTTATTGGTTGTAATTCAGCTGGCTGCCCTGCTCTCTCCGCCACGGTTTTACAATATGATATTCTTTATTCTTCCCATCTTAAATGGTGTCCTTGTATTTATTATGCATATGGATAACCTAGTTAGATTATAACCTGGTAGGAGTGTTGGAGTTATGAAAAAGTATCAACGTTATGAATTTTATAGAAATCTGAACAATTAGGCACATACAAAATCAATTTGTTGCAGGCTGTACATAAACAGATGAAATCCTGATCTACGCAGGTGTTCTGTAAGTAGATATATGAAACAGGCAATGAAGATTGTCCTAGTTAAATGCAAATAACGCTCAACAAATAATAATGCTGTTAGATCATATACTAAGTCCAGCAGTAGTGCAATAAGGATTGCTGTGATCCTTAGAGTCCAATAGGTTCAGAAAAAAGCAATATCTCACCCAATGTAAGTCAACAATAACAATAAAACACCCTTTTCCGATACATGAATATAGAGTAGCATAAATGCTGAATAGAGTTCCAGTGACCCTCCTCTGTTATGGAAGTCTTGTATGAAAAACTCCCAGACTCAGACTATGGTTGGGGCAGTCTGACAAAGAACAATCAAAAGCCGATTTTATGTACAGTAGGTATTTATGACATCTTCATGAATGCATTTCATGAAAAAAACAACTTTTTTTAAAAATATATTTTTATTACTGATTATATTATTAACAGGTGTTAATGTATTTAATATTTTTTTATCGATGTGCTTTAATGTAACTTTATACATATGCATTGTGCGTTCCCTGCAGTGTGTTGTGTTTGTCTTCATACAGCAAATGCCGTATAGGCAGAGCGTACTTAGACCCATGTTCAATTAGAAATGTTTCTTCAGATCTGCTTATACTTGAACACAGGTCTACTTGCGAGCAATTTATGTCTAATTTTACAAAACCCCAAAATGTGTTCAGTTTTTGTTCCTTAATGAATCAGGCCTTACCTGTACAATTTATCTAGCAGATTTAACTAGTAATTAAACTTTGTTTTAACCATCAATAAATTAAATAAACAACTGCAAAAAAAGTGACCTGCACTGTATCAGTCAAGGAAAGAAATGATTATCCCAGGGGGTGAACCTGATGACACCAATCTGGGGATGGATTCCTTCAATGTATCCCCTACCAGTTATATTTGCAGTCCAGGATTGATGGACTCAGGCTCATGCGCAGGAGCTGGGGAGGAGAAAAAGCTACTTTTAAAGTGTGACAACATACAAATAATATTGTTTAATGCTCAAATATATACCGAGTTTTCTGAACTTTTTTTCTAAAGTGTGTGTATAATGTGACAAGAGCACACTTCTTGTGAAACACACATGAATAACTCCTTGCATTTTACTTTGTTTTAATGTCAGGATTGTAAAGTATTTGACACCATAAAGATTCCACAGTTTCTTGTGACCCTAAACACTAAATAAACAAGACCAGCTCTTTCACTGCTCTAGCATCAGACACAGTGAACAGTGAGACAAACAGGTTTTTATACCTGACATTCCTCCCACATCCCTAGCTTGATGGGCAGGTGACACTCCCACCTTCCCTTTAAAAATGAGTTCTCACCAGCTGCTCTGCTTGCTCTGACTACAGGCACACCCTGTCAGCCTGCTGTGGGAGAAGACACTTCCAAACCATATTAGTTAAATCAGACATTATACTATTATTTTGTCATACATATGTACTCCACCTATTTATCTTTAAACTAGGTGCATTACTGTACAAATGTGTTACTCTGCTTGCATCCTATCTCTGCAGACTGCCAGCTAAATGCTTTCACCTGTTACAATGAATAGTTTTTAGTCTAATTTGGAGTTAATACTATTTTAATTGTATGCATTAATGTTCAGCATTGCTAATTCATATTATTCTAAGCAAATGCACCACTTATACATTGATTTACTGTATATAGCAGAATATGATAAGTATATTACTTCTCTTGTCTGTGTGTGTGTATATTAGGGAATTTAGACTGTAAGCTCCAATGGGGCAGGGACTGTTGTGAGTGAGTTCTCTGTACAGTGCTGCGTAATTAGTGGCGCTATATAAATAAATGATGATGATGATGATGATTGTGCACATTCACATTTGGGACACAATGGGCAGTAAAAAACGGTTTTGCCCCTGAACGTTGCTACTCAGTATTTAAAATATATTTATTTCTCAAATACATAACTTTCCAAACCGTATTCCATTGATAATCCTGTGTCATGACTATTGATTTTTTGGTGGGATATTTTTCAGATATTATGGGACTGATGTACAGACGTTAGTCAAACTCGTAACCACAAAATGTGCTTTCCATACTGTGTTTGTGCAGTAAAGTGGCGCACATCTAAGTCTTATACCGACTTACCCATATCTGCCCGTTGGGCCTCTCTACGCTTAGAGACCTGGAACATGTGAAAGAATGGATGAGCTTCCATAGCCCAAGTGCATAAGAAAATTTACATTGAAGACATACTCTACATGTCTCATTGCTCAGCTAGTGCAATGTGTTTGTAAGGAACTGTATGTAAATAGTTAAGACATGTATGACATCCGTGTAGCATGTATGATACATGTGGTTTCCTGTAACCTTATTCAGGAAATGAAAATAAATGTTATCACTTTACCTTTAATGCTGTAACTTAACAGATTTGCTCTAATGATTAGCAGAAAATATAAGTATCTTACAGGACACAGTGCAGTGAGAACAATGTCCATTTATCCAAAAGCCTCACTGGAAAATAATAAATAATAATTTGGAAATAAACATGTGAGATAACCCCAGGACACAGTAGTGAGTTAATAGTGTTAGTTGTAAACGTGACAATCACAGAACACAACTCAAAGACACTGTTACTCGCATCACACTACTTGAACAATAGTATTATAATAAAAGAAGGAGACAATGTATATTCTTATTTAATTATATAGTATTTTTTTTTTATTCTTTGAATAAGCACTTTATGGGTCGGGACAGACATATACAGTCATGGCCAAAAGTTTTGAGAATGACACAAGTATTAGTTTTTACAAAGTTTGCTGCTTCAATGTTTTTAGACCTTTTGTCAGACGTTGCTATGGTATACTGAAGTAACATTACAAGCATTTCATAAGTGTCAATGGCTTTTATATACAATTAAATTAAGTTTAAGTAAAGAGTCAATATTTGCAGTGTTGACCCTTCTTTATGAAGACCTCTGCAATTCGCCCTGGCATGATGTCAATCAACTTCTGGGCCACATACTGACTGATGGCCGCCCATTCTTGTCTAATCAATGCTTGGCGTTTGTCATAATTTGTGGGTTTTTGTTTGTTCACCCACCTCTTGAAGATTGACCACAAGTTATCAATGGGATTAAGGTCTGGGGAGCGTCCTGACCATGGATTTTGATACAGAAGCCACTTAGTTATTTTGTTGCCTAATGGCAAGGTGCTCCATCATGCTGATCTTGGATGGTTGGGAGAAGTTGCTCTTGGAGGGTGTTTTGGTACCATTCCTTATTCATGGCCGTGTTCTTAGGCAAAATTGTGAGTGAGCTCACTCCCTTGGCTGAGAAGCACCCCACACATGAATGGTCTCAGGATGCTTTACTGCTGGCATGACACAGGACTAATGGTAGCGCCCACCTTTCCTTCTCCAGATAAGCGTTTTTAGAGATGCCCCAAACAATCTGAAAGGGGATTTATCAGAGAAATGACGTTACCCCAGTCCTCAGCAGTCCAATCCCTGTACATCTGTCCCTGATGTTTTTCTTGGAGAGAAGTGGCTTCTTTGCTGTTCTTCTTGACACAAGGCCATCCTCCAATAGTCTTCGCCTTACTGTCCTTGCAGATGCACACACATTTGCCTGCTGTCATTCCTGAGTGAACTCTCACTGGTGGTGCCCCAATCCCATAGCTGAATCAACTTTATGAGACGGTCCTGGAGCTTGCTGGATGTTCTTGGATGCCCTGAAGCCACATGTTAACCATGGTTAAAAGAGAAAGATCAATGATTTCAAGCACCACCCACCTTTTATCTACAGTAGAAATGGCAGGTCTTTTGCTGGCTATAGCAGTGTGCTGGGGGATCTTTCTGTGTGTTTGTTCCTTTTAGGATAACCCCACCCTTTCAAACACCTGCTATGAGCCTATTAATTGATTGAGCAACTTCCACTTATGGGACTCTCATTGTTTAAACTTAGGACCACCCTATTAGCAAAAGTCCTGTGGAGAGGCGGGTGGCTTTAACATACATTTGCAAATGTGTGCAACTAAGAATTTTGCATTTTTATCTACAGTAGAAATGGCAGGTCTTTTGATGGCTATAGCAGTGTGCTGAGGGATCTTTCTGTGTATTTTTTAGGATGTTGTCTACTGTGCATAAAATATATTTTTGCAGTTTCTTCTTTTTGCAAACACACGTTATAGCATGCATATGCGACTCTCGTCATTAGCAATCAGGACTTAGACTAGCCCTGTCGCTAGAGCAAGAGTTGTGGCAGAAAAACAAATACCTTTGAGATACCCTCCTGTACATTGACTACTGGTGAACTCCCCTTCACTGCCCTGTTCCCTACGCTGTAGTAAGTGTCCTTTGAGCACAAAATAAATTGAATATTGCTGCATTTAGTTGCGTATGGTCAGGTTCTGGGCATACACAGATTAAATTTGTGGATTATATGCACAAACTCTGCATTTTACCTTCCTTGGTGAATGCGGCCCATAGAGAAGAGATTGTTATTCATTCCTGGCAAATGAGTATTTCACGTAGTTCTCAAGATAAGAGTTCAATCATTTTTAGAATCATTGGATTATATATATGTTTTCTGTGTCTCAAATTTCAATTATAATATTGGTATACTGTTTATGATTTGTTTTAATTTAACCAGTGCAATCTGCATTTAATTGAAGCTGTAAAGTAACAAAAATTCTGGTGAAATGCTACCACGTGAATATCATTATTATTTCCCACCTGTCTGAGTTATTGATTCAAAAACAAAGGACGCAGAACTGCAGAGAAGATGAGAAAGGAAATGTAAAGGGGCTTGGAAGGGGTCTGGTTGGGATGACTTCAACATGTTCAGCATCTGTCGGATTCACTTTGTCAGTCTTCATTCTGTTACTAATTTCAGTATATTGTAAATTAAAATTTTACTTTTTAATAATAACAAATAAAATGTATTTGATATATATTTGTATTTATTTCTCATCCATCTTCGCTGCTGACTCTACAAAGCTCTACACAATATTATTTACCACACAATTACCTTCTATGAACCCCATATCTTTTTTACCAGCTACCTAAGGGTAAATGTATTATACTGCGGGATGTACAAGTCGCCGGAAATCGGCGAGATGACAGCTTAAATTTAAAGCGGCGCTGCCTTGTAAAGGGAAGTTTCCTACACTGACCTATATGATTAATTAAAATGCAGTTAAAATCAGTTGCACTCACCTCCTAGGTATAGGGGTTACATCTAGCAAGGGCTGGCTTGTGAGCCACACACAAATGTGTCAGCTGCTATGACAATAAGGCAATATTTTTCAACAAAACCAGAGAAGAAACAAGCCCGCGCTAGGTATATTCCATATTATATAAGGTTAGGGGCAGCACAGTGGTGTAGTGGTTAGCACTTCTGCCTTACAGCACTGGGGTCATAAGTTCAATTCCCGACCATGGCCTTATCTGTGAGGAGTTTGTATGTTCTCCCCGTGATTGCGTGGGTTTCCTCCGGGTGCTCCGGTTTCCTCCCACACTCCAAAAACATACTGGTAGGTTAATTGACTGCTAACAAAAATTGACCCTAGTCTGTGTGTCTGTGTGTGTGTATTAGGTAATTTAGACTATAAGCCCCAATGGGGCAGGGACTGATGTGAGTGAGTTCTCTGTACAGCGCTGCGGAATTAGTGGCGCTATATAATAAATGGTGGTGATGATGATGATTAAGGTACAAGCTACCTGATAATATAAATCCCCATATATGTATACAAAACAAAAAAGACAGTTGTTAGCCCTTACATGCAGGTCCTACACTGACCTAGGTTAAATAAATGGTAACAGGCCATCAGATTATTTCACACCCAAATTAAATTACCTGTTCCCCAAATCACAAACAAATGGATAAGACCACCTCCCCAAAGATCCATCATCATTCCATTCTCACCCTCTGCTGCCTCCAGGGCTGCTCTCTGATTGGACTTCATAGGTTCATAATTACGTTATTTCAAGATTGCAATAAATATTTTTTATGATCTGGACCATTAGTATATTTTCATCTTTAATAAAGTAAAAAATCGAAGTATTTGGGCAAGTTGTGGGAACCTGAAGTCCCCTCTTTATCTCTGTTTGTTGGCGATCTTCTATTGTACAGTCATCAGCCCTGGCTACAGCTTGCGCAGCAGTGTTTAATATATAAATATATAATCCAATACTAACTATGTAGCTGAATTTCAATTTCCATATAAGTTCTCATATATCTAAAGATCTATATATATATATATATATATATGCCTAGTGGCGTGTGTTAGTCCGTCTGTGTGTGTGTGGAAAAAATAAAACCAAGCTGCAGCGCCACCTGCTGGGTGGAGTTATACACTGACCTACTAAATTCTTAGTGTGTGTGGAAAAAAAAATTCAGAAAGGGCTGAAATTTGGTATACTAAGATGTTTTTAATTTGTTAATTTAATTTGTTAATTATTAAAAGTGTTTATAAAGATTTAAAAAAATATATATATATTTCTTGAAGGAGAAGTGACAGTTGGGAGTGGTTGGTGGTTGCTGGGGGTGACAGTGGGGAGTGGTTGGTGGTTGCCGGGGGTGACAGAGTGAGAGGAGTGTGGTACTCAGGACCGCTGAGAGAGATTCCTGTGTCTGGATAGACATCTGGATATATGTGGCGATAAAGATGAAGGATGAGGTGATGGAGAAAAATGATGAGGTGGTGACATGTGGACAAAACCACGTTAAAAAAGGGCGCTTACGTCGGGAAGTAATGCTCTTCCCCTGAGGAGGCCTGGGCTATGGCCCAAATGCATGACAAGAACCTTTTTAACACCTTAAGTAACTTGATTTGACTAGAATGCATGCGTATCATGCACGGGTTAACTTGTTATATAATATTTTTTATTAAAAATATTTTTTTTTTAAATAAAATTTTTATGTTAAGTTAAAAAGTAATATAAATATAACAGTAATATTTATATAATACAAAGTAATATGGAGTAATAACCTGATAACAAATATCCAAAAGGGACTATAATACTAAAAAGGCAACATACTATAGCTATTTCATGCAAGCCACCCAGCAAAATGATGCCTATAAAAATAAACAACTCTCTTTCTTGAGTAATTGTTGAGTACACTTCCCCCTCTAATGCCCAGAATGTATTTCTCCTTTCCATATACATTTATGATTATATGCTTTACTACTAAGGTCCTTTTTTAAAATATTTGCTACACCTTTTGCAGATTGTTACATATGTTCCAGGAGTTGTAGAGTTCACATTTTGTGATAAATGAGATGTTAATTTGAAACCCCTCATTTTGTCACAGTCCCAAACTTTCATCTACATTTCCGCTAAATCTGTAATATACGTCCACTAACCTCTGCACTAGACACTGCTAATAGTTGCCTCTTTTTATCATATATTATATTTAGCCGCTAACATATGGAATATTTTGCAGGAAATCCAATACTTTGAGGCAAGTTTACATTGTGATTAAAGAGATGGCTTAAAAGTGAAATTAAAACATATTCTGATATCCACAAATGTATGTATTTGGTTTATAGTGGAATAAAACAAAAAGTTGACACATTTACTAAGTTGTACCACACTCCACTCAGAAATCCTTAAATAGTCTGGACAAAATTATTGGCACCTTTTTAAGTACTTTGAGATATATGGTAATAAAAATAATATTGGTAGGAGGCCCATGAAGGTCTTGTTGCAGAAAAAAAGAAAAAACAAAGCCTCATCATCATCATCATCAACATTTATTTATATAGCGCCAGCAGATTCCGTAGTGCTTTACAGTTGGGAACAAAGGTTAATAAAACAATATTGGGTAACACATACAGACAGAGAGGTAAGAGAACCCTGCTCGCAAGCTTACAATCTATAGGACAATGGGAGTTTGAAACACAAGGGCATATGCTACACCATATTGCATCATGGGCCAGCTAGAATGCAAAGGTAAAAGTACTGAGTGGGCTATGTGTGTGGCAATGTTGGTCAGAGGGTTGTTGTCTTGCGTTAGCTTTGTAGAGGATGGTAATAGGGTAATCTGGGGAAATTAAGATGGTGGTTGAGGAATATCATAACCTTGTCTGAAGAGGTGGGTTTTCAGAGAACGCTCGAAGGTTTGAAGACTAGAGGAGAGTCTTACTGTGCGAGGGAGGGAAATCCACAAAGTGGGTGCAGCCCGGAAAAAATCCTGCAACCGAGAATGGGAGGATGTGATGAGAGTGGAAGAGAGACGCAGATCTTGTACAGAACGGAGGTGTCGAGTTGGGAGATATTTTGAGACAAGTGAGTAAATGTATGTCGGTGAAATTTTGTACAAAGCCTATTTATTGCTAAAACACATCTAAACAAGGTGAGAATATCTTGTGGACAGATAAGAAAGACCAAATTAGAGCTGCTTGGAACACCTTCCATACAGTCAAACATGGAGGAGCTTTGGTGATGTTTTGGGGAACTTATGCTGCATCTGGCAATGGCTGTCTTGAACGTATGCATGGCATCATGAGCTGTGAAGACTACCAGGACACTTTGGAGTGCAATGTTGAATCCAATGTAAGAAATGTGGTCCTCCTTTGATGGGTATAGGCTACCAGAAAGACAATGACCCCAAAGACACTTCAAAAATCACACAGGGATGTGACAAGACAAGACACTGGATAGTTATGAAGTGGCAGCAATGGGACCTGATCTAAATCCCATAGAACTGCTCTGGAGAGATCTTAAAACAGCAGCTGGGAGTCGGCACAATTCAAATCTGAGAGAACTGGAACAATTTGCACAAGAAGAATGGACCAAGCTGCCAGTAGAGTAATTTCTATTCATTTTCTGATTTAAACTATCGTATTTTTCGCTCCATAAGACGCACTTTTTCCCCCCAAAAAAGGGGGGGGGAAAGTGTGTGCGTCTTATGGAGCGAATACTACATTGCACACCACCTGAGAATTCTCTGTTTACCTGATCAGTGTGCGGCTGCGTGTCTTAGCCATCTAAACCGGAAGTTCTGCTATTCGGCATGCCTGCGTTCCAAAATAGAGGAAGTGAGGAGCACATCGTTTCCACATATCCCTGATGAAGCCTGCCTGAGCGCGGGGGAAACGCTTTGGAAAATCTGACCATATCCACGATCCATCTATTGTTCGGCTGATTTGTTTGTATCCCACATCCCCTGAAGAAATCTGCCCCGCAGATTAAACGCGTTGTGACACGCCCACTTCCGTGACGTCATACAGGATATCCGGTCTATGCGTTCCACTATGGAACGCACGCCAGGCTCTCTATCTCCATGCTTATAACCGTTAGGAACTCAAGTCTACATCAAGCCTCACGAGCTCCACCGCTAGCCATCTGTCTCTACACCATCTACAGCTGTGATCCTTGCCGGATCACACCATTAGCCACCAGGTATCCTAGGTTTCCATCTGGCCATTTGTGGTTGTTGCATCAATATTGTCTTTTTGATCGCCTTGTTTATTCATTTTGTTCCAATTAAATAAATTGTTTATTTTTATATAACGTCTCTGAATATTCATGCCACACAATATTCTTATATTCAACATTATGGCAATCATTTCAATGATTAGTTAGCTCTAGGCAATTGAGCGCAATACAGCTGTTGTATATTGTATATTTATACATGCAACTCCGATTCTGTGCCACTGCAGCGCTGTAGTGTATTGTCAACTCCCTAACTGTAAGTCTAAAGACTGTGTTCCCTTCTGAGGTGTTTTTTCCGGGAGTGCCCGCTGTTGTGGTATATTACCGATATCCATCTATTATAAGGGTGTATGAGATTTGGTTCAGAATATTTTTTTTTCCTGTTTTCCTCCTCTAAAAACTAGGTGCGTCTTATGGTCAGGTGCGTCTTATGGAGCGAAAAATACGGTATATACACTACTAAATTCAGAATAAAAAAAACAATGGTTCTGTAATATTAACAGATAAATAATCATGGAGATAAAATCATGTTCTTAATTATATCATATGTTTAGATGAAATTGCGAGCAAATTGATAAAAAGTGCAATGGTGCCATTATTTTGGTTCCAACTGTACATTCAGATGACCTACCCCTGCTGCATCTAAAACAGATGGAGAAGAGTATTGGATGGATGGTATACACTTTGTCTAATGATCATCTTTCCTCCAGTGATAATCTGTCATTCTGTTGTACTGCTGGATTCCTTTCATGTGCAGCAAAATGAAAATTCAACTGATTTGGAAAGGAAACTTACTTTGCATGACGTTGGTCTTATTTAAATAAAGTCAAATAATGACAGAGATACAGTAACTGAACTGCTCCACACTTTGTATATATACCACGTCAGTCCATTGCTCATCACATTGCATTACATGCTCAGACACAGAATGAAGATCATCAAGTCAGAACAAGATCTAATTTTGTATTGATTAAACTTTTGGATGTGTTGCAAAAATTTGTCTGTGTCTCCACAACAAGAGCTGACTACAGATCATCAGAGAAGTTACAAGAAGGTCTCACATCATGGATATTGATCCGAGGAGCCCCGGTGTTCTGACTTGTCTTGTCATTTTATTATTTGAGGTATTTGTTGCAATATTCATCTATGCCTTTATTACATGTGTAAACTTTCATCATTTCCAAATCAAAAACCCAAAGGAGCCAAGTTATAAAATTTGGTTAGCTATTCGTACGTCCACCCTCTGTTTCACCATTGTGTCATCTGCTAACGTATTCTGCAACATTGTGTGGTCTGAACTCTTCCAAACACTGTATTCACAAGGCGTATTTACCTTACTTACCATATACAGCTTGTGTTCATGTGCGTGGCTCACTGCCTTACTGTGCTTCTTCTATTTCACAAAGATTGTAGATGTCAAATCTAACTTTCTTGCTTGGGTCAAGAAGAAGATGAACTCTTTTGTTCCCTACATGATAGTGGTGGCAAATATGTTGTCTTTGGGCATCAGCTTCCTAAGTTTGCTGCTTTTTAGAACTTCTCAGAACCCTTCCACAAACAGTTCATATATCCCACCTGCCAGCATTATTTTTGGGACAAGTTTGGTAAATTTAATTGTGGCAAAGATTATTTTGGTTTTGATTTGCGTGCCATTCCTGACTATGATGATAACAACACTCTTAACTGTTCGGTTCCTGAAGCTTCATGGTCATAAGATGGAGAAGAACATGAGCACTTCTGGTGAAACCAATCTGAAAAAGTACAAACACGTTGTGTCTAAATTGATGCACTTCCTAGTTCTCTACGCTGTCTTTAATTTGATTACCTTTATGTTTTATTTTTCAGTTTTTCCTCAGCAAAGTCCTGGTTATTGGGTGACTATGATACTGATGATCTCTTGTACCCCAACACAATATGTTATGATTATTCTTCATAGCTTCAATCTGAGGAATGCCTGGAAGCGTATGTTAGATTATATAATCTGCAACAATTGAATAACCACAAGAATTTATAGTTCAGTGAAATTAATCATTTTAAGAATTAAATCATTGTATGTTTCAGGAGAAGCAAATGGAGTAAGAGTGACCAGGAAAGCACAACAAATACATTTAATCAGTAATTTTTTGAAAAAAAAACAATTAAAATATTCCAAAATTCACTTTAATTATTTAAAACTCTAAATAGCTATTAACACTAATATATAACTACTATTAAAACATAAATATTTGTATAACAATTAAAAAACATCTCCAAGGTGTTGGCTTTTCTGTATAGCAAAGTTCTTAGTTTTCTGGCATTACTTCATACACCAGACTGATCTACATTACACTGTCCCAAGATAAGCCAAAATAATTTGGCATAATGTGCGCTCTATATGACTATATGTACAATATTATATGTAGTAATAATATGTATCATGTTATTTTGTGTATCTGTGTATTACTATGAATAAGATGTAACTATAACTTCTGACCATGAATGTTACTTCTAAGCCATTTGTACACCTGTCTTATGATATTTCATATTAACAAATAGTGCTTAAAAATAAATAAGTAAAACAATGATGATATGACAAATTGAGTATAATGTTTATTTTTCTCTTTGTAGATTAGATAAGAGTCTTATAGATAGGGCATAAATTCAAGTCTTTTCTGACTGTATCATACTAAAAGGTGCCTTGCTTAAATGTTATGTTATCACTGAAGAGAATTACACGCAAAACATCTGGGACTTAGTCAAGGACATCACCCATGAGGAATTCACCAACCTGCTTCTGCAGATCATGGTGAGATGGGTTGAGGGACCTACCATCCAGGCCTGAGTGAGATAATGGACTTATATTGATGAGAATAGTATAACAGCCGATACACACCAGAGATAAAGAAATTATTACTGAGCTGGAAGACTTCAAGTTTTGTATTAACTGTCCAGTTAGCTCACTAGTACGTGGTTGTAGTGTCAGTCTTACAGTTTCCAGCCCCAATGGACTTTACAAGCAGAGGAGCTCCCATCTACCACTAACCCTCACCCCAAAGATAAGAATATCATCAGCAATTCAATGTATTTATAAAGCAGATACATTATGGTTGTGATCATTGTTTGTGAGGGATAACTTTTGGAGCTTGCATATTTAAAACCTTCGGTCATTATGAGGAAGTAATTGTTACAGCCACCTGAACATTTTGGTTATATTCTACGCATCTGCTTTTGAAAATTGGAGTTAAAAGTATAATTTACAAGATCAGAAAAGAGTCTCTACAGGGAGGTTCAATGTCTCCTACACAGCTGTATAGAGCTGCACATCTGTAAGTCTAGAAATAGATTGAACCATCGCTGACTTCAATCAAGCAACAGTCAACTGGTGCAGACCTACTCTTGTGAGTCCAGACTGCTTAATATACTCCTCGGCTCTGCTCCGAATATAAGTAATCCTCAAACTGAGCATTTCTTGTTGTATTAGAACTTGATGCTATTACTGGTTTATTCTAAAACTTTGTAATATGTTCTCTAACTTGTTTCAAAAGGAAGAACATTGTCTTAATCTACAGTATCCTAATATATTTGTGCATTTATAATGTATTCTACACAATTATACTATCTGCAAATTTTGCAATTAGCTTAAAGTGTCCAAAATTGTATAGTATAATGTATGTTTCTTACATTGTCAATTACACAACCTTATACAACATTACATCCAGCTTGTGTATCACGGCCAGTCTTTACTTCTTCTTCTTCATAACAATCAGAGTTTTTCAGTCTCGTATTCTCACATGGGTGAAAATGAAGATTGTTACAGTTGTCGCATGGTTGATTTCAACAGCAGAATTTGTGTCTCTTTATGGAAGTTTCTTATAATTTCTTATTCCCATCCAACAACTAGCCCAGAATAACTCAACCCAACGCGTTTTGTCTTATCAAAAGACTTTCTCAAGAGGTCTTGACCCATTAAGAAAGACTTTGCATAAGACGAAACACGTTGGAGAATGTTTGGTGTTCTGACTGCTTGTTGCATGAGTGGACAAGCAAGCTTATATTTTTATATTTAATGTACGGGCATTATTTTGTTCTTGGTTCTATTAAGTACTTTTATATATCATTTGCTTGAGTTTTAATTGAGTTCTAACAGTTGCAACAGCGTACGATACTATTGTTGCTATCCTTTTGCGTTCTTGCTCATACTCGGATCCGTTTCCTGAGGACAAGAAGGCTCTACATGTTTCAGATAAGCTGTTAGTATATCACTTTTTGGTACGGGTCCTAATTGGAACTGTTGCACTTTTTTATTGTATCTTTACAAAGAATTACTTCTTTTTATTTTTGTTTTTGATTATAGATTGGATACGTGCAAATAGGTATCACATGTCAAAGAAGCTGCCTACTGTCCAAAAGGAACTATTATATATTTTATATTATTATTAAATGCCTGTGGCTTATATTTTCTTAACATTACAGTATTTTGATATATTTAAATAGTGTTATTGCCTCTCCTAATAGTTAATTCCTTGTACATTTCACAAAAAAAACCTTTATATTTTCCGAAGGTAATTTGTGCACTGCCAACTGCAGTAATGTAACATCTATGAAGGAGACCGACCAAAGTCTCTGCAAAGTTCCATTCAAAATAGTTTAGCTACAATGGACAATAGTTGGAAAAAATTGCGCGCAAAGTTAATTGAAGCAGTAAAAAAATACTATAATACTAGAAGGTGACCTTAAATCACTGGAATTCCCTACTATATTATAATCTACAGTCGTGCACTATAAACCCTATTCAAATGAATGGGAACAGTCTTTACAATAACAAATGTAAATGTGTTCTGGGTGTGCTCCAATGACAGCAATTGCTGCAACTTTTATCTGAACTGCTGATACTGTGAATGTTTTCTGTAAATGTCTTTCTATAGAGATTAAATTTATGGTTAATAAAAGTTTGCTCTGTTAAATTTAAATTCAAAATCTTTTTTCTGTGCATTATAACATTGTGGAGGGATAACATTGACATTCATTGGTTATTGAATGTGCGCTGGAAAGGGGGCAATTAGCAATGATGTAAGCTCTGAGGGGCCCGGAGAGGATCTATGTGAGTTACTGAGAGGCCCAGAGAGGATCTATGTGAGTTACTGAGAGGTCCCGAGAGGATCTATGTGAGTTACTGAGAGGCCCCGAGAGGATCTATGTGAGTTACTGAGAGGCCCCGAGAGGATCTATGTGAGTTACTGAGAGGCCCCGAGAGGATCTATGTGAGTTACTGAGAGGTCCTGAGAGGATCTATGTGAGTTACTGAGAGGTCCTGAGAGGATCTATGTGAGTTACTGAGAGGTCCTGAGAGGATCTATGTGAGTTACTGAGAGGTCCTGAGAGGATCTATGTGAGTTACTGAGAGGCCCAGAGAGGATCTATGTGAGTTACTGAGAGGTGCTGAGAGGATCTATGTGAGTTACTGAGAGGTCCCCAGAGGATCTATGTGAGTTAGAGAGAGGTCCCGAGAGGATCTATGTGAGTTACTGAGAGGCCCCGAGAGGATCTATGTGAGTTACAGAGAGGTCCTGAGAGGATCTATGTGAGTTACTGAGAGGCCCCGAGAGGATCTATGTGAGTTACAGAGAGTTCCCGAGAGGATCTATGTGAGTTACTGAGAGGCCCTGAGAGGATCTATGTGAGTTACTGAGAGGTCCTGAGAGGATCTATGTGAGTTACAGAGAGGCCCCGAGAGGAT
This sequence comes from Mixophyes fleayi, assembly GCF_038048845.1. NCBI lineage: Eukaryota > Metazoa > Chordata > Amphibia > Anura > Limnodynastidae > Mixophyes > Mixophyes fleayi. The sequence goes on along the minus strand of NC_134408.1, from coordinate 1,958,485 downwards.
CTATGTGAGTTACTGAGAGGCCCCAAGAGGATCTATGTGAGTTTCTGAGAGGTCCCGAGAGGATCTATGTGAGTTACAGAGAGGTTCCGAGAGGATCTATGTGAGTTACAGAGAGATCCCGAGAGGATCTATGTGAGTTACTGAGAGGTCCCTAGAGGATCTATGTGAGTTACTGAGAGGCCCCGAGAGGATCTATGTGAGTTACTGAGAGGCCCCGAGAGGATCTATGTGAGTTACTGAGAGGCCCCGAGAGGATCTATGTGAGTTACAGAGAGGTCCTGAGAGGATCTATGTGAGTTACATAGAGGCCCTGAGAGGATCTATGTGAGTTACAGAGAGGCCCTGAGAGGATCTATGTGAGTTACTTAGGGGTCCCGAGAGGATCTATGTGAGTTACTGAGAGGGCCCGGAGAGGATCTATGTGAGTTACAGAGAGGCCCCGAGAGGATCTATGTGAGTTACAGAGAGGCCCCGAGAGGATCTATGTGAGTTACTGAGAGGTCCTGAGAGGATCTATGTGAGTTACTGAGAGGTCCTGAGAGGATCTATGTGAGTTACAGAGAGGCCCCGAGAGGATCTATGTGAGTTACTGAAAGGTCCCGAGAGGATCTATGTGAGTTACAGAGAGGCCCCGAGAGGATCTATGTGAGTTACTGAAAGGTCCCGAGAGGATCTATGTGAGTTACAGAGAGGCCCCGAGAGGATCTATGTGAGTTACTGAGAGGCCCTGAGAGGATCTATGTGAGTTACATAGAGGCCCTGAGAGGATCTATGTGAGTTACAGAGAGGCCCTGAGAGGATCTATGTGAGTTACTGAGAGGCCCCGAGAGGATCTATGTGAGTTACTGAGAGATCCCGAGAGGATCTATGTGAGTTAGAGAGGCCCCGAGAGGATCTATGTGAGTTACTGAGAGGTCCCGAGAGGATCTATGTGAGTTACTGAGAGGCCCCGAGAGGATCTATGTGAGTTACTGAGAGGTCCTGAGAGGATCTATGTGAGTTACTGAGAGGTCCTGAGAGGATCTATGTGAGTTACAGAGAGGCCCCGAGAGGATCTATGTGAGTTACTGAAAGGTCCCGAGAGGATCTATGTGAGTTACAGAGAGGCCCCGAGAGGATCTATGTGAGTTACTTAGGGGTCCCGAGAGGATCTATGTGAGTTACTGAGAGGGCCCGGAGAGGATCTATGTGAGTTACAGAGAGGCCCCGAGAGGATCTATGTGAGTTACTGAGAGGTCCCCAGAGGATCTATGTGAGTTAGAGAGGCCCCGAGAGGATCTATGTGAGTTACTGAGAGTTCCTGAGAGGATCTATGTGAGTTACAGAGAGGCCCTGAGAGGATCTATGTGAGTTACAGAGAGGCCCTGAAAGGATCTATGTGAGTTACTGAGAGTTCCTGAGAGGATCTATGTGAGTTACAGAGAGGCCCTGAGAGGATCTTTGTGAGTTACAGAGAGGCCCCGAGAGGATCTATATGAGTTACTGAGAGGTCCCGAGAGGATCTTTGTGAGTTACTGAGAGGCCATGAGAGGATCTATGTGAGTTACTGAGAGGTCCTGAGAGGATCTATGTGAGTTACTGAGAGGCCCTGAGAGGATCTATGTGAGTTACTGAGAGGTCCTGTATAAACCAATCCAACCCTGATAATACAAAGATGATGTCTCAGTGCAATCGTTATCAGGCTTCAGAGTGAATTGCCGATGTCAATATGCATTGTGATTACTTATTATGTGGGCAGGACAGTGGCTCAGTGGTTAGCACTTCTACATGGCCTTTTCTGTCAGGAGTTTGTATGCTCTCCCCGTGTTTGTGTGGGTTTCCTTTGGGTGTTCAGGTTTCCTTCCACACTCCAAAAACATACTGGTAGGTTAATTGGCTGCTAACAAATTGACCTTAGTGTGTCTGTCTATCTGTTTGTGTGTGTGTGTGTGTGTGTGTGTGTGTGTGTGTGTTAGGGAATTTAGACTGTAAGCCCCAATGTGGCAGGGACTGATGTGAGTTCTCTCTAACAACGGTACGGAATTAATGGCGCTATATAAATAAATGATGATGATGATGATGAAGGGTATATTAGGCAGTAGTGCGGGGCTGTGGCAGTAAGTGGTTCTAATCTAAATGTAGGAATACAAATAGAAAATGCCAATAAACTTATACATAAAGTTACCATTATCCACTGCTGGCAACATTAAATGACTCTCGGTGTTACCATATTTACCTGTTTTCAAAAGAGTGCCCCCCCCCAAAAATAGTCCAAATAGTACAACCTGAACTAGCACTCATAGCAATGCAATGGCTGGCTGGTCGTATTGAAATCACTAGGACTCTTCCCACCCTACTAGTGGAGTGGGTGTGGGTAATAAAATAGTTAGACAAATAAATTGATGCGTTTTTATGCTGGTGGACTACAAGTCCCAGAAAGCTCTGTCATGTTTAAAGTGTTATGCTGCTGCTAGTAGAGCTACAAGTGGCAGTATATCCTAAAAGCAGGGGCCCGCTGGGACCTGTAGTTCACCTGTAAAAAACACTGTAAAATAAAGATGCCCACAATATGACAAAGTTCTTTATTTAAATAAACACTCCCCCATCACATAACCTCTTTAATAACCATTTTTTTGCTCACCTACATCCACAAAGGTCCTCTTATTTCTTCCAAGCTTGAAATCCAAAGTCTTAAAAAAAAATCAAACACATGATGAAAGGACTGCTCTTTAGTGGAACCACACCACAAATGCTAGACTTGGAGTAAATCATTCTGTCCGAGCAAAGTTTCTTTGTTGTGATTGGTCAGAGCGTAGGAAAGGATCTCTGATTGGATAGAGGCTGAGAAACCTATGTATGTTTAAGTCACAATGAAGGTCATTGATGCAATGGACTTCATTCATTCATCTGAGAAGACATGTTTCATGTCTTTTCAGATATTTTTCACTATGCAGCAATTCTTCGGAAAATAATGGTGCTTTTGCTGTTTCTACAGAATATTCAAAGACAAAGTAGATTGTTTGTTTGTTGTTTAAGTATGTTTCTTCTACATTTAGAAGGTAGTGCCTACTCTTTCTGACCTTGGATTCTCACTCCTATATTACATCCAGAAAGTGAGTGAAGATTTGGCAGCATCTACAAAAGTGAAAACCTCAAGCACAAGGAGGTCACAGAGCAAGACAGAGGAAAAGAACAAGGTTGGGGACGTCACGTTATACCAGGGTCACAGGAAAGCCAGAAATCAGAAAGGAAATACTAGTACTTACTATAGTGTCCTTGACTAGCAACTGGGTCATGTGTCAGTCAATATCAATAGTTTACTAACATTGCATTTATCTATCACGTCAATTAGACCCTTGCTTTAAATATGTCCCACTAGATAGACTTAAGATAATTGCTGAGATTTAATTTTGCACCCATGCAATGTTAGTAAATAATCCTTATTATTGTATAAAGGTTTGGTAGGGTGACATGATGATGCATCAATTCATTAGAAGGATCAGGGATCAGATGAGGCAACAAGGACAATCCTTACCTGATGAGTCTAATCTGAGAACATGCAGTTGTTGCCAAACATATTGTAAACCCTGGATTTTTTTTTTAACAATGTACAATTTCTTACAGAAAATTGTTGAAATTAAAACATATTCTAATATCCACAAATGTATGTTATTGGTTTACAGTGGAATAAAACAAAAAGTTGACACAATTACTCAGTTGTACCCCATTCCACTCAGAAATCTTTAAAAAGACTGGTAAAATTATTGGCACCTTTTGAAGTACTTTGAAATATATGGTAATAACAGTAATATTGGTAGGAGGCCCATGAGGGTCTTGTTGCTGAGAGAAAGAAAAAACAAAGCCTAGATATTGCTAAAACACATCTACACAAGGTGAGAATATCATGGGGACAGATAAGACCAAATTAGAGCTGGTTGGAACACCTTCCATACAGTCAAACATGGAGGAGTTTCGGTGATGTTTTGGAGATGTTATGCTGCATCTGGCAATGGCTGTCTTGAACGTATACATGGCACCATGAACTGTGAAGACTACCAGGACACTTTGGAGTGCAATGTTGAATCCATTGTAAAAAATATGGTCCTCCATTGACGGGCATAGGCTACCAGAAAGACAATGACCCCAAAGACACTTCAAAAATCACACAGGAATGTGACAAGACACTGGATAGTTATGAAGTGGCAGCAATGGGACCTGATCTAAATCCCATAGAACTGCTCTGGAGAGACCTTAAAACAGCAGCTGGGAGTCGGCACAATTCAAATCTGAGAGAACTGGAACAATTTGCACAAGAAGAATGGACCAAGCTGCCAGTAGAGTAATTTCTTTTCATTTTCTGATTTAAACTATATACAGTATTAAATTCAGAATAAAAAACAACGGTTCTGTAATATTAACAGATAAATAATCATGGAAACAAAATCCAGTTCTTAATTATATCATATGTTTAGATGAAATTGCAAGAAAATTGAAAAAAAAGTGCAATGGTGCCATTTTATTGGTTTCAACTGTACATTCAGATGACCTACCCCTGCTGCATCTAAAACAGATGGAGAAGAGTACTGGTTGGATGGTATACACTGTGTCTAATGATCATCTTTCCTCCAGTGATTATCTGTCATTCTCCTGTACTGCTGGATTCCTTTCATGTGCAGCAAAATGAAAATTCAACTGATTTGGAAAGGAAACTTACTTTGCATGACGTTGGTCTTATTTAAATAAAGTCAAATAATGACAGAGATACAGTAACTGAACTGCTCCCCACTTTGTATATATACCACGTCAGTCCATTGCTCATCACATTACATTACATGCTCAGACACAGAATAAAGATCATCAAGTCAGGACAAATTCTATTTTTGTATTGATTAAACTTTTGGATGTGTTGCAAAAATTCGTCTGTGTCTCCACAACAAGAACTGACCACAGATCAGCAGAGAAGTTACAAGAAGATCCCACATTATGGATATTGATCCGAGGAGCCCCGGTGTTCTGACTTGTCTTGTCATTTTATCATTTGAGGTATTTGTTGCAATATTCACCTATGTCTTTATTACATGTGTAAACTTTCATCATTTCCACAAAATAAAACCAAAGGAACCAAGTTATAAAATTCGGTTAGCTATTCGTACGACCAACCTCTGTTTCACCATTGTGTCATCTGCTAACTTATTCTGCAACATCTTGTGGCCTGAACTCTTCAAAACACTGTATTCACAAGGCATATTTATCTTACTTACCATATACAGCTTGTGTTCAAGTGCGTGGCTCACTGCCTTACTGTGCTTCTTCTATTTCACAAAGATTGTAATTGTCAAATCTGCTTTTCTTGCTTGGCTAAAGAAGAAGATAAACTCTTTTGTTCCCTACATGATAGTGGTGGTAAATATGTTGTCTTTGGGCATCAGCTTCCTAAGTTTGCTGCTTTTTAGAACTCCTCAGAAACCTTCCACAAACAGTTCATATATCCCACCTGCCAGCATTAATATTGGGACAAGTTTGATAAATTTAATTGTGGCAAAGATTATTTTGGTTTTGATTTGCGTTCCATTCCTGACTATGATGATATTAACGCTCTTAACTGTTCGGTTCCTGAAGCTTCATGGTCATAAGATGGAGAAGAACATGAGCACTTCTGGTGAAACCAATCTGAAAAAGTACAAATGCGTTGTGTCTAAGTTGATGCGCTTCCTAGTTCTCTACGCTGTCTTTAATTTGATTACCTTTATGTTTTATTTTTCAGTTTTTCCTCAGCAAAGTCCTGGTTATTGGGTGACTATGATACTGATGATCTCCTTTACCCCAACACAATATGTTATGATTATTCTTCATAGCTTCAAACTGAGGAATGCCTGGAAGCGTATGTTAGATTATATAATCTGCAACAATTAAATAACCACAAGAATTTAAAGTTCAGTGAAATTAATAATTTTAAGAATTAAATCATTGTATGTTTCAGGAGAAGCAAATGGAGCAACAGTGACCAGGAAAGCATATTGAGTACATTTAATCGGGTATTTCTGGGGGGAAAAAAGAACAATTAAAATATTCCAAGATTCACTTTAATTATTTAAAACTCTAAATAGCCATTGACTCTAATATATAACTACTATTAAACCATAAATATTTGTATAACAATTAAAAAACATCTCCAAGATGTTGGCTTTTCTGCATAGCAAAGTTCTTAGTTCTCTGGCATTACTTCATACACCAGACTGATCTCTGGGAAGATCACAAACAGCTGTCTGTAGACACATTTAGTGAGCTTTTTCCTAGGTGTTAAATACACTGTCCAAGATAAGCCAAAATAATTTGGTATAATGTGTGCTCTATATGACTATAATGTACAATATTATATGTAGTAATACTATGTATCATGTTATTTTGTGTTTCTGGGTATTACTATAAATAAGATGTAACTATTACTTCTAACCACGTATGTTACTTCTAAGCCATTTGTACACCTGTCTTCTCGTGATATTAACTAAATATTTCATAACAATGAATAAGTAAAAAAAAGTTGATATGACAAATTGAGTATAATGTTTATTTTTCTCTTTGTACTGGTTTATTCATGCAGCTCTAAATCAATTCTCTAAACAGATGAGATTGTTGCTAGTCACGATGGCTTGTTATTTGCTTGCTGGTTGGGTCCTGGCCATTGTCATGATCACTTGGACGTCCCTTCTAACTTGTCCCGGCCGTCACCAGGACAACAGTTGGGACACTCTCTGAATCACTGCCACGTCTCGGCATTAAGTAGAGAGCTGGTGCGCGTGCACAATAAGAATTAATTCATTATTAGCCTTCTGTGGCTAATTGCAGTCCTGGTGCTTTGTTCCCTGATTGGTCCATTCTAGTATGTAACGTTACCATCTGTGTTGTCTCACATTACTGACTGTATTTTTGCCATTTCATCTTGGATGTCCTCTCGCCAACTCAAACTCAATCTTTCAAAAACAGAATTAATAATGTTCCCACCCAAAAACATAAGCTTACTGTCTGACATTTCTATTTCTGTTGATAACATGACCACAATTCCCACCCTGCAAGCTCGCTGCCTAGGTGTGATCCTTGACTCACAACTATTTTTTGTTCCCCACATCGACTCTATATCTAAATCCTGTTACATACATTTAAAGAACATTTTCAGAATACGCACATATCCCACACAAGATACTTTAAAAACCTTAATTCATGCACTCATCATCTCCCGCATCGACTATTGCAATTTCCTCTTTACTGGTCTTCCCAAAATCAGACTCAAACTCCTACAAACTATTTTGCCCACAGTGGCTAGATTGATTTTCCTTTCAAACCGTTATTCCTCTGATCAGCAACTCTCAGTCTCTACATTGGTTGCCTGTTTTTCAACAAATCCAATATAAAATTCTTCTACTAACATACAAGGCCATCAACAAAATTGCACCAACATACATCTTCTCACTTGTCTCAAAATATCTGCCAACTTGACATCTCCGTTCTGCACAAGATCTACGTCTCTCCTCCACTCTCATCACATCCTCCCATTCCCCGTTACAGGACTTTTTTCAGGCTGCACCTACTTTGTGGAATTCCCTCCCTCGCACAGTAAGACTTTCCTCTAGTCTTCAAACCTACAAGCGTTCTCTGAAAACCCACCTCTTCAGTCAAGATTATGATATTCCTCAACCACCCTCTTACCCTCCCTATTTTACCCTATTACCACCCTCTACACAGCTAACACAAGACAACAACCCTGTGACCATCATTACTGTGTGACTGATCACACAGCCCACTCAATACATTTTTACCTTTGCATTCTAGCTGGTCCAATGTGCAATATGATGTAGCTTGAGCCCTTGTGTATCAAACTCCCATTGTCCCATAGATTGTAAGCTGTGAGCAGGGTTCTCTTACCTCTCTGTCTGTATGTATTACCCAGTATTGTTTTATTAATATCTGCTCCCAATTGTAAAGCGCTACGGATTCTGCTGGTGCTATATAAATAAATTTTGATGATGATGATCTGTTACCTGACTCATTCTTACTCAGGATCACTTATTATCCAAATTCTTATTATTAAAACCTGACATACAGATCTAGAAGGCGATTACCTTATTAAGAGTCGCAATGCATAACTTCATAGTAATACTCATCATAACCATATGTAAGATTTTATGATTTGTATATAATAATTTTTTTGGATAAACTTTAGAGAGTGCTATAAAATGCTAACATAGTTTGCGTATACTTTCTAGGGAGATTTATTTTCACAGCAGCCTTGGTTTATCAATCTTTGTTTGTTTTTAATTTGATATCACCCCCCCATTAACCCAATATTGATCTAGAATCATTTATGGTACAATAGATATGTAGGGCTTTCTTGTACAAATTTTCCTCAACTATTCTTAATCAATAGTTAATCTTTCCATCCATGCTTATTGAATCCCGTTTTATATCGGAAAGTCCCACAATCAATGTTATTGTCTGATACTTCTGTGAAGAAAACAAAAGTACCCACCCAAAAATGTGACTAACTTCTCTAAAACCAAAACGATGCCTTTGAAGCTAGGTCAAATCTTTGGCAACTTTGAGGACAATATCACATCCCTGAATTGGAGATAAAGAAGTGCTGCTGACATTACAATTAAGTTCAGAGACTATTCCCAGCAGCTAGAAAAGGATGATGGGACACTATTAATGTAATGTAATATTATCAGAGGGTTATTATTACAGTGGGTGTTATCAGAGAACCCCACATTGTGGGGATTTATATTGTACAAGAAAGGAAGCAATGCTGGTGTGAGTGATAATGAAGAAAAAAATAATACTAATACATCATCATCCTCAATCTCCTCCAATGTAAATAGAATTTTAGAAATGTAATGGATGGGAGACATTTTTCATTTGTACACAATGCAAAACATAAATTCTGGGGACAATGTATTCATAAATTTACTTTACACTATAGTGTTCTATTTCTACACTACAATCATTTCCTACTTTAATGTCTCCCCCAGGTGTCTAACCATCTAGTCTCTCACTATTATAGAGCTTGTAGGTAGGAGAGAGATCACCACAGTTCACAAAAATAAAATCCCTTCATCCTGCATCAATTTTTCAGCTACTTAAAAAAAGACCGCATTAATCCGACTGTCTAACAGATGAAACATGTATCATAGTAGTATTCCAGATAATCCTACATTGGGGGTTTGCTTTACATTTACATTATTTTTCCTCAACATTATTTTTAAGGACCATCTATTCTACCTCTAACTTTATAAAAGATACTAATATAATGTATGACCACTGGGGCCTCCATAGCCCATCCTGAAATCTCATGTCCCGATCTAGAACATTCCAAATACAAGCACACAATAAACAGCGATTTGTTTAACATTCATGGTTATAGCAACAAATAAACTTATCTGTAATCCTTATAGCTGAATCCAATATTATCAACACTTTTTTGCCTTCATTATACTGCTGTTCCTATCTATACCACCTGATAGTGGAAGCACCCTGCTACTCCTGAACTAACAGATAATTTCACATATACATTAGGGTGTGTCAGATCAGAACTAAACTTACTAAGACTCTGTCCTGTATCCCTACTTCTAACTGTGACACAGCTACCTACCTACCTACCTAATGATCCTGCTCGCCCATGCCTCCTCTTTAACTCTGGTCACAACCACTGCCTGCTCAGTGAGAAAAGCATATCATGCCATGTTCTCAAGTAGACTTCACTGTTGCAAGTCCCACACTCAAATTAAGAATCTGGTAAGTCTATTACCTCCTCCACGGTCTGGGCAACTGCTCCACCCACACACTTCCTGGCAGACTCACACTGCAGGTTTTTAAAATTCTCATGGGTGATGTGGAGGTTCTTGGTAAGGTCCCGAAACTTCAGACGATAGGTCTCTGGGGTAATAGTGTACCGTTTAAGGAGTGCCCGTTTCACTATATCATAGTCTGCACAGTTCTCAGAAGGCACTCCGCGGTAAGTCTCCACTGCACGTCCTTGTTGTGTGGGCACAAGATGCTTAACCCATTCCTCTCCGGGTACAGCGTGTAGCCTGCAGGTTCTTTCAAGTACCTGCAGGTACTCATAAATATAACCAACACAGTTCTGAAATCTAGGGCAAGGTAAAGGTGACAGTCCTGATCCTCTAAAGGGCGCCTCCCCCTAGGCTTCATGGCTGGCGCCACTCCCTCTTGGCTGGGCTTACTTTGCCACCGTTCCCTTTCGTTATCCCTCTAGTTATCCCTAATGCACACTCTAACCGCAGTAGGAGGGGCTTACATATGCTGCCAGCACTGGATTCCTTACTGGCATCCATAACCGGGTTCCTTCTGGGTAACTGTCACTGCTAGGGTACCCCCTTGCTGATACAACTGGGCTGGTACCCCTGAACTCTTACTATAGATCAGGGTTGCTGTGGATGGATCCCCCCGGCCTAGCAAACTGGCCAGAGCTGCTGGGTAGCGGGCAGAGCGGTGATGCTTGAAAGCTGGGTCCAAACCTCAGACAGACGGAAACGGAAGCGGATTAGATATTGGTTCTGACCTGTAGGTCACAGGAATTTCAGCATGGAGAAGTCGTCAAGCAAGTCTTTGAAGCAAATGATGTTTATTTGCTTTCACACTGGTTTAAGGTACATTCAATACAAACCAGTGCTGTTTTATACAGTTTTGGACACAGCCTCACAGGGTAAGCCAGCTTCCTGTAGTCTGAGTTATTTGTAGTATCAGGATGTAATATGTTTACCCAAATATGGATTTAAATGCAATTTATACTTAACAAATTAACACTTTTCTGCAATATCCTGAAACCCATTGATCAGAGATTTCCTTTCACTTTAACCAGGATACAGGTACTGGCTCCCTGCAATGCATTCAAGTGATGGTCACTCCCATTGAATATACTTATTTAGCAATTACAGCTATCCATAAAACAGACTCCCTCCTCACATATGCCTAATTGGAGATTTCCTCTAGCAAAGGTACAAAATCCCAAGCAAGACATTTCCTCTACCAAAATGCACAAAAAGCTTCACCAACAAATGCTTATTGCATCAGAAATGAATAACTCAGAAATGAATGCAATTCCTCTACAAAGGGCCACACGATATATTAAAATCACTATATTGCAAGGATATAAATAAGCGCCCTGCGCTATTTCCTTTAAATAAATTATACCATATGTTATTTATAAGTGATCCAGTCACAGATATCCACAAATGTGTATTTGATTTCCAGTGGAATAAAACAAAAAGTAGACACATTTAAAAAGTTGTAGCACATTTAACTCAGAAATCCTTAAATAGGCTGGACAAAATTATAGGCACATTTTGAAGTATTTTGAAATATAGGGTAGTAATAATATTGATAGGAGGCCCACGAGGGTCCTATTGCTGAGAGAAAGAAAAAACAAAGCCTAGATATTGCTAAAACACATCTATACAAGGTGAGAATGTCATGTGGACAGATAAGACCAAATTGGAGCTGTTTGGAACACCTTCCATACAGTCAAACAAGGAGGAGGTTCAGTGATGTTTTGGGGCTGCTGTACTGCATCTGGCTCTGGATGCCCTGAGAAGACTACCAGGTCACTTTGGAGCGCAATGTTGAATCTAGTGTAAGAAATATGACCATTGACCCCAAAGACACTTCAAAAATCACACAGGAATGTGTCAAGACAAGACACTGGACTGTTACGAGGTGGCAGCAATGTGCCCTGATTTATATACCAAAGAACTAATCTGAAGAGATCTTGAAACAGCAGCTGGGAGTCGGCACAATTCAAATCTGAGAGAACTGGAATAATTTGCACAAGAAGAATGGGCCAAGCTGCCAGTAGAGAAACTTCTTTTCATTTTCTGATTTAAACTATATACAGTATTAAATTCAGAATAAAAAACAACGGTTCTGTAATATTAACAGATAAATAATCATGGAGATAAAATCCTGTTCTTAATTATACCTTATGTTTAGATGAAATTGAAAATTAGTTGAAGAAAGGGCAATGGTGCCAATATTTTGGTTACAACTGTACATTCAGATGACCTACCCCTGCTGCATCTAAAATAGATTGAGAAGAGTATTGGCTGGATGGTATACACTGTGTCTAATCTAATGATCATCTTTTCTTCAGTGATTATCTGTCATTCTGTTGTGCTGCTGATTTCTTTCATGTGCAGCAAAATGAAAATTCAACTGATTTGGAAAGGAAAGTTGTTTTGAATGACGTTGGTCTTATTTAAATGAATTCAAATAATGACAGACATAAAGCAACTGAACTGCTCCACACTTTGTATATATACCACGTCAGTCCATTGCTCATAATCACATCGCATTACATGCTCAGACATTGAATGAAGATCATCAAGTCAGAACAAATTCTAATTTTCTATTGATTAAACTTTTAGATGTGAGAAAAAATACGTCTGTGTCTCCACAGCAAGAAGTGACCACAGATCAGCAGAGAATAACAAGAAGATCCCACATCATGGATATTAATCCGAGGAGCCCCGGTATTCTGACTTGTCTTATCATTCTATCATTAGAGGTATTTGTTGCAATATTCACCTATGTCTTTATTATATGTGTAAGTTTAAATAATTTCCATAGAAAAAAACTGACGGAGCCAAGTTATAAAATTCGGTTAGCTCTGCGTACGTCCAACCTCTGTTTCACCATTGTGTCATCTGCTAACTTATTCTGCAACATCGTGTGGCCTGAACTCTCTAAAACGCTGTATTCACAAGGCATATTTACCTTACTTACCATATACAGCATGTGTTCATGTGCGTGGCTCACTGCCTTAATCTGCTTCTTCTATTTCACAAAGATTGTAAATGTCAAATCTGACTTTCTTGCTTGGCTAAAGAAGAAGATGGAATCTATTGTTCCCTACATGATAGTGGTGATAAACATTTTATCTTTGGGCATCAGCTCCGTAAGTTTACTGCTTGTTAGAACTCATCAGAACCCTTCCACAAACAGTTCATATATCCCACCTGCCAATATTACTTTTGGGACAAGTGTGGAAAATTTTGTTGTGGCAAAATTTATTTTGGTCTTGATTTGCGTGCCATTCCTGACTATATTGATAACAACGCTCTTAACTGTTCGGTTCCTGAAGCTTCATGGTCATAACATGGAGAAGAACATGAGCACTTCTGACAAAGCCAATCTGAAAAAGTACAAACGCGTTGTGTCTAAATTGATGCGCTTCTTAGTTCTCTACGCTGTCTTTAATTTGATTACCTTTATGTTTTATTTTACAGTTTTTCCTCAGCAAAGTCCTGGTTATTGGGTGACTATGGTGCTGATGATCTCCTTTACTCCAACACAATATGTTATGATTATTCTTCAAAGCTTTAATCTGAGGAATGCCTGGAAGCGTATGTTAGATTATATAATTTGCAAGGATTGAATACCCACAAGAATTTAAAGTTCAGTGAAATTAATCATTTTAAGAATTAAATCATTGTTGTTGTTGTTTTAGGTAGTGACAGCAATGATTACATATTTTGGTTCAGGATTAGCAATAGCAAGAGTGGCCAGGAGAGCATAAGAAATACATCTCATCAGGTGTTTTTTGCAAAAAAAATTTCAATTAAAATATACAAAGATTCACTTTAATTAATTAAAACTCTAAAGAGCCATTGACAATAATATATCACTACTATTAAAACATAAATATTTGTACAATGAGTAAAAACATCTGCAAGGGGTCGGCTTTGCTAATAATAAGGTTCTTTATTTCTCTGTCATTACTTCATACACCAGACTGATATCTTGGAAGGTCACAAACAGCTGTCTGTAGACACATATAGTAAGCTTTTTCCTAGGTGATAATTACATTACACTGTCCCAAGAAAAGCCAAAGTAATTTGGCATATTGTGCGCTCTATATGACTATAATGTACAATATTATATGTAGTAATAATATGTATTATGTTATTTTGCATTACATATAAGATGTAGCTATTACTTCTGACCATGAATGTTACTTCTAAGCCATTTGAACACCTGTCTTATGATATTTCATATTAACTAAATAGTTCTTAAAAATAAATAAGTAAGAACATTGATGATATGACAAATTGAGTATAATGTTTATTTTTCTCTTTGTAGATTAGATAAAAGTCTTATAGATTGGTTATAAATTCAAGTCTTTTCTGACTGTGTCATACTTAAAGGGGCCTTACTATAATGTTATGCTTTCACTGAAGAGAATTACACGCAAAAAATCTGGTCAAGTACATCACCCATGAGGAATTCACCAACCTGCTTCTGCAGATCATGGTGAGATGGGTTGAGGGACCATCCAGGCCTGAGTGAGATAATGGACTTATATTGATGAGAATAGTATAACAGCCGATACACACCAGAGATAAAGAAATGATTACTGGGCTGGAAGCCTTCAAGGTTGGCAGAAGCTGTCCAGTTAGCTCACTAGTACGTGGTTGTAGTGTCAGTCTTACAGTATCCAGTCCCAATGAACTTTACAAGCAGCGGAGCTCCCATCTACTACTAACCCTCACCCCAAAGTTATCAATGCCGTCACCTATTCAATGTATTTAAGAATGAGATACATTAGTGATGTAGTCATTATTTGGGAGGGAGAATGTTTAGAGCTTGCAGATTTTATATGGAAATAGCTAGAAAAAATCCATTATAAAAATAAAGAAGCAGATAATGTGTCACTCCACCAAAGAATTATATATATATTGTTATAGCCTTGTGGAAAACAATATGTAGCAGAACAAGAAGACCAAACAACACATTTATAAACATCAGCACTTTATTAAGTTAAATTCTGAGCCCCTATGTACAGACACTTTACAGAATGTCAAAATAGCAATACAGAATTCCTTACATTTTATGGTATAGAAGTATTACCAATGGATGATAGAGGAGGGGACCGTTTAGCTGCACTAAGCAAGTGGGAGACAATTTGTATTTATTACTTAGACACACTGATCCCCTCAGTAACACATCTGGGGGTAAATGTATTATGGTCCGTTTTTTTCAACTCGCCGGAAATTCGGCGAGTTTACAGTTAAAATTTAAAGCGGCTCTGGCTTGTAAGGGCAAGTTTACCTTTACAAGCCAGCGGCGCTTTAAATTTTAGCTGTAAACTCGCCAATTTCCGGCGAGTTGAAAAAAACGGACCATAATACATTTACCCCCTGAGGTCTTCATATGAAAAAATGTCTTATTATAAAGGACTTTTATCATGTTATTACTATTGTTCTTGATCCAATTCAATATAATATACTTCTTGTCCTGGGAATTCCCTGTCTCTACACTTCATTCTAAACAAACCAGCCGTATCTGATCTTAGCATGGAAGTTGGAAGGAAGAACTCCAGTAATATCAGGATACATCAAATATCTTTCTCACTTTGGACTTTAACAACTTTGTTAATATAAAGGACAATAGGTGTTCGGTCTCTGTGAATTAAATGTATTTCATTCAAGAGCAGTTTGTCTCTTTTTATTTATTTTATATTTGAAATGAATGCACATGAATGGATTTCAATCATATCTAAATGTGTTTATGTTTTGTTCATCCTTTTTTATTGTATTTTGCACTTATGTCCGCCCCTGTTAGCTATATAAACTGCCCACACTCTCAGTATGTCAGTGCCCCTTTCCCTGTAGCAGAAGGATCTTTTTACCTTCATAATAAGCAACAGGAACAATATACATATGGTTGACCCAAAGGCTAAATAAAGTATTAATGGCACTATAATGGAATCTACTGAGGAGGAAAGGGATCTAGGAGTCACTATTTCAGGTGATGTAAAGGCAGGTAAGTAACAAAACAATGAGGAAGGCAAGTCAGATGCTTGGTTGTATAGGGAGATGAATCAGTATCAGAAAGAAAGAAGTAATAATACCACTGAATAGGTCATTGGTACGGCCTCATCTAGAATACTGTGTTCAGTTCTGGAGGCCATATCTCCAGAAGGATATAAATACATTAGAGACTTTACAAAGAAGGGCAACAAAAATGGTGCATGGCCTACAGCACAAAACTTACCCGGAAAGACTCACAGATCTTACTATGAATAGTTTGGAGCAGAGAAGGGAACGGGGGACATGATAGAAACTTTCAAATATATCAAAGGTTTGAAAAAGGTACAGGAGGGAAACAGTCTTCAAAGGAAGAACAAGAGGACATGTTCGGACACTGGGGGGGAAGTAGGTTCAGAGGAAATCTGAGGACAAACTACTTCACAGAAAGGGTAGTGGATAAGTGGAATAGCCTCACATCATAGGGTGTAGAGGCTAATATGCTTGGGATAGACATAAGAATACCCTTACAAAAAACTAAGGATCATTTGAGGTCACCATAGGTTAAAATATGGGCAGACTAGATGGGCCAAGCAGTTCTTATTCTATTTTTCTATGGCAATAAAAAACAAACAATAATAGAAACAAAATAACCTATTTCTTCCTCATTTAATCATATTTGGAAACACATAAGACTTTCAATAGCTTAGATCTTTTAGACAACGGAATCTGCTTTTGCACTTCCCACACTACTACAGAGGAATCAAAGAAAGATCTGGGTGTTCTCACAAGGACCCAATGACTGGAAGCTGCCATGTTAATGATTGTCCATGTCCCTTCAGTATATCTATTTCTTTTCCCCAGATTCCATGTAATTCTAAAGTTTTTTCTGCATTAAAACAGATACTTTCTTTAATCTAACGTTTTCTAACCCAAACTATAGCATATGTCTTTTAGATTACTAACAATAGACACATCTAAATGTACAGCAACAATCATTGTCTTTTCAAATCAACCACAATGCCATTTTCATATAAAATTTAAGTACCAATAATCATAATTTCAACTTTTGGCGTGTAATTAAAAAGAAAAAAAAACATTGGAGGTATGTTACCCTCAAAGTATCCCCAGAGTCTAAAAAGCCTTTTGATCATGGTTTCAAATCTCACACAGCCTGTACTCTCAGCATTAGGGGTGCGTGCTGTGACAGATCCTGGTTAATAACGAGCATGGCTCTGCCAGTATCCACAAACATTTTTTACTCTTAATTTCCCCTCTTACCAGTGAGGATGACCAGTTATCCCTGACCTGGGAAGAATGAGCAAGGTCAGACAGGGAAGTATTTTTGGGAATAAACCATTATGCAAACTTAACTTTCTCTTATTTAATCTGCTGAGAGAAGATGATGTTTAAAAATCTCAATATGTTTTTCTTTTTCTTTTGCCTCCTTTATACTGAAAGGAATGAATTACAAACAATCACTTTCTCGCACAAACTGTAAAAACATTATTCACTCTTTAGGAATATTTCAGTCTTTACTGGGTCTCTGAATTTCGTTGAATTGGGAATTGGTAGCAGCTGGTACATATTACATATTATCATCTGCTTTTTATTTTAATGTTGGATAGACTTGTCCATCCCTGGATAACACATTGTCTGTATGTTCAGCTGTGATTCTCTTACAGTCTGATCTTCTCTTACAACATTCTTTTCTTGTAAGTTGTAAATCTCTGTGTTACTACTCAACCTCTACTGACAATTTTCCACAGCTCAGGACAATTTTCATCTCCCGTGTTAATATATTTTAATGTATTTATTTTCCTGAGGACATCCAAGATGAAATGGCAGAAAGACAGTCACTAACGCGAGACAACACAGATGGTGAAAGATCAGGAGAGGATAGATAGATTTGTGTATCATCCGCATAGAGATGATACTGAAATCCAAAGGAGCTTATTAGTTTTCCAAGAGAAGTGGTGTAGATAGAGAATAGCAGAGGACCTAGGACTGAGCCTTGTGGTCTCCAACTGATAAAGGAAGCGGAGCAGAGGTGGATCCAGGGAAACTAACCCTGAAAGAGCAATTTAGATAGGTAGGATGAGAACCAGGATAGGACAGGGTCTTCAAGACCTAGGGATTGCAGCATTTGTATGAGGAGAGAATGGTCAACAGTGTCAAATGAAGCAGAGAGATCCAGGAGAATTAGAAGAGAAATGGTCCATCTTTTGATACCAAACATGCCTAAATACAGTGTATTTGTAGAGCTTACACTCATTTCTTTAACTTCTCTGTGGGGCAGAATTCTTAATTTGCCATATGAGCTGCCTTTCATCATGCTATTGAGGAATATGTGGTTGATCACTACTTTTATTGATTTTAAGTGGCATATTTTAAAACTGAATTATTTTTGTCTATATCGCATATAGTTAAGTAAGTACAAGGGCTCTTTAAGCCAGACACCATGCTGAGTGGTTCCTAAAAGTCTATTCAGGAGTCAAAAACTCCATCCCAGGCCAGGATATAGCTCACAGCAGGGGCTCTTTGAAGCTGCCACAGGTGACGCTCCTATCTTCTCACACTGGAATGTGCAGAGCCATACAACAGACTTTCTGTGTTCACATTCTACAATTACAACTTATCAATGGATTCATTTGATATAGCCTATTTACACTGCAGTTATGATTTAGGCCTTATTCCCCACAATTATGTGCTGGGTAAATATAAATAAATAACTAACTGTAAGTTCTCTATGTTCACGACATTGTGCTATTATGCAATATTGAATATAATGTTTATTCATTTCCTGCCTGTTCTACAGTTAACTCTCTCTCTTGATCATGTCAGAATACAGGACTAATTCCGGAACCAAAGCTGCTGAATCTGCCTTATTTTACATGTTCCAAGGTAACAAATGGGTGTTTCGAAACCAGAACCCGATATGTGGTTTGCGAGAGGGAAGGACATCTCTGAGGCCCAGTGTCTGCGCAAGTCTGCGATATAATCAACCCAAGATGGCAGAGTCATGGCACGGGAGCTAGCTCAGTTAGTCAGAGAACTGATGAAGCATGCAAAGCATCCTAGGGAGGTAAGTGAATAAACTCCTCCTAATTTTCTCCTAGAAGGACTCTAGCAGTGGAGCTTTCTTTCCAAGAATTCCAGTTGCCCTATAGCAGTGGTTCATGAGTCTTCTTGGATCTTAAATCTTAAAATTCCTATATGGTGTTTGGCTTGAGGGTCTTTCTCACAGCAAGGTTTGGGAGACCTAGACCTCCATCAAGTCTTGAAAGCAGTAAGCATCCACCCAGGTCTGAATTGGCACCATCATCAGAGAGTCCTACCAAATCTCACCTTCCTCCTAACTAGATGGGCGGAGGACTTCTCTGGTAGATAGGCTGAGAAGTCTGGCAGTGGTTTGACAGTACCTCAATATTCAGGTTTCAGGAGATACCTGTGGTCCAGTATGGTTTTCTCACTCAGAGGCAGATGGTCTTTTCTGCCTTCCCCACCTTCCACTGAGCTGGTGGGTGATGCCTCACAAAGGGGGACACTGTGATCCTCCCACTTTAATTTGCTCAGTTAATATTGAGTGCTGTGGTTCTTTAGCAATTTAAATCTTATCCTAAGAGCTTTGTTGGATAAAAACATACTGTGTTAATATAACTGCAGATGTACAGAGAGGGAAGGAGCTACAGTACAATCTAGTTTGCAGTTGAATAAAGTGCCTACTCCAGCGCACAGCACTCTGCACCCCATGGTTTAGCAGTGTTCAACAAATCAATTCAGAGCAATGGAATTTTAAGTACAAAAATCCCCTTTCTAATGAATTAAAGATAGTTGTAATATCCCTGTAAGTCTGGTATACTTATTGTTTAATTATTAGATTGTATATTTAATATAATTTATCCAATTCGCGCTGCAACATTTTTCATTTTTGTTATTTTATTATTGTAGAGAATTTTCATTCCCCTCTAATATGCTGGTGCTTAATTTGGTATTTGATTGTGATTAATCACATTTTATAGTGGTGTATTACTTGTGTAACAGTAAAAACAGACTATAATGACTACACCACTGCAAACCAAACAATGAGTATGTCAGCCCCACCTCTCACAGCAAATTGTTTCATCTCTGAGCTTTAAGGAGATCTATCTGGAAAAGACAAATCATCATCTGCAGAAATAGGACCACTTTAAATGCAAATGTTTAAACTTGCAATTCAAAATGATAACTAGTTTAAATAGCTTTGTAGTAAAATATGTATTTAAGTTAGGAAGATTATGTAACGAAACCCTAAATACTATTTGCATTATTCAAACTCCAAACATAGATCTGTCTGTACTCAACATCAACAAACCATTATCTCCATCTCGAACAAGTACAGAAGCCACAAAATGCTGTCTCCGATGTGGATCATTCTGTTAATCATCGTCTTCTTAGAAAGTGGGATAGCGATTACTTTGAACACATACATTGTGATTACTGATGTCAAAAATATTAACAATGGACAGAGACTGAACCCATCTCATCTAATCCATGTTCTAATGGGACTGGTTAATATTATTCTACAGTGTTCTCTGACTCTACAAGGCTCACTCTATAGTATATGTATTCCTATAATATTTATTAAGGAAGTATATTTATCATTTGCAGTAATTACACTTTCAATGATTTACTGTAGCTTTTGGCTTACTGCCTGGCTCTGTGCCTACTACTGTACCAGCATCACCAACTTCAGATATGGACTCTGTGTTTGGTTAAAGAGGATTATCTCAACTTCCCAGATGCTTCTTCTTCTTCTACTTTCAGCAGTTGGGTCATTTCTCTTAAGTCTCCTGTCCATTTGGAACATTAAAGTTGAAACTGAAATGCAGTTTTCTGATAATATTACACAGGGAGCCTCTTTTATCAGCGGGATATTTAATTTTAATCAACTGTATATGTACATAACCACGTTTCTTGGTTGCTTTCTGCCCTTCATTCTCATATTCTCTTCTATTATGCTCACTTTTTCCTCTCTTTTAAGACACGTGTGCAAAATAAAGCAGAATGATTCTGGAATTACTCGTCCTAAACTCCAAGCCCACATCAACGCCATAAGAACTATGGTCCTGCTTCTTATACTTTTTGTAATATTCCACATAGCTGACATCATGTTCCTGACATCTAAACTTAGCTCCTCACCAGATGGAACGAACGTATTCAGCTGGTTTTCAATCATGTCCTATCCAACAGCAGAAGCCATCATCGTTATCCAGGCCAACTCCAAACTCAGGAAGATAATTTTGGAGAAATTTTGTGCTATTTGCTGGAGAAACAAAAAAAAATGAGAATTAGAATATTATGTCAATTTTCAAATTTGATTTTTATCAGCATATGAAATGAAAGAACATTGAAGAAGATTCCATGTATAATATTCACTTACAAAGAGATTTCTGCCATTCTGAGAGTTCTAGCAATTAATCATTTGTATGCATATCATATGTTATGTGCAATAATAATATATGTGCAATATAATATGAATAATATTCTGGCATAAAACCACAGCAAACTATTTTGTATCTAGTAATATAATAATAATAATAATAATAATAATAATAATAATAAATGTTGTAATTTTTTTGACAAAAGTATATTAAAGTATGTAGATGGTCCAATATGATTGCCTGCATCTGACTATGTATGGAAGAAAAGGACCTCACCTCATCACAGCCTCTAAACCACAATGGAAGGAGGAAAGGGGCAATCTGTGTTTACATTCTGGGGTCATTTTTCAATACAACATTTGTTTACATCAGGTGTCTATTACCGGAGCACTAGTAGATGGCTTCAGGACATCACAGCTATACAGACACCATGACACCGACCTCACCTTATCTTTGGTGGAGGGCAGATCATCCTCTCACGCAAGTCCATATTTAGGCTTCACTTCTGAAGGATGTTTGCAAAGTTAGATTTATTCATGTGAAATAATAAGGTGCATTAACATTTTTGAGTTAATTGATCCACTCATCTCTAGTTTTCAGCTTCACTACTTAAATGTTGTTTTGGAGCTTTGAATTAATTTAATAACTAGCTCATGGACTTTGTAGGTAGATCAGACAAGAAAATTGATCTCTGCATGTGATTGAAAGCTGCAAGTGATCCATATTTCATTTATATTTGCATGTATACATATATAAATGCATAAATGTAATGTATGTATGTATGTATGTATGTGTATAGGGCACATTATTCATATTTAATAATATCAATATGAATAAAACTAAATAAAATAAAATAAGTAAATGTATGCACATTATCTGTGAACCTGTGTGGTGAATGATCCCACCTGGGTCAACTGACATTAATCAATGCTCAGGATCACGAACAGATAAGCCCTGCCATTGTCCTACATATGTATGTGCTTTTAGCTTTATACATGTTGATATTAATAAACATACTACCCATGAATGTTGTTTACTCTTATGGTAGGGTTTCTGGGAGAGAGCTCTAATTACGAGCTACACCTTTCCTGGACTATGTGGAAACTACAACATCACCAGCATCCACAGATCACTTGCGTTTGGCATTCACATCCATGGATTACAATAGCATCCCCTGATAGAATGTTGGAGTAATGCCGAACATGAAGATCCAATCAGACTCCGACGTATTTTTTTAAATTTTCAGTTATTTATAGATGAACATATTTGAAAATAAACCTTATATAATCCTAAAATTCATGAAATAATTTAAAATGTAATGTAAAGAATTTAAATACATGGAAATACACTAAAGTAAAAAGGAGATGATTCTTGTTTTCCTATGGGAGACAATTTTTTGAAAATTTTTGAAAATTTTTATAGAGACCTTGGCCAATAGCTATTCTACATTCCAACAGATACATTTTTTCTATTTTAAAAATATTTTTTTTCCATGAGACAGATGGTGTACACCAGGATAAGGCAATTGTCTAGTGGCCATACATAATATATTGATTAGTTTTGATGATGAAATTTAAATTTCTGGTATAGAGCTTCCAAGTAAACACATAACCATGTTACAATACAAGGGGTGCAAATTAGTTTATTATTTTGAACATAAGATAAATACTGGCTGTTTTTTCATGCAACACACAAATATTTGATAGCTTATCTGACATTTAAAGTTGATCTAGGACATGTTGTATCCCAGCTTTAAATCTGTCCCCACATTTTAAATTTACCTCCCCCTCCAATGCAGCATGGTTTTGCCAAGGTTCAAAGTTACTTAGTTTGTTTTGCTTTACTTTCCTTAATGAATCAAGCCAATTATCTTAGATAATTTAAAAGTTGGTTAAAATTTCTTTAATGTGTCAAACTTTTTTCAAAATTGATTAAACTTTAGGACAAGACCACCATATAGTAAGTGATCAGTATCTCCTCTATCTTGACATCCTCAAATTCAAATATTTGGAATATGATTGTATGTTTCACTTAATTTTTCTGATGTCCAGTACCAAAAATGAATCATTTTGATTGTCTATTCATTGAGTCTAATATTATAATTTAGCATTGTAGTGGTTGAAAAAAAAAAACATTTCATGAATCTCTATTAAGAGTTTCTCCTAGAAGGTTATCCCAAATTAAATAGGTAAGTGGAGGACTTCCAGTGTCATAATTAGTGAAAATATTGTAGATTCATTGAATTGCTCCTTTTTGGAACTTATCGTTTATTGTTTAAGGCTAGACTGTCTTCTGCCCAACTAAAATAAATTACTTTATCTAGAGACTTAAGAGGTGGATTCTCGTCCAAAGAGACTTCTCTTCAATTTTGGGTTTCCAAAGATTATTATGAATGATTGTATTAAAGGATAGGACAAGGGAAACAGCCAGACGAAGATCTTTATTACAGATCCTAAATGGAACGATGTTGCTGATACGTAAGTAATGAAAATAAGGAGGTTAGGTCCAACATCACACGCAGAGTCATTGTCACAGCTGCCCGAACCAGAGCCTGGATCTGAGGAGATGAGCTGACCTGTGATACAATCTGTCTAATCTTCCAGACGTGTTGTATTAGAGACCTTACACTGAGACCAATACAGACGAGAGTCAGGATAAAAGGTATGATGTAACCAAACAACATGTTAAACATAATAAAGTAGACATTCACCTTTATTTTAAGACTTAATGGCTCATTAGTATTATTTGTATTTTTAAAAAACATCACATCTGCTGTCCAGAAAAAGGGTAAATTAGTCCAAAAGGAGCATATTACTGATCCTATGATTAGTTTGTTAACGGAAGAGGAGAACCAATTTTTCCACCAAAAGAAGATCTGATGGGAAATGTTGACAAGTTTCACACAGTAGCAGATGGAGAGCCAGGTGGTGTTCCAAAAACTCATACTGAACACAAAAAATTGAGTAAAAGTAAAAAATAAAACTACACTTGTGTTAATTGTTGTCTGAAAAAAGAAAAAACAGTAACTATGAAACAAAACTGAGCACTGCAGGAGAACACCAGTGAGAGCCATAGTGGACAAGATTTTATCACAGACACCAGGACTAGTGATCTTTCTCCAGAGTCTGACGTACACAGTGAGGATAGATGAGTTTATGATGACCCCATGTATCCCAAATATAGCTGAAATAATGACTTGCGCGATCAGTTTAGCCAGCTGCAGCTGCATCCTTTGGCGATAATAACAGATCTGATCAAGTGTTGGCAGTGTAATGACTCCATACTGGGCAGAGTGAGGAATGAACATGGTAAGAGATGCAAATCAGTTCAATATCTGATTTCCCTCTGTGTGTAGTGATTAATTTTATCAGTAAAATTTGAAGAGATGGGAGGAGAGGATGCTATGTCAGGAATATTGTTATAAGTGGGTAACAGATAAAAACGAAAATAATACTAAATATACAGACATATTTTCCATTGAATGATGTGGTGAAAAGAAGAACAGAGAGGACCATGACTAGGGTGTGGTATGAATTTTCGGCCCTCACAATGCCGACAGAGTTTACAACCACAAAAAATACAGAATATTATAAAAGCAACAACCTGAAAATATCTACTCACCATATAGTGGACAGTCAGTATTTATGGCAGGTTTAATTAGCTACACATCGAAAATGCTGCTTTTAGAAATATGTACAGTAAGAAATTACATCATTTGTAATGGACACAGTGAAAACAGTGCTTTTAAAGCGGAAATGGTCTGACCAAACGCCTGTATAATCTGATCCAGTTCAGAAATACTGACTGTCTGATATATTGTAAGTAGATATTTTCAGGTTGTCACTTTTATAGTAGTCTGTATTTTTTGTGGTTGTAAATAAGGATGAGCGGGCTCAGATTCCGTTAATCCGAGCCCACCCGAACAGCGCAGATCCGACGGGATCCGAGCACTGTTCGGGTACTTCCGGCCGCCAAAGGAATCCGAAACGAGGCTATGACATCCAAGTCTTGCGTCGGTTCTCGCGATACTCGGATGTCATAAATACTCACCTTGCGGCCGCCATCTTCATTTCGCCTGACATCAGGGAAGAGGGAGGGTATGTAGGGTAGTGGTGCTCCTACGTGATCAGTGCTCTGTCCTGCTGAGTCCAGTGGTGCTTTAGTCCTGTGCTTAGTTGTGCTAAGTCCATACAAATTTTATAATTATTAAAATCTCTTAAAAATTACTAAAAAAAAATTATTTTAAAAATTATACAAAATTAATAAAAAAAAAAATATTTAAGCAGTTCCAAATAATAGGTACTGCAATCTATATTACATTTAATACGTTCATTCTTTAAGCAGTTCCAGAGAATAGGTACTGCAATCTATATTACATTTAATATGTTCATTCTTTAAGCAGTTCCAGATAATAGGTACTGCAATCTATATTACATTTACTACGTTCATTCTTTAAGCAGTTCCAGAGAATAGGTACTGCAATCTATATTACATTTAATACGTTCAATTTTTAAGCATTTCCAAAGTGTGTGTGGTTTAGGGGTACACTCATTAGTGCTGCATATAATGGAGTACAAAAATTTGGAGGATAAAGTAGGGAAAGAGCAAGACCTACTTCCTCCTAATGCTGAAGCTGCTGCCACTAGTCATGACATAGACGATGAAATGCCATCAACGTCGTCTGCCAAGGCCGATGCCCAATCTCCTAGTAGAGGGCATGTAAAATCCAAAAACCCAAAGTTCCCAAAAATTAGCAAAAAAAGAAAATTAAAATCATCTGTGGAGAAACGTAAACTTGCCAATATGCCATTTACGACACGAAGTGGCAAGGAACGGCTTAGGCCCTGGCCCGTGTTCATGACTAGTGGTTCAGCTTCACCCATGGATCTAAGCATTTCTCCTCCCCCCTCTAACAAATTTAAGAGACTTAAGCTGTCATCAACAACTAGTCCAAGAACAGCGAGTCCAAGGGTTTTTGTGGTTGCGAAGCCTGACCTTCCCATAACTGTACGGGAAGAGGTGGCTCCTTCAACCATTTGCAGCACGCCCTCTGCATATGCTGGAAGGATCGCCCACAGTCCAGTTACAGATTTGGCTAATGAAGGTGTGAATGTTGTACACCGGGAGGAGGATATTGATGTAGCTGGCGCTGAGGAGGAACTTGACGAGGAGGATGCTGATGTGGTTATCATAAATGAGCCACCAGGGGGGGAAACAGTTGTTGTCCATGGGATGAAAAAGCCCATCGTCATGCCTGGTCAGAAGACCAAAAAATCCACCTCTTCTGTCTGGAGTTATTTTTATCTGAATCCGGACAACAAATGTATGGCCATATGCAGCTTGTGTAAAGCTTAAATAAGCAGGGGTAAGGATCTTGGCCACCTAGGGACATCCTCACTTATACGTCACCTGAAGAACCTTCATAATTCAGTGTTTAAGTCAGGACCTGTGGCTAGGACTGTCAGCAGTCCAGGGACACCTAAATCCCTTGGTCCTGTTGGATACATACCACCAACACCCTCCTCGTCAACTTCCTCCATGATCTCCATCAGATTTAGTCCTGCAGGCCATGTCCTCAGCCAGACTGAGTCCTCTTCAATACGGGATTCATCCGAGGAATCCTGCAGCGGTACGCCTACTACTGCCACTGCTGCTGGTAGTCGGTCATCTTCCCAAAGGGGAAGTCGTAAGATCGCTACGTCTTTCACCAAACAATTGACCGTCCAACAGTCATTTGCCATGAGCACCAAGTACGACACTAGTCATCCTATTGCAAAGCGGATAACTGCGTCAATGACAGCAATGTTGGTGTTAGACGTGCGTCCGGTGTCCGCCATCAGTGGAGTGGGAGTTAGACGGTTGATGGAGGTATTGTGTCTCCGGTACCAAATCCCGTCGAGATTCCACTTCACTAGGCAGGCGATACCAAAGATGTACAGAGAAGTAAGAACAAGTGTCCTCAGTGCTCTGAAAAATACGGTTGTACCCACTGTCCACTTAACCACGGACATGTGGAAAAGTGGTTCAGGGCAAACTAAGGACTATATGACTGTGACAGCCCACTGGGTAGATGCATCGCCTTCCGCAGCAACAGTAGCAGCTGCATCAGTAGCAGCATCTCCACAACGGCTGCTCGTGCCAAGGCAGGTAACGTTGTGTATCACAGGTTTTAGTAAGAGGCACAACGCTGACAACCTCTTAGAAAAACTGAGGGAAATAATCTCGGAGTGGCTTACCCCACTTAGACTCTCCTGGGGATTTCTGGTGTCAGACAACGCCAGGTAACAGTGTGCGGGCATTACATCTGGGCAATTTCCTGCACGTCCCATGTTTTGCCCACACCGTTAATTTGGTGGTGCAGCATTACCTGAAGATTGACAGGGGTGTGCAGGAGATGCTTGCGGTGGCCCGCAAAATTGCTGGACACTTTCGGCATTCTGCCAGTGCCTACCGCAGAATCGAGCAACATCAAAAAGGCTGAACCTGCCCTGCCATCACCTCAAACAAGAGGTTGTGACGTGCTGGAACTCCACCCTCTATATGCTGCAGAGGATGTAGGAGCAGGCAGCTGTGCAGTGGAATTGAGACCATTTGAAGGCGGAGGTATTGTGGCCCCGGTACCAAATTGGGTAGCGGGCCCACTCCACTACGCAGTCCAGAAAGCTACCTCGGTGCAACATTTTGGACTAAAAAGAATATTGTGAGGTGTTCAGAATAGACTGGAAATTAGTGGAAATGATTGTCATTTAATGTTATTGAGGTTAATAATAGCGTAGGAGTGGGAAAAAAACCAGAGAACTGGATTTTAGTGCTTTTTATGCTTTTTTAAATATAAATCAAAACCCAAAACCAGAACCAAAACCTTTCGTCAGGTGTTTTGGCAAAACAAATCAGAACCCAAAACCTCAAGCTAATCAGAACCCAAAACCCAAAACCCAAAACACTAAAAGTGCCCGGTGCACACCCTTAGTTGTAAACTGTCGGCATTGTGAGTGCCGATGAAATGACTGCCATCGAATGACTACATACAGATACAGGGAGAACACTTCTCACAATTCTCTTGTTGCAGAAACAAACAACCTCTTGTTTGTTTGCTTTGCTTTATTGTCAGAATATAAGCTCGCTGGACTTCGCCAGTTATATATGGTGCCAGTCTCTCAAACCAAACTTCAGGAGGTCAATTTGCCCTTTTTGCAGCCTTCTCAAAGGACATCTGATACACTTCTATGTCATCAGCTGGTGACATATTCTGAAGAACCGGACCAGGTGGTTCATTTCTGTCACGCCTCACCTGGACTAACTCTTCCCTTAGGAGCTTTGTGTTTTCATCCTGGACCTCTGCAGCTCATAGCATCTGAGTTTGCTGCTTTTGCTGTGCATCGGCCACATTCACAAGGGCTATCAAAACTTCCTCCATATTAATGTCTATGCAGGTTGAATAGCGGAAACTTGCTTCCCTGAGCATCCCACTTCTAACAACACTTGTGGCACGAGCACACTTCTCTTGATACAGACACAAGCAACTTCTTGTTTGTTTACTTTGCGTTATTGTCAGAATGGCAAGATAGTAGACAACATATAAGTTTCACACACTTTCTGATGACCCTAACTTAATAGAGACCAGCTCTCTGGACACCAGCTAACTTATTTAGCATCGATCACACTGAACAATGAAAACATGCAGGTTTTTATACTTGATACTCCTCCCACAGCCCTAGCTTGATGGGCAGGTGACACTCAGACCTTCCCTGTAAATAGGAGTTCTCTCAGCTGCTTTTATTTGATTTCTCTTACTGCAGGCACACCCTGCTAGCTTGCTGCATCTGTGGGAAAAGAAACTTTCAATGACTGTAAGTTAATCAGACTCTATACTTTTATTTTGTTACACATATGTCCTGCTCCTGTTTATCTTTAAACTAGGTGCACTGCTGCACTAACATGTAACACTGTTTTCATCCTTTCTCTACAGATTGCCTGCTAAATACCTCCCTTTGTTACATATCCCTCCCCCTAGCATCACCAATTGGGGGGGCGCAAACTTCGTGAGGAGTGCAATTTTTCGTGACAGTGCATCTTCATTTTTATGCAGAATTGTGGGTCGATGTTCTACTGATAACTTGAAAGATTGCAGTGACAAGAACCAGCAGGTTACCTTGGCAATTACCAATTGTTCTGCTTCCACCGCAAAGGTCCATGATCTGTTATAAATGAGAACTCTCTGCCTAAGAGTTAGTAGCGCAGAGCTTCTGTAGCCCATTTTATGGCAAGACATTTCTTCTCCACAGTGGCTTATTTTTGTTCCCTTGAAAGTAACTTCCAACATAGGTACATGGGTACAGGTCAGAGTTTTCCTACTCCATCCTTCTCCTGTGACAAGACTGCACCTAAGTGGACACTGGAGGCATCAGTTTGAAGGAAGAACCTCTGGGTAAAGTCTAGTGCTTGTAGAACTGAAGAGGAACAGAGGGCTAAGCGAAGATCTGGCCAAGTAGTTTCTGAAGAGATAAACCAGGCTAATCTATCTGGACAACTTTTTTAAGTGGAGCAGCTCTAGTGGAGAAATGGCTTAGGAATTGCCAGTATTAACCTTCTAAGCCTAGAAAGTTTCTTAACTGCAGCACGGTGGCTTAGAGGTTAGCACTTCTGCCTCACAGGGGCATGAGTTTGATTCCCAACCATGGCTTTATATGTGTGGAGTTTGTATGTTCTCCCCGTGTTTGCATGGTTTTCTCTCACACTCCAAAAACATA
Source organism: Mixophyes fleayi (assembly GCF_038048845.1). Lineage (NCBI taxonomy): Eukaryota > Metazoa > Chordata > Amphibia > Anura > Limnodynastidae > Mixophyes > Mixophyes fleayi. The sequence goes on along the minus strand of NC_134408.1, from coordinate 1,928,518 downwards.
CCAGTAGGTTAATAGGCTGCTATCAAATTGACACTAGTCTCTCTCTCTCTCTTTTTGTTAGATTGACCTTAGTCTCTCCTGGTCTGTGTGTATGTTTGGGAATTTAGACAGTAAGCTCCAATGGAACTGATGTGAGTTCTTTATACAGCGCTGCGTTATTAGTGGCGCTATGTAAATAGCTGATGATGATCTGTGATTTCTTTTCCAGTCGTGGCCAATTTTTGACTGTCTCCATTTTATCTAGTTTGGGTTTTACTCAACCTTGCCCGACAAATACTTGGCTTCTATCATAGCTATGATACATTTTTCTGGATTAGCTGTTAGTCCTGCAGACCTTAATGGAGTTAAGAACGCCTCGACTTTGGCCAGATGTGATTTCCAGTCAGGGGTATAAATCACTATATCATCAAAATAAGTGGCTGCATAAGCTGTATGGGGTTGTAGCAATTTATTCATGACCGTTTGGAAGGTGACAGGTTCTTCATGCAACCAAAAAGGTAGGACTTTATATTGGAAGAGTCTATCAAGGGTGGAAAATGCGGTCTTTGCTTGAGTGAACAAGTAAAGGGAGCTTGCCAATACCCCTTGGTTAAATCAAGAGTAGTTAGATAGTTACTATCCGCTAGACTTTCTACCAATTCGTCCACAGATAGCATCAGGTAGGCATCGAAGTGGAATATGATGTTTAGCTGACTATAGTCATTGCAGACCCTAGTGCTCCTATTGGTCTTCGGAAGTAGCACAATAGAGCTGTTCCACTCACTAGTGGATTCCTCAGTCATGGCCAGCTGGAACAGCTTCTCAAATTCCTTTCTTATGTCAGCCCTGGCTTCTGGAATTCGATGTGGCTTCTGCTTTACGACAACTGCTGATGGGGTGACAATGTTGTGTTCACGTAAGGTAGTGCTCCCAGGAATGGAAGTGAAGAAATTCCTATTCTGGAGTATTATTTCCTCAGTCTGTTGTTTCAGCTTAAAAGGCAAAGTTGGTTCTAAGGGCACTTCAGACTTTTCAATGATAGTATTCACTACCCAAGGTGAGGTGTCCTCACCACACCAAGGTTTAAGGGCATATTTGCTCCTCTCTTCTCGTACGCAGGCTTGAAAGCTCTAACTGCAGCACTTTTATCATAACCTTTCTTCTGCATTTCCTGAGCCTCTATTACATGTCATTGTACAATGGGCCCTATCTTTCCTAGCCTCTCATAAATTTGGGACACAAATTGTACCAGATTTGGCTCCTTGGGGCAATGCTGCTTCCACCCTTTCTTTAACATATCCAAGATACTCCTGGGCAGTCTCCCAAACAATAACTCAAAGGGACTAAACCCTGCTGAGGCTTGAGGTACCTCACGAATGGCAAACCCAAATAGGGGATAAGACTGCCCCGATCTTTTTTTCCTGCACCACGGCTTTTCTCAGCAAGTGCATTTATGTGCAGTTAAAGACAAATGCTGCAAAAAATGGACAATGCGATGTGAGTCACATATGAAATGAAACAAAGTCTATGGCTATGAATAAAATGGTCAATGGATGGACTCGGTGGTCTAATTGGTAGACGTACGATTCCATGATGAAATAAAAATGCAACATTCTGAAAGGACGTTAACGCGGAAAGAGTCCCAGATGATGGTGAGGAAGTGTGTTAAAATATCCGGCTGTACTGATTAACTCCAAATATTCGGCATATCAATAGCAGCTGCGTGCTAAGAAGCTGATCAATGTCACGGAGAAGGTGTATAGAAGATAAACAGTCCGTTCAATGACGCAAAACACCACAATCCAAGATGTTATGGGAACCAGCATTAAGCATGGAGCGTGAGCCTAACAGACCTTGACGACCTATGTTCGCCTCGTCCAGACTCCCCATTTAAGACATGTAGTTTCCATAGTCCGCGGCTGAATCAATTGCCATGTAATAGATATCGCATACCAACAATACTGACGCGTTTCTTTGTCTTCCAGGTAATTTCTTCATGGGGAAAAAAATATATATAAATTTGTGTCTCATACAGCTCGTAGTAATGCAACTGTGCTGCTTGTAGGATCCTTATATGCTCCTCAGTTTGGTAACAAGCAGGCACAGCTGTGTATTCGTCATGTGAAAAGACTTACCAATAGTTAATAAAAACTATACATCAAACCCTTCAGCATCGTGTTTGTTCGTAGATCTATGTAAAAGATGTATATATGTATCATAATACAATAGTAGATGGTTTCTTGCTAATACATAAATATAAAAATAAATTAGTATGCATATAGATAGACCAGCAAAAACCTTTCTTTTCATTTATGGAAAATCTAATTAGTGGCCGAGTCCAAGGAACGTCAATTCCATTCTTTTATCTGTAATTCGCATGTATACATTAAATAGAAATTCTATATATACAAAAATGATAATAGTAATGATAATTAAAAAATAATGTAAATGCAAAAAAATTCACTATTGGAAACCAGATGACAACTGGCTCAAACTCTCAAACTTGTTAATCATACATAGTGGTTGACCTGATGTCCACCCTCTAGAGCCACAGGGGGGCAGTTGGAATTTTCAAAGAAAATCGGCTTATCTTACAGTAAAAAACTGACTCAACCAACCATATATAGAGAAACTTATCAATAGATCTTATAACAAACCATTTAGTTCTATATTGCCATTCAATCCACTGGGGCTCAAAGTGTTTATCCAGTAGTTTTCTTGTCTACAAAGTCTGTGAAATCTATTTCCCCCTCGTATAGTGGGTCAATAATAGAACAACCAGAAGAACAGACACTTGATCCAAATGGCGAACCATATGACCCTAAATCTGGAGGAACAAGGTGTCTTACAGGTAGACACATGAGAAGTTTTGCGCTTACTTATCATCTGGACTCTTTCAGTGTTATAGTACTTTCAGACTGTTGTATTTTTCTTTCATCATTTAACTGTAAGTCTACCAGTTATATCACCCGGTCCACCCATTCAACATTTCATTCATAGATATAGACTATGTTTTATTTCATATGTGACTCATATTGCATTGTCCATTTTTTGCAACATTTGTCTTTGGACATTCCAGCTCTAGGCACAAATCCCCCACCAGGGGATAGAGTTTTTATGTTATTATTTACTTTATTTATATGTTCATTGTATTTGTTTGGCATGTGAATTTAATTTTATTCATTATCCTTTCAGCGTCGTACTTGATCTCAATCAGTTTCAGCGCTGCCATAGTTTTTCTTTATCTATTTGTATGTATTGAATGGTAGAGCCACACAGCCCTTGACAGCTGCGTTACTCATTGGGTATTTGATATAACATCTGGTATCATTCATTCTTTTAATTGCCATACGGTGCGCCATTTGGATCAAGTGTCTGTTATTCTGGACAAAATTATTTGGCCACACCTGTTAATTATTGAATTGAGGTATTACAATCAGACCCGTTGCCAGAGGTGTAAAAAATCAAGCACCAGCCATTCAGTCTCGATTTGAAAACATATGTGATACAAAATGGGTCGTTCTGAAGACCTCAGTGAATTCAAGCATGGTACTGTGATAGGATGTGTGGTACTGTGATAGGATGTGTGGTACTGTGATAGGATGCCACATTTGTAATAAGATGGTTTGTGAAATTTCATCCCTGCTGGATATTACATGGTCAACTGTAAGTGTTATTATTTGAAAGTGGAAACGTTTAGAAACAACAGCAACTCAGCCACGAAGCAGAAAACCACATAAAATCACAGAGCGGGGTCAGCGACTGCTAAGGCGCATGGTACGTAAAAGTCACCAATGCTCTGCTGATTCCATAGATGAATGGCACTAATGTAAGCACAAAAACTGTGCAGCGGGAGCTGAATGGAATGGGCTTCCATGGCCGAGCAGCTGCATGCAAGCCTCACATCACCAAGACCAATGCCAAGCATCGGATGGAGTGGTGTAAAGCACACTGACACTGGACTGTGGAGCAGTGGAAACGTGTTCTGTGGAGTGATGAGTCACACTTCTCTGTTTGGCAGTCAGATGTTCTGCAGAAAGAAACTCTCACAGGCTGAGAGAAGTAGGGAAGGGGTATTCTATCACATGCTGAATTGGGATACTATTACATCCTAGAGGGATATTATCACACACTGAGGGGGGAGGGAGGGGGTATACTATTGCATGCTGAGGGGGAGGGAGAGGGTAACTATTACATTCTTAAAGGGGGAGGGAAGAGGTATAATATCAGATGCTGAGAGGGGAGGAAACGGAATACTATCACCGTCTCTTAGAGGGAGGGATGGAACATACTATCACGTGCTGAGAGGGGAAGAAAAGGGGAATATTATAACACACTGAGGTGGGGGTGGTGGTGGATACTACCACAACCTGAAGGGGGAGGAAAAAGGGAAACTATCACAGGCTGAGAGGGGGATGGATGGTGGAGACTATCACAGGCTGAGAGGGGAGGAGAGGGGGATACTATCACTCGCTGAGGGGGGTAAGAAGGGGGAATTCTATCACATGCTGAGAGTTGGGAGGGAAGGGGGATACTGTCATAAGCTGAGGGGGAGAAGGAGGGGGGAAACTATTATACGCCTATGAGAGATGGAAGGGGAAAGCTATCACATGCTGAGAGGGGAAGAGAAGGGAAATATTATAACACACTGAGGTGGGAGGTGGTGGTGGATACTGCCACAAGCTGAAGGTGGAGGGAAAAGGGAAACTATCACATGCTGAGGGGGTTAAGGAGGGGGATACTATCTTTGAGTGCTTATGTCTGTACTGCAGTGTGACTGTCTGCAGCATATCATGAGTAACTGTCTGTCCCACAGCCTTAGGCTGCATTGGTTGCCATGGTAACACTTTCTTGCCATGTGACAGTGCTGGATTGTTGGAACTGTCAGTCGCCTCTCACTCACAAACCCAGTGGGTTGCTTGAGATCATGACCGGGCTGAGGTAGGTAGCCCAGGTCACCATTGGTCATTCTCATGCTCAGACCAGTGTTGTACAGCTGGAGGATCAGTCTTCCATCCTCAGCTTCTTCCACTTCGACAGCAATGTACTCCCCATAGTGCTAGAAGACAGAACTTCCCTGGCTGTCGGAATCTTACAGCACAATCAATTACTCCGCCCAGTCAATGGAACTACTGACAGGATGGCCCGAGAGTGGTGCAGATGATGTGCTTGGTGGAGAGCGGATACAGACCAATGCACTCATAGTTCCCCAACTATAGGATTCAATTGAAGATAAACTAGAGCTCCGCCTATGGGGTTACAGCCGCTACTAATATGTCATTGGGCCACCTCCACTGACATCATTGCTCATATATGGAGAGTGCTGTTCTCCGCTGCTTTATTCATGCACTTCTCAGTATCAGTAGTTTACCTATATCGTAAAAGACATAATGCAGAGACAACTGGATCCTGCTTAAGGGCTACATTATTAAAAATTGCTTTTCAGAGGAAGATGAGAGCAGTAAAATCTGTGCTGCCAGTCTGCATGTTTTACCTGTCACTCTGGGTATTGTACAGCCATCAGTAACACCAGTCTGACTCCTACAATTCACCTCACAGAATGGGGACAGCACAAACTGTGCAAGTTACAATCAAATGTTTTATTTATGCCATCAGTCTCGAGCAATGTCAGACACAGAGATGTGCTGTAAAACTTTTATACACACCAGATACTGTATTTGCAGTTGCCTGTAACAGATGCCCCAGAGGCATCACTTGGACTGATTAAACTTTGAAGTTAAAGTGTTACCAGAATTAATAATATTACAGTGTACCCCCCACCCCCTTCATCCCCAAACCCCTAACCAACAACAAGGTGGCTGGCAAGTGTGGATATTTCCTCCAGCTCACAGGAGAAAATCTTTAAGCGAAGGAGAAGTCAATCATATTTTTATTCTCAAGTGACACCAGCACACATCTCTATTTGAGATGAACAATTCTATGATGTCCATTATCTTTAAAATGGGACATATTTTACCAAATTGTAAAAACCTATAACTTTCTCAAGTATCGCACCCTTCAAAGGTACTCCACAGAAGCAATAGCTTTCTAACAATGCAAACCATTAGTATTAAATCGCTTTGTATGCTGTTTTATACTTTGCCAAAGAAAACAGAAAAACTGTGACTTCTTGAAAAAAAGGAAGTGAAAAACATGGCAAGATTTTAAACTTTAGATTATTCTAAATGTGTAAATTCTTATTTGTTCATGAAATGTGTCATGCAACACCCAGAGACAGTTCCCCATTGGCATACCAGATTTCAGCTTAATACCTCTAATGCTTTTTAAGATGTAGCCCCTTAAACACCATGCCCATCTCTCACAAAATTAACATGGCGTAATGCGATTTATTGGAGTCAACTTAAATATAAAGGCATGACTGTGTCTTTATAATAACAGGTATTAAATACAGTACATACAAAACTGCTTCTCCAAAAAGGTGTATATCCTCTAAAACAAACAATTAAATAAACTAATAACTAACTAGAAATGAATAATAAAATCTGTAGTCTGGTATGTTTAGTCTCAAAATATCAAGGTGCTGGGTTATATAGCACACATGGGTCTCTGGACTTCTACTCTATTATGTACTCTCTTTCAATAGTTCTAATAAATGTAATAAGTAAAAAAATATATTAAATTTCTCCATAATATTTATAAGATTATCTCTATGTTAAGGTGACCAAAATAATCATGGAAACAAAACAAATAAAAGCCTAAAAATCATTAAATACTACAGAAGTATTGGTTATCTATATTAAGGAGTACTTTAGTATAGATAGATAGATATCAGTTTTTTTAAATAATTTTATTTGAATCCACTAAAGAAAAATAGTACATGTCAATAGCATAACATAAGTAATATTGAGTTTGCACAATCTAAATATTCAGAATAAATGATAAATTTTCAGTTATAGATGAATATTCTGTATATGAAAATAAAACTTATAAAATGTAATGTAAAAAAAAAAAATATGGAAATACACTAAAGCATGATTCGTATTTGTGTAGTAAAATGTACGCTTTCCTAAGGTAGACAAATTTTTAGATTTTTTTTATAGAGACCTTGGTTAATCGCTATTCTACAATCCATCAAATAAATATTTTCTATTTTAAATATATTTATATTTTTAAATATATTTTTTTCTATGAGATAGACAGTGTACACCAGGATGAGGCAATTGTCTATTGACCATGTATATTATATTAATTAGTTGATGATGATGAAATGTAAATTTCTAATATAGAGCGTCCAAGTAAACAATTAATTTAAAAGTTGGTTAAAATGATTCTAATGTGTCAACCAGGATTGATTGACCAGGCGTGATCAGTATCTACGCTACTCTTGATGCCCTTAAATGCAAATATTTGGAATATGTCTATATGCTTTGCTTAATTTATCTGATGTCCAATACAAAAAAATAAATCATTTTGATTGTCTGTTCATTGAGTCTGATATTTGAAGTTAGCATTGTAGTGGTTAAAAGAAAAAATATTTCATGAATCTCCATCAAGAGCTTCTCCTAGAAGGTTATCCCAAATTATACAGGTAAGTGGAGGACTTTTAGTGTCATAATTATTGAAGATTCTGTCGATTCATTATATTGCTCCTTTTTGGAATTTTTTGTTTAAGGAATCTATTGTTTATTGTTTAAGGCTAGACTGTCTTCTGCCCAACTAAAATCAATTACTTTATCTAGAGGCTTAAGAGGTGGATTCTCGTCCAAAGAGACTCCTCTTCAATTTTGGGTTTCCAAAGATTATTATGAATGCTTGTACTGATGGATAGGACAAGGGAGACAGCCAGATGAATATCCTTATTACAGGCCCTAAATAGAACGATGTTGCCACCATGTAAGTAACCAAAATTAGGGAGGTTATATCCAAAATCACACGCAGGGCCATTATCACAGCTGCCCGAACCAGAGCCTGGATCTGAGGAGATGAGCTGACCTGTGATACATTCTGCCTGATCTTCCAGACGTGTCTTAGGACAGACGTCACACTGAGTCCAATACAGATGAAAGTCAGGATAAAAGGCACGGTGTAACTGATCAAAATGTTAAACATACAAATAAAGACATTCACCTCCATTTTATAACTCGTTGGCTCATTGGTAATATTTGTATTTTGAAAAAACTTCACATGTGCTGCCCAGAACAAGGGTACATGAGTCCAAACTGAACATATTACAGATCCTATGATTAGTTTGGTAACGGAAGAGGAAAAACACTTTTTCCACCAAAAGAAGATCTGGTGGGAAATATTGACGAGTTTCACACAGTAGCAGATGGAGAGCCAGGCGGTGTTCCAAAAATTGATACTGAACACAACAAATTGGACATAAGCAGCAAATAATAATAATCTTGCGTCATTTACTGTCTGAAAAAGAAACCAGTAAGTATTACACAACACTGAGCACTGCAGGAGAACATTAGTGAGAGACATAGTGACCAGGATGTGATCACTGACACCAGGACTAGTGGTCTTTCTCCAGAGTCTGATGTACACAGTGATGATAGATGAGTTTATCATGATTCCATGTACCCCAATTATAGCTGAAATAATGGCTTGTGCGATCTGTTTAACCAGCTGCATCCTTTGGTAATAATAACAGATCTGATCAAGTGTTGGCAGTGTAATGACTTCATACTGGGCAGAGTGAGGAATGAACATGATAAGATATGCAAATATGTTCTATATCTGATTTCCCTCTGTGTGTAGTGATTAATGCCGTCAGTGAAACCTGATGAGACGGGAGGACAGGATCTTATGACAGGGATGTTTTTATAAGCGGGTAACAGATGAAAATTAAAATAATACTAAATGTAAATAAATAATTTTCCATCCAATGAACCAGTGAAAGGTAACAACAGAGAGCACCAGGACTATATATAGATACTGTGAGGACATCTCAAGGACGTCTGGAATTCCTACTCAGGACATAAGAAGCCGAATGTATTGATGGGAGAGCATAATATATCTCTAGGTTTGCACATGTGTAATGGACAACGTGATAATATTAGGTTATGTGGATAATGTCAGTAGACACATTTTGATGGTATTTACTATGTAATCCTCCACCCCCAGTATATTGGAAGCAGGAATAAGTGTCCTGGCTACAGTGGTGTGTAGATGGTATTGTCCAGTATAGGATCAGTATTTCTTCCCAGAAACAAATAATGTATTAAAAGCCACCTCCAGGGTACAATCACTTCTGATTTGTGTTACTTCTGTACAAACTGATTAAACATTGCAGTCAGTTTAGCATAGGTACAAATGTGTCAGCTCATGCACATTATATAATATGTATTATTAATTCTCGTCAGTACGATATATGAATTCTGACTTCTGCTGGGTAAAGATTAAGCATCTAAATGTGTGTAGTGTGAAACAGGTGATTAGGGATATAATATCATATTAACCTTTTTGTAATAACATTTTTATATAATTTCACAATTGTTTGTATGTGTAACCCCCTGTTAGCTTGGTGGGTGGTGTAGGTGTATTCTCTCAATGACACCTCTGGATCACTCTGGGGTCAGTCACCCGGCTCTAGCTCAGTCTCACCTCCAGATCTCTGTGGGTGAGTCAGCAAACAGTTGTCTCTGCACATACAGGTTCAATAACAGCAACTTTCATGTAGTGCAGATGTAGTAAGTGTAGTAATGTACAGTCACTAGCGTTGGAATAAATGGCTGCAGACCATCTCTCTTGATGAAAATAGATAAGGTAGAATTTGATCTACATCTTATCTCCTAGAACAAAACTGTGGGTCAATGTGATGCCGACTCTCCACCCAGCATAGGGGGAGGGAAGGATGTCCAGCATTAGAACCATTCGTTTTTTCATTGCACATCACCTCCAAGATTATAAGAAAACCAATAGAAGGGAGTGTGGGCCTAATATTGTCATTCATCATTTATTTAATTATAAATATCATTGCTCAGCAATGCACCGGGGGGAGCCAAGAAGACATTCCTGGAGGGCATTGTTTTGTATCTCTCCAGCCCCACAGCCCACATGGATGGATATTTAGAGGTTTAATTTTTATTCATTGGCTATATGTTTATGTTATATTAGCTATGTGAATAGAAGTGTAAAATGATGGATGAAAAATAAAATCCACTCATGAAACGCTCTAGCAATGAACCTGTATAAATGAAAATATTAAAATTCTTAACACTTATTATTGTTATTCAAGCTAAAATGTATAAAACAAACACATTAATGCAAAACAGTCAGATGATTAGTCAATGTGACACTAAGTTGCTGTATAAACAGGAACGTTGCCAGGTCATTTCTTTGATCACTGAAGCGCCTGAGTAAATTGGCTTCATCTCTCAACTGCCCCTCTTAATGTGACTGGTGGAAATCAAGCTGGCTAACTTAGGCAGCTGGCTAGGGCACCGGGCTCAAGGAAGGTGGCACTGTGGCTGGGTACACACTCTAATAATGCTCTGAATGAGACTATGTTAGTTAGCAGGTGGTAGTGCGGTCGCTGTGAATGTCCATACTTCAGTCCTTAGTTGCAAATAAAGGCAGACAAGGCCACAAGGCAGCACCACCATTCTGCATCTGCCCATAGCCTGGCTCCCGGCAGCATCATGACGTCACAACGATGTCAGTGGAAAGGAGCCGAGAGGGTCCAGGAAGCAAAGAAGAAATAATCAAGAAGGGGACAAAAAGAGAATGGAAGAAGAGAAGGTAATTACATTGATACAAAGAAAATGGAGGGAGAAGGGGCTACAGAAAATGGGGGTGAGGGGGCTACATACAATAGGGGGTAGGTGGTTAGAGAAAATGGGGGGAGGGGAGAGGCATTTACATTCAGAAATCTTCACAAGTTATATATTATTAATTTAAAGGAACTAGATTTGAAGTACCATTTTTTTTGTACTTGCCCACTATTTGTCTCTCCCCTTTTGCTATCTATTGGTATAATGAGCTTTACATCTGCAGAATACATTGACACATAAACAAAGATAATCTAAATAATATACATAGCGTCCAGCAGTTTATTTATTAAAATCTTGTCGGCTGGAGGGCATGTGAGAAAAAAACTGTTTGGCTTGGACATTTTTGAGAAAAGCTGATGGCTAGAGGGTCCATATGAGAGAAAAGTTGGTGGGGAATGGGGCATGTGTAAGAATAGTTGGTGGGCAGAGGGGGACATGTCAGTATGTAGCAGGTGAGTATTTTTTGCTTGGTTCTGAAATCTAACATTTGGAGCCTCCCCTATAGATATCCTGCGTTTCCTCATGGGCAGCAGTGAAGCCTTGACAGCGTTCTGCATCAGACATCAGTACATCTGAACAGCAGTGCATCTGGACAGCAGTGCATCTGGACATCAGTCTTACCATCTTACCAGCATTCAAAGAGTACAGTAATATTATTGAGATAACCTTATAAATGTTTTCTGATTGTTTATGTATTCAAATATGTGTTTCTTTTCTCGTACCTCCATCATTAATATAAACTACTATATTTCTATATGTGGATTTCTAATTTTTATTTTTAAATCTTAGTAAATTCCACAAACATAAAATGTACAACATAATGGAAGAAGTATAAGCATCTAAAACTGTTTCAATTTGCCATAATTTTGCTGCCTCCCCTATCTGTTACTTGACACTATGCAAGTGTTTTAGACCAAGTAACTGTCTTCTGTCCCACTACAAGACCTTCAAATTATCTATTGATTTAAAAGGTGGATTCTCGCCCCAAAAGACTTCTTTTTAATTTGGGATTTCCAAAGATTAATACAAAACATTGTAATGATGGATATGACAAGAGAAAGAGTAAGAAGATTATTCCTATTACAGATTCCATATGGAATGACAACACAAAAATGTAAATAATGATAATTAGGAAGGTTAGGTCCAACATCACACGAATAGTCATTGTCACAGCCGCCCGAACCAGAGCCTGGATCTGAGGAGATGAGCTGACCTGTGATACATTCTGCCTGATCTTCCAGACGTGTTGCAGGAGAGACGTCACACTGAGTATAATACATACCAGAGTCAGAGTAAAAGGCACGGTGTAACTGATCAATATAATAAACACAGTAAAATAGACATTCACCTCCATTTTAAACATAAGTGGCCCTTCAGTAATATTTGTATTTTGAAGAAACATTGTTTGTGCGGCCCAGAACAAGGGTAAATTAACCAAAGTAGAACATATTGCTGATCCTACGAGTAGTTTGGTAATGGAAGAAGAGAACCACATTTTCAACCAACGGAAGATCCGGTGGGAAACATTGACCAGTTTCACACAGTAACAGATGGAGAGCCAGGCGGTGTTCCAAAAACTCATATTGTTCAGAACAAATAGGACATAAAAAGCAACTAAGAATATATTTGTGATAAAAACTCTTTGTGACTGAAAGAAAAACAAATAAACGTTAAACAACTTTGAGCACAGCAGGAGAACATTAGTGAGAGCCATAGTGAACAGGATTTGGTCACTGACACCAGGACTAGTGATCTTTCTCCAGAGTCTGACGTACACAGTGATGATAGCTGAGTTTATAATGAGCCCATGTCCACCGATGATAAATAGAATGATGGATTCCACAATCTGTCCAGCCAGCTGCATTCTGTAAAACTGGACGACTTATCTTGTTTCCTTTGTTGATAATAACAGCAGATCTGTGCAAGAGTCAGTGGTGTAATGATTTCATACTGAGCAGTGTGAGGAAGGAACATGATGAGAGATGCAAATCTGTTCTATGTCTGGATTCCCTTTGTATGTTATGGTTACTGCACTAAGTGCAACTTGAAGAGATGGGAGGAGAAGATGCTGTAATGGGATCTTTTTTTTTTTAAAATAATTGGGTAACAGGTGAAATGGAAATTTATAGTAACTGTACAGAAATAAATATCCAGTGAAAGGTAACAACAGAGAGGACCATGACTACATATAGATACAGTGAGGAAAGCTCAAGGAAGTCTGAAATTTCTACTCATTATATAGGACACTGAATATAAAGGGGAATATGGTAACAATCTATGTTTGCTATTTGATGAATAATAAGGTATGTGTAGGTAATCATCATATATGTATTCATATAATGCTGTACATAGACCTCACTCATATCAATCCCTGTCCCATTGGAGCTTACAGTCTAAATTCTCTAATATAGGGACACACACACAATAAGGTCAATTTGATAGCAGCCAATTAACCTACCAGTATGTTTTTGGATTGTGGGAGGAAAACCACACAAACACGGGCAGAACATATAAACTCCACACAGGTTAGGACATGGTCAGGAATCAAACTCATAACCCCAGGGCTGGGAGGCAGAAATGCTAACCACTAAGCCACTGTGCTGCCCGGAAGATAATGTAGTTGAAGGTATATACATTGTGATCTCCTCCTTCAGTATATTGGAAGTAGGATTAAGTGTTCTGGCTAGATTGGGGGTAGATTGAAATGATCTAGTAGTAGACCAGTATTTCTTTGCAGAAACAGACAATACTGTGTTAAAGCCACATTCTGATTACAGTCACTGCTGACTTGTGTTAGTTCTGTACAAACTGATTAAACATTGCAGCCGGTTTACCATAGATGCAAGTATTGAAAATGCAGATATAATGCTTCCAGTTCTTGTACATTATATTCCATGTATTATCAGTTGTCATCAGTACATGATATGAACTTTGATTTCTGTTGGATAAAGTTTAGTTCAGGGCAAAAAATCTAAGTGGAGTGTATTCGAAAAAGAGTGATTAGGAGCCTGTATAATGCTGTGTAACATGTTTAAATAGTTTATCTTTATTAACAAATTTTATATGTCATTTTAACAATAAAACCTGGTTAATGCACTATGGGAGCGCCCCTATTTGTTAAATATTTTTGCTAGGGTACATCTGATAGAATCTCCATGCTGTAACATCTGTGGAATAAATATTGATTTAGCACTTTTACATTGAGAATTGTTCACATAGATCCATCTGGCTTTTTATATAAAAGAGGTAGCTTATCTTACCCTTGATTGAGGAATCTGCCATCTCTTTTCACCCTTGGATGAGTGATGATTCAAATGCCTCATTTAGCAACTGCAACTTCCTTGATTTGGGCAGTTTTAGAATGGGTAGTTCCTTACAGGCAGGCATAAGTTGGACTGAACTGTCCTCACTACCCAATTCCTTGGGTGAGAAGTGCATCTCTTTAGATCTGCACATTATTTTCTAACCTACTGTCTTACTTTTACTTCATCTGAAAAATATAGACTGCAGAGGACAGACTGTCACGGCTCAGAATAATTTGTGGATCCCCTGCCTCTATTTTAGATGGTATCAGTAGAGGATGGTGGAGATAGAGCACGATGGTATGCAGAGTGATGGTAATCACAGGTTAAAGTTCTCAACTCGTAAGCATCACGGATAACAATAACACAGGAGATGATGGTAGTGTTGCAACGTAGTATATTAATTGATGATACAACAGAAGTTAAAATATAAATATATATACATCTCAGCAGAGCTGAGCACACGGCAGTTCATCAGATTACAGGGATAATCACAGATGTTACTTCATAGGTGGTAACAGCATGAAATAAGCAATATAACAGTTTAATGTAGAAATGATGAATAGAACACTTGGATCCAATAGGAACACAGCTGAGCCGATGAAGAGTAACAATAACAGGTAACTTCTGCAGCAAGTAATATCCAGATAACAGGTAATGAACAACGGAAAGTCCAGGTATACAGCCAGAACCCACTGCAGCGTGAGTAACATGAAGAACAGGCAATGAGTCCATAATCACAGGAGGTTAAAATAGTAATCTAGAACCAATAAGCTTCGGGAGGAGGTCCTAATCAAGGTAGCAAGGAACACCTGCGAAAAAAAAAGTAATGTCTCTGAAACAGAAGCAAGCGCAATCAATCATAGTTCTTAAAGGGAAAGTCACAATGCCGGCACCTAGCTATGGGACCGGCGTGGGACACAGACTCTTGTAAATTGGGAAACTTGATGAAACTGGGGCTGGATTACGCAACCTTGCATTAAATAGATAGAGATCTCTGGAGATTAGAAATCTGGTTAAAGATTTGCCCAATTATAAGCATTACGCTGCTTATGAACCTGAGCAGTTCCTTTTTAGAAGCCATTAGACTTTTCATAGAGAGAATAGTCTGCCTCTCTTGTGGCTCCTTGTTGAGCATTAAAAATAAGGGAACGGCCACATCAGCAATCTGGATCTGGATATTCCTAAGTGACATTATAATTCAAACAGGTTAAATGTCTTGTTGCTACTAAGGCTGGAAATCTGGTTGACCAGTTTCATGTCTGAAGACTAGATTGTCCTTCCCCGTAAGGGTGGTAAAGAAAGCCCAAAATCAAAATGTTGTGAAACCTGTTATCTCAGAGTCTTATAACCCAAATTGCATGGAAAAATTTGGTAGGGGGGATCCTATCCATTAAACCTACCCTGGTCATCTGTAGGTTGCTGATTTTTCCCTTGATAGTGGATGCAGGGGATTTTTGACTATTTCTGACTCCTTGTCCACCAACTAAGAGAAGTATCTTTCTTTCCTGGCTGGAGAAATGACACCAGAGGACTTGGACTGGCCTCCGTCCTGTTACCACAACTGGGGAGAATCTATCAGGTCCCCTAAGGGCAAATTTGTTACACCTGCTTTGGGCTATTGCAAGATATGTTGTTTTTCTCAAATGCCCTTCTCTTTATTTTATTTTATTTATTTCCTTATTGGAACCTGCTGTGGGTGCCTTATTAATAGCCCCAGATGATTGCCCTGAGGAAATATGATATTTTTGCTGTAACTGGCTCTGAGTCAGATGAAAGTGAGAACACCAGGGGTCCCTGCTGGTATCTCCATGGATTTTTAATAGGGGGGAGTCTCTGCTAACGAATAGGAACCTTCTTCTTATGGTAATGTGCAATTTACAGCTTTAAAAATATTCATAAAAGTAGGTAGTGGCTACTGACACAACATTCTTCATCTTCCCCGCTAACAGAAAATCAGACAGGCTAAACACAAGGAATTTGAAGTTGTATCTGCTGGCCATATGACCCTGTGCTTAGAACTCTGTGACATATAAACTTTTTTCATGTTTCACACCGGCGTGTTTCTTTGGGATGCTGACACCACCCATTTGCTATTGCTAGGTGCAAAGCCTTCATGAGGAACAAACATGGTAGCATCAAGAAGTTATATGGTGTCAGTTATATATTATATGTTATATGGTGGCCTTCTGGGATCTATGGTTGGTATGTGAATGCACTGTATGTGTTGGATGTTCGATTGTCTGTGATGTATAGTTGGATCTGTAGCACAGTTCTTCTAAGGAGGGAGAATCGAGGTGTAGACAAGAAGACTTGGCACTGAGGCAGCTCATTATTACCAACATTTAATTATACCAAACTGGTAGAGAAGTTATACAAATACAGATGCGCACATTCTTCTAGTGACTTGAGGGTTGTGCATATTATATAAATCTACACTGCCTCACATAGTCAGTAAATTTCTTAACAAAATATATAAAAAAGAAAAGAAAGAGCTTATATTCGAAACATTGAAAGTCAAAGTGTTTTGCTTTATCTCTACAGCTACAAAAACTGGTTAAAAACTTGGGCCTCACCTAGAGTAAGGAGTAAGGTCAGCAAGAATGGTCAACTTGTACCTTGACATAACCATATAGATATTACTAGATAGATTTTCAGTTACATTTTAAGGAAAATGTATTTGTATTGTCCAAATAAATGGCAGATTAATGAAGAATGATCCCACCAATGTCATTATCAGTAATTGTAGAATAGAAGAGAACAATCTTATTTTCAGGTAAAGGAAGAAATTATGAGAAAAGAAGACCAGTTTCAGATAATAGTGAACTGAAAGCCAAGCAGTGTGCCAAAAAAAGGCATAAATTAGAAACAATGCAACAATAGATATATATATATATACATCACTTTTGTTGACATACAGCAGGTGAGTCCAGAAGCAATTTACCAGACTATCAACCACCAGGATACATTGGAGGGCGACATTTGCAACAGCCATGGAGAGAAAGATTTGATCACAGACACTGAAACGTTGCTTCTTTCTGCAGTCTATGAAATACATTGTAATTATTGAAGAATTTAGAGTTAATCTTGAAATGATGGCCGTGATAACATCCTGGTATATATCTATAGCTGTCGACATTCCTTTTGTTTTTGTACCATCTTAGTGTAAACTTAAAATTTGACAGTGGACACATCAACATTCACAGAAGCAAATTTTGATTATACAAGGATGAGGACAGTTTATACAGGTGTATGCAAATACCTGATTTCACTGCTAAAAGTATAGATTTAAAAATAGAACATGGAACAGGGAAATGTTCATTGTGCCAGACTATGTGTGTGGCTGGGTCTATCTGTCTACTTTAGCTGAATTTAGATAGAATGACTCTTATCCTAAGGAGTCCCATATGACAAGATCTCCTGCCTTGTAACATAAATATAGGGAAAACATTAAACTCATTTAGAATGCTGCATGATGGATTTTTAGTGTGTCTATTGTTTAGGGTAGAGGCACAGGGCACCTACATGTTTCAGACCTAGATATTTAGCACAAACGTGTCACTACCCAAAGGTGCATTTTGATAGAAGATCTGTTGTCATACAGATCAAATACATGTAAAAATCTGCCACATGGGGACGTGGCCTGGAAACACAAGATGATGGTTACATTTAATGTGAGCTTCATCTGAAGGACTACATAAGCCAATTCTATTGTATCCCTATCTTTTTTCACCTCCTAAATTTGCATAATATATCCTTTTGTACTGCAGCCTTGACATAGAGCAAATTAGCTGGGCGATGAGCTTACTCTTTCCCTTTGGATGCAACGTCCACGGTAAGTTAGCCACTCACTCAGGGCTGTACTATTTCCAAAAGCCCTGTTTTGCTATTTGAGCCTGGCTTCGGACAGCTTGGCTCAGTAGTTAAGGTCTGTTTAAAGCTCTAACATAAGATCTGAACCACACAGACTTATTGATGGAAGGAGCTCACCATACCCTTTTATCCAAATATCAACCTACCATGCCCCCACAGGACGTGATAGTATGCTTACACTACTACAGAGTGAAGCAGAAATTCTACTTACAGCAAGAAATATAAAATATATCTCTTACTTAGGGAAAAAAGTTTCATCTTTCAGGATCTGTCACCACCAATTCTCAGAGATCACTAAAACTCTCAGATCCCTAGATTTCTGCTATAGATGGGGATTCCCATTTCAACTGATCATCATCCATGCCATTAGGACATTCTACATAAAAACAAAGCATAGCTCTGCTACAGGAGTCAAATCTCTTTGAGTCAAATCTTGTCACCTTCTTATACTCCCAAGAAGAAACCACCAGCCTTTTAGTGGTCCATAGCTTGATTGCTCTCTCTTGAAAGGAATTTAATTTCCGGCTACATAACCATTTTAATGTACAATTAGAGTTAAAATAATTTGCACAAATTGGCCGGTTTAATGGGTATGAAACCCTGTGACACAGAGTTCTGCAAGTTGTATATCCTTTGTAGAACGTTCTCAAGTACAGTTGAAGACCCATGTTCTTCCTGGGTAGTCGTAGCTACTAAAGTCTTTGTAGTTACATATTGTTTAACAGACATTTCTGTGGAAGCAACATCAGGTTGTTCAACTAACATTACATTTGGCTCTTGAACTGATTTAACAACATTTGAATTATTTTGAATTTGATGGACATATCAGCTTGTGACCAGTCTCCATTAATAATTTGATCTATGACACTTAAGTCTTCTCCAACATTGACAGTATAAATTAATGGTAGTAACTGATAAATGGCAACTCAGTTCAAGGCAGCAGATTCAAATGGCAGGACTGGCATTTATAGCTGGAATAACTCTGGAAGTCCCAAATGATAACACAATTCATAGAGACAGTAGCCGAATAACCACAGCTAGTACAGAGGCTGGAGAAGCAGAGAAGAATGTAGACACAGGATGTACTACTGATGGCAGGATAACTGGTTAACTCAGGAAGGACGAGACACTGGAATAACCACAGATGGCAGGAGGCCTGGTACACTCAGGAGACATGAGACACTGGATGAACCACAGCAGTCATGACCCAAGGTTTTGCCAGAAGGCACGAGGCACTGGATCAATCCACGGGTGTCAGAATAGAGGAGGGTCAAACAAGCCAAAGGGTCAAAAACCAGGAGATAATACCATAAAATGAGCTGACGTATAGACAAAAATGAAGCCAGGGTCTGGGTCAGAAGATAAGCAGCAAATCGAGGAACAAGCAAAGGTCAATACCAGGAAGTCAAACAGGAAAAGGACACATAATTACTCTGAAAAACCAGCAGCAGCAGGCAAAGTTTTTGCAGAATCAGATTTCCAACGCTTCTTCTTCTGGGGAGGGGGGTACTGTCAGGTGCCATCTCTGCACTGACACTTGGTGCAGGAGATGGACGCCTTCACATTCTCGTCAACCGCATCCCATTGCCTAGCAACAGGACGATATCTCCGCTCACTTGTCAGCGGTCAGCGTGTCTGACCACCAAGCTTCCATCACCTAATCAGGATGCTCCTTATGGTATATAGAGCACCCTCTGACACATGTTGGGTGCCAGCCTATTGGTTCACTCCTGCTCCAGCGCTTCCTGAACTTCTGATCCAGTGTTCTTCGGTTCTGATTTGGCTTCCTTTTACTCTTCTCCTGTGTTTGATATTGGTACTTTGCTGCCCGGCCAGTTTGACTATTTGGCTTAACCTGACTTCTTTCTGGTACCTCCCTGTGTACCGCACCGCTCGACCCAAAGCAACAACTGAACGAAGAGTTGAGAGGACCTGTGCTCCAGATGGAGGCGTCTCTTTTTTATATTTATTTTTGTGGGGACTAATCTATTTGGCACAAATAGTTTCAAACATAACAATTAACCTTAAATTAAAATTTTACTTGACTACCTAATCAGGTTACAGTATGACATTGGTTATTGATATAATCTACCACAAATATCAATAAGCAGTAAAAAAAAATGTCAATGTCTGAATTTGCAGTGATGTTGTAATATATCATATAATAATGGCTAAAAAGGGATAATGAAATATGTCTGTACTACCACATGATGATCCATGTTTCTCCCCTGATATCTATAATAATATGACCTGTACTATGGAGCCATATTAAATTATTTACGGGCGCCTTGTAAGTATAGGTAGTTATGGGAGATTCCAGAAAGGTGTGTGTTGTGTCCACCTTACAAAAATGATCAATGTATGACTGTGAGGTCCACACCGTCACTACACACACTAAACGTGCTTCAAGCTGCCTCCAGGGACCATATGGGGTTTAAAATCAGCATAGTGGACCTGAACCATTTGTATGGCTACCCCAATAATGTCTTGCAAGTAGCACCCTTAAATTCTTTAACTGTTTGGGTACAATGTATATTTATCTTTATGTTCATGTATTGTAGTAAATAATGATGTTAGAAGTTATGGTGTCCTTCTGTCTGGTGTGTGTCACCTACCCACCAATTTCCTGATTCCTTTATATTTGGCCATAGACAAAGTGCATCCTCCTCTCAGCATTATCAATATTAAAGGCAATTCTGTGTATGTACAATATCTCTAAAACAACTATCTCATGTCGCAATCAATCAGGACAACCTTCTCCAGGGAATGTCTCATTTTAAGTAGAAGGTGAAATAAAATCCACAAACACAATTTATAAAAGCAAAAAAGATCATCTTTATCTTTAAATATCATTCAGCAAGATATGTAATTCTTTGTTCTTCCAACAATGATGTAATGTGTATGCAAAGCAGAAGACTTAAATGACTAGAGAAACAAAATACCACCAAGATTTGCATCTAACTCTGTAACTTACAGTCACCATCTTCTGCACAAATCACTTGTGGACTAACTGGGAATCACTAGACAACATACATCATGTCTTCTCTTGCTTTTTTAGTACTAAAATTTCTATTATGTTTCAGTACAGGATTATCTGGAATTACCTTGAACTCATGGATTGTAAATATTAATATTAAGGATTGGAGAAGAGGAGTTAGACTGACTCGGTGTGATCAAATTCTCAGTTTTTTGGGTCTTATAAACATAGTAATGCAATCTGTCTTGAACATTGACATGTTTCTCAGTCAAACGCCATCTTTCAAAATGTTTAGTCAAGTTCAAAAAATTATACTGGGTGTTCTGATTTTCCTCGTTCCCTACAATTTGTGGCTCACTGCCTGGCTCTCCACCTACTATTGTCTGAGAATTGTCAACTTTACAAGAGGAATCTTCTTACTTTTGAAGATGAGGATAAATGGGCTTCTACCAAAGCTTCTGGTACTATCAGCTGTTTATTGCTTCCTTTTTGCATTTCCATCAACCTGTAACATTTCTGCTGAAAACACTCAAACATTCATAGGAAACACTTCGTATAATTCTACTGTTGTTTATGGCACCATCATAGTTAGGACCCCATATCTCCTAGCAGTATCTCTGGGGTGCATATCACCCTTCATATTAACGCTGATCACCATAGGACTGACTCTGATCTCACTCTGGAGACACACAAATAGGATGAAGATGAATAAATCAGACTCCGGTCATCCGCAGACACAGGCTCATGTCACAGCGGCCAGAACCATGATTCTTCTGGTCACTCTTTTTACTCTTTTTCATGGATCCTGCATCGCACTTCTGAGGAATTCATTCAAAATTGAAGAGATTAGCATGTACTTTTCTTGGAATTTTATTTTGTTTTATTCCACAGCACAATCTCTTGTCATTATAACAGGTAACTCAAAACTGTGGAAGGCCAGTAAAGGGATCTTCATCTATTATGGTATTGTGGGCAATGTGCTCCCAGACATTCAGGATGGACTTTGACTTACATATAGTATACATCTGGGTAATGTCCATTTTGTAGATATGAAACTTTATTTTACTGGTTGGGGTTGGTGTTAACAATTAACAGCAACTAATGTTTTCTCAATATAATTTGCATTTTTGATGGTGTATTCAGTTATATCAACTTTTTTAATTTAGTTCAATGACAGAGGCTCATACATCAACAGTTTGTAGGTGTAAGTCATAGGGTGGGCACCATCAGTATGGACTCATGGTTGCATTACTTCTCTCTCCCTTACTCTAAAATTATATCCATATCTGCCTACCACTGTTCTGCCGTGCAGTGTAACATACGTCCCAACACTCTCTCAGCCAGGACAAACATTCTGACCAGTAGGATGGAGGCACAGTCCATTAGAATCTGGACTGTTCTACCTAAATCAGAACAGTCCATTAGAATATGGACTGTTATACCTAAATCAGAACAGTCCATTAGAATACAAACTGTTCTAGCTTAATCAGAACAGTCCATTTGACTTGGGTATGTTCTACTTAAATCAGAACAGTCCATTACAATAGGGACTGTCCCCACTAAATCAGGACAGTTTGGAGTTATACTGTAGTCATTAGGAGAAGTACCTGGTGCTGCTACTGAGAGAGCTAGAGGTAGTTAGGTGGAAGGTGCCAATGCCGAGGTGATCTGGGAGCTAGTGGCTGCAGATGGGGGGAGGTTTTTGTGAAAGACAGGAGAGATCCTGTTACGCATTAGGGACCTGTCTAAAAGTATCATTAAAAAGCATTGACTATATGATCATTTCATCCAGATGATGTCATTAACAGCCATGAAGTAGGAAGCCGGATTTGCAAGAGTAGAGTAGATGATATACACTGTGATACATGGCACAAATAGATTATCTTGGTAATCTTTTATATTACGTACACTAATATGTTTATTTATATGGTTTCATTTAGGTGAGAGAGAAAAAAATATATTATCTATTAAATTTGTAAATTACTAGAAGATGTTATTAAGGTCATTCAGACCAAGATATCAGCACATTCCAGCAACTTGTTTTGTTGCAAATTGTAACTTGTGTATTGTAAGAACTAATGTACTAACTACTTTAAAATTAAATGAATATTTAAAGCTACCTCATAGTTATGAATCCTGTATAAAAACATTCAATCTTTAAATGATCATTGAAGTGACTCATATCATCATATTTCCCATAGCAAACACTGAGCATCAGGTAATTTGCCTATTGCTCTGTAGAAGTGTAACAGATTTACATTCCAGGTGATATACAATGAAGAAGGACAGGTTAATACAGCATATTCAGTCACTACCTATTGTGGGATTTCTTTAGACAAACTGTTCTTCATCTGTAGTTAAGCAGATTATCAGGCCCTGATGGCTCTGTTGTTGTGAACACAGAAGCTGTCATACAAATTGCCTATCGCTAACACCACACACAGGGAACCTCGTCATCTCCCCCACAGGGAACCCCACTCCCAATGGTAATATTGTGAAAAGTTCACTTATGCCTTGGAGATTTTTGGGTTCCCTATAAAATAACACATTATAGACAAAACATAGTTCCAGCTAACAAAGCTTAGTCCATCCTAATATTTAAACATTTTAAGGTTCTGTGTAAAGAATAAAATGAAATACAAAAAACTAAATTATTATAAAAAATCATGCAATGTGATTTTTAAACATTAAACAAAAATACTGATAATGTATACCAGTATGTATATCCAGCATCACACTCCTAACATTTGAAACCAATAAAACCGTATTGCTAATGTATGAGAGAAGTGCCTATCTACAAATTTGATACTATATTGCCTACTGCCAGGGGCAGGCTGGACTGGGGGGCAGGCGGGGCATCTGCCCCCCGGGCTGGTCACATAGTGCACTACTTTGTTCTGAGTCACTGGGCCACCTGCATTTTTTTCCATTAAAATAGGCTGCTGAGTCGGCTCTTGCCCCCCAGGCTAAAATTTGCCAGCCCTCCCCTGCCTACTGCAACGCAAATTGTCAATTCATTTGGTGTATTTCTTTCTCACAATGAGCTACATTTTCAGGATCAGTAAGACATTATAAAACACCCCAGCATGCAATGTCTTTGAAATAAAATAAAATACTTTTGTTGCTACTGAGGCCGCAGATGTGAAAGTTTCACCTACCTCTTGTAAGTAATCAGTCAGCATTTTTTCCCTTTCTTGGAAACAAAATGGCACAATGGCTTCCCCCTGCCATGATCTTATGATGTTATTTCCTGAGGTGAGTGGTGTCAAGTGTGTAATTGTCAATCATCCCATTAGATTGTGAGAGTGAATGTTGTGTTTAGTCATCACTATTGTCCGTCAGTGACAACTGTCCTGGAGCAGCTACAACCCTTATGTCTGGAAAGAAGCGTACTTCAGAATACAATAGAACTTGAATTGCCCACATCTGCTTGGGAATGGCCCTTGTTGTACCTGGGCTACATTCATCCTCCTCTTCCCTTTCTTGTTACGCTCTTCAAGTCGTATGAAGTCGTCAGTGTCATTTGCTTTGGACATGAATTTCGTGTAATTGGATTCATTAAGTCCCAATCTGCACATGCCGAACGTAAGTGGACTTATGTCTGAAGATGAATCAGGCACTTAATGTCTAATACTGGGATATGCTTATACCTTAAAACATACCATAGAGATGTCTGCTAGGCATTTCTACTATAATAAAGTATATAATGAAAGAACCAGGGATAAAAAGTATAGTAACTCACCACCTATTAGTGTAAGAATTGAGGTACAGTTTGTCTGGGGTATGAAGGTTCTTTTGTTTCATCACATGCCTCCCCCACTTTTTAGTTCTGCGTCCCTGGCGGTTTAAGTTTGTTGATGAACACTGTTTTCCTCCAGGATCAAACAGTCTGAGGCCCAAGTCATTAGAATAGCTGACTGGATTCTCTGGTGGTTCTGGTGGTTATTAGTTCATAGTTTTTGAGTCTTCCAACAGAGCTCTAAGGACAAGTTGAAGGGGTCCAGTACAATTGGTACAAATGCAAAGAACTAAGTATCCGCCCCTCCCCCACGCAATCCTTGGGCACAATCCTGAGATCTGTAAACTGGGGTTGGTAGTGCTGGCTCCTCTTGCAGCTGTGAGGTGACTGGCATATCTTCCCTTCTGCAGCTCTCCAAATATCTTAGCAGCATTCATCCTCCATCTCCTCATCTCCCATGTCTGCAAAAGAAAAGCTATACATGAGCGCCTTTGCTGGTTTCAGGCTGATTTGCTATTTTTTAGCTAAATTGCTCTTTTTCACTCTCCAGCTTTGTGGGAGAAGCTGATGCGGATGGTGCTTTTCATCATATATCTATGGAGCTTCGGCAGGTGTATTGCTGAATCAAGCAGACCCTGACTCTGGGTCTCTTTCTCTTTGTGTGGAGATTCCAACCTTTCAACACTGGACACCTTCACTGTCTTACTATTACTTTGCAAAGGAACACTGCGATACAGCCATACCCACATGATTCTCTGCAGAGTGTAGTATGGGGTAGCGGTTGCTACATTTACCCACACTGCCTCCTAATAAGCCTTCAGCGCTACGGCCAAATCTTCCTTCAGGGACATCTCGTCTACCATGGGCACTTTAGCTGGTTCTCCTCTCCATAGCGACCTGTCACTACAGCAGATACTCCTCTGGAGCTAGGGTTCTGAAAACTCCTTTCCAGCTTCTTCATCTTCATCCTCATCATGAGGATTCTCCTAATACCAATGAAGTTATAGCTGGATCAATGCCTCCTTACGGTCGATGCTGCCAAATGGATTTTTCACATGAAGGGCATTTCCTCCAATATCTCTATGTTCAATCTTTAGTAATACTTCTCAACCTTATCCATTTTAGATTTGCTAACAAGGAATGGCTTGAATTCCATGCACTAATGATTTGCAAGGTGTTTGGTTCTCACCTCATGTGCAACCATCTATGCCTCCCTGGTTTTCGCTACCAGGCTGAGCAATTAAACTGTTATGCAACCAAAAGTGAGAAACATTTCTGGGGTGTTCCTACTTGGGTAAAAATCATTGAGACAAAGGATTAGGTACACATATAAAAGTGTGGTTTATTTGCATAAATACATAAAGAACGATATATAAAAATAATAGCAAAACAATAATCAGCGAAGCCCTAGCTGGTAGTTACCCTCTGTGAGGCTTATTCTTTAACCTGAGACTCTCTGCTGATATTGAGCTGCAAAGGTTCATGGTCCTATTCCGAGTTAATGCAAAAGTTCTGTGTCTCTCTGCCTGGGTTACTGGCTCACACAGCACCTTGTGCCAAAGTCTCTCCACAGATCTGCTCAGTGTTTGTGATCCAGATGTCACACTCTTTCTCAGCTATAGAGGGCCAAGATGTCTGGGCAGGCCTGATCCTATAATTATCCTGACTGTCCCATAAAACAGTGCTCACTGAGAAAATGATCAAATTGTCTCCCAACCAGGACAATATGAAAAGTTCATTAAGTCCCAGTGATTAAACAATAGACCCACAATCCCTATGGCACCCACCCCTACTGTTAATAACAACATGGCAGTTTTAAGTAATCCAAGAAATACAGTAGCTAAACCAATTTACTGACTACATGTTGCAATATTAATAGTGACAATATACTGGCACTAGCAGTAACACACTGTTAGAAGTTACATTCAGTGTCTAATACTGACACATGTTTATACCTTAAAACATACATTATAGAGGCTGCTAGGCATGTTGAAATTACATAATGCTGACACACCAAATATATTTTGTCCCTATTGACTGGGGCATTAACTGCAACATATATTTCTACTATAATAAAAGTCTGGTATGAGGGGAACAGGGATGAAAGGTGTAGCAACTCATCCCTTAGTAGTGTGAGAGACTAGGTACAGTTTCCCTGGGCGATGAGAGCCCTTTAATTTCATCACACGGGCGAGCACCAATTTGCATATTATATCCTCCATGAAATCGCTCTGCTCATGTGCAAAAGGTGGGACAACGCATATGCTGCTGGTGAAGAGGGGAACACAAATCAAGATGTGGCTCTTGACATAGGCAGAAATACTTTTGTGTTTTGTGCTCTTTTTTAGGAGTAATTTACATCCTTTTTGTGACCATCTCTTCATTAGCCTCACTGTGCATAAAAGATAAAATAAATATAATACAAAATATCAGTACCGTGCGGGTGAGAGATCGATGGTTAAGCGGGTTTAACCTTTATTTTATAAATCCCGGAATCCACCACACACAGATCAACAAATTTTGTCGGACAGGTAAATTTGTGAAGAACAAATGCCCTTGTGTCTAACTCTGTTCCTCTGTTCCTGTGACCTGACCCCCATCTACCATTTATTTGTACAACTTTTTTCATCCATAGAAATGTAAATAACACAATAATGGTTTTTCATACAAAGTGAGGCAACATATTTGTAATGGTGACAGTAAATTAGGAAGATGCCCTGGAATTATCTATGCCAAAGAAATTATGGAAATGCTAATAAGGAACAGGGAATAGCTGTCACATAACAGGAGAAAATATAACTTGTTTCCTTCATACCGTTGTAAGTAAAATTCATCAAATATATAAAAATTAGACAGGTTTAAAGATTTACCACCAGCAATATTTACTATGATTGCGGTATGTTAATGAAATACGTCTTGTATCAATGTTTAATTTTATATCCTTTCCTTCCCTAATATTGTAATATTAGCTGTCAATCTTCTACAGTATACTGTATTTATAGCTGATTAAGTGTTAGATTAATAAGGACAAATGGAATAGTCTTCAAGGGCCCAGTATTTTTGGGCCTTGACAATGATTGTGAAGACCAGGATCAAATCTTGGTTCATCATCATCATCATCATCATCATTTAGTTATTATATACACAGCGCCACTAATTCCACACCTCTGTAGAGAGAATATTTCTTACTCACATCAGTCCCTGCCCCATTGGAGCGTGCAGTCTAAATTCCCTAACACACACAGTCAGTTTTGATAGCAACAATTAACCTACCATTATGTTTTTGGAGTGTGGGAAGAAACCAGAGCACCTGGAGGAAACCCACGCAAACACGGGGAGAACATACAAACTCCACACAGATAAGGCCATGGTTGGGAATTGAACTCATGACCCCTGTGCTGTGAGGCAGAAGTGCTAACCACTTAGCCACCGTGCTGCCCAGGTCTGTTAAACACAGATAGACACAACACAACATACCCTTACAAGACAGATAAGGCCATGGTCAGGAATTGAACTCATGATACCAGTGCTGTGAGGCAGAAGTGCTAACCACTAAGCTACCGTCCTGCCCACAGTTTAGGTTGTCCTAGAGAACACAGCCCAAGTAAAGAGATGTCAGCTATTAATTTTGATAGAAGGCACCACCTACAAAGCAGTGACATCATAATCTATGCAGCAAATGCCAAAGACAATGTTGAATATTGGTCATAGGGTACAATACATTGCAAAATTTGATAACTTATATTACAGATATATATTTTGATGGTGGCTCAATAATTAACACAACTCAAACCAACAACTAATGAAGTCAGGGGAAGAACTGGGCTCTAGAGGGGCGGTCTCATTTTTCATGTATTTTGCGGAGACTAATCTATTTGACACAAATAATTTCAAACATAACAATTAAACCTAAATTATTTATTTTTTTGAGTACCTATGCAGGTTACAATATGACATTGGCCATTCATATAATCTACTACAAATATCAACAAGCAGTAAATAAATGTTCTCAACGAATTTACAGTGTCATAGTGTAATATATCACAGAGCATAAGACTAGTGACCACAAAATAAACCCCTACTTCTTACTTCATCCTACTGTGCATCATTGTCTGTTGTCTCCTGCATCTGTTATTTACCCTATTATGTCTTATGCATAGTATTACGCATCCTGTATGTCCATTGCTTTACTTGTTGGTATGTCTTTGTTATATGCTCAACTTCTCCACTGCACAGCGCGGCAGATTTAATAATAATAATGATAAAAAAAAAATAATAATAATCGTACTACCACATGATAATCTTTTGTTCCCCTGATATCTACAATAATATGACATTTACAATGGAGCCAGATTAATTTTTTTGCAGGCCTCTTGTAAGGGTATGTTGTGTTGTGTCTATCTGTGTTCAACAGACCTGGGCAGCACGGTGGCTAAGTGGTTAGCACTTCTGCCTCACAGGTCATGAGTTCAATTCCCAACCATGGCCTTATCTGTGTGGAGTTTGTATATTCTCCCCGTGTTTGCGTGGGTTTCCTGCGGGTGCTCCGGTTTCCTCCCACACTCCAAAAACATGCTAGTAGGTTAATTGGCTGCTATCAAAATTTACCCGAGTCTGTCTGTGTGTGTGTGTGTGTGTGTGTGTGTATATTAAGGAATTTAGACTGTAAGCTCCAATGGGGCAGGGACTGACCTGAATGAGTTCTCTGTACAGCACTGCGGAATCAGTGGCGCTATATAAATAAATGGTGATGATGATGATGAATCATCAATGTATCACTATGAGGTCCACACTGTTACTGCACACACCAAAATAAATCAAGCTGCCTCCAAGGACCATCCAGGGTTTAAAATTAGCACCACAAACAAATATCGAAGGGGGCCGAGAGGGGATGGGGCAGATACAAAGTAATGGGGCACATCCTGTCATGGGGGGCGGACGTTCTTTGGAAGTTAGAAGCCAGGTAATTAATTTTTTAGTATTTTTCTAATTACTTTTTTTGTTTTCAGTGGGTGGTGTGTGTGTGTGTGTGGGCACCCGAGCAGGGGGTTAAGGGGGAGGGAGGAGCTTCTCTAGACATCACACTGTCCATCAGTATGCAGAGCAAGCCGAGAAGCTCTAATTCTTGCGATATTTGGTAATCTTGCAGGACTAAGATCTTCTCTGCTCAGTCTGAAGGACATTTCCACTCTGATGGATGCTAGCGGCTCAAGCACAGCATAAGTAAGTACAGTGGGCTGGGGGTGTCATAATTTGTCTGGGGGGTACTGTGATGTGTCTGGGGGTGGCATGGTATGGCTAGAGGGTGATGTGATGTGGCTATGGTCGGCATGATTTGGCCTGATGTGTCCGGGGTAGCTTGGTATGGCTGGATGGTGGCATGATGTGACATGATGTGGCTGGGGGGGTCTTGTGATGTGTCTGAGAGTGGCATGGTATGGCTAGAGGGTTATGTGGCTATGGTCGGCATGATTTGGCATGATGTGTCCGGGGTAGCATGGTATGGCTGGATGGTGGCATGATGAGGCTGGGGGGTGGTGGGATGTGGCTGAACAGGAAGTGATGTGGCTGTGGAGGACATGAGAATGTCATGTTTTATTTTGATATATGCATAATATACTGTTCACTCATTGCTCCGTTTTCCATATTTCATGTACCTATACATTTTCCAAACAGGTCCCAATATTCCAGGATCCATAGGGAATCCAGTACCAGGTTGTAAAAGCTGCAATAACGAATAGTTGAGAGAAACACCATTTTAATATGTCATGTCTAAAGAGGTGCAGGCACACTCCATGCTAGCCACACCACAAACACTATATGACCACGCTTTCTTCGGCACACAACCCTTTACCTACTCATCTGTTGAGGAGGGCCCACAAAGTTGCTGTACCAGGGCCACATATTCCACTTGGCGGCCTTGCGTATATCCTTATCATGACCACCATATTTCCTTTGTCTACATTGTTACAATGTATCTTTCATTTACCTTTATGCTCATGTATTGTAGTAAATATCAACTTTAAATTTCAGTGTACAAATAAGCTATCAAATATTTGTGTGCTACATGAAAAAACAGTCAGTATTTAACTTATGTGCAAAATAATATTCTAATTTTCAGCCCTTGTATAGTAACATGGTTTTGTCCAGGAGACTAAGAAATTTGTTGCCTAAGTTCCTTAATGAATCCGGCCTAATATCCCTAACACAACTCTGAGATCCCAACCAATCAGGACAGCCTTCTCCATGGAATGTCTCATTCTAAGTTGAAGGTAAAATAAAGTCTACTAATGCAATTAAAAAAAATAATAATATTTTTCAGTAAGTTCTGTAATTTTTTGCTCTTCTGACATTTATGTTGTTGTAGATGCAAAGTAGAACACATACATTACAAGAGAAACAAGATATCAACAAGATTTGCATCTACCTCTGTGATATACAGTCATCATGTTCTGCACAAATCACTTGTGGATTATCTGGGAATCACTAGAGAACTCATCATGTCTTCTCTTGTTCATTCAGCACAAACATTTCTGTTATGTATCATTGCTGGAGTAACTGGAATTGCCTTAAACTCATGGATTGTAAATATCAACATTAAGGATTGGAGACAAAGTGTTCGACTGAGTCCATGTGATCAAATTCTCAGTGTTTTGGGTCTTATAAATGTAGTAATGCAAACTGTGTTGAGCATGGACATATTTCTCAGTCAGATGCTACATTTTGAGATATTTAACCAAATTCACCTAATTTGTCTTCGTTTCCTGATTTTCCTTGTTACTTACAATTTGCGGCTCACTGCTTGGCTCTCCACCTACTACTGTCTGAGAATTGTCAACTTTACAAGAGGAATCTTCTTAGTTTTGAAGATGAGGATATCTGGGCTTCTTCCAAAGCTTCTGGTGGTATCAGCTGTTTATTGCTTTTTTTTGGCGATTCCATCAGTCTGGAACCTTTCTGCTGAAAACATTCCACTAATAATAAGAAACAGTACATATAATTCTACTATTGTTTATAGTGTCAATATAATTAAAACCCCGTATCTCATAACAGTAGCTTTGTGTTGTATATTAGCCCTCATATTAACGCTGATCCCCATAGGACTGACTCTGATCTCACTCTGGAGACACACAAATAGGATGAAGATGAATCAATCAGACTTCTGTCATCCTCAGACACAGGCTCATGTCACAGCAGCCAGAACCATGATTCTTCTGGTCACCCTAAACACCATTTTTCATGGATCCTGCATCTCTATTCTGTGGACTTCTTTCAAAATGGAAGAGATGTGCATGTATTTTTCTTGGAATTTTATTTTGTTTTATCCCACAATACAATCTCTTGTCATTATAACAGGTAACTCAAAACTGTGGAAGGCCAGTAAAGAGATACTAATCCACATTGGTAGCAGGTGTAATGCGGTCCCAGCTGTTCAGGATAGACTTTGACTCAAATAGACTCTTGGTTAATGTCCATTTTTATTGTAGATATACAACTGTATTGTGCTGGTTGGGGTTTGTGTTGGATTAATACTCAAGAGCAGACTATTGTTTTCTCAGGGCAATTTTCATTATTGATTGTGTGATTAGTTACACAGATTTTCCTTTCAATTTAGTTCAATCATGTCTATTTTGCTTCCTGCACAGCTCTGTCTGTTAAACAGTTAACTCCCCCTGTAACATATGTTCTTAATAGGTACATCGAACTTTGTAGGTGTAATTTCCAAGGTTGGCCCCATCACTGTTGGGGCATGGCTGCATGTTTTCCCCTTAAAAATTTGCTTGTGGATTTTGAAGTTATTGTAATACTCGTTTATTGTTCTGTGCTGTTATATCTTGTATGGTCTATTGTGTGTAATCTGTACAGTGCTGCAGACAATTTGTGGTGCTTTATAAATAATTATAATAATAAGAAGAAGAAGAAGAAGAAGAAGAAGACCCACACCTGTCCACCACTGCTGTGCACTGGGACGTACCTCTTTTCAGTCAGAAAAAACATCCAGACTGGTGAGATGAAGGCACAGTCCATCAGAATCAGTACTGTTCCAATTAAATAAGAACAGTCAATTAGAATTGGGACTGTTCACCTTAAATCAGGACAGTAAGGAGGTTTTCTATAAGAGTCTCTGATTTTAGGATTCTGCTTCTGTTATCTGTTTATGTTGCTGTTTTCCTGTGTGTGAGAACTGTTTGATTACAATTAGATAGAGCTGCAATTCAGTTGTGCCGGTTACATGTGTTAGGATTCTGTTGTCAGATGTCAGGTTCTGCTCTATTTCCCTGTATATAAGAGGTCTCTGCTTTCACTGCAGGTTTGTTACCAAGCATTATCCTGATTGGTTGCCTGCACTATTTAAGGCTTGTCCTGACACTCCATCTTTGACAATGATAGGGTTTACTTCTAGCGGTAGCCGCCTGTGTTTGATTTTCCAGTGTCTGCTTTCTGGTTCTGATCCCTGGCTACGTCTGAATAAGATTCTGGTTCTGATCCCTGGCTACATCTGAATAAGATTCTGGTTCTGATTCCTGGCTACGTCTGACTACAATTCTGGTTCTGATTTCTGCCACTTTCTGACCACTCATTTCTGTTTCCTGCCTAGCTGCCAAGTACTAATCATCATTTATTTCTAAAGCGCCAGCAAATTCCATAGCACATTACAGTTGGAAATAAACACAGTAATAAAACAATACTGTGTAATACAGACAGACAGAGAGGTAAGCTTACAATCTGTGGAACAATGGAAGTTTGATATGTGAGGTTAACGGCTAGATATTGCATATTGGTCCAGCCAGATTACAATGGTAAAAACTGCTTAGTAGGATACTTGATCCAGTCAAACAGCAATGTTGATGTACACCATTCCTGGCTGAGGTGGTAGCAGCTAGAGAAAGCTGCAACAATGCTACCATTACCATTTATATAACATATGCTCTTTGTTTTCATCTGGTGTTAAATATATCTGCTGTTCAGCTACTCCACATCCATTTCAGCCTGCATGCTGACCATCTTCTGTGCAGCTCCACTCAGTGCAGTTGAAGTGGTAAGAATTTGCAGTGAGTTTTGTAATTCTTCCAGTGCAATTGTGGCTGGCTATTCTGGGGGACTCTGGGTCTGTCTCAGTATACACTGGATACTCTGCTGATAAGTACACTGTGATATTCGGTGTACCTCGCTTCCTGGTGTGGGTTAACGTCCTGCTCTGATTTTATGACTTTCTGTACCCTGCAATTCTGTCTGTAGATAGCAGAACTATCTGTATATTATTCTGAACCTGTTAATCTGCATATGATTCTGAACCTGGTAAAACTTCATATGATTCTCAACCTGAAAATCTGCATATGATCCTGAACCTGATAATCTACATATGATTCTGAACCTAAAAATCTGCATATGATTCTGAACCTTATAGTCTGTATCTGAAATCCTGCAATACTCTGCATATACTGTTTTTTTCTGACCAATTGTGTAATAAAATAAAGACTGTAATTTTAGGTCAAAAACCTAATTTCTGCTGCTAAACTAACACCTAGAGAGGTGTCGGGTGTTACTGTCAAGAGCTAGGGCTAGTTAGGAGAAAGGTGGCAATAATGTTGACGAGAGCTGGGAGCTAGTGGCTGCAGATGGGTTGAGATTCTTGTCATTTGTGAAAACAGGGGAGGACCAGTTTGACATCAAAGGTTCTGCCTAAAAATAGAGTTAAAAAGTTTTAAACATGTGATCATTTCATGATGTAATCAACAACCAGGAAGTAGGAAGCAGGTATTGGGAGAACGAGAGGATTACATAGACTGTGATACATTCAACACTCAATAAGCTTGCCAGTCTTTTATGTTAATTATATACTTATGTTTATTTAATGGTTTTATTTGTGGATTTATTTAGGAGAGAGAGAGAGGGGGAAGAGAATCTTTCTTACCTCATAGTTATGAATCCTGTATAAAAACACTTGATTTTTAAATGATCATTGAGGTGACTTTTATATCCTTATATTTTCCTTAGTAAACAATAAGCATCTGTATAATGGCACACTGATGTAGGAGAGGCAGAGCAAGCGAGGTTGATACAGCATGTTCAATAACTCCATATTGTGGGGTTTGTCCAGCCAGACTGTTTTTCATCTGTATTAAAGCACAGTATTAGGCAACAAAGACTGTTATTGAAAACACAGAAACTGTCATAGAAATCACCTTTACCTAACAACACACATCCACCAATCACACTACACCCCATCTTCAGCCTCTAATCCTATAAACAAATATAAACACAACCCAAGTTCAGATCTTCAGTACCCTGAGCAGATAAGATCTTGTTTCTCCTGATACCCTTTCTCTCATTCCCTGCTCCATGTCCATGCTCATAATAAATAGCACAAAGGATTGCTAAAATTATCTGATATCTGTGAAGATTCAAACTCTAAATTTCATGTCCATCCTTAATATATTAGTCTATTGTTTACCCATAATTTCTCCTTGTTCAAGACCTGCCTCCCCAGAAGTACCTTCACTTTCATCTCCCTGCCTCCCTTGACCTTTTACTCTCTCCCACCTCTCTGACCACACTAACCTCCACTCACTTCCATCTCTCATGTCTCCTGACCTGCTCTGTGCTTACAACTCCCTGAATCCCCTGACCTTTTCCTCTATGTCACCTTCCTGCCTCCATGGACCTCCCATCACATCTAACTCCTTTTATTCCCTGTCCATCTTATAAATCTCTGCATATGTCACTTCTCTCACTTCTCTCTTCCAACTTCTTCCCTACTCTGATCACCTCCATAGTCAATACCCCGTCTTCTCTGTCTGCTCCTTGCTCACAACTCCCTGCCCCTTGGGCTGTTCCTTAATTCCAACTCCAACTTCCTGGACTAAATTTCCAGTAAACAAGCCCATATGGATGTGCTCTTTTTAGGAGTAATTTACTCCCTTTTTGTGACCATCTCTACATTAGATCTATGTGCATACAACATAAAATACATATAATACAATATTTCCCTCAGTATCATGCAGGCGAGTGGGGAGGTCATGCGGGATTAGCTTTTATTTTATAAGTCCCAGCATCCTGCTCTTCCCGCACACAGTTAAATTGATTTTGACAACATGTATATTTGCAAAGCAAAAATGTCCAACTCTAAATCTGTCCCTTAATGTGTCAGTAATATTACTGTTCCCAGGGTCTAAATTCTGTTCTTTTGAATTAATCCCCATCTATCAATTATCTGTCACACTTTTATCATCCGTAGAAATGTAAATACATTACAATGGGTTTTTATACTAAACAAGACAAGAACATTTCTAATGGTGACAGTACATATGGAAGATGACCTGGACTTATTGTTGCCAATAGAACAATGGAAATTCTAACAAGGAACAGCTGTCACATAAACAGTAGATATTAGACCTAGTTTGCTTTACAAAGTATTGTAGATAAAATTCACCAATTATTTGAAAATTCAGACAGGTTTAATAATTAATCCCCAGTACTACTCACTATGATTATACTATATTAATGGAACGCCTCTTGGGTAAATGTTTCTGCTTACATAATTTCCTTGCCTAGTATTGTAAAATTAGCTGTTAAATAATATACAACTTGCTGCATTTACATCTGCTCCAGTGTTAGATTACTAAGTGCAAATGAAATAGGCTCAAAGAGCCCAGTATTTTGGGGCCCATGACAATGATTGTGACTCTAAGTAAATAGGTCCAGATCTTGATTCTGCACAGATTAGTGCTGCTCCAGCACAGCTGAACTAGAGAACACAGTCCAAGCACAGAGGTGTTAGCTATTAATTTTGACAGAAGGTAGCACCACCTCAGCGGTGATGACATCACAAACTTTGCAGAAATCATACTTGCCAACTTTTCCTCATTGGCTTCAGGGAGATCCCGGGGGAGGTGTGCATGCGGGGGCGGTGCTTGACGAATCACATCCTTTTGGCCCCGTCATTGGGGCTAAGATGATGTGATATTTGCATCATGAAGCCCCCCCCCCCCCGACACTTATCTATGGCGGGGGTGAGAACCAGAAGTTTGCCCTGCTCTTCAGGGGGCCCGGGAGGTCTCCCAGAAATGCGGGAGTCTCCCGGACATTCCAGGATAGTAGGCAATTATGTGTTAAAGAAAAGCAGCTAATGAATCTCTAGAGACTGAAGTGTCTTTTACATTTCTGCCTCCATTACTGAAGTGATGCTATCTTACCGGTCAGTCTTTGATTAAATCTTGGTCTACATGCAAAATGGACACCTCCATAGGCATCAATACATGGACATAGGGCACAATTTCTGAACTGTGTCATCATGCCACAGATGCGAAGCCAACGACGTCTTATACTGGCTAAGAATCTGGGAGATGGCCAGACTCTTCAGGTAGTTGACGGAGATGTCTTCCTGACATTCAGGGAGAGTTGGCAAGTATGCAGTTAATACCAGGGCAGATACGATCTGTGCAATCAGTCAGGATCACAGTGAGAGACAAGAACAACATAGGACATTGGTCATAGGGCACAATAACAGGAAAGGTGAGAGGGTTTCTCCCATCTCTTTACACCCACTTTATATAGCACATGTATATTTCTGACTGTGTGTAGTTATCAGTCCTATAGATCACAGACAGGCTGCCTTATTCATTAATTTCTTTTTATCATTCTCTGAGAAAAATCCTGTAACCGAGAATGGGAGGATGTGATGAGAGTGGAGGAGAGACCTAGATCTTGTGCAGAACGGAGGTGTCGAGTAGGGAGATATTTTGAGACCAATTAGGTGCTCCCAAGCTTCTTTCAACGTGTTACTTTGAAAAATTGCAATCTCCAGCGCCCACTGATAACCTCCCCCCCCCTTCCAAACTGCCCCTCCTCTCCCTGTGCTCCTGTGGGGCAATCAGTATGTTTCATCAGTGACTGATTAAAGCTGACTTTCAGTATAGGTCAGGAAACAGTATCACCACCGAATAGACCGATAGCTGCTCTGAGCAGGACCCAGCCGGGTTAATCGCTTTACTTTCTATTTTTTTATGTTACTGATTTATTCTCCTTTTTGTATCCTATTTTGCTACAATGTGTTTCCCCCATATATTAATGGGTGAGGGGTGTTGGGTAGTAGGGTGTACAGCATGTGGAGGGCACAAAGATTAATTTAGAGAATATTCACTCACAATGCCCAGGGCAGCTCCCACTGTAAATACAGCTCTGACTTTAAGTGCACAAAATGCAGCTGCCCTCTCATGGGCATCTCATCATAATATCAGTAGCAGTAATCAAGAATCAATGGTTATTTGCATTTGGCAAACTCCAAACAATGACACATATGATTTGAGAATATACCAAGACCAGCTGGATCAAGTACACTCAGCCCAGAAAAGGTCACACTAATGCAGAGTGTTGTGTTTAGCATCGATCTCATGTGGATGTGGTAATAATTACTTAGAACACATGTTTTGTGGTTAATAACAGCAAAAGCAGGAGAAAAATCATCAAATTCATCTTGTCGTGGGTCTGATTAACGTTTCTGTGAGGAAACCAAGGGTCAGGCTAATCTGCAAATAGATATAATCTAAAACACATTAACTGTCTGTAAGATTGTAACCTGTAATGTATGTTGATAGCAAAACAAATCAGTGTACAAGACACACTAGGTCCATCAGGAACTATAACCAGCCATAACCACCACACACCACCTCCATGGTTATATGAAGACCCGTGCAAGGCCATGTGGGACTAACATTACCATTGCCCAGCAATGCATCAGGTGGGGCCAGGAAGTCATTCCTGGTAGGACTAGAAAAGTATTCACAAAGAACATGGATTTTCTTTATTATTATTGTAAAAAAAGGGTTGTGCAATCTGCACAGATTTTGAAGCCAAGTTGTGGAGAAAGAATTATGTCCTGCTAATCAATAGTTCTTTGATGCTCATTCCAGAAATTTTGCCTATATAATAAGTAGGACAGTGTTCCCAACTCTAACCCTCAAGTACCCCTAACAGTCCATGTTTTCCATATCTCCTTGCTGGAGCACAGGTGTATTCATTACTGACTGACACATTTTGAAAGACCCACAGGTGGTGTAATTATATCACTTGTGACCTAGAACACCTGCACTGTTAGGGCTCCTGAGGACTAGGGCTGGGAAACACTGAGCAGACCCTTTTTTGTCCAGACAAATGAAGGAAGAAGAGAGTTATATTACTGAGACCTTCTTGTAAGAAAATACCTGGCAAAAGGCAGTAGAGTGGAATCATTATTTCTTGACAGAGGATCTATAATTAGCAAAATGGTTCTTAGAAATCTGCATAGGTTTCCCAACATAAAGCTTTTTGCAAGGACATTGAATAATATATAAATAATGTAGTGACTCTCGCATGTCAGTCTGTATTTAATTTTATATGAACGGCCAGTAGTTGAATGTACAAAACTAGAACCAACAAGCTTGAATTGACAATTCGCACACCTTAAAAACTCCAGTATCTAGATTTAGCCATTCCAAACGTATATCTTTAAAATTCTTGTAAATTCATATTTTAGTGTAGATATTGTTCATGTATGTTTTTATGTCCAATATGCAGATCTCCTAATAATAAAAGTGCTATCAAATTTTTCAGGAGGTATTTCCTCAGCAGATTTTTCAAACAGAACCTCTTGCAGGAGCAATAAGTGTCCTATTTATTTTTTTATAAAGAGGTACTGTAGCCGAACACCTTTACAGCAAAATACTTCCACCAAATAGATGCTCAAGTGATTTGCAAGAATGGGGTCTCTGCAAACACCCCAAACCAGATGATTAACGCTGTATCAGAGCTCCAAATGTAATAACACCAATATACAGACCTCCTGATCTTCATCATATGAAGATGTAAAGTCGCAGATCCACCAAACACATCTCTAACATTTCATCAACCGTTGTGACCTCATCAGACGTCTAGAAATGCACAGAGTCCATTGAGTTTTAAAACCTGCTCGTCAATGGTCAATAAAAAGCAAAATTTTAAAACTGTTGGTGGTGGCAGTAATATATTATTATTATTATTATTATTATTATTATTAGTTATCGTAAAAATCTTTGTTAAAATATTTTTTCAATAAAATTGTAACCAGGATCATTGTGTATTAAAACATTGTGTGGAGCATACGTCAATCATGATTCATCTGAAGCCATTTATCAGCTCTTAGTGTATTAATAGTTTATATGCATTAAATAACAAGCAATATAGACAAAAAATTTTTTTATAAAGACAGCTAAATCACAAATAGTTCTCATATGACCTGATAATAAATCATCAGATATAAACCCAATAGTAGCCTATATAATAAATCAGTTTAAGCAGCCATATTATTACGTATCATATGAAATGAGGAGAACGTATTATAATTTATGTCTACAAAATAGATCTGTAATATTTGCTAACTTCTGTTACAGCCTGTTTTGGTGGTGGCTCAATAGATAGCTCGACCCAAAGCAACAACTGAAGGAAGAGAGGAGAGGACCTGTGCTCCAGACGGAGGGGTCTCTTTTTTATATTTATTTTTGCGGGGACTAATCTATTTGACACAAATAGTTTCAAACATAACAATTAACCTTAATTTTAATTTTACTTGACTACCTAATCAGGTTACAGTATGACATTGGTTATTGATATAATCTACAACAAATATCATTAAGCAGTAAAAAAAAAAAAATTCTCAAAATCTGAATTTGCGGTGATGTTGTAATATATCATATAGTAATGACTAAAATAAGACGATGAAATATACACATGCTAATCCATGGTTTTCAGTGATATCTATAATAATATGACCTGTACTATGGAGCCATATTAAATGATTTATGGTCCCCTTGTAAGGGTAGGTAGTTATGGGAGATTCCAGAAAGGTCTGTGTTGTGTCCACCTTACAGGAATGATCAATGTATGACTGTGAGGTCCACATCGTCACTGCACACACTAAACGTGCTTCAAGCTGCCTCCAGGGACCATATGGGGTTTAAAATCAGCATAGTGGACCTGAACCATTTTTATGACTACCCAATAATGTCTTGCAAGTAGCACCCTTAAATTCTTTAACTGTTTGGGTACACTGTATATTTATCTTTATGTTCATGTATTGTAGTAAATAATGATGTTAGAAGTTATGGTGTCCTTCTGTCTGGTGTGTCACCTACCCACCAATTTCCTGGTTCCTTTATATTTGGCCATAGACAAAGTGCGTCCTCCTCTCAGCATTATCGATATTAAAGGCAAATCTGTGTATGTACAATATCTCTAAAACAACTATCTCATGTCGCAATCAATCAGGACAACCTTCTCCAGGGAATGTCTCATTTTAACTAGAAGGTAAAATAAACTCCACAAACACAATTTATAAAAGCAAAAAAGATCATCTTTATCTTTAAATATCAGTCAGCAAGATATGTAATTCTTTGTTCTTCTAACAATGATGTAATGTGTATGCAAAGCAGAAGACTTAAATGACTAGAGAAACAAAATACCACCAAGATTTGCATCTAACTCTGTGACTTACAGTCACCATCTTCTGCACAAATCACTTGTGGACTAACTGGGAATCACTAGACAACATACATCATGTCTTCTCTTGCTTTTTTAGTACTAAAATTTCTATTATGTTTCAGTACAGGATTATCTGGAATTACCTTGAACTCATGGATTGTAAATATTAATATTAAGGATTGGAGAAGAGGAGTTAGACTGACTCGGTGTGATCAAATTCTCAGTTTTTTGGGTCTTATAAACGTAGTAATGCAATCTGTCTTGAACATTGACATGTTTCTCAGTCAAACACCATCTTTCAAGATGTTAAGTCAAGGTCAAAAAATTATACTGGGTGTTCTGATTTTCCTCGTTCCCTACAATTTGCGGCTCACTGCTTGGCTCTCCACCTACTATTGTCTGAGAATTGTCAACTTTACAAGA
The DNA here is from genome assembly GCF_038048845.1 of Mixophyes fleayi. Lineage (NCBI taxonomy): Eukaryota > Metazoa > Chordata > Amphibia > Anura > Limnodynastidae > Mixophyes > Mixophyes fleayi. The sequence continues at coordinate 1,886,992 of NC_134408.1, read as the reverse complement.
GGAATCTTCTTACTTTTAAAGATGAGGATATCTGGGCTTCTACCAAAGCTTCATGTACTATCAGTTGTTTATTGCTTCCTTTTTGCATTTTCTTCACTCTGGAACATTTCTGCTGAAAACACTCAAACATTAATAGTAAACACTACGTATAATTCTACTGTTGTTTATGGCACCATCATAGTTAGGACCCCATATCTCCTAGCAGTATCTCTGGGGTGCATATCACCCTTCATATCAACGCTGATCACCATAGGACTGACTCTGATCTCACTCTGGAGACACACAAGTAGGATGAAGATGAATAAATCAGACTCCTGTCATCCGCAGACACAGGCTCATGTCACAGCGGCCAGAACCATAATTCTTCTGGTCACTCTTTTTACACTTTTTCATGGATCCTGCATCGCACTTCTGAGGAGTTCATTCAAAATTAAAGAGATTAGCATGTACTTTTCTTGGAATTTTATTGTGTTTTATTCCACAGCACAATCTCTTGTCATTATAACAGGTAACTCAAAACTGTGGAAGGCCAGTAAAGGGATCTTAATCTATTATGGTATTGTGGGCAATGTGCTCCCAGACATTCAGGATGGACTTTGACTTACATACAGTATACATCTGGGTAATGTTTATTTTGTAGATATGAAACTTTATTTTATTGGTTAGGGTCGGTGTTAACAATTAACTGCAACTAATGTTTTCTCAAAATAATTAGCATTTTGATGGTGTATTCAGTTATACCAACTTTTTTAATTTAGTTTAATGACAGAGGCTCATACATCAACAGTTTGTAGGTGTAAGTCATAGGGTGGGCACCATCAGGATGGACTCATGGTTGCATTACTTCTCTCTCCCTTCCTCTAAAATTATATCCATATCTGCCTACCACTGTTCTGCCGTGCAGTGTAACATACGTCCCAACACTCTCTCAGCCAGGACAAACATTCTGACCAGTAGGATGGAGGCACAGTCCATTAGAATCGGGACTGTTCTTTCTAAATCAGAACAGTCCATTAGAATCAGTACTGTTCTACCTACATCAGAACAGTCCATTACAATAGGGACTGTCCCCACTAAATCAGGACAGTTTGGAGTTATACTGTAGTCATTAGGAGAAGTACCTGGTGCTGCTACTGAGAGAGCTAGAGGTAGTTAGGTGGAAGGTGCCAATGCCGAGGTGATCTGGGAGCTAGTGGCTGCAGATGGGTGGAGGTTTTTGTGAAAACAGGAGAGATCCTGTTACACATTAGGGACCTGTCTAAAAGTATCATTAAAAAGCATTGACTATATGATCATTTCATCCATATGTTGTCATTAACAACCATGAAGTAGGAAGCCGGATTTGCAAGAGTAGAGTAGATGATATACACTGTGATACATGGCACATATAGATTATCTTGGTAATCTTTTATATTACGTACACTAATATGTTTATTTATATGGTTTCATTTAGGTGAGAGAGAAAAAATATATTATCTATTAAATTTGTAAATTACTAGAAGATGTTATTAAGGTCATTCAGACCAAAATATCAGCACATTCCAGCAACTGGTTTTGTTGCAAATTGTAACTTGTGTATTGTAAGAACTAATGTGCTAACTACTTTAAAATTAAATAAAAATTTAAAGCTACCTCATAGTTATGAATCCTGTATAAAAACATTCAATCATTAAATGATCATTGAAGTGACTCATATCATCATATTTCCCACAGCAAACACTGAGCATCAGGTAATTTGCCTATTGCTCTGTAGAAGTGTAACAGATTACATTCCAGGTGATATACAATGAAGAAGGACAGGTTAATACAGCATATTCAGTCACTACCTATTGTGGGATTTCTTTAGACAAACTGTTCTTCATCTGTAGTTAAGCAGATTATCAGGCCCTGATGGCTCTGTTGTTGTGAACACAGAAGCTGTCATACAAATTGCCTATCGCTAACACCACACACAGGGAACCTCGTCATCTCCCCCACAGGGAACCCCACTCCCAATGGTAATATTGTGAAAAGTTCCTTTATGCATTGGAGATTTTTGGGTTCCCTATAAAATAACACATTATAGACAAAACATACTTTCAGCTAACAGATCTTCGTCCATCCTGATATTTAAAAGTTTTAAGGTTCTGTGTAAAAAAATAAAAAAATAAAAATTATTATAAAAAAATCATGCAACGTGATTTTTAAACATTAAGATAAATACTGATAATGTATACCAGTATGTATAACCATCATCACACTCCTAACATGTGAAACCAATAAAACTGCATTGCTAATGTATGCAGCTATATGTACACATTTGATACTATATTGCCTACTGCAATGCAAATTGTCAATTCATTTGGTGTATTTCTTTCTCAAAATGAGCTAAATTTTTCAGGATCAGTAAGACAATTTAAAACATCCCAGCATGCAATGCCTTTGAAATAAAATAAAATACTTTTGTTGCTACTGAGGCACATATGTGAAAGTTTCACCTACCTCTTGTAAGTAATCAGTCAGCATTTCTTTCACTTTTTTGATAAACAAAATGGCCCAATGGCTTACCCATGCCATGATCTTATAATGTTATTTGCTGAGGTCAGTGGTGTCAAGTGGGTAATTGTCAATCATCCCATTAGATTCGGAGAGTGAATGCTGTGTTTAGACATCACTATCGTCCGTCAGTGACACCTGCCCTGGAGCAGCTACAAACCTTATGTCTGGAAAGAAGCGTACTTCAGAATACAACAGCACTTGAATTGCCCACATCTGCTTGGGAATGGCCCTTGTTGTACCTGGGCTACATTCATCCTCCTCTTCCCTTTCTTGTTTTGCTCTTCAAGTCGTATGAAGTCGTCAGTGTCATTTGCTTTGGACATGAATTTCATTCCATTGGATTCATTAGCGCAAGTCCCAGTCTGCGCATGCGGCACGTAAGTGGACTTATGTCTGAAGATGAATCAGGACCTTAATGTCTAATACTGGGATATGCTTATACCTTAAAACATACTATAGAGATGTCTGTTTCTACTATAATAAAGTATATGATGAGGGAACCAGGGATAAAAATTATAGTAAGTTACCCCCTATTAGTGTAAGAAACGAGGTACAACAGTCTGAGGTCCAAGCCATTAGAATAGTTGACTGGATTCTCCGGTGGTTCTGGTGGACTGGTGGTTATTAGTTCAATATTTTATGAGTCTTCCAATAGAGCTCTAGAGACAAGTTGAAGGTGTTCAGTACAATTGGTACAAATGCAAAGCACTAAGTATCCGCCCCTCCCCCACACAATCCTTGGGCACAATCCTGAGATATTTAAATGGGGGGGACAGTTAAAAAGGTACAAGGTACAAGACACATTTCTGTGGTGTTCCTACTTGGGTAAAAGTCATTCAGACAAAGGATTTGGTATATATAAGTGTGGTTTATTTGCATAAATACATACATAACAATATAAATATATTAGCAAAACAATAATCAGCGAAGCCCTAGTTTGTAGATACCCTCTGTGAGGCTTAGTCTTCAACCTGAGACTCTCTGCTGATATTGAGCTGCAAAGGTTCATGGTCCTATTGCGAGTTAATGAAAAAGTTCTGTGTCTCTCTGCCTGGGTTACTGGCTCACACAGCACCTTGTGCCAAAGTCTCTCCACAGATCTGCTCAGTGATTGTGATCCGGATGTCCCACTATTTCTCATCCATCCTCCATCAAACATTACACTATTGACCGAGTAGAGAGTGCCAAGATGTCTGGGCAGGCCTGGTCCTATAATTATCCTGACTGTCCCATAAAACAGTGCTCACTGAGAAAACGATCAAATTGTCTCCCAAACTGCACAATATGAAAAGTTCATTAAGTCCCAGTGATTAAACAATAGACCCACATTCCCTATGGCACCCACCCCTACTGTTAATAACAACATGGCAGTTTTAAGTAATCCAGGGGATACAGTAAGTAAACCAATTTACTGACTACATGTTGCAATATTAATAGTGACAATATACTGGCACTAGCAGTAACACACTGTTATTAGTTACATTCAGTGTCTCATACTGACACATGTTTATACCTTAAAACATACATTATAGAGGCTGCTAGGCATGTTGGAATTACATAATGCTGACACACCAAATATATTTGTCCCTATTGACTGGGGCATTAACTGCAACATATATTTCTACTATAATAAAGTCTGGTATGAGGGGAACAGGGATGAAAGGTGTAGCAACTCATCCCTTAGTAGTGTGAGAGACTAGGTACAGTTTCCCTGGGCGATGAGAGCCCTTTAATTACGTCACACGGACGAGCACCAGTTTGCATATTATATCCTCCATGAAATCGCTCTGCTCATGTGCAAAAAATGGGACCACGTATATTCTGCTGGTGAAGAGGCGTAAAAAAATGTTCTCAGGGAATTTACAGTGTCATAGTGTAATATATCACATAGCATAAGACTAGTGACAACAAAATAAACCCCTACTACTTACTTCATCCTACTGTGCAACATTGTCTGCTGTCTCCTGCATCTGTTATTTACCCTATTATGTCTTATGCATAGTATTACGCGTCCTGTATGTCCATTGCTTTACTTGTTGGTATGTCTTTGTTATATGCTCAACTTCTCCACTGCACAGCGCGGCAGATTTAATAATATTAATAAAAATAATAATGATAATAAAAATAATAATAATAATAATCGTACAACCACCTGATAATCTTTTGTTTACCCTGATATAATAATAACAATAATATGATATTTACAATGGAGCCAGATTAAATTATTTGTGGGCCTCTTGTAAGGGTATGTTGTGTTGTGTCCACCTGTGTACAACAGACCTTAGAAGAATCATCTACGTATCACTATGAGGTCCACACTGTTACTGCACACACCATAATAAATCAAGCTGCCTCCAAGGACCATCCAGAGTTTAAAATTAGCACCACAGACAAATATCGAAAGGTACAGAGAGGGGATGGGTCAGGTACAGCCTGTCGGGGGGGGGAGGGGTGGGGGGGGGCTCCTTTGGAAGTATGAAGCCAGGTAATTATTTCTTTATCTTTTTTTAAATTACTTTTTTAGTTTATAGCGGGTAGCGTGTGTGTGTGCTAACCCCGTGCAGGTGGGGTTAAGGGGGAGGGAGCAGCTGGGAGCTGCTCCCAGGCCCCAGAGAGTGTGTGACATCACACTGTCCAACAGTATGCAGAGCAAGCTCTAAATCTTGCGATATTTGGTAATCTTGTGAGACTAAAAGCTTCTTTGCTCAGTCTACAGGATATTTTCACTCTGATGGATATTAGCAGCTCAAGCACAGCATAAGTAACTACAGTGGACTGGGGGTGTCATAATGTGTCTGGGTAATGTAAAAATGTGTCTCAGAGGGTGTCATAATTTGTCTGGGGGGATGTTGTTATGTGTCTGAGGGTGGCGTAGTATGGCTAGAGGGTGATGTGATATGGCTATGGGTAGGCATGATTTGGCATGATGTGTCTGGGGGTAGCTATAAATGGATGGAAGTGTGATGTGGCATGATAAGGCTGAGGGGGTGGTGGGATGTGGCTTAAGAGGGAGTGATATGGCTGAGAAGGGCATGATAAATGTAATGTTTTATTATGATATATGCATAATATACTGCATGATCTGTGTGTTCACTTGTTGCTCGGTTTTCCATATTTCATGTACCTATACATTTTCCAAACAGGTCCCAACATTCCAGGATCCATACAGGAGTCCAGTACCAGGTTGTGGAAGCTGCAATAACAGGTAGGTGAGAGAAACACCATTTTAATACATAATATGTCATGTCTAAGAGGTGCAGCCACACCCCATGCTGGTCACACCACCAGCTATGTGACCATGCCTCCTTCGGCACACAGCCCTTTTTCCTACCCATCTGTTGAGGGGGCCCACAAAGTTGCTGTACTGGGTGGGGCCACATATTCCTCTTGGCGGCCCTGCATATATCCTTATCATGACCGCCGTATTTCCTTTTTCTGCATTGTTGCAATGTATCTTTCCCTTACCTTTATGCTCATGTATTGTAGTAAATAATGATGTTTAACGTGATTGTGTCCTTCAGTATACTGTGTGTCACCTGTCCAACACTTTCCTTATATAGTTATATTTGGACATGGAATAAATGCATCCCTCTGTCAGTATTGTCAATATGGAAGCAATTCTGTCTATTCATAATATCCCTAAAACTACTCTGAGATTCCAACCAATCAGGACAGCCTTCTCCACGGAATGTCTCATTCTAAGTTGAAGGCAAAATAAAGTCTACTAACGCTATTTAATAAACTAAAATTAGTAAGATTTTTCAGTAAGTTCTGTAATTCTTTCCTATTCTGACATTGATGTTGTTGTGAATGCAAAGTAGAACACACACATTACAAGAGAAATAGATATCAACAAGATTTGCATCTACCTCTTTGATTTACAGTCATCATGTTGCATAAATCACTTGTGGATTAACTGGGAATCACTAAAGGCTCACACCATGTCTTCTCTTGCTCTTTCAGCACTAACATTTCTCTTATGTATCAGTGCTGGAGTAAGTGGAATTATCTTAAACTCATGGATTATAAACATCAACATTAAAGATTGGAGACAAAGTGTTCGACTGAGTCCATGTGATCAAATTCTCAGCTCTTTGGGTCTTATAAATGTAGTAATGCAAACTGTGTTGAGCATTAACATATTTCTCAGTCAGATGCTATCTTTCAAGATATTTCACCAAATTCACCTAATTTGTCTTAGTTTCCTGATTTTCCTTGTTACTTACAATTTGCGGCTCACTGCTTGGCTCTCCACCTACTACTGTCTGAGAATTGTCAACTTTACAAGAGGAATCTTCTTAGTTTTGAAGATGAGGATATCTGGGCTTCTTCCAAAGCTTCTGGTGGTATCAGCTGTTTATTGCTTTGTTTTGGCGATTCCATCAGTCTGGAATATTTCTGCTGAAATCCTTCCACTAATAATAGGAAACAGTACATATAATTCTACTATTGTTTATAGGGTCACTAAAATTAAAACCCCGTATCTCATAACAATAGCTTTGTGTTTTATATTAGCCCTCATATTAACGCTGATCCCCATAGGACTGACTCTGATCTCACTCTGGAGACACACAAATAGGATGAAGATGAAGATGAAGAAATCAGACTTCTGTCATCCTCAGACACAGGCTCATGTCACAGCAGCCAGAACCATGATTCTTCTGGTCACCCTTCACACCATTTTTCATGGATCCTGCATCTCTATTCTGTGGACTTCTTTCAAAATGGAAGAGATTTGCCTGTATTTTTCTTGGAATTTTATTTTGTTTTATCCAACAATACAATCTCTTGTCATTATAACAGGTAACTCAAAACTGTGGAAGGCCAGTAAAGGGATCCTAATCCACATTGGTAGCAGGTGTAATGCGGTCCCAGCTGTTCAGGATGGACTTTGACTCAAATAGACTCTTGGTTAATGTCCATTTTTATTGTAGATATACAACTGTATTGTGCTGTTTGGGGTTTGTGTTGGATTAATACTCAAAAGCAGACTATTGTTTTCTCAGTGCGATTTTCATTATTGATTGTGTGATTAGTTACATAGATTTTTCTTTCAATTTAGTTCAATCATGGCTGTCCATTAATTTGCAGTTTCAGTCACCTGGACTGAGAAACAAGACACCTAGGGGTATATTTACTAAACTGTAGGTGATGCTGCCTATAGCAACCAATCAGAATTTAGCTGTCATTTTGTAGAATGCACTAAATAAATGGTAACTAGAATCTGATTGGTTGCTATAGGCAACATCTCCACTTTTTCAAACCCGCAGTTTAGTAAATCTACCCCCAAATCTTTGTTCACATTATGACTGGCAGAACTGGGCCAATTGATCAATTTGAAATGAACACACATTTCTTACATTTGATCCTTTGAAAAATTAGTGAATTGACCTGATTTGGATCTCAGTGTCTCATAAGTCTATGTTGCTTCCTGCACAGCTCTGTCTGTTAAACAGGTAACTCCTCCTATAATATATGTTCTTTATAGGTACATCGATGTTTGTAGGTGTAATTTACATGGTTGGCCCCATCACTGTTGGGGCATGGCTGCATGTTTTCCCCTTAAATATTTGCTTGCATATTTTGGAGTTTTAGTATCACTCGTTTATTGTTCTGTGCTGTTATATCTTGTATGGTCTATTGTGTGTAATCTGTACAGTGCTACAGACAATTTGTGGGGCTTTATGAATAAAAAGAAGAAGAAGGAGAAGAAGAAGAAGAAAAAGAAGAATACCCACACCTGTCCACCACTGCTGTGCACTGGGACGTACCTCTCTTCAGTCAGAAAAACCATCCAGACTGGCGAGATGAAGGCACAGTCCATCAGAATCAGTACTGTTCCAAATAAATAAGAACAGTCAATGAGAATTGGGACTGTTCACCTTAAATCGGGACAGTAAGGAGGTTTTCTATAAGTCCCTGATGATAGGATTCTGCTTCTGTTATCTGTATCTGTTGCTATTTTCCTGTGTGTGAGAACTGTTTGATTACATGTACACTCACTACAATTCTGGTTCTGATTCCTTGATACGCCTGACTACAATTCTGGTTCTGATACAATACTGTGGACAGAGAGGTAAGAGGGCCCTGATCAGAAGCTTACAATCTATGGGACAGTGGAAGTTTGATATATGAGGTTAAGTGCTGCCTATTGTATATTGGTGCACCCTGATTATAAAGGTAAAAACTGCTTAGTAGGTTACTTGATTCAGCCAAACAGCAATGTTAATGTACACCATTCCTGGCTGAGGTGGTAGTGGCCAGAGAAAACTGCAACAGCACTACCATTACCATATATATAACATATTATCTTTGTTTTCATCTGGTTTTACATATCTCCACTGTTCAGCTACTCCACATCCATTCCAGCCTGCATGCTGACCATCTTGTGTGCAGCTCCACTCAATACAGTTGAAGTGGTAAGAATTTGCATTGAGTTTTGTAATGCATCAAGTGCAATTGTGGCTGGCTATACTGGGGGACTCTGGGTCTGTCTCAGTATACACTGGATACTGTGCTGTGAAGTACACTGTGATATTCGGTGTACCTCACCTGCTGATTTGGGTTAATCTTCTGCTCTGATTTTATGACTTTCTGTATCCTGCATTTCTGTCTGTAGATAGCAGAACTATCTGTATATTATTCTGATCCTGGTAATCTGCATATGATTCTGAACCTGATAAAACTTCATATGATCCTGAACCTGATAAAACTTCATATGATTCTGAACCTGGTAACCTACATATGATTCTAAAACTGAGAATCTGCATATGATTCTGAACCTGATAGTCTGCATCTGAAACCCTGCAATACTCTGCATATAGTGTTTATTTCTGACCAATTGTGTTGCAAAATAAAGACTGTCATTTTAGGTTACACACCTCATGATTTCTGCTGCTAACCTAACACCTAGAGAGGTGTCGGGTGTTACTGTCAAGAGCTAGGGCGAGTTAGGAGAAAGGTGGCAATAATGTTGACGAGAGCTGGGAGCTAGTGGCTGCAGATGGGTGGAGGTTCTTGTCATTTGTGAAAACAAGGTTGGGCAGGTTTAACATCAGAGGTTCTGCCTAAGAATAGAGTTAAAAAGTTTTAAACATGTGATCATGTCATGATGTAATCAACAACCAGGTTGTAGGAAGCAGGTATTGGGAGAACAAGAGGATTACATAGACTGTGATACATTCGACACTCGATAAGCTTGCCAGTCTTTTATAGTAATTATATGATTATGTTTATTTAATGGTTTTATTTGTGGATTTATTTAGGAGAGAGAGAGAGAGAGAGGGGAAGATAAAATTTCTTACCTCATAGTTATGAATCCTGTATAAAAACGCTTGACTTTTAAATGATCATTGAGGTGACTTTTATATCCTTATATTTTCCTCAGTATACAATAAGCATCTGTATAATTGCACACTGATGTAGGAGACACAGAGTAAGCCAGGTTGATACAGCATGTTCAATAACTCCATATTGTGGGGTTTGTCCAGCCAGACTGTTTTTCATCTGTATTAAAGCACAGTATTAGGCAACAAAGACTGTTATTGAAAACACAGAAACTGTCATAGAAATCACCTTTACCTAACAACACACATCCACCAATCACACTACACCCCATCTTCAGCCTCTAATCCTATAAACAAATATAAACACAACCCAAGTTCAGATCTTCAGTACCCTGAGCAGATAAGATCTTGTTTCTCCTAAAACCCTTACTCTCATTCCCTGCTCCATGTCCATGCTCATAATAAATAGGACAATGGATTGCTAAAATTATCTGATATCTGTGAAGACTGAAATTCTAAAACTCATGTCCATCCTTAATATACTGTATTAGTCTATTGTTTACCCATAATTTCTCCTTGTTCAAGACCTGCCTCCCCAGACGTACCTTCACTTCCAACTCCCTGCCTCCCTTGACCTTTTACTCTCTCCCACCTCTCTGACCACACTAACCTCCACTCACTTCCATCTCTCATGTCTCTTGACCTGCTCTGTGCTTACAACTCCCTGAATCCCCTGACCTTTTCCTCTATGTCACCTTCCTGCCTCCAGGGACCTGCTATCACATCCAACTCTGTGTTGCCCCTAACTGCCCTTACATCCAACTCCTTTCCTCCCTTGACCTTTCCCTCTATGTCACCTTCCTGCCTCCAGGGACCGGCCATTACATCCAATTACTTTTCTTCCCTGTCCTTCTTATAAATCTCTGCATATGTCACTTCTCTCACTTCTCTCTTCCAACTTCTTCCCTACTCTGACCTCCTCCATAGTCAATACCCCGTCTTCTCTGACTGCTCCTTGCTCACAACTCCCTGCCCCCTTGACCTGTTCCTTAATTCCAACTCCTTGCCTACCCTGACTAAATTTCCAGGAACAAGCCCATATGGATGTGCTCTTTTTAAAAGTAATTTACTCCCTTTTCGTGACATCTCTACATTAGATCTATGTGCATACAACATAAAATACATATAATACAATATTTCCCTCAGTATCATGCAGGCGAGTGGGGAGGTCATGCGGGATTAGCTTTTATTTTATAAGTCCCAGCATCCTGCTCTTCCCGCACACAGTTAAACAGATTATGATGGACATTTAAATTTGCAAAGCACAAATGTCCAACTCTAAATCTGTCCCTTAATGTGTAAGTAATATTACTGTTACCAGGGTCTAAATTTTGTTCTTCTGAATTAATCCCCATCTATCAATTATCTGTTACACTTTTATCATCCGTAGAAATGTAAATACATTACAATGGGTTTTTATACTAAACAAGACAAGAGCATTTCTAATGGTGATATTACATCTGGAAGATGACCTGGACTTATTGTTGCCAATAGAACAATGGGAATTCTAACAAGGAACAACTGTCACATAAACAGTAGATATTAGACCTAGTTTGCTTTACAAAGTATTGTAGATAAAATTCACCAATTATTTGAAAATTCAGACAGGTTTAATGATTGATCCCCAGCACTACTAACTATGATTATACTATATAATTGAAACGCCTCTTGAGTCAATGTTTTTATTTACATAATTTCCTTGCCTAGTATTGTAAAATTAGCTTTTAATCTTTTACAGCTTGCTGCATTTACATCTGCTCCAGTGTTAGATTAATAAGTGCAAATGAAATAGGCTCAAAGAATCCAGTATTTTGATTGTGACTCTAAGTAAATAGGTCCAGATCTTGGTTCTGCACAGATTAGTGCTGCTCTGGAACAGCTGAACTAGAGAGCAAAGTCCAAGCACAGAGGTATTAGCTATTCATTTTGACAGAAGGAAGCACCACCTCAGCAGTGATGACTTCACAAACATTGCAGTAAATACCAGGGCAGATACCATCTGTGCAATCAGTCAGGATCACAGTGAGAGACAAGAGCAATGTAGAAAATTGGTCATAGGGCACAATAAAGGGAAAGGTGAGAGGGTTTCTCCCATCTCTTTACACCCACTTTATATAACACATGTATATTTCTGACTGTGTGCAGCTATCAGTCCTATAGATCACAGATAGGCTGCCAGCCTTATTCATTTCTTTTTCTCATTCCCTGAGCCAATTAGGTGCTCCCAAGCTTCTTTCAACGTGTTACTTTGAAAAATTGTAATCTCCGGTACCCACTGATAATCCCACCCCCTCCCAAACTGCCCCTCCTTTCCCTGTGCTCCTGTGTGGGAATCAGTATGTTTCCCCCATATATTACTGGATGAGGGGTGTTGGGTAGTAGGGTGTACAGCATGTGGAGGGCACAAGTGTAAATTTAGAGATTATTCACTCACAATGCCCAGGGCAGCTCTCACTGTAAATACAGCTCTGGCTTTAAGTGCACAAAATGCAGCTGCCCTCTCATGGGCATCTCATCATAATATCAGTAGCAGTAATCAAGAATCAATGGTTATTTGCATTCAGCAAACTCCAAACAATGACACATATTATTTGAGAATATACCAAGACCAGCTGGATCAAGTACACTCAGCCCAGAAAAGGTCACACTAATGCAGAGTGTTGTGTTGAGCATCGATCTTATGCGGATGTGTTATTATTTTCTTAGAACACATGTTTTGTGGTTGGGCTGGGTACACTTGACCGATGAGGAAAAATCTGACATCGACAAGCCCTACAAATAAAATCTGAATTTCTGCAAAACCGATTGTAAAATAAACAGACTTACCTTGAACCCGGCGCTGGAGATCTCCGATTGGATCACCATTATGATAGAAAGTTATTCCAATTGGACAAGTGTCCGGCACTGAAGCTTGACGTCTGTCAACTGAAATTTAAAGCGGCAATGTGGGGACCCCTAAGGTTATGTGTTTTTAAACACTTAACCTGACATACAAATACCTTATTATATATTGTATCTAATTTAATAGCTATGCAAAAACACCCTTTTTATATTGTTAGTTATTAGCTTCAGCTATCCAATATCTTCCAATCTTATAACTGCTTTAGCAACATGTATTGTATCTGCAACTCAAACATGAAAGAGATAAGTGAATGTTTGCACATTTCAAGACTTTAGGCTACAGTAAAGCATTGATTAGATAAAATATATAACATCATTTAGACGTATGTTTTTTTTCTTACGGAAATATAATAGCAACATACATTTATAATGTAAGCACTTGCCCCATAGGGCTTGTTTAGAGTTTGGAGCCTTTGTGTCAAAGCGTAGACATAAAAATAAGCACATTTATGAGTACAATTTGATTTGTACAGTTCAGAATAAACATGTGAATACATCCACATGAAGAGTCAGTTAAATGTTTCAAACTACGATTTAACCTTCTCATCATACTGAGGCATAGGAGAGACTTTATCATGATGAATGGGGCTGAATGTAACACTAGGATGGAAGAGCAGCAGTAATAACAGGGAATCTCTCCCTTAGAAATGATCGGTATATTTATTAGGAAATTATCCGCTCTATTGACTTTTTGATAAGCAATTTAATCTACTATTAACCAATATCCGTTTAACATTAATATATGATGATTATCCTCTCCTTCTGTTCTCCACCACCTTAACTCTGCTCTCCAGCTCCTTGTCTCTTCCACGAAGTCCTCCTGCCCTTCTACCCCTCTCTCTACCCCGCTGGGGGCTCTCACCTCTCATCTAGCTGTACATTGAGCTTCGGAGTTACTGTGCTTTTTGTTAACTGTCTCACCCTGTATCGTGTTTCTGTCTGTCCCTGTACGGCGCTACGGATAACTAGTGGCGCCCTATAAATAAAAAATAATAATAATAATAAATAATAATTAACTGATTTTATCAACCTTGGGACAGTATGTTATCTATCTAGATCGACATATGTAAGGAACAGCGGTAGAGTGGTAATATGAATGACCAAATAATTGCAAATATTTCACAGGTATCAGATACTAAATATAATATACAGTATATGTACCGCAATATAACAGTAAGTATATGTACAACAATCATATGGAGTATAACCACCTGTGAAACAGATACAAAAGGAGGGTTGGAGACCTCATATAAGTCCATCATTTCTAGGACAAATGAAAACAGTCTTATCAGTGTTCCCTTTTCATGGTGACTGATAGACTGTCATTGTATATACACATGTGTGTAGCACCTTTGTAGTTGTGTTGCTGCTAACTACATTTTCCTGGCTTATATGTATTGTCATGTAGAGGACTTCATTACATGGCTTCAAGAGAGCATATAGTTGTGACCAGTAGCCAAGTGCATTAGTATACGGGGGTATGTCATACCGCTACTTCTCCTACTGCCTTCATTGTAATACTATCACACTCCAGTCCCTTACATTATATATATATATATAGTAGGACAGGAGGACACAACTGCTGGACTGTATTGGATAATTGTCTCTGCATTTCGTATCATACCCACTATTGCTTTCCATATGTAACCACTTATGTTTGCACTCCTGACCCTCCACCTATAGACATTGCAGTGTCAGTCAGTCAGTTTCTTCTCATGATTGGAACTGAGACCTTGTCAGGGTCAGCGGAGATGTTATCACTGTAATGTAGATAATGACAGTGGGCTTCTGTGGGATGACTGTTCCTCAAATGACTGTGGGAATATTATTGCGCTTAGGACACTCTATAGCATTTTGATGATCAAGCGATTTTCCAGAAAACCGGGATATACTAAATCCTTATGTAGATTACACTTATGGTGACACTGTACCAGGAGCCACAAGACCAATGACAAGTAATACTTTAAGGGACTGCATTCAAATAGTACATAATATTATCAGTTCAAAGACAGATAAACTTATAAATATTTGTCTGACTGTTTATTTATTCAAGTATGTGTTTCTCTTCTCGTTTGCCCATCATTAACATAGGCAACTATATTTCTATATGTGGATTTCTATTTTTTATATCTAAATTTTAGAAAATTCCACATACATAGAATGTACAACATAATAGAATAAATATAAGCATCTAAAAAAATCTCAATTTGCCATAATTTTGCTGCCTTCACTTATCTGTTACTTGGTGCTACAAGTGTTTTATACCAAGTGCGTATCTTCTGCCCAACTACAAGTACTTCAAATTACGTTTTTTTAATTTTTTAAAAGGAGGATTCTCGCCCCAAAAGAATTCTTTTCAATTTGGGGTTTCCGAAGATTATGTCACAACCAGTAGGGTCAGAGGAGTACCCGCACAGTCTGCTCACATTGGCACTACCTCCTAGAAGGCGTGCCGTCTAACGGAGTAAGAGGTTTTCGCCAGAGCTCCCGCGACCACAAGTCGCGGTTCTCCTAGGAGTTGATGGGCGAAACTGTGAAGAGAACCAGGACTATAACTGAACATGCTTTGGATGACGAATACCAGGATGGCTGAGTAGCGATAACCGGCAGAGCATTTACCACAAGGATAGTGGAGTAGACACAGAGGCTGTCATGATTTGTGGATTGCCGTGCTGGAGACTCAGAGAACAGGTAGCGATAATCTGCAGAGCGTTACCACAGGATAGTGGAGTAGTTACAGAGGTGATGATGATCTGCAGATAGATGTGCTGGAGACTGATGTACACAGTGATGATAGATGAGTTTATGATGATCCCATGTCCCCCGATGATAACTATAATGATGATTATCACAATCTGCTCAGCCAGCTGCATTCTGTAAAACTGGATGACTTGTCTTGTTTCCTTTGGTAATAATGACAGCAGGGGGTAAATGTATCATACTCCGGTTTCTTCAACTCACGGGAGTTCGGCGAGATGACAGCTAAAATTTAAAGCGGCGCTGCCTTGTAAAGGGAAACTTGTCTTCTCTTTAGCTGTCATCTCGCCGAACTCCCACGAGTTGAAGAAACCGGAGTATGATACATTTGCCCCCAGATCTGAAAAAGTGTCGGTATTATAATGACTTTATACTGAGCAGAGTGAGGAAGGACATGATGAGGGATGCAAATCTGGGGCCTGATTCATTAAGGATCTTAAATTAAGAGGATTCTTATTTCAGTCTCCTGGACAAAACCATGTTACAATGCAAGGGGTGCAAATGAGTGTTCTGTTTTGCACATAAGTTAAATACTGACTGTTTTTTCATGTAGCACACACATACTTCATAGCTTATTTGTACACTGAAATGTAAAGTTGATATGTGTGTGTTACATGAAGAGGTAGAACAGATGTTGAACATTGTACACTACAGGTGGAGGAAGTGTTTCTTTATATCGACATTGTGCACTAGATCTTATTTTATGTACTCACATTATGTTGACATAATGAGGGATTTTTATAAATAGTTAAAGCTCTGTTCTAAAGCAATATCTCCGGAGTTCCAGGAGGATTGATATATTAAGAGTCAAATTTAAAGAATACATCTAGTGTAACACTTATAGGGGACACTCATGTGGAAGATGACCCATAGAAAACGTTAATGCTAAGCAAGCGTTCAAGTGACCTTCATATACGTTCTCCCACAAGGGAGGGCTCATGACTCCAAGCAACTCTGAATTTAATATCCTGCCCAATACATCGAATATATTATCAAAATATTTTCATTGAACTTTAAAAATTAATTTATTTGTTTGTTATGCAGTATCACACTATTAGTGCTTTCCTTTCCTATTAATGTGAATTGATCACGTTGTTGAGAACTTTTAAAGAAAATATTCACACATTGAATTGAAATTAAGTATAATTTATATTATTTATCACATCACTTATTTTGTGTTGTGTGAGAGATAGATAACGCTTGATTATTTCTTTCACTTTATGTCACTTTTTGTCACTTTAACAACTTGTGTATAGTTGTTTGGAGTTATTTTTGGGCTGGAATTGAAAGTGGAGCTCTTTAGAACTCAATCACCCTTCAGTCCTTCTTTGCATTTGCAAACCTCAGTGCATATACTCAAATCAAGGTGCATAAAAGGTCCACAGCTGATTCTGACCTGCACAGTGGACAAGTCCAAAATGATATCAACAGTCAAATTGAGCTTTAACATAGACTTTCAGATGTGGACATCCAAATTCTTACACTGAGTCCATTACAAAGGTGAGTCAGAATATTCAGCAGACCTCATTTAAAATAATAATTTAGTCATATTTTGAGGATTGTTAAATGCCATGCAGAAAAATAAAATAACAATGGATGCCAGTTCAAAAAAGATAAGTAACAGTAGAAGGGAACCAGATGAGATGAGGTGATCACCATGGACTGGTAGTCTTAGACAATAATAAATAAAAATAATATCAATCAATGATATAGGTATAAATACATATTTGAGAAATGTATTCAAAACATTCCAAATTATCTCCAAAGACAATAAGTCCGGCAGGAGGATACTGGTGATGGAGTGCATGATTTTATTACAGAAAATTGTCTCTGAGATACACAGGGGCAGTTTAAGAAATGTGCTCTAGCAGTAGTCCAAGGGCAAAGCAGATTAAATAAATTCCCAATAGACATCACTGACATCGGCATCACAAATTTGTAATACTATTATGCAGACTTTACTCATTTGCTGCATCATTATTTATTATTTCTGGATCCACATTTTTCTCTTCTATATTTTCTTCCATCTTTTCTTTACTGGTTTTTACACCATGTGTCCATCGAGCTCCTGGATTACATCCTGGCTCTGTATTTTCTACTTTTTTCTCTGGTTTCTTAATGGTATCAAACACATCAGCTAATAATACAGTATATGCGAGCTATTAGCCTATCTCCTTCATGGTACCAACGCGTTTCTAGTTGATTTACATTTGTGGTACAGTTCTCACCCCTCATATTCAATCTCTTGCCCATTCCTATTGCTTCCAGCTCAGCATCATCACCCATATCAGAACCTTCCTCTCCCAGTTTGCCACCAAAACTCTTATGCACTCTCTGATCATTTCTCATCTTGACTACTGCAGCCTTCTCATTACTGACCTCCCCCGCTGCCATATTGTTGCTCTTTCATATATACTTAATGCTGCAGCTAGATTTATCTTCCTCTCACTTTAATCCACATCTGCCTCCCCTCTCTGTCAAGCAAGCCTTACACTGGCTCCCCTACCCCTACAGAATAATTTTAAAAAAACTCCTCTTCCTCAAGCACAAGGATATCTCCATCTCCACTGCGCCCTACATTTCTAAACTCATATCCATGCATACTCCCTCCTGCCCTCTTCGGCCCAGCCAATGACCATCATCTTTCCTCCCCTACCCCTACAGAATCATTTTAAAACTCCTCTTCCTCAAGCACAAGGATAACTCCATCTCCACTGCTCCCTACATTTCTAAACTCATATCCATGCATACTCCCTCCTGCCCTCTTCGGCCCGGCCAATGACCATCATCTTTCCTCGCTTCTGAAAACCACATCTCACTCCGTTATTCAAAATTTATCTTCTCTGGGTGCACTCATCAGCTCCTTTGGCCTCAAGTACCACCTTTATGCTGATGACACTCAACTCTACCTTTCCTCTCCTGATCTCTCTCCCTCCCTTCTTTCCAGGGTATCCGCACGCCTCTCTGCCATCTCCTCCTGGATGTCCTCTAGATTTCTTAAACTCAATCTTGCTAAAACTGAACTCATTGTCTTTCCTCCCTCTCGTACCTCCTTCCCCTCTGACCTCTCCATCACTGTTGACAACTCATCTATCTCCCCTGTTCCCCAACTCCGCTGCCTAGGTGTCATCCTCGGCTCCTCTCTCTCCTTTGCCCCTCACATTCACTCTCTCGCCAAATCCTGCCGTTTCCAGCTTCGCAACATTGCCCGCATTCGGCCCTTCCTCTCCCAGGATGCCACCAAATCTCTCGTCCACTCTCTGATTATCTCCCGCTTGGACTACTGCAACCTTCTCCTTATCGGCCTCCCCCTCTCTCATCTCGCTCCCCTTAGATCTGTACTTAACGCCACTGCTAGGCTTATTTTCCTCTCTCGCCGTTCCACCTCTGTATCCCCACTCTACCAAGCCCTTCACTGGCTTCCCTTCCCCTACAGAATCCTTTTCAAGCTCCTCACTCTGACTTACAAGGCCCTCGCCAACTCCACTGCTCCCTACATCTCTAACCTTATCTCTATTCACACTCCCTCCCGCTCACTGCGATCGTCCAACGATCGTCGCCTCTCTTCCCCTCTGATTACCTCCTCTCACGCACGTATCTAAGACTTCTCCCGCGCCGCTCCCCTCCATTGGAACAAGCTCCCCCGCTCCATCAGAACTTCCCCTAATCTGTCCTCTTTCAAACGAACATTAAAAACCCACCTTTACCTTAAAGCCTTCCAGTCTCATGCCTAAACTCCCACCGGTCGGCTACCTCTCTTTCTCATCCCTTCTTCCCTTCTCCCCCTTCCTCCCGTCTCTCCGTCTCATCCATGTGTCTGTCTGTCTTCCCCTCCCTTTAGATTGTCCGCTCCTTTGAGCAGGGCTCTCCTACCCTCTGTTTCCATCACTTTTAACTGCGCTCTCCAGCTACTCAGCTCACCTCCTCTCAGTCCCTCTGCCCTCTGTCTCCTCTCGCTTCTCTCCGCTCCCCTCAGTGACTCTCAACCTGTCATCCGTGCCCACCCTCTTGGGCCATAGTTACCTGCCTGTACTCACTTTTCCCCTCCCTCCCTCTCTTTCATGCTGTGCCTGAGCCCCCAGAGTTATAGTGCTTACTGTTACTTGTACTGTGCTGTTTCACCTTGTACTGTGCCATTGTTTGTCCTTGTACAGCGCTATGTATACTTTGTGGCGCCCTATAAATAAAAATTAATAATAATAATAATAATAATAATTGTGCTGTGCCCCCACCACTGGAATGATCTCCCTCATTCGGTCAGACTATTCCTTAGCCTGTATATCTTCAAATGGTCAATTCAAAATCCACCTGTTAAGAAAAGCCAATCAGTTGTCCACTATTTCCCTATGTAGTATACCTCGACCTATATCACCCTCTATCTCTCACTCTCTAGCTTCTTGCCCTCTGTTCCCTGTTCCCTTTATTTTGGATCATCCCATGTGTCAATCATTTTTCTTACTCTTTCCATTTAGATTGTAAGCTCTAGTGAGCCGGACCCTCTTCCCTCCTGTTATTATTATTATTATTATCTTTGACTTATAAGGCACCACAAAGGGTCCGCAGCACCGTACATTACATATAGAGAAAACAGAACCTAGACACAACATGATACACAAATATATACAAACACAGGTGATGGGGTAAAGCAAATCAGATTATATCTGACAGATAGTGAAAGGGATGGTAGAAATCAGCGAGAAGAAGGCCGAAGCTTAATAAAACAGGGAAAACATGGCTAGCGAAGCAGGCCAAGGGGTACAGAGGGTGAAGGAACAGTAGAAGGAGCACACAAGGAAAGAGGGCCCTGATCATGAGAGCTAACAACCAAAGGGAAGGGGGAGACACATAAAGGGTGGTACTAACTAGGGGAGAGAGCCAGGACAAGAGAGTTAGGAGGACTGATAGACTTGAATAAAGAAATGAGTCTTAAGGGCACGCTTGAAGCCGTTGAGAGTAGATGTTAACCTGATGGAATGTGGAAGATCGTTCCACAGCAGGGGAGCAGCCCGGGCAAAGTCCTGAAGACGAGAATGAGAGGAGGTGATCAGTGAAGTAGTGAGGCGGCGGTCAGAGGCAGAGCGGCGGGGGCGGGTAGGAGTGTAGGTAGAGATGAGATTGGAGATGTAGGGAGGGGAAGATTGACTAAGAGCTTTAAAGGTGAGGGTGAGGAGTTTAAATTTAATTCTGTAGGGCATGGGGAGCCAATGTAGTGACTGTTGTAGGGAGACCGCAGAGATAGAGCGGCGGGAGACAAAAATGAGGCGGGCAGCAGCCTATAACATATACCTTTTTCAGGCTATCAGTAGCTGTGTTGTGAATTGTAGTGTTATTTGTTTACTGTTTTGTACTGTTATACCGTGTACTGTCTTGTAGTTTGTGGACCTATAAAAAAATAAAAATAATAATACTACTTTCTCCAGGGAATGATAATTCTAACTTGAAGGTGATATAAATTCCTCTAACACTATTAAAAAAGCAAAACTAATCATCTTTATCTTTAACAATCATTCAGCAAGGTATGTAATAGTTTGTTCTTCCAGCAATGATGTAATATGTATATGCAAAGCAGAACACTTAAATGGAAAGAGAAACAAGATGCCAGCAAGATTTGCATCTAACTCTGATTTACAGTCTTTATCTTCTGTATAAATCATTTGTGGACTAATTGGGAATCACTAGAGAACTCGCATCATGTCTTCTCTTGCTCTTTCAGCACTAAAATTTCTATTATGTTTCAGTACAGGAGTATCTGGAATTACCTTGAACTCATGGATTATAAACATCAATATTAAGGATTGGAGAAGAGGAATTCGACTGAGTCCATGTGATAAAATTCTCAGTTTTTTGGCTCTAATAAACATAGTAATGCAATCTGTGTTCAGCATTGACATGTTGCTAAGTCAAATACAATCTTTCAAGATTTTTAGTCAAGTTCAAAGAATTATTCTGAGTGTTCAGATTTTCCTCGTTCCCTACAATTTGCGGCTCACTGCTTGGCTCTCCACCTACTACTGTCTGAAAATTGTCAACTTTAGACGAGGAATCTTCTTAGTTTTGAAGATGAGGATATCTGGGCTTCTACCAAAGCTTCTGGTACTATCAGCTGTTTATTGCTTCCTTTTTGCATTTCCATCAATCTGGAACATTTCTGCTGAAAATACTAAAACAATAATAGGAAACACTTCGTATAATTCTACTGTTGTTTATGGCACCATCATAGTTAGGACCCCATATCTCCTAGCAGTATCTCTGGGGTGCATATCACCCTTCATATTAACGCTGATCCCCATAGGACTGACTCTGATCTCACTCTGGAGACACAGAAATAGGATGAAGATGAATAAATCAGACTCCTGTCATCCTCAGACACAGGCTCATGTCACAGCAGCCAGAACTATGGTTCTTCTGGTCACCCTACACACCATGTTTCATGGTTCCTGTGTCTCTCTTCTGATTAATTCATTGAAATTTAAAGAGATTGGAATGTATTTTTCGTGGAACTTTCTTTTGATCTATTCCACAGTACAAACACTTGTCATTATAACAGGTAATTCAAAACTGTGGACGGCCAGTAAAGGGATCCTAATCCATACTGGTATTTTGTGCAATGTGCCCTCAAACATTCAGGATGGACTTTGACTTACATATACATCTGGTTAACGTCCATCTTTATTATAGATATAAAACTTTACCTTTTGATTTGTGTTTATGTTGAGTTAACAATCTAAAGCAAACTAATGTTTTATCAAAAAAAATTACATTTTTGATGGTGTGGGTACACAGAATGTTTTTTTATTTATTTCAATAATAGCAGCACATTCAGCTCAGTTTGTAGGTGTAAGTCACAGGGCTGGGCCCCATCACTATGGGGACATGGTTGCATTACATCCCTCTCCCATCCTCCTAAATTATACCCACACCTGTTTACTGCTGCTCTTTTGTGCATTGGGACAAATCTCCTAACATTCCCACAGCCAGGACAAACATCCTGGAGGTTTTTGTGAAAAACAGGAGGATGTTGTTTCACATCAGGGACCCTGTCTAAGTAACATTAAAAAGCATTGAATATATGATCATTTGATCTGGATGATGTTATCAATAGCGAAGTTGGGGCAGAACTTGCAAGAATAAGAGAGTAGATAACAATCACTATGATACATGGGACATTCAGATTAGCTGGCAATCTTTCATTTTAAGTACATGTATATACTTAGTTATGGTTTAATTTAGGACAGAGAAAAAAAAATATCTATTATACTTGTAAATTACTAGAATATGTTATTAAAGTCATTCAGACCAAGATATCATCAATACATACCAGCAACTTGTTTTGTTACAAATAGTAACTTATGTATTGTAAGAAATAATGTACTGTCTACTTTAAAATGAAATGAAAATTTAAAACTGTATAAAAACATCCAGGGGTAAATGTATTAAGCTCCGGGAAACTTCCCTTTACAAGGCAGCGCCGCTTTAAATTTAAGCGCTGAAGACGCCAAACTCGCGGGTGTTGAAGAACCCGGAGATTCATACATTTACCCCCCAATCTTTAAATGATCATTGAAGTGACTCACATTTTTATATTGTCATCAGCAATCACTGATTACCTGTTATTTGGCATGCTGATCATTCTGTTCAAGTCTAACAGATTTACATTCCAGTTGAACAATGGAGAAGGACAGGTTAATACAGCATGTTTAATCACTACCTATTGTGGGACTTGTTCAGACACATTGTTATTCATTATACTGTATATTGCCAATGTAATTTTGAGTGCTTTTTAAAGGTTTCCCATAAAGATTAGTTTTAATCTACTCCTTTTGGATAAAGAACTCGTGTGCTTCACTGCTCAACCCTTGTCCTTTTTTTAAATGACCCTGCTCAAAACTCCCTTCTGCCCCGTACCTGCTTCTCAGTTCCAAACCCGCCTCCCTGACATGTTCGTTGTTTAAATATACAGTAGATGAGCCAACATCCTGATTATATTTTGCAATATCATTAGTTACAATATACTGGAAATAGCACCAAATAACATGCACATATGGTTTATACAAAACACAGTGCAAGTAACTACAGTCAGGGCCTGATTGTTCTCCACATGAAATGTGAACTCAACTTGCGTTTACAAACCACGCATGTTACTGTTACACATATAAGCCTATATTTAGATACAAGGAAACCTGAGTAATAAGTTTGGAGATGAATATGGCAATAAGTCACTTACGTGATGTGAATTCCTACACACGTATCTTTCGTATTTTTATTTGTTTTTCTACCTGATATAGGAGCAATTGAACTTTTTTGCCCTATATGCGTCTTTACCCCTAATTCACTTATGAACGCACATGTGTGCATTTCCTTAATTTCCCAAATTCATCTTATTACTCTTGCTTCATGATGATTATATCATATTAACCCTTTCCCTGCATTACCTCATCAACCTGCACTATATCATGACACTAATAACCCTGTTATCACATCCTTTACTAACAAATATGTCTCCTTAATACACATTTGCTTTTACTAAAAAACACAAAGTTTTTTTTTTAAACAATAATATTTTTTATAAACAAATAAATATAATTACAATGACAAATAACAATATCAACTACAAATTAAACAGATTTGTTTAATTAAATTAAATATATTTTTGTGTTTTATTTTTTCAATAAGAAATGTTTCATCTGTATCTTCCCCCCCAAAAAATGTTGGAAGTTAGAAACAAATCCTTGCTCTATGGGTGTAAATTGGTCTCACAAATTTTCTAACTCTGCAGAGTTCAGGGTACTACATTAAGAGAAATTCTCTGCAAGATTCATCTTTGTGTGAACACAGTAATAGCCCAAGCACTGCATTAGATGCACATGCAGATATATTGTGGGTGGTTGTTTTACTTAAGAGCAAACACTTATTGGGCCCATTATCTTAGGCACTTGTCTTTGCCTAGGCCTAGGCATATGCTTATTTAGTAAATAAATTATTTTTGACACTTAGGCTTTTATGCTAAAAAAAATAATATACTACTAGGTTATTAAATCAAGATACTTAGATTCTTGTTCTGGAGCCTCTGATGGGCTCCCTGCCTCCTCCTGATGGAGCTCCTCCTGGGGCTCTTCCTGGGGCTCCTCCTAGGGCTCCTCCCAGCCTTCTGAAGGTAGCAGCAACAGAGTTCTGTTGGATGAAATATGACACATTAGTATTGTATTACATATTATCTCTCTAATTTTCATGAAACACACACATATCAACTTTAAATTTCAGTGTACAAATAAGCTATCAAGTATTTGTGTGTTACATGAAAAAACAGGCAGCATTTACCTTATGTGCAAAACAGAACACTCATTTGCACCCCTTACATTGTAACGTGGTTTTGTCCAGGAGACTGAAATAAGGATCCTTTTCATTTAAGATCCTTAATGAATCAGGCCCCTAGTTATCATACATTTAGTATATTCTACAAAATGACAACCAGAATCAGATTGGCAACATCTCTGCTTTATCAATACCACAGTAAATATACCCTGTAATGTTTGTCCAAATTATGACTGGTAGAACTTGGTGAATTAATCCATATGCAGTTGAAATTAACACAACTGTCATACACTTGATCCAGTGAATAATTATTTTAATTTACCTGATTTAGATCTCAGTGTCTACTAAATATATTTTGGTTCCGCAAGAGCTCTGTCTGTTAAACAGTTTATAGACCTTTATGTCCTTAATAGGTATATTGAAGTTTGGAGGTATAATTTACAAGGTTTACAGCATCACTGTGAGGGCATGGTTGCATTACATGCCCCTTAAAAATATCCCTGCACCTGTCCAAACCTACTGTGCTGTACATTTGTACATACCTCCCAACATTCCCTCAGTCAGAACAAACATCCTTACTGGTGAGATGAGGGGACAGTCCATTAGAATCAGGACTGTTTTACCTAAATCAGGACAGTCCATTAGAATCAGGACTGTCCTGTCTAAGTCGGTACAATAAGGAGGTTTACTGTAAGAGTCCTTAATGTTAGGATTCTGCTTCTGTTACCTGTTATGTTGCTGTTTCTCTGTGTATGAGCGCTCTCTGCTTTCATTTAGGCAGAGCTGCATTGCAGGTGTGTTACCTGCATTATCCTGATGTTTCTCAGATAAAGGATTAGGAGGAGTATTTTATAAATCACAGACATACCTTCCATTCGTACTGAGATTATCACACTGTGAAGAAATAAATTGGCATTAAAGGCTGGTCTTACATTATGATGAGTGAATGTAATGTCACTTACACTGTGCATGGAATAACGAGTCACACTGTGGACACTACAGTGTTCTATTTTTATTAATATTTTACATGGGTCAATATCAAAGAATGTGAAACTAAAGATCATCATCTTTACCAGAGGAAGAGCACAGTCCTCACATACAATAGATGAGTTTAAATTTTACACAATTTTTAAATTCAGGAAACAAAATCCACACAGGACACATCAGGGATGATGGAGAGTTGGTGGAAAAATGAGTCTAAATTTCTCAAAAAAGCACATAAGTCTGGATAATTAAAAAGAGGGCCTGTAGTTAAAATGAATCTTTTGTCTTCCCCATTTCCAGTTCCTAAAATATAGTAAATACAAGGAGATCTTCCTCCTCAGCTGGATTTAAGTGATGGGACATTTGTTAGATCAACATTCAGTATTCACCATTTTTCCAGCACAGAACCTCCTTAGAAATATCTTCCTGAGCTTGGAGCTGGCCTGGATAATGATGACGGCCTCTCCTGTTGTTAATAACATGATTGTACACTGGCTAAGAATATACGTGGCACCTTCATAGTTGTTTATTCCTGTGAAGAGCATCAGCTGGGCAATGTAGAAGATTACAGAAAGTATAAGAAAGAGGATCATTGTTCTTATAGCGTTCGTATGAGCCTGGATATTAGGACGAGAAAATCCAGAATCATTCTGCTTTATATTCCAAATGTGTCTTATAAGTGAGGACACTGTGACCATAAGGGAAATGACAATGACAATGAATGGCAAACAGCAGCCAAGACCGGTGAGTAGAATTCTGTACACAAGATCAAGAGAAACAGAACCACTGACAACTGTGGTGCTGAGTGTACTATTCCCAGAATCCATAAAAGGAATAATCCAAATGGACGGAACACTTAGGACAAATGACCCAACTCCTGTCAGTACAAGGAGATAGTGCAGGGACGTAGAGAGACTTCTCTTTACCCAAACAAAGAGGCGGTGACTGAACTTGGTGATGGTGGTACAGTAATAGGTACAGAGCCAGGCAGTTATCCAAAAGCTGAAGCACAAGTACCACAGTAGAACAACCATCATCATGTTACTCTCTATAATGAACAAATTAGGAAATGCAAAAAGTATGATATAAATGATCAGGAAACTCCGCAAGGTGACGTTATTCAGTCCCATGATTAAAAAAATGAGATCAGAGGGGCTGAGCTTCATATATGTTTTCAAGATTTTACAATTAATAATGACAATACTTATATTCAAAGTAAATGTCACTAAACTCTCCATGAGATTGATAACAAGCAAAACAATCCAAAATAGAGATGACATTTTCTGGGTGAGTCTTCTCCTGGCAGCTGCAGGTAAAGGACTTGTACAGTGTATGCGGAACAGAGACAGGTTGTTGTCTGATACTAGACTGATGCAAATAGTCTTTGTCACTTGGATACCTGACAACTAAAATCATTATAATATGCTGACATGGGCTGTGTACTTGTAACTTATCACAGATTCAGATGTTTCTGAGGTTAATTTATTTGTATTTATTTAAGAGCCTGATTTAAATAACTAGTCATTTGGTGCTTTGTACGCAAAACAATTATATTGCAAAAACTGCAGACTTACGGGTCTAGGTTGAGTCATACTCAAAACACGGCAGTATTTTTGCATCAACTGTATGTCAGCCATAGAAATAAATATACTTACAACCAACTACAGCACAGAGATGTGACTTGACAATACTAAATTCCAATGTCGCATTCTCCATATAAAATGAAATTAAACAGAATTACCCCCACATCCATCATTCAGCATTGGAATTATATTTCCTGCTGTAGTCCAAATGTAAATGAAAAGTAAGTAGTTTGAATAGCCGCGACTTGAGGTAATATAGCGCAATGCCATTGGATGAGGCGCTATTAGCTAGTTGGGTCAATGTGCAATCAACCAATCAAAAGTGGGTAGATTGCGCTGATGGTGTCTCCATCTTCATTATCGTTTATAGGTCCAGGGATTGTCCATTGTGAGTGATGGGAGGTGATGTCCACAGGGAACACTACAAGAGGAAATGGGCATGAGGGTTTTAGAGGCGATAGTACCAAGAAGTTTGTCAATGAGGATGTTTAAATCCCTTATAATAAGAGTCTAGGCTGGTGGAAAGGACGTAAGAAAGCCAGTAGGTGATGTTGTTAAGGAATTGGGAATTTGACAGTAGATAAGAGCAATGAGAAGGTAGAGTAAAGAGAGAGGAGCGGGGAATGTTCGGGGAAGGACTCCGAAGGGGAAATCAAGAGACAGTAGGAAGCCTACTCCTCTATCTTCTTGTCGGTCATTGGGTTTATGAGTTTGGGTGAATGTGAGACCTTTATAGCGGAGAGCAGCAGGGGAAGTAGTATCAAAGAGTGGGTTCCAGAACTGGCCAGGAGGCTGAAGGAATTAGATAGGAATATGCTGTGGATGGATGTGAATATTTTACAGACAGGATGAGTTTCAATGGGTTGGAGTAATGTGGAGGTTGGGAAATTTTGAGGATGAATTAGGAATTTGAGCCAACCTCATCTGATGATATTGATTGCTCCATTCCCTTTATAGACAGCACTTCCAGCCAATCAGTAATAATACAGATATCTTTATTTTGCTCTATAAGATCATTGTAAAACAACCTGTCTCATTTGGAGATATCTCTTGTCAGGTTTCCAGACTGAATAAACCACAGACTTAGACTATTGTGTAATAAAACAAGTACACATTTTATCGTAATTAAAAGCTGACACAGGATATAAGCTGCAAATCTGACCAGTTTTGCACAATAGCAATTCTGTGTCAGTATAATCTGTGTCCTTGTCTGCAAATGTGACCCACAGGTGTTATATGTCAGCTATGTGGTGCAGTGTTTCATCATGTAATATGTACATTATTATTAAATGTATGACTAAGAGAGATCTGACTGTGACCACAGAGCCATAGATGTCCTGTATATTCTGTATTATATGCTAAATCTACCAAGATACTATTAGTAAAATCAGCGCAGAATTGTTTCTCTTACAATGTAACACAAAGCCCAGAACATTTGAATATCTTCACAGGTGATTTGCAGTGTACATATTGGTCATTTGTTTAGTGAAATAACACAGACTGAATGATAGGATGATTTCAATGCACCTAACTTCCAACATAACACAACACACAGTAATATAGCTGATTCAACTGATCAGAATTATTTTGCTTAGAAACATGAAATATAATATGTGGTGCTGAGTAAAATTATATCCTGCAGGAAGTATTCAGAAGGTTAAGGACCTTCTTCTATCTAGTAATGTAAAATTAAATAATTTATGACAACAAGTGTACTCCATCTGTGGCTATAAATACAGGATCATAGGGCAAAAGAGACTCAAGCACGGTGGCTCAGTGGTTAGCACTTTTGACCTACAGCACTGGGGTCATGAGTTCAATTCCCAAACATGGCCTTATCTGTGTGGAGTTTGTATGTTCTCACCATGTTTGCATGGGTTTCCTCCAGGTGCTCCGGTTTCCTCCCACACTCCAAAAACATACTGGTAGGTTAATTGGCTGCTAATAAATTGACCCTAGTCTCTGTCTGTCTGTCTGTGTGTGTGTGTGTGTGTGTGTGTGTGTGTTAGGGAATTTAGACTGTAAGCCCCAATGGGGCAGGGACTGATATGAGTGAGTTCTCTGTACAGCGCTGCGGAATTAGTGGCGCTATATAAATAAATGATGATGATGATGATGATGATGAAGCTCCCATCATAAAGCTTTACTAACAAAGTCCTCTCAATAGTTTAAAAAAAATCTAAACTTAGTGAATCAAGACAAAAATCCAACAAAATCTGATTGATTGATCAGTTGAGATGGGGAAATCACTTCAGATAAATTGTCCCATTTTTTAATGATAATAATTTGAATATAACATTACACACACCGTTCAGCATTCTTCTGACTTCCTGGATATTGCCCTCTCAGTAAATTATGGGATGATTAGTACTCAAACTTAATGCACGAAAACTGATACTAACAACGTATTGAATTATCATAGTTATCATTATTGTCCTTGGAAGAATAATATAATCAAAGGTCAATTATAATGTATGCAGAGAAATTGCAATACAGATCATTCTTGTGTATTCAATTCTCATAATTTATGAACGTCATTTAGAGAAAAATGTTATCCTCATCAAATTTTGGAACCATATTTAATTATATCAGCCTATCAGATGTAGACAGAAATTCTTTGCTAACAGATGTAAAAATCTTACAAAAAACATACAGAAGATAAATAACTGTCTTACTACATATAACCACTATGCAAATAAGCAAATAGTTCAAAATATTTGGAGAACATGCAATCCTGATAAACCTTCATTCACCTTTTAGAGATCTAATACATTAAAGATCATGTTAACTCACAGGTTTATTTAGTAGGAATAAGAAGAGTAAAGTACAGTCATCCCCAAAAGTTTGCTGCTTCATTGTTTTTAGACCTTTTTGTCAGATGTTGCTATGTTATACTGAAGTAACATTACAAGCATTTCATATGTGTCAAAGGCTTTTATTGACAATTACATTAAGTTTATACAAAGAGTCAATATTTGCAGTGTTGACCCTTCTTTTTGAAGACCTT
Organism: Mixophyes fleayi; assembly: GCF_038048845.1. NCBI lineage: Eukaryota > Metazoa > Chordata > Amphibia > Anura > Limnodynastidae > Mixophyes > Mixophyes fleayi. Next base: position 1,856,564 of record NC_134408.1, on the reverse strand, counting down.
TGCAATTCGCCCTGGCATGCTGTCAATCAACTTCTGGGCCACATACTGAAGATGGACGCCCATTTTTGACTAATCAATGCTTGGAGCTTGTCAGAAATTTGGGGTTTTGTTCACTCAACCCTTGTCCTTCTTTTAAATGACCCTGCTGAAAATTCCCTGCTGCCCCTTACCTGCATCTCAATTCCAAACCCGCCTCCCTGAGCTGCTCCTTGCTTACATATACAGTAGATGAGCCAACATCCTGATTATATTTTGCAATATCATTAGTTAAAATATACGGGAAATAGCACCAAATAGCATGCACATATGGTTTATAGAAAACACAGTGCAAGTAACTACAGTCAGGGCCTGATTGTTCTCCACATTTAATGTGAACACAATTTGCGTTTAAAAACCACGCATGTTACTGTTACACATATAAGCCCATATTCAGATACAAGGGCACCTGAGTAATACGTTTGGAGATGAATATGGCAATAAGTCACTTACGTGATGTGAATTCCTACACACGTATCTTTGCATTTTTATTTGTTTTTCTATCAGATATTGGAGCAATTGAACCTTTTTGCACTATATGCGTCTTTACCCCTAATTCACTTATGAACGCACATGTGTGCATTTCCTTAATTTCCCAAATTCATCTTATCACTCTTGCTTCATGATGATTATATCATATTAACCCTTTCCCTGCATTACCTGCGCTATTTCATGACAATAATAACCCCGTTATCACATCCTTTATTAACAAATATGTCTCCTTAATACACATTTGCTTTTACTAAAAAACACAAAGTTTTTTGCAAACAATAATATTTTTTAAAACAAATAAATATATAAATTCTATTTTTTCTATAAGAAATGTGTAAAAGGGTGTTTCATCTGCACATGCCCCCCAAAAATGTTGGAAGTTAGAAACATTTCCTTGCTCTATGGGTGTAAATTGGTCTCACAATTCTTCTAAATCTGCAGAGTTTAGGGTACTACATTAAAAGGAATGGTCTGCATGATTCATCTTAGTGTGAACACAGTAATAGCCCAAGGACTGCATTAGAGGTACATGCAGATATCTTGTGGGTGGTTGTTTTACTTAAGGGCAAACACTTATTAGGCCCATTATCTTAGGCATTTGTAGATTAGCAATATTTACCTAGGCTTAGGCATTTGCATATTTAGTAAAGAAATTATTTTTGAGACTTAGACTTGAGACCTCCAGGGACAATATTCTATCACGAAGGGTCAATCTCAGGATTCCTGCTGGAGTTCCTCTTGGGGCTCCTCCTTTGGCTCCTCCTTGGCCTTCTGAAGTTAGCAGCAACAGCATTCTGTTGGATGAAATATGACACATTAGTATTGTAGTAAATATTATCTCTCTCCTAGTCAGATAGATACAGTGGCGTTATATATAAATAAATGGTGATGATGATGATGATGATAATGTTAGGATTCAATTTTAATTATTAAATACCATAGATGGAGCATTGCTCTGCCCTGGGACAAATACAAACTATATACCACTTGCATATGGACTTGACCTAGAAGGTCTATTAAATCTTCAGTATCCATTATATTGGAATATAACTACATGGGCCAGATGAAACTAATCATATGTATTTATTTGTCATTGTGAACTTACACTTTGAAGCTTCACTCCTTAGGTCTGCAAGAAGCTGTTGTTGCTGCTATCTCAAGTCACTCTAGTGATGCTGGAATTTCACAAAAATACACCTGCTGCCCAGTCTATGCCTTATATAGAGCCTGTAGGAAGTGTTTTTTTGGGGAGTTACTTATGTATTGGGCTGTGGGACCCATGGTCCTTGTAAGGACTGGGAGTTCCATTCTGGAGAAGCTACTCACCCTCATGTTTGCAAGTGAAATAGCAAATCCATTCTACACCATATCTAAAATGGCAGATTTCTTTCCCTTGTCCATAATGGAATACCTGTCATATACCCTTCAATCACAATAGTGAGCTGTACTAAGGCATTTACGGCCGTTCCAACACCTGGTTGTTCACACACAACAAGTGGTTGGAGAGTATGTTTCTGTTGTTACTATATAAAGCTGGAGAGGCAATCTTTGTGCCTTGTCATTTTGTGATTGAGCCTCCGTATTGAATTTCTAAGGAGAGTTTGGTTCTATATTGTGTATTTTATAAAATGTTCTATTCTGAGGAAGAGATGACATAGTCAATCCTTCACCAAGTGTAGGCAGCCCAACGTCTCCTACAAAGAGGTGAAGAGTCTGGTGGAGTTTGTGGTGGAGAGGCTGCACAATACAAGCCACCAGCTATCTGCCCCAAGGATGCACAGCACTTGGGAGGACATTACAGAGCAGGTCAATGTGAACACAAATGTTTTTCAATTATATTGTGTGCTGAATACATTATCAAAATGGGCACCTTATTCAATATTGTCTAACACAAATGTTGTGTAAGACTTGGAAATAACAAACCAAAACCTGTTCAAAATATGACAATATAATTGTTTGTAATATGTCAATAGATCTGATTGTGGTTATCGTCTTCTAGGCTAGATGGCTGAATTTCATGTCAAATGCTTTGGTTTAAATATTTTATTCACTACCATCAAAGTAAACAAAACATAAACAAAATACTTGACTGTCCGGCTTCTAACTTATACACTGGAACACTGTCACAAATATTAAATTGTGACCAGTTTTATATTTAAAATATAGTTTATGGGTTTGTATCAATCTATAATTACTGTGTGCCTTTTACATTTATATGTATATGTATTTCTGCATCAGTAATATTAACTTGCTTTTGACAGGATATATTGCAACATTCTTCACTTTGGACATTTCGCACAGTTGGCAGGACTTTAAAAGGCACCTTTTGGACAAATTGAGAGACCACCACTAACATCCCAGTTGCAACCTAATCAGCCTACTGGACAATCTGGCCATGTAGTCAAGAGTTATAAAAGGATGTATATGTAAAAGTGCCATCAAGCCAAAGGAATGAAGTTTACACTGTATGAGCATTCTCAAATCATTTGGTGTAATTTTTTCCTCTGAATGACCCTATATATATATATATATATAATATATATATTGTGGTAAGAGCCCGCTACTGTAGAAGCACACGCGAACAACTTCTTCCTTTTTATGTAGCTTTATTGTCAGGATGGTAAATGCTTTGACACCGTATACTTTCACAGCAATTATGGAGACCCTAAACGCTAGCTATACATAGACCAGCTCTCTCTCAGGACCAGCCAGCTTACCCAGCGTTGGTCTCAGTGCACAAATGATACAAACAAACTTTTATACATTTTACTCCTCCCCCAGCCTTAGCTTGATGGACAGGTGACACACCCACCTTCTCTTTAAAAGGAAACGCCCCATCACTGGCTCTATTTGTACTAATCAGACACAACATGTCTGTTTGCTGAGAGGAAGGATTTCTTTATCATGTAAGTTAACCGAACTTAAACTATTGTTTGTTACACATAAGTCATCAATTTAGGTGCATTACTGCACAAATGTTTTACTCTACTTCCATGCTTTCTCTGCATATTGCCAACTAAATGCCTCCCTTTGTTACAATAAATATATATATATATATATATATATATATATATATATATATATATATATATATATATCCACACCTCCTGGCAGACCTATCATTTTGGATGTGGGGTCTTTAACAAGTAACCTTTCTTATTTTGCTGACTGTCACCTTCAGTCTATTGTTTTTACACTGAAGTCACACATCAAGGACACCACAGATTTTTTTTTATTTAACACAAGGTATTGTCTGGAGTCCTACCTATCATTTTCTAAACTGCCATTTTCATGCGCTTTATTCCAACATCCCACATCAATTGGGCTTAGAAGCAATTAAATATTTTCTGGATAAACAACACACTAGTGAATCATTGCTGGGTGTCATCTATACACTTTATCCTGCATCACAATTATTTCCTATTCAAGTCTCAATTTTATTTACAGGTGATGGGCACAACCATGGGAACCAGGTTCGCCCTGAGCTATGTGAAACTTGATATGGGGCACTTTCAGGAGCAATACATATAGGATTCTGGGTTGGGGCGAGCCTGGTCCTCTATAGCAGATATATTGACAATCTTTTCTTTGTTTGGGATGGTGATCCTCATTCTATTTCACAGTTTTTGTCTCATTTCAATTCTAATGGATTCGGCTTAAGATTTACCAGTAGTTTTCATCCATCAACAATTAACTATCTGGATATTACTCTTAAGATCTGTCAAGGGACTATAGCTACGGAAAATTATTCCAAGGATGTTGACACACTGAATTTTTTACACTATAAATGTAGCCACTCTAGACCTTGGAGGGAAAATATTCCCAAAGGCCAATATCCTACAAATTAGGAGAAATAGTTGACAATATGAGAATTTTTAAGAAACATTCTGCTCGACACTATAATGCATTTCAGGAACAAGGTTATCCCCAGGATATTTTGGATATTATAATGAAGTGGTGGGGTTAGATAGATCCAATTTACTTAACCATTTTCCCAAGCAAAGGGAGAAAGACAAATCAATGGTCTTTACTACCCAGTATAATAGCTATGCTGGTGAGATCAAACATATTGTGAAGAAAAATGCAGCCTTGCTAGAATTAAATGAACATATTGGTCCTCTGATAAGAAAAGAAATATGAAAGTGTTTAGAAGATTAAGGAATTTGAAGGAAAGATTAGCACCAAACTTTTGTAAAAATATTGCTGTGCCCACTATTCTTATCAAGGAATTGAGTAGAGAAAGATGGTTTGGTAGATTGGATGGCTTCTACAGATGTGGGGGATTAAAATGTATTTCTTGTGGGTTAGCAGACCATAGAACAACTAAATTTAGGTCTTTTGTGACTGGTGAAAAATTCTCAATAGAGAAGGTAATGATTGTAATCAACCTTTGTAATCTATTTGATTAACTGTAAGTGTGGGATTCAGTAAGTGGACGCACAATACGATCTGTTGGTGTGCGATTCAAGGAACATCGGCAGAACAAACTGAAAAATGTGAAAACCGACACTTATCTGCACACGTCAATGCCTGTCAAGAGAACAAATTAGAAGGCCTTATAATGAGGGCCATTGAGCAGTTTGGTATTTCAAATAGAGGAGGCGATTGGTTCAGTTTATTATGTAAACGTGAAGCTTTTTGCATTTTTAGACTCAAGACACTATCACCATATGGTCTGAAAGATACCATAGAATTGAACATTTTTTTAAGTTTTTCTCTCTTTTTTGATTAGTGTGTTTTTTTTCCGTGTAATATGTACTGTGATCACTATGTGATATTTGGTAACATATATTTATATTACTTTGGTTATTTAGTCCCTGTCACACTTCCCAATTTTTAAGTCAATTTTAATATTTTCAATATATATATATATATATATATATATATATATATATATATATTTACTTTAGTTTTTATATTAATTTGATCACTGTATATATTTCATTTTTTTGTATACCTACATGTCAGTATTTCCTGTTGGGTACTGAGATGACTATTATTATTTATATACAATTAAGTGAACTTTTTATCCACTTTACCAATTCAAATGAGTTTTCTAGTTACTTTTCAGCATAGTTTGGTATTAATGATTTTTTTCAGTTTGGGTATTGAGTCATTTTCCATCTATTACATGTTTTTATTAATTTTTTATTAATTGATTTATTATTTTCTGTAATTTTTATAAACAGTATTGCTTATTTATTTTATATATATATTGAGTATTAAGTATATAGTATCTTTACTTTTATTGTTGTAGGTTTTCTACTTGTGATTGGGATTATATGTAATTGTCCATTCTTTAGAACATTGTTATTCTGCTTTTGATTGTTATTTATGCTATTTCTATACAATATTGTTTATTGGATTGAACCAATATTCAGTACTACACATTCAGTAAGGCAACTACAACAAGCCCATACCTCTTTGTGGGCTATTCTTGTGAATTTATGAATGGGGACCTATTTTGATTAGACAGCTAAATCCCATGATTGATTTAAAGTACATTATTGGATCTATATCACGTGACATCGCATGACGTCCGATAAATACGAGACATGGATACTGCGTATTAAGGCTCTGATGAAACGGCTACACTGTGGCTAAGAAACGCGTCTGACTGTTTTATATACTTACCAGGTGAACAGTGGTGTCTTTCTCCGAACCCAGGGTTATTCATTCTGCAGTTGATCCTAGCATTAAACGATGAGCTGGATTTAAAGACGGTCGCTTACCATCTTTCCCTCCATGGGCTGGAGAACGGGCTAAGTACTAGTTGTTTTTTGGAGCTTTTTCTTCCATCTGCCTCTACAATAGCTTTACTGCACAATTATATCTCCACATGCAGCTTCATAGGCTGAAGCACGGGCTTAGTACCATTTATTTTTGGAGCCCTTTCATTATCTATTTCTGCTGTTGTTTTGCCACTCAACTATATCTCCACATGCAGCTGTGGGAATTTTCTATACTAGCCTAGGAGTGCACAGGATCCGTCATCCGGCAATAATAGTAATGACTGGAACTTTGCTCAAGGTGTGATTATTTTTTCGGTTTAAGGGCTTATAATAGTGAACCAAGCAATTTGTTTTAATCATAGTATTTTTATAGTTTGAACACCCAGATACCACCTTGTTAGATGGCTGTTTTCCATATTTATATGTCTTTTAACATGTCATTAAAAGAATTGTAAATTTGCTGTTAAGCTTAGCGCTCTCCTCTGTTTGTTCTATCAGCTTTCCTTATATAGTTAAATTTGGGCATTGAATAAATGTATCCCTCTGTCATTATTGTCAGTATGGAAGCAAATCTGTTTATTCACAATATCCCTAAAATAACTCACTGAGATTCCAACTAATCAGGAGAACCTTCTCCACAGAATGTCTTATTCTAAGTTGAAGGTAAAATAAAGTCTACAAACACTATTAAAAATGTATACAATTTTTTTAGGAAGTTTTATAATTCTTTTTTCTTTCAACAATGATGTTGTTGTGGATATAAAGCAGAACAATTCAATGACAAGAGAAACAAGATACAGCCAAGATTTGTATCTACTGCTGTGATTTACGGTCACCATCTTCTGTACACATTTGTGAATTAATTGAGAATCACTAGAGAACTAACATCATGTCTTCTCTTGCTCTTTCAGCACTAAACTTTATATTATGTATCAGTATAATATATATATATATATATATATATCCTTTTGATAAAGTCTCGGCTGAGACGAAACGCGTTAAGGAGGTCCTGTACTTTGGTGGAAGCGGAGGCAAGGAGGTTCCTGTGTGCCAGCTCCAGAGAGTCATTCTGAGGGGACCCCTACAAGCTCTTTTCTATATAGATAAGCTTGTTTTATTGTACCCGATATACGGGCATTTTACTGCTTTTTATAGATTTAGGCTGTAATTAAAACAGATTTTATCTTTTAATAAGCCTGTCTCTATTCATATTGAGTCCAGCTGAGCAGTCTTTGTTTTAAACAGCTATTTTAATCCTGGGGAAATCTACCCTTGAGAGGCTAATTATTGCTTTATAAACTGGTTGTTTCTATCACGCATGTACTATATCTATTATATCTATGTATTCAAATGCCACTTATTGACTGAAAAGGTAGAGCATATTGAAATTAGGTGTTGAAACATCTGAGGGAAAATAACCTCTGACAAAAGAATCATCATATTTCCTCTACCCCAGAGTGTCTGGATGTGACTCATGCCTTGATGTTATCACACTATGTTTGGCGCTTCTCTTTTTTGTGTCATTTCTACCTAGGTGTTACATCTGCAATCTGATGTTGTAGCGGAGCTGCCTACTGTATGTGATATACTAATTTTTAATCACGTTGTTACGTGATATTTCTGTTTGTTCACTAAGCGCCTGTTTGTCTTATCACTTTTATATATATATATATATATATATATATTATAGTATGGAGTATCTGAAATTACTTTCAACTCTTGGATTGTACACATCAATATTAAGTACTGGAGATGAAGCATTCGACTGAGTCCATTTGATAAAAATCTCAGTTTTTTGGGTCTTGTAAACATTGTAACTGTGTTGAGCGTTGACATGTTTCTCAGTGAAATGCAATCTTTCAAGACATTTGTCCAAAATCACCTAATTTGTCTTTGTTCCCTACAATATGCGGCTCACTGCTTGGATCTCCACCTACTATTGTCTGTGAAATTGTGAACTTTACAAGAGGAATCTACTTAGTTTTGAAGATGAGGATATCTGGGCTTCTACCAAAGCTTCTGGTGCTTTCAACTGTTCCATCACTTTGGAACCTTTCTGCTAAAAACACTCTAAGTATAATTTGTAATGTTTTCCCAACCATTCAGGATGGTGTTTAACTAAAATAGAAACTTTGTTAATACCCAATTATATTATAGACATACAACTTTATTGTGCTGGTTGGTGTTTGTGCTGAGCTAACAATCAAATGCAGCCTAATGTTTTTTACATACAATTTGCACTATTGATGATGTAGTCAGTTACTCAGATTTGTTTTTTTAAATTTGCAGGTAACACAGTCAGAACAAACATCCTGACTGGCGAGATGAGGGGACAGTCCATTAGAAATAGGACTGTTTTACCTTATTCAGGACTGTCCATTAGAATCGGTACTGTCCCGTCTTTGTTAGTACAATAAGGAGGTTTACTGTATGAGTCCCTGATGTTAGGATTCTGCTTCTGTTACCTGTTATGTTGCTGTTTCTCTGTGTATGAGAGCTCTCTGCTTTCATCTGGGCAGAGCTGCATTGCAGGTGTGTTACCTGCATTATCCTGATGTTTCTAGATAAAGGATTAGGAGCAGTACTTTATAAATCACAGACATACCTTCCATTTGTACTTAGATTATCACACTGTGAAGAAACATATTGATATTAAAGGCTGGTCTTACATTATGATGAGTGAATGTAATGTCACATACACTGTGCATGGAATAACGAGTCACACTGTGGACACTACAGTGTTCTATTGTTATTAATATTTTACATGGGTCAATCTCAAAGAATGTGAAACTAAAGATCATCATCTTTACCAGAGGAAGAGCACAGTCCTCACATACAATAGATGAGTTCAAATTTTACACAATTTTCAAATTCAGGAAACAAAATCCATACAGGACACATCAGGGATGGAGAGTTGGTGGAAAAATTAGTGTAAATTTCTAATAAAAGCACATACAAAATTGTCTTCTTCTCCCATCGCAAGAAGTTGCAATTGTCAGATACGCACAAGTCTGCATTTGGGTCTTGCTTTCTGATCATATGCAGAGTGAAATCACACTAGCTATAACACATTAGCTGGCGTATGACTCTCAATCAGCCCCCTTGCTTACTAAGTTTCTTGGGTTACTTCTCATTCAAAGTGCACAACCATTAAGAGTACTTTTTTAAATATACTGTAAGATTAACGGAGCTAAAAATGGAAAGATATTTCTTGCAGTCTGTATGTCCCCTTCCAGTACCTCTAGAAATGTAAATGTATTCAGCACTATCCCAGACAAACATTTCAGGCAGACATGGATAGTTAAATGTGAAACTAAATTAGAACACGATGTCTCTGGATACAGTGCAATAAATATATCTTGGGTAATGTTGGCTTCATTTGTACATTTATAAAACCTTGTACATTCTACATTTTGTTACGTACACAGAGAGTGTCCTGGGGCATTAAGAAACTGCTGACAGTTTGAATCTGAAAACAGAAAACTATTAGTTTATACTGTATATGTCACTGTGTTAATGTATAGGAAGCATGATGCAAGTCTGCTAAATAAAAAGAGCATCTGTAGTTAATATGAATCTTCTGTCTTCTCCATTTCCAGTTCCTAAAATAGAGTAAATTGAAGGAAATCTTCATCCTCAGCTGGAATTAAGTGATGGGACATTTGTTAGATCAACGTTCAGTGTTCACCATTTTTCCAGCACACAACCTCTTCAGAAATATCTTCCTGAGCTTGGAGCTGGCCTGGATAATGATGATGGCCTCTGCTGTTGGAAATAACATGATTGTACACTGGCTAAGAATATTTATGGGACCTTCAATGTTGTGTATTCCTGTGAAGAGCATCAACTGGGCAATGTAGAAGATTACAGAAAGTATAAGAAAGAGGATCATTGTTCTTATAGCGTTAATATGAGCCTGGATATTAGGACGAGAAAATCCAGAATCATTCTGCTTTATATTCCAGATGTGTCTTATAAGTGAGGACACTGTGACCATAATGGAAATAACAATGACAATGAATGGCAAACAGCAGCCAAAACTGGTGAGCAGAAATCTGTACACAAGACCAAGAGAAGCTGAACCACTAACAACTGTGGTGCCGAGTGTACGATTCCCAGGATCCATGAAAGGAACAATCCAAATGGACTGAACACTTAGGACAAATGACGAAACTCCTGACAGTAGAAGAAAATAGTGCAGGGAAGTAGAGAGACTTCTCTTTACCCAAACAAAGAGGCGGTGACTGAACTTGGTGATGGTGGTACAGTAATAGGCACAGAGCCAGGCAGTTACCCAAAAGCTGAAACACAAGTACCACAGTACAACAACTATCATTATGTTACTCTCTATAGTAAACAAATTAGGAAATGTCAAAAGTGTATTGTAAATGATCAGGAAACTCCGCAAGGTGACATTATTCAGTCCCATGATTAAAAAAATTAGATCAGAGGGGCTGAGCTTCATATATTTTTTTATGCTTTTGCCAATAATAATGACAATACTTATATTCAAAGTAAATGTCACTAAACTCTCCATGAGATTGATGACAATGAAGACAATCCAAAATAGAGATGACATTTTCTGGGTGAGTCTTCTCCTGGCAGCTGCAGGTAAAGGACTTGTACAGTGTATGCTGAACAGAAACAGGTTGTTGTCTGATACTAGACTGATGCAAATAGTCTTTGTCACTTGGATACCAGACAACTAAAATCATAACAATATGATGACATGGGCTGTGTACTTGTAACTTATCACAGATTCAGATGTTTCTGAGGTTAATTTATTTGTATTTATTTAAGAGCCTGATATAAGTTTCTAGGCATTTGGTGCTTGTACACAAAAAAATTATATTGCAAAAACTGCAGACTTACTTGTATAGGTTGAGTCATACTCAAAACACGGCAGTATTTTTGCATCAACTATATGTCAGTAATATAAATAAATATACTTACAACCAACTACAGCACAGAGATGTGGCTTGACAATAATAAATTCCAACGTCGCATTCTCCATATAAAATGTAAATAAACAGAATTACCCCCACATCCATCATTCAGCATTGGAATTATATTTCCTGCTGTAGTCCAAATGGAAATGAAAAGTAAGCAGTTTGAATAGCCGTGACTTGAGGTAATATAGTGCAACGCCATTGGATGAGGCGCTATTAGCTAGCTGGGTCAATGTGCAATCAACCAATCAAAAGTGGGGAGATTGCGCTGATGATGTCACCATCTTCATTATCATGTATAGGTCCAGGGATTGTCCATTGTGAGTGGTTGGAGGTGATGTCCACAGGGAACACTACAAGAGGAAATGGGCATGATGGTTTTAGAGGCGATAGTACCAAGAAGTTTGTCAATGGGGATGTTGAAATCCCTTATAATAAGAGTCTAGGCTGGTGGAAAGGACGTGAGAAAGCCAGTAGGTGATGTTGTTAAGGAATTGGGAATCTGACAGTAGATAAGAGCAATGAAAAGGTAGAGTAATGAGAGAGGAGCGGGGAATGTTCGGGGAAAGGGCTCCGAAGGGAAAACCAAGAGGCAGTAGGAAGCCTAATCCTCTATCTTCTTGTCGGTCATTGGGTTTATGAGTTTGGGTGAATGTGAGACCTTTATAGCGGAGAGCAGCAGGGGAAGCAGTATCAAAGAGCTGGTTTCAGTACTGGCCAGGAGGCTGAAGGAATTAGATAGGAATATGCTGTGGATGGATGTGAATATTTTGCAGTCAGATCTAGCTATCCAGAATGCACAAGAAGAAAGGACTTGGGAAAACGAGGAGATGAGAATGACTGTGGAAGGGTTGGAGTTATGTGGAGGGTGGGAAATTTTGCGGATGAAGGATGAATAAGCCAGCCTCATCTTATGATATTGCTCCATTCCCTTTACAGACAGCACATCCAGTGAATCAGTAATAACACAGACATCTTTTGTCACTCTATAAGATCTTTGTGCAGCAATCAGTTTCATTGGCGATATCTCTTGTCAGGTTTCCTGATTGGGTAAACCCCAGACTCTCTAAGTCTATCGGTTAATACAGTTAAAATAGAAGAACAACATTGACCACTTTATGCCCTCCTTTACTTGCAATAAATTAAGTAGCGTAAGAAGGTGACCACTGAATTGCTGATGTATGTATGCACAAAAATCACCCCTTTATAAAATAAGCCAAATTTCACATATATGATAAGATGTGGAAATGGATCAATAATTCAATGTAGTTCTTTTAATTCAAAGTACAGTGCAGAATTCCATTTAACGTAATAAAACAAGTACACATTTTATCATAATTCAAATCTGACACAGGCTATATGGTGCAAATTTGAGCAGTTTTTCACTATAATAATTCTGTGTCAGTATACTGCGTCCTTGTCTCCAAAAATGACCCACAGGTGTATTACATGTCAGCTATGTGGTACAGTGTTTCATCATGTAAAATGTTAATTAATATTAAATGTATGACTAAGAGAGATCTGACTGTGACCACAGAGCCATAGATGGTCTATATAATCTATAGTATATGATAAATCTACCAAGATGCTTGCAGTAAAATCAGCACAGAATTGTTTATCTTACAATATAACACAAAGCCCGGACATTTGAATATCTTCACAGGTGATTTGCAGTGTATATATTGGTCATTTGTTTAGTGAAATAACACAGACTGAATGATTTCCCTGCACCTAAATTCCATCATAACACAACACATAATAATATAGCTGATTCAACTGATCAGAATTATTTTGCATAGAAACATGAAATATAATATGTGGTGCTGAGTGAGATTATAGGCTGTAGGGAGTATTCAGAGGGTAAAGGACCTTCTTCTCCCTAGTAATGTAAAACTAAATAATCTATGACAAGTGTACTCCATCTGTGGATATAAATACAGGATCATAGGGCAAAAGAGACTCAAGTTTCCATCATAAAGATTTACTAAAATGTCCTCTCAGTAGTTTAAAAAAATATATAAAATTAATGAATCAAGACAGAAATCCAACAAAATCTGATTGATTGACCATTTGAGATGGGGATATCACTTCCGATATATTGCCCCATTTCTTAGTGATAATAATTGTAATATAACATTACACACACCGTTCAGCATTCTTCTGACTTCCTGGATATTGCCCTCTCAGGAAATTATGGGATGATTAGTACTCAAATTTATTGCAAGAAAACTGATACTAACAACATATTGAAATATTATAGTTATCATTAATGTCCTTGGAAGAATAATATAATCAAAGGTCAATTATTACGTATGCAGAGAAATTGCAATACAGATCATTCTTGTGTATTCAATGCTCATAATTTATCAACGTCATTTATAGAAAAATGTTATCCTCATCAAATTTTGGAACCAAATTAAATGATATCGGCCTATCAGATGTAGACAGAAATTCTTTGCTAACAGATGTAAAAATCTTATAAAAAAAACATACAGCAGATCATTTTACTGTGTTATTACATATAACCACTATGCACATAAGATTAAGCAAATACTTTAACATTTTTTGGAGCACTTGTAATCCTGATAAACCTTCATTTACATTTAAGAGATCTTATACATTCATCATGATAACTTCCAGTTTTATTTAGTAGGAATAAGATGATTAATGTACAGTCGTGGCCAAAAGTTTTGAGAATGACACAAGTATTGGTTTTCACAAATTTCGCTTGTGTTTTTTTAGACCTTTTTGTCAGATGTTGCTATGGTATACTGAAGTAAGATTACAAGCATTTCATAAGTGTAAAAGGCTTTTATTGACAATTGCATTAAGTTTATGCAAAGAGTCAATATTTGCATTCTGTCAATCAACTTCTGGGCCACATACTGACTGACGGCCGCCCATTCTTACCTAATCAATGCTTGGAGTTTGTCAGAATTTGTGGGTTTTTGTTTGTCCATCCGCCTCTTGAGGATTGACCACAAGTTCTCAATGGGATTAAGGTCTGGGGAGTTTCCTGGCCATGGACCCAAAATTTTGATGTTTTGATCACCGAGCCACTTAGTTATCACTTTTGCCTTATGGCAAGGTTCCATCATGCTGGAAAAGGCATTGTTCATCACCAAACTGTTCCTGGATGGTTGGGAGAAGTTGCACTTGGAGGAAGTGTTGGTACCATTCTTTATTCATGACTGTGTTCTTAGGCAAAATTCTGAGTGAGCCCACTCCCTTGGCTCAGAAGCACCCCACACATGAATGGTCTCAGGATGATTTACTGTTGGCATGACACAGGACTGATGGTAACACTCACCTTTCCTTCTCTGGACAAGCGTTTTTTCCAGATGCCCCAAACAATCTGAAAAGGGATTCATCAGAGAAAATGACTTTACCCCAATCCTCAGCAGTCCAATCCCTGTACCTTTTGCAGAATATCAGCCTGTACCTGATGTTTTTCCTGGAGAGAAGTGACTTCTTTTCTGGCCTTCTTGACACCAGGCCATCCTCCAAAAGTCTTTGCCTCACAGTGTGAGCGGATGCACTCACACCTGCCTGTTGCCATTCCTGAGCAAGCTCTGCAATGCTGGTGCAGGGTGATATCTACTGGCACGCATCCATGTCATTTATAAGGTAAAGGCTATAACGTACCAGTCATCACTATCAGGCGGCACTTACATCTGCCCTGTAGTGAGTGCAAAAGATATGGCTGAAAACATCCGTAATCACACTAAACACAGGACTTGCATTGGCCGCAACTGCATTGAAACAGCCTTTCTATACATGGCCCAGGGTAGTCTGCCCCTTCCCTCCCCCATCCCGCGTCTAAAGATGTAGACAGTAGTGTCAGTTGACTGTGGACATGAATTGCATGCAATGCCGCTCATTGACATAATGCCCATTGCTGGACATGCACAGAGCTATATCATACAAGATATGCAAACGGATGTCTGTCCGTACATGAATCAATGACTCACAACTGCAATGCAATATGGACAGGGAAACAATGTATGCTAGAAGCATGAATTTCACAGCACATATGTGTAATGTTAATTTGATAATAATAAGAAAAGTAATGTCCTTTTACTTAGGACAAAAATAAAAAACAGTTGTGAATACCCTGAGCGCATAAATATGTACATTCCTGCATGGTGCATGCATACTAAGTGTGTCCGTATCTAGACTCGGTTATATCTGACATTTGTGTCTCCATACATCTGGAGAGGCAGGTCGGGGGTAAGCCAGCATCAGCTGAGTGCAGTAAGTGTAGCACACACATAGGAGACATGCACACCTCATTAGATGTGAAAGCAACCCCGGATACACAACAGATACACACCTTAGACATATCTTTTGTGTGTACTGAAGGGCTTGTGTAATGATATTTATTATTATTATTATACTTTATTTATTAGGTGCCACAAGGTTTCCACAGCGCTGTACACAATACAAACAGTAGACCATACAGGGCGGAAAAGTACAGTACAATAAATGAATATTACCAATACTTCAGAAGCTCCAGGCAATGCTTTTGTAGTGAGGTTGGAGCAGAATAATAAGTATAGAGACAGGAGGGAAGAGGGCCCTGCTCATAAGAGCTTACATCCTAAGGGAAGGTAAACTGACATCAGGCACAGAGTGCAGTCATTTGAGGGAATGGAGTGAAAAAAGGGCTGGGAGGAGAGAGAAGATAAGAGCGAGCGATGTTGGCATTTAGTATTGTGAAGCCGCATATCTGTGCTATAGTTGGGTGTAAGAATACGCATTGTACGCCTGACGGAGAAATATCGCTGTGTTTTGAGCTATGTATGACTCAACATATACAGGAAATTCTGCAATCTTTGCAACATCATATTTAAAATATATTTAGGACGTCGAATGTGCCACACTCTGAATAAGGTGCTTAGAGTGGTGCCTTCAGAATACGCATGAACATGCAGAAATAAACATCTGAATCTGTGATAAGTAACAAGTACACAGCCCATGTCATATTGTAATGACTATTGTTGTCAGGTATCCACGTGACAATGAATATTTGCATCAGTCTAGTATCAGACAACAATCTGTCTCTGTTCAGCATACACTGTACAAGTACTTTACCAGGAGAAGACTCACCCAGAAAATGTCATCTCTAATTTGGATTGTCATGATTGTTATCAATCTCCTGGAGAGTTTAGTGTTATTTACTTTGAATGTAAGTATTGTCATTATTAATGGCAAAAGCATCACAAAATACATGAAGATCAGCCCCTCTGATCTAATTTATTTCATCATGGGACTTATTAACCTCACCATGCCGAGTTTACTGATCATATGTTCTATACTTTCGTTGTTACCTAATTTTTTGGTTGTGGAAAGTAACTACATAATGATGGTTGTTCTACTGTGGTACTTGTGCTTCAGCTTTTGGATAACTGCTTGGCTCTGTACTCATTACTGTACCACCATCACCAAGTTCAGTCACCGCCTCTTTGTTTGGGTAAAGAGAAGTCTCTCTACTTCCCTGCACTATCTCCTTGTACTGTCAGGGGTTTGGTCATTTATCCTAAGTGTTCCGTCCATTTGGATTGTTCCTTTGATGGATCTGGAACAGAATCCTGGGAATCGTACAATTAGCACCACAGTTGTTAGTAGTTCAGCTTCTCTTGGTCTTATGTACAGAATTCTACTCGGCAGTCATGGCTGCTGTTTGCCATTCATTGTCATTGTCATTTCTCTTATGGTCACAGTGTCTTCACTTATAAGACACATCTGGAATATAAAGCAGAATGATTCTGGATTTTCTCGTCCTAATATCTAGGCTCATATTAACGCTATAAGAACAATGATCCTCTTTCTTATACTTTCTGTAATGTTCTACATTGCCCAGCTGATGCTCTTCACAAGAATAAAAAACTTTGAAGGTGCCATGTATATTCTTAGCCGTGGTATAATCATGTTATTTCCAGCAACACAAGACATCATCATTATCCAGGCCAGCTCCAAGCTCAGGAAGATATTTCTGAAGAGGTTCTGTACTGGAAAATTGGTGAATACTGAAAGTTGATCTAACAAATGTCCCATCACTTAATTCCAGCTGAGGAGGAAGATCTCCTTTTATCTACTGTATTGTAAGAACTAGAATTGTGAAAGACAGAAAAGACATATTAACTAAAGATGCTCTTTTAATGTATCCTGAGTTGTATCATGTGTCCTATGCATTGACAAAGTGACATATATAGTATATAAGTAATAGTTTTCTGTTATTTGATTGCAAATGTCATCAGTTTATTCATGGCCCTGGACACCCTTCATGCATGTATCAAAATTTAAAATGCATAATGGTTTGGAAATTTACAGATGTAGCCAATTCTACCCAATATATATGTATTCCCCTGTACCCTGCAACATTGTATTCTAATTTAGGCCATTATTATTATTGTTATTAATAATCTCTATTTATATTGCAGCACATGAGTTCCACAATGCCATTCAGATGGCAAACAACAATAGGAGTACAACACAGTAAACAAATATCATTGTAACTTACAACACAGCTACTGATAGCCTGGAAAACAGTTATAGGTAATGAGAATAGGAGGGAAGAGGGTCCTGCTAACTAGAGCTTACAATCTAAATGGAAAGGGTCAGATGAATGATTGACACATGGGGGTGAGCCAATGTAAGTGGATCTAAGGGCACAAAGCAAGAGAGGAAGTGATGGAGAATGAAAGAGGGTGAGGTAGGAAGGAGAGAGGTGATAATAATGAGCAGCTGAGATCCAGAAAGGGTTTGGTGGATGGCTGGTAGGCTTTAAGGAACAGGGGGATAGTATGATAGAACGAGCCAGAGCTTTTCAGTGGTAGGGGACAGCACAGGAGAAATCTTGGATAAGGGAGTGACATGTGGTTACGAGGAAGGAGGAAAGGTGACTGAGGGGGCAAGAGAGAGTATGTATAGAGATGAGGTTATAAATGTAGCCAGCAGGTTAGCTGGTGAAGGCCTTGTAGTTGATGGTGAGGAATTGAAGAGAATTCTGTAGGCAAAGGGGAGCCAGTGTAAGGCTTTACAGAGAGGGGAGGCAGATGTGGAGCAGTGAGTCAGGAAGATAAATCTAGCTGCAGCATTAAGTATAGATTGAAACAAAGTGAGATGGGAGCAGTGGAGGCCAGTAAGGATAAGGCTGCAGTAGTCAAGACATGAAATGATCAGTGAGTGCATAAGAGTTTTGGTGGCACCCTGGGAGAGGAAGGGCCTGATACAGGCGATGCTGCAGAGCTGGAAAGGACAGAATTGGGCAAGACAGAGTGAATGTGATAGGTGAAGGAGAGCAAAGAGTCAAGAATGACACCTAGGCCGCAGAGTCAGGGAACAGAGGAGATAGTGTTGTTGTCAACAGTGATAGAGAGGACGGGAGGGGAGAAGACTCTTGATGGAGGGAAGAAAGGTAGTTCAGCTTTGGCCATTTTAAGTTTGAGAAAGAGCAATGACATCCAGTAGGAGATGGTCACTAGGCAACTTGACACCTGAGAGTTGAAGGAATGTGAGACATCACGAGATGAGAGACAGAGTTGAGTGTCATCAATATTGGAGACTAAAGTATCTGATGAGTTCACACAAGGAGGCAGTGTACAGAGAAAAGAGCAGAGACAGAAGCCTATGGGACTCCTATGGGTAGTATGGATGAGGGGCAGGAGGAG
Source organism: Mixophyes fleayi (assembly GCF_038048845.1). Classification (NCBI taxonomy): domain Eukaryota; kingdom Metazoa; phylum Chordata; class Amphibia; order Anura; family Limnodynastidae; genus Mixophyes; species Mixophyes fleayi. Next base: position 1,837,682 of record NC_134408.1, on the reverse strand, counting down.
ACAGTGGAAGAAACAGAGAAGGAGCGGTTGGCCAGGTAGGATGTGAACCACAACAGTGTCAGAAAGGCCAATGGTGCAAAGGGTGTGGAGTAAGAGAGGGTGATTCACGGCGTGAAAGGCTGTGTGTCCTTGAAATATTACTCTGGGATAATCCTGGCAACATTTACATTTTCAGGGGCGTTGGATATTTAGTGTACTAAATATCCAACTAAATATTGTGTACTAAATATCTTTCCATTTTTAGTTCCTGTAATCTTACTAAATTTTTGAAAAAGTACTCTTAATGATTGTGCAGTTTAGCGGAGAAGCAACATAAACAAATTAAAAAGCAAGATAACTGGGCTGATTAAGAGTGTACGCCAGTTAAAGTGGGGTAACTTGCATGATTTCATCTGCACATGCTGAGAAAGTGAAGGCACGCAAGCAAATGCAGGCTTGAGCGTATCTGACATATACGACTCCTTGTGTCAGGAGAAGCAGAATGGGGCAGGGAAGGGGCTATAGGGCAAATACAGTAAAAGCAAATCCAGATCATATGAACCTGCAGAAACATGCATATACCTCTTTTAGGAGGCGTATCTTTTATACCTGTTAAAGGGCAGAAGCAAATACAAGCTAAAGAAGATGACTTGGTGTAAATCAGGCACATAAGCTGACTATGCAGATCTGGATGCGTCTAGAGACATGTACAGCTCTGTATATAGGAGTGATTGCTTTATTTTTGCATGTTCTTTTTTGAGATATTTACACTCATTTTGCAACCAACTCTCTTATGTGTCCTGTTTGGATTTTGTTTCATGAATTTTAAAATTGTGTAAAATATAAACTTGTCTATTGTAGGTGAGAGCTGTATTCTTTTTATGGTAAAGGTGATCATCTTAGTTTTTATCTAACTCAATATTGACTCATGTAAAATGTTAATAAAAGAAGAAGAGATCAGTAGTGTACACTGTGGGACTCGTTATCCATGCACAGTGTATATGATATTATACTCACTCATCATAGTGTAAGACCAGCCTTTAATATCAATTTATTTCTTCCCAGTATAATAATCTCAGTGCAAATGGAAAGGCTGTCTGTGATTTATAAAATATTCCTCCTAATCCTTTATCATCTGAGAAAAACGTGAAAAATAAATAATAAGAAAAATCTTTTAATAAATAGTGCTAAATATGATTTAAGGTTGCTGTCACTTAGTAATGATACGATATAGACTTTTTGTTGCATACATAAAATATATATATCACACCAAAGAGTGTACAAACGTTCACATTCTTGTCTTTCTGTCTAAATTCAACAGTACCTTGGGAGGTAATATTCACTTATTTTTCAACTTAGGATGCAGAATGCCAGGACTAACTTACAGATACAGTACAATACAAATATTTTGTACATTTACATATTAAAGACTTGTGTTATATGTTTGCTGCATTTAATTGTACTCTCAATTTAATCTTAAATTACAGTGAACTTTTATTATTTAAATTGTTTCTGTCACATGTCACCTTTTAATTTATGATTTTATTGAGATAAAAAAATCTGCAACACATTTAGAATGTCTACATAGACACATAGGGGCGTATTCAATTGTGAGCGTTAACGCTGAAAAACGAGCGCTGGAAAAATATTATCATTTATACGGTAATATTGCGCGCGAAAAGCGTTAATACAGTAGTTTACTCGCGGAATTTCAGGGAGCGGCGAGCTAAAATTCCGCGAGTAATTACTGTATTAACGGTAAGATTTTTCGAGCGCTCGTTTGTTAGCGTTAACGCTAACAATTGAATACGCACCATAGAAAGATAGAATTTGACAGCAGATAAGAACCGCTTGGCCCATCTAGTCTGCCCATTGCTTTATTACAATATGGTAATCTCAAACCATATTTGAACCTTTATTCTTTGTATGGATAACTTTATGTCTATCCCAAGCATGTTTAAACTGCTCTACTGTATTAGCCTCTACCACCGCTGATGGGAGGTTATTCCACTTATCCACTACCCATTCTGTGAAGTAGTTTTTCCTCAGATTTCCTCTGAACCTACTTCCCCCCAGTGTCAGTACATGTCATTGTGTTCTAATACTTCTCTTCCCCCCAGTGTTAGTACATGTCCTCGTGTTCTAATACTTCTCTTCCCCCCAGTGTCAGTACATGTCCTCATGTTCTAATACTTCACTTCCCTCCAGTGTCAGTACATGTCCTCGTGTTCTAATACTTCTCTTCCCCCCAGTGTCAGTACATGTCCTCATGTTCTAATACTTCACTTCCCTCCAGTGTCAGTACATGTCCTCGTGTTCTAGTACTTCTCTTCCCCCCAGTGTCAGTGCATGTCCTCGTGTTCTAATACTTCTCTTACCCCCAGTGTCAGTACATGTCCTCGTGTTCTAATACTTCTCTTCCCCCCAGTGTCAGTACATGTCCTCGTGTTCTAATACTTCTCTTACCCCCAGTGTCAGTACATGTCCTCGTGTTCTAGTACTTCTCTTCCCCCCAGTGTCAGTGCATGTCCTCGTGTTCTAATACTTCTCTTACCCCCAGTGTCAGTACATGTCCTCGTGTTCTAATACTTCTCTTGCCTCCAGTGTCAGTACATGTCCTCGTGTTCTAACACTTCTCTTCCCCCCAGTGTCAGTACATGTCCTCATGTTCTAATACTTCACTTCCCTCCAGTGTCAGTACATGTCCTCGGGTTCTAGTACTTCTCTTCCCCCCAGTGTCAGTGCATGTCCTCGTGTTCTAATACTTCTCTTACCCCCAGTGTCAGTACATGTCCTCGTGTTCTAGTACTTCTCTTCCCCCCAGTGTCAGTGCATGTCCTCGTGTTCTAATACTTCTCTTACCCCCAGTGTCAGTACATGTCCTCGTGTTCTAATACTTCTCTTCCCTCCAGTGTCAGTACATGTCCTCGTGTTCTAACACTTCTCTTCCCCCCAGTGTCAGTACATGTCCTCATGTTCTAATACTTCACTTCCCTCCAGTGTCAGTACATGTCCTCGTGTTCTAGTACTTCTCTTCCCCCCAGTGTCAGTGCATGTCCTCGTGTTCTAATACTTCTCCTACCCCCAGTGTCAGTACATGTCCTCGTGTTCTAATACTTCTCTTCCCCCCAGTGTCAGTACATGTCCTCGTGTTCTAATACTTCTCTTCCCCCCAGTGTCAGTACATGTCCTCGTGTTCTAATACTTCTCTTACCCCCAGTGTCAGTACATGTCCTCGTGTTCTAATACTTCTCTTCCCCCCAGTGTCAGTACATGTCCTCGTGTTCTAATACTTCTCTTCCCCCCAGTGTCAGTACATGTCCTCGTGTTCTAATACTTCTCTTCCCCCCAGTGTCAGTACATGTCCTCGTGTTCTAATACTTCTCTTCCCCCCAGTGTCAGTGCATGTCCTCGTGTTCTAATACTTCTCTTCCCCCCAGTGTCAGTACATGTCCTCGTGATCTAATACTTCTCTTCCCCCCAGTGTCAGTACATGTCCTCGTGTTCTAATACTTCTCTTCCCCCCAGTGTCAGTACATGCCTCTTGTTCTAATACTTCTCTTCCCCCCAGTGTCAGTACATGTCCTTGTGTTCTAATACTTCTCTTCCCCCCAGTGTCAGTACATGTCCTCGTGTTCTAATACTTCTCTTACCCCCAGTGTCAGTACATGTCCTCGTGTTCTAATACTTCTCTTCCCCCCAGTGTCAGTACATGTCCTCGTGTTCTAATACTTCTCTTACCCCCAGTGTCAGTACATGTCCTCGTGTTCTAATACTTCTCTTACCCCCAGTGTCAGTGCATGTCCTCGTGTTCTAATACTTCTCTTCCCCCCAGTGTCAGTGCATGTCCTCGTGTTCTAATACTTCTCTTCCCCACAGTGTCAGTACATGTCCTCATGTTCTAATACTTCTCTTCCTTTGTAGAATCTTACCCTCCTGCAAATAATTGAAACTCCTGATATATTTACAGTAAATATTAATACATGAAAGAGAAGGGTTGTGTACTAAAATGCGATCTTGGGAACCCCGACACGAGTGAGCAAGACATATTGAGGGTGAATATTAAGGAGCCCGACGTACTTTTGTTTCCAATAGGTTATTATCCTGATTTGCAGTGAATGCGATTAAAAAAGAGGGTGGCACCAAAGGATGATGCCGTCATGGGCGCCGACAGTAATGTTTCTACTCTTAAGGGGGTAGTTGGGAGAGGTGCCGCCTCTTTAATGTTATTAAGTAAACTGCCCCCTTAAGAGTAGAAACAGTACTGTCGGCGTCCATGCGGACATCATTCTGTGGTGCCGTCCTCTTTCTTAATCGCATTCAATATGTCGTGCTCACTCGTGTCAGGGTTCCCAGGATCATATTTTGAAAGAGAAAAGAGTGTCCAAGTTATTTTGCCTGTGTCCATGAGTCCAACAGTTCAATGCAGCAATACAGTCACAGTAAACTGCATCTTCTTATTTTATAGCATCATCATCATCACCATCATCATCATCATCACCATTATCATCATTATAATGATCATAATCCCACAGAATCTTGCAATGTGATGTATCTTATTCAGAATGAAACACAAAATGATTAAAGCTGAATATTTGTTTAACAAAAATATGGAAATTAAGTAAAAAAAAAAATTTGTTCCCAGAACATTACATAAAGATAATTCTTATGTACTAAATCTTTTTTCATGAAACACTTATATGGGTTAACTGCCGTGTCTGCATTTTATTTAAGGGAAGTCTGTGGTCCAATATTATTGGGAAAGTGTTTCACACCTGTTTGAATGACATTATATAAATGTTTTGTAAATGTAGTGTGGATAAGGCCCTCCCACATGGAGTGTCTGTGAACTACTATACTATAATGAGTGTTCTTTTGATGATATTTTATTCTCAGATAAAGTCGGGATAATAATGCTGCTAATATGGTGATAATGATGATGATGGTGATGATGATGATGATGGAGATGATGCTGATGGTGATGATGATGGAGATGATGATGATGATGATGGAGATGATGATGGAGATGATGCTGATGGGGATGATAATGATGATGATGATAATATTAGTAACTAACAAGCTTTTACTAATAAGATTTAAACTGATTACATTTTATCCTTCCATATAACTTATATTAGTGAGCAGCAAAAATAAATTCCAACCATTTGGCAGAAAATGCCTTAATGGCAATTAATCTAGGAGTTAAATTCCTTTTATTTCCTCATCTGTTCCCTATAATCTTCTATATGAGACAGAAGAAAGAGAGAAATGAAAGAAAACAGTGATATGTATATTTATTGTGTCTTCTTCTCCTGCTCATGCTGATACATGATACAAGTCCATTTGTGCTATGTAAAAATGCATATTTATAACTTACATTCCAATTTATCGACATAGATGTAATTTGCGTAACCTTGTGCCTGTAGAGGCCATAGAAGTGTAGGTTCAGCACAGTAAGGATGAGCACACACAAGTGAAGCACGCCCCCTACAGGTGCATCCTATTTACATTTGGATGCATCTTTAAATACGGTTCTTATGAGGTGTATTTGTTGCACATCCCGATGGTTGGTGTAACAATATGTGTGGTTAATGATGTCAGCACCAGTGTAATATATAAAAAAATGTGTTATGAATATAGCACAAGTATATGGCGACTTAGACATGTTTTTTTCACCATCTGAAACATTGTCCAATATTTAGCATTTTGTTGTATTTGGTCCTGTGTAGAATTGGACTTAGGTTCATTGCCTTTCCCGGCTGCACATGTGTACCTACATGCAGCTGTATTGAGAGGTTAGTGTTTTTTTAGACTTTTGGTCTTTTATGTTTTGAGAAGAATATCTGAGGTGCTACGTGTAATTTATGATCCAAATGAACTGCTCTCCTTATGATGCATCTGATTTGATTTACACGTATCATTAGGCATGGAAAACTGTCCATGTTCTTGATGATAATGGCTCATTTTGTGCTCATTTATTTTAGCAAACTAAATAACAATTTTCAAGATTTAACATATTTCTGATTTCTCTTTTCTCAAAGGTTAATGTGAAGCATTGTTAAAAAAAAGATGAAATAATTCACTTTAAGATTAATGTTTGGGATTTTTATTATTAAAATGTTTGTAATTACTTTTACACATACTGGGCCTGAGTCATTAAGGCAAAAAAGGAGTAAATGTTCTCTGGGACAAACCATGTTACAATTCAAGGGGTGCAAATGAGTTTATTATTTTGCACATAAGATAAATACTGGCAGTTTTTTCATCTAGCACACAGATAGCTTTATTATTACACTGAAATGTAAAGTTGATCTAGGACATTCCCTGCCCCAACTATAAATCTGTCCCCACATTTTACATTTCCCTCCCCCTCCAATGCAACATGGTTTTGCCCAGGTGCAAATGTTACTCCTTTTTAATGCTTTGCTCTCCTTAATGACTCGGGCCCACTGTATGTAAGCCCACCCAGACATGTATAATCATCACCTGACAAACTGACCAATATTTAACATTTCGCTGTCATTGTCCCTGATGTGTTACCTTTAAGTACAGTATTTGGGTGGAGACACAAGTCAACCACTTCCCTTAGGATGCACCTGATTTAACTTACTCGTATTCTTTACAATGGAACATTAGTCAAGTAGATGATGAAGGCTGCATGTTTGCGAGGGACATATCTATAAGATAGATTACACTTTACTTAATGTATGCAGCGATATTTATACATATGATAGTAACGGAAAAATAGGGACAACAGCGCTGCTCTGCAATATGCATGGTATGGTATGTAAAGCTGCCAATGTGGGTCTGTATGGAATGGATTACACAAATTTCCCCAATAGGTACAGTGAAGAAAACACATTTTAGGACTTTTTTTTTTTACATTTATACCAGAGTCTAATGAGAGTCTGCTTTTGGACCCCTTTTTTGGACATTTAATTTATGTATGTTCATGTAAGATTTATATATATAGAAGATTTCCTTTCTAATCTTACAATATCATTTTTTTATTTATTATTTTTTGCCAATTAGGCATATTTGCAATAAATTATTGGTTTGATATATTTGATTTTTTAGATTTTATTAGGGTTCTTTCATACATTTTTTTTCTCTTATGTCACAACTTTGTGCCGTGGGTCCTCTCCAATGTGTATATTTATACATATACACTCACCCCACATAGTTGCGCCCAACTCTAAATCTGTTGATGTGAAACTCATCAACAATTGCTTACTCTATTATTCAAAGCTCCAATCCATAGAGGATGTTTCATTCCAAGGGTGACAAGACACCATACCGGAGTTATGAGTGCAGGTAACTGAAACTTAAAAAGTAAGGTGAAAAAAATATATAATATATGCTTACACCCTTGTTGAACAGTGTTTGCCTTAAAAGTCAGAGGACACTGTAAGTACAAGAAGAAGCATCTGGAAAGTTGAGCTAATCCTCTTTAGCTAAACACAGAGTCCATATCTGAAGTTGGTGATGCTGGTACAGTAGTAGGCACAGAGCCAGGCAGTGAGCCAAAAGCTACAGTAAATCATTGTAAGTGTAATTACTGCAAATGATAAATATACTTCCTTAATAATCAACATAGGAACTCATATAACAGAGAGTGAATCATGTACAGCCAGAGATCTCTGTAGAATAATATTAACTAGTCCCATCATAATATAGATTAGATTAGATGGGTTCAATCTCAGTCCTCTTCTAATATTTTTGACATTAGTAATGACAACATGTGTGTTAAAAATAATGATTAACAGAAAGATCCACATTGGAGATAACATTTTGTGGCTTCTCTGTGTATGTTCCAGCTGGAGATTGTGGTTTGTTGAGTACAGACAGATCTATGGTTAGAGTTTGAATGATGCAAATAGTCTTTAGGGTTTGATTACATAATCTTCCTAACATAAATAAGTATTTTACTACAAAGCTATGTACATTATTCTAGCAACTGAATTACAATTTTTAAGATTTGCATATTCTGTAGATAGATTTGCTCAAAGGTTTATGTAGAATATTGTTTAGTAAATATGAGACAAATAGCTTTGAGAGTCGAGTTTGAGTTTCTTAATGTTTGTTTTTTTTAACTATAAAAAAGTGTGTTATTAATATAACACAAGTATATGCCGACATGTTTTTTTCACCATCTAAAACATTGTCCAATATTTAGCATTTTGGCAAGTTTACAGTGAAATGCCTTTAAAGCCATTGCCGATTTAAATTTTCACCACAAACCTGCCGAACAGCGGCGACTTGAAAATATCAGAGGTTAATACATTCCATGGCGTTTCCGTGCTTCGGTTAAGACGGAGAAAGGAAAATATAACTCAAGTAGCAGTGGCCACCTAAATATAATTATCCATGCAAAGGGAAATAAGAGAACGGGAAAGGGAAAAGACAGTGTGATTAGAGGTACTCCTATGGTACTCTAAAATATAACTTTTATTCAGTTTGTTTAAAATTGGAAAGGAGTGGAGTGAAATATTTCATAAAATTGATTAATAAAAAGTAAGTGACAAGGTGATTAAAAAGCAATGGAATTGCTGTGTCTCACCATATCCTCATAAATTAAACATAGCGCATATATATAAGATTATATCATTATTGTGAATAGTATATGCATATCAGCTACAATAAAGGAATGAATCCTGTTTGGTTGTGCACCTTGTGGGTAACGGATATTAAAGGTTGTGCACCTTATAAATATCGGATGTATGTCCGCAACAGGGATTATAACAATAATTTGTTTAATAATAGTATTGAATTTTGTAAACTATTACTGGTCTGTTAGTTGGTCTTATAAGATTGTAACTATACATAGAATGCCCACTGACGAATATTATGACTTCCTCAGGGCAATATACACCAGGCTTAGTAAACAAGTATACGTTATTCCCATACAAGTGTCCTTGATTATGCCAATTAGTACACAGCAAATTAGACTGTAAGCGGCTTACCATTTGGCGTGCTTCTCAAAATAATTATTTGGAGAGAGTTAGTGATCGAAGTGAGATCTGCTGTTACGGAAAATTAATGATAATGGCTGGATCCTGGGGGGTGTCTTAGGGATTTTGATAGTGTGAAATTGATTTTAGATTTTTTTTAATCATGTATTTTTATTAAAGGTTTTTCTCCAAAAACTCCAAAACAGACATAAGTCTTGCAAACATTATAGGTTCAGCAATTAAATGTTCATGACAGATAGAAAGAGCAAGTCAAAAATAAATCTAAATTCAGCATTAATGGATAACACATCACAATAGATGATAACAGAAGTAAAAGTAAAATCAATGACATAATGTTCGTCAAACGTCAATCACTTGCAGTTAACATGACTCTAATGCATGGCTCTCCACTGCGCAGGTCACCTAAGAGGACAAGGTAGATAAATTCTATGTAATTGCACCATTTGTCAGGTCCAGATGACGCTTGCAGATTTTGCAATTGTACCATATGAAGTGATACTTCTTACTGGTCTTCCTACTAGTGTACATGAATCTATCATGATTCAATGCATCATTGGCCAAACTTATCCACTGTGGAAGTGCAGGGGTTTGAACAGCCAACCACTTCTGTGCTATTACCACCTTAGCAAGTGAAATTCAATATATACTTGAATATCGGTCTATTGAAGGTTTCTTCTATGGTGTCACCAAAGAGACAGATTCTAGGACATAATGAGAGGACAACCGGTAGAGTAGTCTACACACATTTTCAGCTGAAGACCCAAAATCTGTGCACCGTGGGACAGGACCATAGCATATGTCAGAAAGTAGCTGTGGGGGAATTACATTTTGGCCAGTTGGAGTCAGAATATTTACCCAATCTAATGAGATAACTGCCAATTACTAGTGATGATGGCTCAGAATGCATCTAGGACATGTGTTTACAATCAGGAGCAACTGCAGAAATGTATTTTATGTACAGCAGACATTTAGAACATCCTAATAAATGTATTTCATAAAAAACACTGTATTTGTTAATGTTTTATCATTAATGTCTATATTATTAACAGGTGACATTATTTGAATAGTTTATTTTGGGTTTTTTTCTGTGCGTTCTTTTGTGAGTTTATATTACACATAGGTATTACATTTTCCTGCAGTGTTTCATGTAGACCTACATGTATTTTTAGATCTGCTCCTTGTTGAATTCTGGTGAGTGTATACCCGATTTACGTCTATTTAAAAAAAGCGCACATTGCCTTCAGTATACGTCCTTTAATGAATCAGGTCATTAATGTTTATTGCTGAGTGTGAACATTACATATGATATTACAGACCAATAATCTATAAGAGGCCAGAAATCACTGTTCATTACATTAAGATATCAGATATGTCACCTGGCAAACAGTCAGCATTTCGATATGGTTTTGAATTAAATATTTGTGGTCAATATTACATTATTTGTAGAGTCTTGATGCATTTCTTATCACCATCTTTTGGATACTTTTTTATTTCACAAATGTTTTGTACAAAACATGATATATTATATCTGACCAACATGTCTATTTCTACAAGTGTAAACATTTTGGCAAGAGCCAAGTTATAAGGTTGTGATTCATTATTGGACAATTTTAGTACTGATGTGGCGTATATGTGATTGCTATAATACATTGTAGGATGATCACTTCTTGATTTTGATGCTATTGACATGGAGAATGTCAAAGTCACACACTGCATTAATTTATTAGGAGATATTACTGAACATTTAGTTCAACCTCATTACATATATAGAACTTATTATCGGTTATAGGACGGTACAAGCAGTTTACCTAGAATTCTCAATAGATAGCTGCCATCTGGGTTTAAAAATCAGCAAATTGGCCTAAAGTACATCTGTTTGGATTTGTCAATTGTATGTCATTTTTATATTATTCTCTAATTTAGTATAATTTTTTTGATAAAGATGAAAACTTAAAATAATCACCGATTACAGATTAAACAAATTTAACTCCATAGAGTAAGTCTACGGTGAACATTTCCTTGAATAATAATGAAAGCTTGCATGGTTAAGTATCCACATTGTGCAACAACACATATCCAGGGCCAAGGAGAGATATCTGGAAGTGTTTCCAAACTTAGGAGCAGCTGTGAAATATAGTATAACAAATATAAGATCGACATATGGCTGATGGTTCTTGTAGCAGTCTGATGACCATGAAGAGGAGACAACAAACTCTTCTCCAGGTTTTTCTGTATTTCATGAACATCAAGTATTATTGTGAATGATGTTTTATCATAAAGAAATGTTCTCTGATGATCAACCAGAGAACCGTTGGCTGCGTCATTTAATTGGTTATTTATGGTCATAAAAATGACAGCAAAAGCAGAATACACAATTGATGCAACAACAACAAAAACATCACAATGGGGGTCTTGGAGAGCCTCACTCTGATAAATATGTAGAATGGATGCCAGAATGGGATAATTTTGAAACAGTTGAAGGTGCAGAGCCTGGTGGTCACCACAGATGGGATAATGGAAGAAACAAATATAAATAAATACCAAATTAGATCTAGAACGTTAATATTGTTGAAGAAGAAGTAATTTGTAAATTTATAAATCTGGAGGATATGCAAGAAAATACTTGATGATCCCAAAATAAGAAGGTTTTGGTCACAGCACTCAAACTACCAAACCACTTCCTGCTATAGACAACAATTACAAATTTGTTTAAACCTGCACACATCTCCACATAAATGAAGACGGCTGTGAGTATATGTTTGTTTTCCAAAATATTGCATAAGCCATTTGTGGAAGTGAAAATCTGAACGTTAAAGAAACATCTAAATGGGTATCCAGTTAATGTATTAATTATAAAGATAGATTTACCTGCACTGTGTGTTGTAAACATTTCATTTCAATTCAAGAACTTTGTGCAGTCAGACACTTGTACAGTTTTCAGTAAGTAGATTCTTAGGAATATTGGTGTTACATAAACAAGAGATATTAAGCATGTTACATAACTATGTAAAAACAATGAATATTAACAACTTTCAGATGCACAATATAGACGAGGTCCTGGAGGGGTACAACGATGGAAGTCGGAGATGGAGTTAATATATTGCTCCAACTGCTACTGATCCACAAATCATGTCCTCCTTTGTTGGAGACTGGATCATGGACCTTACAAGAGAAGAGGTGACGGTCCCAGGGGAGGGATATCTACAATTCAGGTAAAGGTGGCTGATTACTCAATAAAAAACATTCAACAAAAAATACATAATTTCTACCTCTAAATTGGTCACAAAAAACAAAAATCTCAAATTACCAAAAGTAAGTATGGTTTCAAACAGATAAAAAAAGTCCACTTTAATAAAATGTTCTTAAGACTACAGCAAAAATGGACAGAATCACTTACATCTCCAAAATGGAAAAGAGTTGTGTGCTAATGGTTAAAAGAACAAAAATGACAAACTGATACTTTAGTTTTCAGAATAAGTGACTAATTTATTTCTATTGATGCTTAAATGTGCAAAAGTATTCAACTACTCTATTACCAAACTGTCTTATTTATCACAATGATTTAGGTGATAACAATAACGTATATCTATAAATGCTTTAGAGCACTGTTCAGTAAACTTCAGTTTCAGACAGCTATAATGGTAATCATTACTCACAATCTCTGTCAGATTACTGGCTCTTCTGAGTTTCTGGTGTTTATATCTTTCTCATGTTGTTTCTTTCATATATACCAGATGCAGCGTGTAGAAGTAATTTATGGATACACATTTATATTGAGCTTTGGAGGTTCCACTGACTCAGTGCTATACAACCAGCTAAAGTATGATACACCATTTCTGTTTCCAATGAGCCCCCATAACCAATTGTCCATGTTTTGAGCATGATTGGTCAGAGTCATGAATCTAGAAATGTCAGTGTCACAGGAAGGCTCCAATATATAAACAGAGAAATAAACATTATTTACTAGAACACATTTGTGAGATAAACATAAAAGAATATTCTTTCTTACTATCACATATCAGAAGACAGGTATACAAATGCTCTCTAACCATTTGAAATGATGATTATTATCTATTGCAATAAAAGAATTTGAATCGGTTGGTTTGCTGTAATTATTAGTAATTAATTAATTGTTTTTAATATAAATTTCAAGGTAAACAAATAGACCTTTTCTTTACAATTTTCAAATCTAAATTTGATGTTCAAAGAATTAAAATTCAACCTAGAGCAAAAGATCTGTAAGCTTCTTTCATCGCCCTCCCATATGAAAACAACATCATCTATAAAGAGATGCCATAGAACCAGGTTTGCTCTTTAGTGGAATCACACCACCACATGAACATATTAGCAAAACTAGGTGTGAACCTGGTTCCCATCACCGTACCTCTCTTCTGTACATAAAAATTGACATCATTCCAAAAATAATTATTAAGGAGGATGAACTCTCTACCCTTCAAAATTAATGTTTTTATTCTTCTTACTTTGGGGGACTGGTCTAGAAAATATTTAACGGCTCTTATACCATCATCATGATTGATGATGGTGTGAAGAGAATTTACGTCTGTGGTACCGAATATGTAAGTTTTTTTCCAATTAAATATTTGCAGAATATTTAGAAATTGCTTAGTTCTTTAAATATGATTCATGAATAGCTGTAAGTGATAAATAAAATGTGATAAATTGGATGTGGCAGAATCTGTTCCAGCCACAATGGGTCTTCCCAGTGGGCACACTGAATTCTTATGAATTTTCAGACGCATTTAGAGAAATGGAATTGTTGTAGTTATGATTATTATATACTCTTTTTGTTCCCGAGGCATAGTTTCCTCCCTTTCTGATTTATCTATAAATTCTGATAGATTTTTTAAGATCCTTTATGAGGTATTACTCTCATTTTTTTTATATATATTAGAGTCATCCAATTGTCGCATCATTTCTACATCTTGCAACACTACACTATCCCCTTCATTGGCCCATTTAATAATAATTTTTTTGCTCAATTTTAATGACTTTATTGTTTCTCTTTCATTCTTACTCAAATTTAGTTTTTTATTTTTGTATGTTAAACTCTGTATATCTTCCTTAACCAACATTTCAAATGTTTCTATAATTGGGCCATTACAATGTGTTGGGAATAAAATCTATTTTTTCTTAAAGGGATCTTTTTTTAATTCCTAGTGTAGGAATAGAATTCTAAACTTCACTTTCATTAGCATTAGTACATTTTTTGAATTAAAAAAGTTGAGGGAGATTAGAGGAAAAAAGATTTTACTACTGCATTAGCACAGGCTGAAATGTGTTTTATTTATTCCTTTGAGACTTTATGTCCTAGAGGTTTGAATAATGATTTTGAACTAAAATGGTCTTTTAGAAGACATCAACAAAATGAGCGAATCAGAAAATAGCTGCTAAAATGTAGCCTGAATTTCACAACGAAACTTATCAGGAAATGCTCCGTGACTTCACGTGGCCGAGGACACAGGAAAACTCTATAGGTTTACTCTTACTTACGCTTGTAACACTGGAGTAAAAGCACAAGATAATAAATTACTGCTGCACTGTATTTATGGAACTTGCTAATTAAGAAGTGCTACGCAATGGAAAATTGAAGATTCAATTGTAGATAATTGTATAAGATATTCCAAAACTTTTAACCCGGGTTCAGTGTTGCCACCACACCGTTGTAAACAATTATGGGGATTGTTATGGAAAGAAAGTAGGGATAAATACAATTTTATCCATGTGGGAGGATGACAACTTGGTTTTCAAATAATAGCCCAAGTGCAAATTAAGAGTATTAACGGGTAAAATAAATATATCACACTTACAATTTCTCCAAGATAAAACAGCATATAGATTCTATTGAATGTTGACAGACGAAGGATCAGCCATGCAGTCCACATTACACATTACAGTGGGGACTGTTCCTAAGACATAGGACACTATGTGAATTGAGGAGCAGGGATATTTTTATAGTATGTGCAATTAAGCAATGATGATTAGAAGCTGTAATGCAGGTTAAAAATTAGTCATTAAAAACACAAAACAAAAACTGAAGTGACCCTTAATTATGTCTCCAAATATCATTAAAGAAGTAACTTTAATTTTTATTAATCATTCATTAAATAATAAAATAATATTAGAGTAAAGCAGATTAAGTGGATATAAATCCATTGATTCTAGCTCAAATAGAAACAGATAGAATAGATAGAAATAAAAACAGGTAATAAAATTGAGTAAAATTCATTCAATCAACGCAATTAGGATTATAAACAGCAATCTGATGGTGTATAATCAAAATCAACTGCTAGTAAATCAATATTCTCATTGCAGTACCCTTACTGTGATAGTGTACAAGAATCCTTCTATTCAAAGCGCATTTAAAGTTAATAAAATGAAGAATACCACTTGCATATCCCAGAGAAATCGTTGGAATGAGTGAACTGAAATTATTAAATTATTTCAAATTCCATGATATTCTGATGCTGGAGGTATAAAACCATTGTAAAGTGTGATCCATTAAATAGTTTTATAAAAAATCAAATGTATATGTTATAGATTATATAAGATGTACCAGTGGCGGAACTACTATTGATGCGGCAGGTGCTTTGCACTGGGGCCCTTGGAGATAATGGGGCCCCGGTTCCCTCCTTCCTGTCTCCCTGCACCGGGGCCCACGGCTCACTAGTTCTGCCTCTGAGGGGTAGTATATAATTACAAGGGTAATAGTAAAAACGAGTTTGAGGGAGTTGAACTAGAAGCAGCAGTTCGCTCTGAAGCCCAAAAGTGACTGCTTCATCTTAGTATTATCAGTGTCAGATTGGTAGATACAGGGCCCCCCAGGCATCCATTCACATTCAGCTTTCTAAATTCCTACCCAGTCCTCACACTCACTCACTCACTCACTTACTCACTCACTCACTGAGTCCTCTACATCCCACTCAATCCTCATTGCAAAATTCATTAAACCCCATTAATGTCGAGTTAAATGTGAATTAGATTTTATTGCACTTTTTCATTAAGTAACTTACTGAAGTGTAATGACTTGTTCAGCTCATATTCATTTCTCATATTTCACAGAGTACATATTATTAATAGGGAACAATGAACGCCATATACAATGTAGTAACCTGTATTCTGGGTATATGTACACATGAGACTCATTAACTCACTAAAAATAAAGCTTGTAGTTTATCATATATAATCTAGTACAAATAAACAAATATAAAATATTTACAGATTTTTGTTTATTATTTACATTAATTAAATACAATTTATAAACAGATCTATTTGCCTATAAAATATTTGCGTTAATGTACAATAATATAAAATAAAAATAAAATGGGGCTCTACTATTTAATTAATTAGAGAATAATTGTATAGCAGTGGATTATGTTGATTATACAGGATAACACTGGTTGTTATTTAATTGATAAAACAAAACAAAAAAAAATATAAAATATGTAAAAACTAGTTTAAAAATGATGCAGTAACACAAAACTGTACAGTGTATATAGCTGTTTCTACAGGATTTAATACATAAATATGTTTGAATTCAAAAACTAATAAAAAACAAGCTTTTTTTTTCTAATTTTCTCAAATATACGTTTTATAGGACAGATGATCCCAGTGTTACTCAGTGTGATCAGACCCTGTGTGCACACAGCCCACAACTCGGCTAATATAAACCCTCATCTGACTCTGGATATTTCCATCACAGATCTGGATGTGTTCACCCTCCTCGGAGAGATCACTTGGAAGGATCATATCCAGGTCAGTGTAGGGGCCTTTGGGGCCTTTGTGTATATTATGATGGCATTCATGGTAAATCATTGTCCTTTTGGTGTACACGCTTTTCCATGAACCCTTCCGAAGCTGGAAACTGATGAATATTACTGATGAATATTACTATTACTTTGTTATGTATTGATCTTTTAATTTAGGATTTGTTTAACCACTTTTTGTCAGACCTGTTGTCCTGACTTCTTGTAGGATGTGTATTTGAGGAAGTGATGACAAAATAAATGACCCTGTGATTCTCATAGACAGGGCTCTGATACTGTGGACAGAGGACTGCGGACTGTTGTAAAAGGGGCCTGAGGAATATTGTCCATAACTTCTGGGTACTAACAAGGGATATAAATCACCCCTGGATATAATGTAGTATAACAACTACCAATAATAATACACAGTCCCCACACACATCACCCAGCAAATGAAAGAAAAACAGAAACTGAATTGTTTTAAACTTCATACATACAGAAACAATGTCCATAATATAGGGACAAAATATATAATTTATAGTACTCTATCACTCACTGGTGCACAGATGATGCTTTAAGGTTGCATATGGGTTCCTGGTGGATATTCTGATGCACATTATGTCTCCTGTACAGTTTTACACTTGACGGTCACTTCGGAAAAATATCCCTCACCTCACCCACGTGTTTGGCAAACATATAATCTGCAATAGAGGGCACAGCTCAGGTTATATAACGATGGAGCCAGATAATGATTTGGGGGGGGGGGGGCTTTGGCACTGTTATTATAACATTATTTATTTGTTTATGTTTACATATAAAGAACTTATATAGCTGAAAATGCCAACATAACAACACGAACCGTAAACAATGATTGTCAATGTTATCTTTACACAATGTTATAATACATGAAATCAGGAATCAGACAACACTGCAAACAAAAAAACATTTATTGAGAATAATCACTCTAGAAATACAATTATTGACTAGAATCACTTTATCAGCAAATAGCACATAAATATTGGAGCACAGAATACAGTAACAAGCCTCCTTCAGATGGTTGGTGAACTGGACCCATTTCCTGCCACTTACAAAATGTATTAAAATGTGAAAACAATAGAACAATTCCATTATTCCCACTGACTGTCTCTAACCAAGCTCAAATTATTTATTATTATATGTTAGTGTAATGGGCAATGATTAAGAGTGACCTGGTCCCATTATGTAAAGATGCCCCTGCCTGATCAGTCTTTATATTTTCCACCATAGCACAGGGGTGATGGGAAGAGCCACAGCGCATTTTACCATTGGGCAAGTAGGTTATTGGATCCTCCTACCATGTCTGCAGGAGGCTACTGTATACTCTCTATGGGGGGCATAGAGGCTACCGCTCAAAGGCTGTAGCTGGATCACTTTGCTCTATGACCATTTAACCCCACACTGTGATCAGCTGTGTGGGGAATGCTGAAGGTTTTTATTTAGTTTATTATTTTCTACAGAGACTCTCAATTTAGTTGAGCAGAGTTTACAATTTATTTCTGTAAAAGTATTAAGACTTGGTCAAGCGCACAAACACACACACACACACACACACACACACACACACACACACACACACACACACATTTTTAGTATACTTATAACAATCAAAAGGCATGAACATTTTTCATGCATAATGAATTGACTAATAGCAAAAGCAATAACACAATTAAAATATAACATTATTCTGTTTAAGAAGATTAATGTATTGATGGGATATAGTTGTGACCTCTTTATCTTCCTTTGACTGATCGCTAATGGCTACTAATAGCCTCTGATGGGCTTATTGCATCTGATTTTACTCCGTTATCTGCAACATGGTAGTTTTCAGTAGTAAGTCATGTTCTTATCCCCAGTGTCTAATGCATATTCTCATCTCAAGTTTCATTTACTGGATGCCTATGATACTAAGACTGTACTCAGAGGTCAATCATATCACAATTAACATATTATGCATCTGTTCAACTATCACTGCCACTTGTGATGGGACAAGAGAGTGGTTATAAGGTATGTAGATACATGTAATAATATTAATATTCACTGAGTTGAGCCATTTGAGATATGTGAAAGACTGAAGATTTGTTTCATGGTTCTCTTTAGGTTAGGATTACCATGGGTAAGAATAGCAGACTGAACTGTTCCAAATGAAAACAGTACAATCACAATTATCCAGTATCCCCAACTATTGTTAGCAAAAATTTCCAGTGAAAACATCACCATAACAAGAAAAATGAATGTATGGAAAAATTCCAGATAAACCATGGTCTGAACAGCACATTGATAATCTTTCACATTAGTGTTACCAAAGGTCCCCATGTTCCTCTTCATCTGACAGTCGTATACCTTGAGGCACCAGGCACTGCTGGCTGTTGCTGTTATTGCAATAAGGGAAGGTAGAGAGTTGATCATTAGGACAATGTTCATGAACTGAAGCTTTGGTTTGTTGTCTTCTGAGATTATGATAAGTGTAATTATAGTTGAGTTATTCTGGGCTGGTTGTTGGGTGGGAATAAGAAATGATAAGAAACTTCCACAAAGAGACACAATTTCTGCTGTTAATATCAACCATGGGACAATTATACTGATCTTCATCTTCACCCATGTGAGCGTGCGGGACTGAACGTTTATGATTTTTATCATGTAGAAGAGGCAAAGACTGGCCGAGAGCCACAAGCTGGATGTGATGCCGTACAAGGTCGTGTAATTGACAATGTAAAATAAAGCCTTTATACTGTACCATTGTACCCACATGTAGCTAATTACAAAGTTTAGAGAAATAATAATTGTGTAGAATACATTAGAAATGCACAAAGAAATCAGGATGATGTTGCCTGTGACAATTTTGTTCTGTTTAAAACCAGTTAGAGAAAATATAATAAAGACATTGGAGAAAATCCCAGCAACAGCCTCAAGTGCTAATACAACAAGAAACGGCTCAACAGGTGGATTACTCATTGTAAGAGTTATGTGGATGTTACCAAGAAGTCTGGAATCACAAGAGCAGGTCTTCCAAAGTTGACTGTCGCTCGAGTGATGGCAATAAGGTCTTAACACATTTCTAGACGTATCAGCCAAATACAGAGGTTTTAGCTGTGTAAGAGATATCAGGTCCCACTTTAGAAACTCTTTTCTGTCCTTGTTATTTCCTATTTTCCAAAGCAGACTGTAGTATATAGCCAAATAATATTTTTAGGTCAGGTGGCTGTAATAATTACTTCCTTATAAGTGCTAAAGTTTGAATGTATGCAAAACGTGAACATATAGGCTTACAGGTATAATGACTGAATACAAATACTGTATGTAAATGGTGTTGTGCTAGATTTACAGACGTGATCACCCAAGTTACATCTCTTTGTACAAGTTCATTGTATTCCAGTTTATTATAAAGGAGTTGTCCAGAAGGAGTAAAGATGAGGAGAGATGTATAAAACTCCAATTATTCTTCATATATCAACTCACATGAATTCAGACACATTTAGTCATTTACATGGGGATTTTCAAATTTATAAATCTATTAAAGTGAGAGAGAGATAAAAGAGAGAGAGAGATGAGAGAGAGAGAGAAAGATGAGAGAAAGAGAGATATGAGAGGGAGAGAGACGAAAGAGAGAGATATGAGAGGGAGAGAGACGAAAGAGAGAGAGATGAGAGAGAAATGAGAGAGAGAAGAAAGAGAGAGATGAAAGAGAGAGATGAAAGAGAGAGAGATGAAAGAGAGAGAGATGAGAGAGACAGAGAGAGATGAGAGAGAGACGAGAGAGAGAGATGAAAGATAGAGAAATGAGAGATGAGAGAGAGATGAAAGAGAGAGTGAAAGATATGAGAGATAAGGAGATGAAAGAGAGATGAGAGAGAGATATATGAGAGATGAGAGAGATGAGAAAGAGAGATGAGAGAGAGAGAGATGAGAAAGAGAGATGAGAGAGGGAGAGAGGGAGATAATAGGGAGAGAGGGAGAGAGAGAGAAAGAGAGAGGGAGAGAGTTGAGAGAGAGAGATTCATCCTTTCTCTCCTGTCAGAGAGTCAGATTATACACAGAGCAAAATTCTGGCCTATTATGAGCCTACACCCTTTAATTGGACATTTTCATGCTGTTCTGGAGTACTTATATTATGGACAGGTCTTCAGTTTTGTTCCACTGTAAACACTTTTTAAGCCATCACATTGTGGTGGAGAGGGTTAACAGGATTGTCTCTTATGCAAGCCCCTCCCCCATGTTTGTAAATGGCAAAAATACAATGATCCTTAATATTAACTATAAAGATACGTATATGTCCAGTAAAGAACTGGTTTGAATTAAACTCTGGGGGAGAGGTGGGTTGGATTTCAGTCTAACCAACGCACAGAAAAAAATAAAAACGTTTCAATTAATGTCACGTGTCACTAATGACAAAACATTAAAAAATAAAATCTTTTTTCCCCATAAAATACATTTGTGAGGATATTATGAATGTCTACTGTACAAAACATAAATTTTTACAGTTGCTCCTGAAAACAAACACATCTGATAGCATGTATGCACAGCCGTCATCACTAGTAATCAGCACTTACACCTGACCTGTAGCTGATGCAGGAGATATGACAGAAAATCACATATTTTTGAGATGCTAAAAGTTTGAACCAGACGCTGCTGCGTGTGCTCCAGGTTGGCACGCCCTTACTGTACATTGACTATGTGCGTACACCCCTTCCCTCTCCCCATTCCACCCATGAAATAGTAGGCTGTAGTAAAGGTCGAAGAAGAATTGTACGTTGCTGTGCTCTCTGGTGTATGGTTTGTTTCTAGACATGCGCAGAGAGATTTTACGCAAAGCACAGCTTGTGACGGTATTTACGTGCCTTAATGAATCAGACCCATATTGTTTTTACTCCACCTTACGACAAAGAACAGATATATCAGGACAGGAATTATCACACTATAAATGTAAAGGTTGTGCACAATACACATATGCCAATTAGGATGGCTGTGACTGGATTTTCTATATATATTGTTAATGAACCAGCATTGTATGAAAGATTTTAGCTAGGTAGAACCTCTGAAGGTCGGCTTGGTAAATTAAATTCATAATCTTTTACAATTGCTTATATGGTACTGTTATTTAATATTACTTTTTTTAATAGGATTACAAACAAAATCTGATACGCTGAACTTAATATGATTATAATAAAAATATGTAAATATATATATGCATATATGTTTGTCTGTATTCATATATATATATATATATATATATATATATATATATATATATATATATATATACACGTATACATATATATGGAAGTTTCAATGACCAATGAAATATTTTGTATTTTATTTTATTAGAAAACTAATAATGGTAGGATTAAAAATAATTATTAAAAAATGTATATCTACTATAGTTAATTTATCATGGTCAAGGGAAAATATTTAAAGAATAAATAGCTAAAAGAGTAATACAGATGCAGCTAATATTATAATGAAAGCGGGAGCCATTTATGTAAAGTGTCACTTTATAGAAACAATATACAAAGGTGGGGTCTGCGCTCCTAGACCTGTAGGTAAGCAGCCAATTGGGATGTGGATGGGGCTAGTCCTAATCCCCAGAAATTTCTAATAGTTATGGATAGATACCCAGGCGCTGGTGTGATATAGGGATACAACATTCATAGGTAAATGGCTAACAGTAAATTTAATACAATAGCAGTGTAAAATAATGTGCCGGCACACTTAATTGTATTGACAATAATTAGTACACCAAAATGCATAGATACAGATGTGAAAACATAGACATAGATTGGAGTCCACTAGCATACAGATAATGCAAAAATACCACAAAGGCTCAATGGTAGCTAGCCCCAAAAGAGTTCCATAAAGAAGGAGCAACTAAATCTTATGTAGGGGGCTTGATAATCCAAAATATATTGATGAAAAAGGTGCTATGCACCAGAAGCAGAAAAGTCTTGAGATTGTTAATTTCCAAAAAAACACATGTGCATCAATATATTTTGGATGTATTGATGCCGATACATGCCTCTGAGTGATGCCGATACATACTGCTGAGTGATGCCGATACATGCCGCTGAGTGATGCCGATACATGCCTCTGAGTGATGCTGATACATACCTCTGAGTGCCGCTTTAAATTTTAGCTGTCATCTCGCCGATCTCGCGCGGGATGCAAAAACCGGACTATAATACATTTACCCCTATATGTAAGTACCTTTTAGTCATTGCGCCAACTATAATGCCTAAAGTAAATGGACAATTTTTTTTTTTAATCATTTAGCTATTCTCCCACAAAACTTTTATAATTCGAACCCACCTCCTTCATAACCCTTAAAAACTGTGGTGTTGTTTGGTGAGATGGACGCCTCACTGACCACATGATGTTCATAGGCAGGGCACTGATGCTGTGGATAGAGGACTGTAGACTGTTGTGATAGTGGCCTGAGGTATATTGTCCTTAAATACTGGGTACTAACAAGGGGTGTAATTCACACTTGGGAATACTGTCGTTTTTTGCCCATGCATGCCCAAACAGCTACCCCATAATAACACCCCTCACACCCACACATCACCCAGCGACCTGCAACGGAAACAAAAGAACAAAACAGAAACGTAATAGTTTTAATCTTCATACAGACAGTAACATAATATATAGACAGAAATATATATAGTATAATGTGCAGTACTCTAGTGCTCACTGCTCAGGGATGATGCTCTAAGATGGCATATGGAGACGGATGGGTTTATCAAGTGTTGGTAAGAAGCTTGTGGTTCCTGGTGGATATTCTGGTGCACATTATGTCTCCTGTACAGTGTTATACTTGACGGTCACTTCGGAAAAATATCCCTCACCTCACCCACAAACATATAATCTGCTCTAGAGGGCACCAGCTCAGGTTATATAACGATGGTGCCAGATAATGATTTGGGGGGGGGCTTTGGCACTGTTATTATAACAGTATTAATGTGTTTACATTTACATATAAAGAACTTATATAGCTGAAATGCCAACATAACAACACGAACAGTAACCAAAGATTGTCAATGTTATCCTTATACACAGGGCCGGTGCTAGGGTCCATGGCGCCCTAGGCATTTTTAAAAAATCGCCGCCCTCCTCCCTCCTCTCCTTACCTTGTCTCACCACCGCCGCCTCTCTGCTCCGTCTCCTCCCCTCCACTCACTGACACTAGTAAGTGGAGGGGAGGAGAGGGAGCAGAGAGGCGGCGGTGGTGACAAAATAGCCTCTTCCCCCCCCCCCTCCCCCGTGCATCTGATGCTGTGCGGCGGCCGTGACAGGTATGGTCAGCGGTCGCCGCACAGTTTTAAAGTCATTTAGTATTCTGTGGCGCCCTCCAGAGCCCGGCGCCCTAGGCAAGTGCCTAACCTTGCCTAATGGGAGCGCCGGACCTGCTTACACAATGTTATAATACATGAAACCAGGACACAGACAACACTGCAAACAAAAAAACATTTATTGAGAATAATCACTCTAGAAATACAATTATTGACTAGAATCACTTTATCAGCAAATAGCACATAAATATTGGAGCACAGAACACAGTAACAAGCCTCCTTCAGATGGTTGGTGAAACTGGACCCATTTCCTGCCACTTACAAAATGTATTAAAATGTGAACACAATAGTACAATTCTATTATTCCCACTGACTGTCTCTAACCATAGCACCAATTATTTATTGTTATATGTTAGTGTAATGGGCAATGATTAAGAGTGACCTGGTCCCATTATATAAAGCTGCCCCTGCCGGATCCCTCTTTATACTTTTCCACCATAGCACAGGGGTGATGGAAAGAGTCACAGCACATTCTGCATTAGGCCATTGAAATCTCCTGTTTGTTCAGCAGGAGGCTGCTCTATGCACTCTGGGGGCTATAACCCGATGTTGAACAGGCTGTAGCTGGATCACTTCGCTGTATGACCATGTAGCCCAACAGTATGATCAGCTCAACCTGTCTAACTCTGGAGCTAGTTATGAATGATTTTGGGTGTGGGTAGATTGCAACATAGAAGGAAACCCCTGTCAAGCACACACACAAACTCACACCACACATCACACAAATTCTACAGTATACTTGTCACAATCAGAGGACATGAACATTTTTTTAAATAATTCATAAGGATTTACAAATAACAAAAGTAATAACACAATTGAAATGTAACATTCTTCAGCTTAAGAAGATGAATATATTGATGGGATATAGTTGTGGCCTCTTCATTCCTCTCTGACTGATCATTAAGGATTCTTACTACCCTCTGTTGGGACTTATTGCATCTGATTTAACACCATTATCTGCAACATGGTAATTTCCAAACAGTAAGTCATGTCCTTATTCCCAGTGTTTATTGAGTATCCTCATGTCAAGTTCCATTTATTGGATGCTTACATCAAATATGACAACACACATGTCAATCATATCACTATTTTGCATATTCTGTAGCTCAACCATTACTGCTGCCAATTGTGATTGGACAAGAGTTATAAGGTATATACATGTAATAGTATTAATATTTACTAAGCTGAGCCATACGAGATATGTAAATAACTGATGATCCGTTTCATGGTCTTCTTTAGGTTAGGATTACCATGGGTAAGAATGGCAGACTGGGCGGTTGCAGATGAAAACAGTAGCATCACAATTATCCAGTATCCCCAACTATGGTCAACAAACATTTCCAGTGCAAACACCACCATAACAAGAAAAATGAATATATGGAAAAATATCAGATAAACCATGGTCTGAACAGCACATTGATAATCTTTCACATTCGTGTTACCAAAGGTCCCCATGTTCCTCTTCATCTGACAGTCGTATACCTTGAGGAACCAGGCACTGCTGGCCGTTGCTGTTATTGCAATAAGGGAAGGTAGAGAGTTGATCATTAGGACAATGTTCATGAACTGAAGCTTTGGTTTGTTGTCTTCTGAGATTATGATAAGTGTAATTATAGTTGAGATATTCTGGGCTGGTTGTTGGGTGGGAATAAGAAATGATAAGAAACTTCCACAAAGAGACACAATTTCTGCTGTTAATATCAACCATGGGACAATTATACTGATCTTCATCTTCACCCATGTGAGCGTGCGGGACTGAACGTTTATGATTTTTATCATGTAGAAGAGGCAAAGACTGGCCGAGAGCCACAAGCTGGATGTGATGCCGTACATGATCATGTAATGGACAATACGATAAACATAGTTTACACTGTATAATTGTGGCCACTTGAAGCTAATTACAAAGTTTAGAGAAATAATAATTGTGTGGACTACATTAGAAATGCACAAAGAAATCAGGATGATGTTGCCTGTGACAATTTTGTTCTGTTTAAAACCAGTTAGAGAAAATATAATAAAGACATTGGAGAAAATCCCAGCAACAGCCTCAAGTGCTAATACAACAAGAAACGGCTCAACAGGTGGATTACTCATTGTAAGAGTTATGTGGATGTTGCCAAGAAGTCTGGAATCACAAGAGCAGGTCTTCCAAAGTTGACTGTCGCTCGAGTGATGGCAATGACGTCTTAACACATTTTCTATCTGCCACATACAGAGGTTTTAGCTGTGTAAGAGATATCGAGTCCCACTTTAAAAACTCTTTTCTGTCCTTGTTAATTTCTATTTCCCAAAGCAGAGTGTAGTATATAGCCAGAAAATAATCTTAGGTCAGGTGGCTGTAACAATAACTTCTTCATAAGTGCTAAAGTTTGAATGTATGCAAAATGTGAACATATAGACTTACAGTATAATGACTGAATACAAATACTGTATGTAAATGGTGCTGTGCTAGATTTACAGACGTGATCACCCAAGTTACATCTCTTTGTACAAGTTCATTGTATTTCAGTTTATTATAAAGGAGTTGTCCAGAAGGAGTAAAGATGAGGAGAGATGTATAAAACTCCAATTATTCTTCATGCATCAACTCACATGAATTCAGACACAAATGGGGATTATACATAAGTGATTTACATGGTGATTTTCAAATCTCCAAGTCTATTAAAGGGAAATCTGTACAGACACTAGTATTTCAAATATTGCAAAATCACTGGAATTATCAATTTTTGCAGTGATAAATATAGATGATTGAAACAACTGATTTCTGCAAAGTTAAATATGGGTAATCTATGATCTTCTACTAAGATTATTTTAGTAAATCACTATAGAATATCTCAAAATAAACTCACTCGTCCCAAACATTCTATTTGTCTCTAAACCAGGGAGATGAGTAAGAAAAAAAGAATGAGGTCAAGTAGGAGATGGAGGTGACAGGAGATGGTGTAAATATGGAAGAGGATGAGCAGCTCAGTTTGCGGGAGAGAGCATAGAGAGTAAGAGTTTCTAGGGAACAAGAGAGAGAGAGCGAGACAGAGAGATGAGAGAGAAAGAGAGATGAGAGAGATGAGAGAGAAAGAGATAACAGAGATGAGAGAGAGAGAGATTCATCCTATCTCCTATCACAAAATGAGATTACACACAGAGCATAATTCTATCCCTTTATGAGCCACAACCTCTATTTGGCCAACATCATGCTGTTCTGGGCTAGTTATGGAGAGGCCTTAAATTTTATTCCACTGGGTCAATCAGTAACATTGATGGACATGATGCAAAGAACTGTTTTAAGCCCTCCCATTATGGTGGAATGGATTAACTGTAGAGCTTGTAGTACAATTTTCTATTAATGAATGATGCGGCCACATTGAATAGAATGCGATGCGGCTGCCTATGCACGGACTGTATAGGCTGCCTGCAACGCTCCAATGGGAGTGCTACATGGCTCCTCCCCTAGACTATGGAAGACCTGTAGCACCAAATTACCTTCTTCCTCGCTGACTGTCGGGTGTGATGTCATAATCACATCCCGATGCTGTCGGTGAGGAGCTGTGCTGGGAGGAACTACTGAGAAGAAAAGAAAACCATAGGAGGGTAATTAAATTAGAATTGTTTAAAGAGGGGCACAGTAATGAGGGGGACAATATAATGAGCGGCACAGTAATGAGCGGGTCAGCGTGATGAAGCGGATATTGTGCTGAGGGGCACAGTAAAGAGAGGGACAGTGTTATGAAGGGCACAGTAATGAGGGGGGCACAGTAATGAGGGGTGCAGTATGATTAGGGGGACAGTGTGATGAGGGGCAGAGTGTGACATATGGGGCAGTAGTGTGATGAAGGGGGCAGTAGTGTGATAATGGGGGAACAGTGTGATGAAGGGGGCAGTAGTGTGATAATTGGGGAACAGTGTGATGAAGGGGGCAGTAGTGTGATAATGGGGGAACAGTGTGATGCAAGGGGAACAGTGTGATAATGGGGGAACAGTGTGATGCAAGGGGAACAGTGTGATAATGGGGGAACAGTGTGATGAAGGGGGCAGTAGTGTGATAATTGGGGAACAGTGTGATGCAAGGGGAACAGTGTGATAATGGGGGAACAATGTGATACAAGGGGAACAGTGTGATAATGGGGGAACAGTGTGATGAAGGGGGCAGTAGTGTGATAATTGGGGAACAGTGTGATGAAGGGGGCAGTAGTGTGATAATGGGGGAACAGTGTGATGCAAGGGGAACAGTGTGATAATGGGGGAACAGTGTGATGCAAGGGGAACAGTGTGATGCAAGGGGAACAGTGTGATAATGGGGGAACAGTGTGATGCAAGGGGAACAGTGTGATAATGGGGGAACAGTGTGATGAAGGGGGCAGTAGTGTGATAATTGGGGAACAGTGTGATGAAGGGGGCAGTAGTGTGATAATTGGGGAACAGTGTGATGAAGGGGGCAGTAGTGTGATAATGGGGGAACAGTGTGATGCAAGGGGAACAGTGTGATAATGGGGGAACAATGTGATACAAGGGGAACAGTGTGATAATGGGGGAACAGTGTGATGAAAGGGGCTGTAGAATGATATTGGTGGGACAGTGTGATGAACGGGACAGTAGTGTGATGAAGGAGGCAATAGTATGATGATGTGGGAATGGTGTGAAGCAGGGGGACAGTGTGATGATCGGACATACATATCTGTTATTGTTGTGATTTTATAGCTATATAATGTTATATAAGTATATCCCATTATAATCAGCCATGTATGTAAAAAGAAAAGGTGCTGTTGGGAAAAGATATAAAAAAAATAAAATGCAATATAAAGTGAGATTTGTTGTTGGTTGCATTGTTTGTTTTTAATATTTAAGATGTATAACTTATAATACAGTATTGCTGAGTTGAGCAACACTAAAGTAGTCTCTTTTTATATTTCTAAATATATACTGTACCGGAAACAACTCTTGAAGGATGTCCCGCTACTTATGGGCAGGGGCAGACCTAGACTTTATTTTTAGGGAGAGGTGATTTAGCATAGCCATGGCCTCCTTCATTCTGATTGGCTGGTCCCAGTTGGCCCCGTCCCTGGTTCCAATTGGCCCCACCCCCTGGAATTTGCCTCTTGCCAATGTAAAAGGTATGTTTGTGCTACAGAGGCCCCCCCCCCACATCTGTCACTGCTTATATGCCAGTGTTGTATTCTTGCCCCATGGGCTAAAGTCTGTTAGCCGTCCCCTGGCCACAAGAGGGATCAATTAGAAAGTTATATGTATATTGAAACTTTTTTGTGTATAACAGATTAAGTGTGATAACAGTAACTGAGGATAAACTGTCAGTTTTGTTTCTCATATAAAATCTGTTTTCCTAGGAAAAAAATTAATATTTTTAGTTATAATCTATTGAGCTCCTTACATAAATCACTATTAGGAGCAGTTTATACTATAGAGGTAACCTATAACTCTATATTTTACATTTACATGATATGTAGGATGTACAGATGAAGCAGGGATTCTATAGACAGTTCTGTCTAATATTTGTGTCATTTATGTAAATGTGATTAACTTCATTCGATATTCATCAATTATTATTACTACTATTCTCATTTATTTATATGGCCCCACAAAATTCTGCAGCAGCATACAGTGGGGAAATCAGGCATAGTTCAAAGATTGGGAGGACCAACAGACAAACTCCAAGACAAGCCAATGCAAAATCCATGATATTCAACAAAAATGAATGCAAAAATAGTAAGAAATTAAGCATAATACTGTACATAAGATGCAAAAGGTATGGTGTATAACAAACACGTGTCATATATAAAATGCAAAAGACATGATATATGGAGGCAAAGGAGGACGAAGTGGGAATGGAGAAAATGACATGAGGACAGAGGGCCCTGTTAGTGAGAGCTTACAACTCAATGGACAAGGGCAAAGTTGAGGCAAGAGGGGGGTGACAGGGAGTGACAGGATGAACAGATGAGTTTTAGGAATGTTTAAAACTTTTGAGGTTGTTGGACAGCCTGACTGGGTGTGAAAGTGCTTTCCACAGGTGGGGAGCAGAACAGAATAAGTCCTGGAGTTCGTATTGGTAAGTGATTATCTGTACATAATTGGCATAGGGAAAGGTGTTTCGAGTGAGATAAGGTCAGAGATGTAGGGAGGGGGGTGAGTCCTCTGTAGTTGTGCCATGGCTAAATCTGTCTGTATAAATCTGCACCAGCATTGCTTCAGATATATTGTTTACTATCTTGCATTGCCTTAGACTACATAAACCTGCATCAGCATATCTTCTAATACATACTTTATATTCTTGCATTGCCTCAGACTCAAAAGATTTGTTTTTAGTAATCATATGGATTGGGAGAGCAAGTGTTTTTTATGGTACATTAAGGGTTAACAGACAAATATGCTTAAATCAGAAGTCTGATGTCATAATGGAAAGCACCCGCTATGGCAGAATAGCTGTCACCAATGTCTAAAAGCTGCGTCACAGAACTGATTGCAGTGGTGCCTGCAATAACCTGACTTCCAGCACTGATACAATGATGGGGCTCCTGGAGCATTTCACTTGAACATTTTACGTTGTCTTCTTAATCAAAGCTAAGTATATGATTATTCCTGTGTACTCTCAATAAATGTCAATTTGATTGAGACTTGTTTCCTTGTGTTTGTTATTCAACTAAGAGTATCCAAAAGTACCGGGTTCCTCCGGGAACATCGTATTTTGAAGGATGTAATTTAATGGGAATCTTCTTACCAGACTTTTATGTCTGTAGGCTTCTTTTAATAACATTATATTTAGGTAAAGTGTATCTGACATGTCTATATAACAGACCATTTTAGTGAGAACAAGATAAAATAGTATATGGGTATGTATGTATGTTAACTTTTCAATAAACTTACTTCATTTATACAAATAGTTAAACTATAATAGCTATCAAAACATAACTAATAAGCACCTCTAGGTGTGTGGAAAATGATGTATTAAAAATAAAAAGTTAAGGAGGATTTCACAATAGAAGATCATTAAAAATGGCTAGAGATTATACCATGCTGAAACATCCTTTTAAATAAAGGTTTCAAAAGGTGGATTATGGAATTCTAAATTGTGCCACCTTGTTGTGGCTGATATATATATATATATATATATATATATATATATATATATATATATATATATTAGGGATGTGCACCGGCGACTTTTGAGGTCTCGTGTTTTGTGTTTTGGATCCGGATTTTCGTTATTTTTGAGGTTCGGATTTGTCTCGCAAAACACTTGACGAAAGGTCTCGGTTCGGATTTAAGGTATTGGATTCGGATTTTTTTTTGAAAAAAACATAAAAAGTTTAAAAATCAAGTTTTTGGGCTTATTTTCACTCCTAGGCTATTATTAACCTCAATAACATTCAATAACAAGCATTTCCACTAATTTACAGTGTATTCTGAACACCTCACAATATAGTTATTAGTCCAAAACGTTGCAAAAAGGTATCTTTCTGGACTGCGTAGAGGAGTGGGTCACCACAATATATATTAAAAACCCTGAACTTTTATGATTCGCACCAATAATTGTACCTGGACTGCGTAGAGGAGTGGGTCACCACAATATCTTAAAAACCCTGAACTTTTATGATTCGCACCAATAATTGTACCTGGACTGCGTAGAGGAGTGGGTCACCACAATATATTAAAAACCCTGAACTTTTATGATTCGCACCAATAATTGTACCTGGACTGCGTAGAGGAGTGGGTCACCACAATATATTAAAAACCCTGAACTTTTATGATTCGCACCAATAATTGTACCTGGACTGCGTAGAGGAGTGGGTCACCACAATATATTAAAAACCCTGAACTTTTATGATTCGCACCAATAATTGTACCTGGACTGCGTAGAGGAGTGGGTCACCACAATATCTTAAAAACCCTGAACTTTTATGATTCGCACCAATAATTGTACCTGGACTGCGTAGAGGAGTGGGTCACCACAATATATTAAAAACCCTGAACTTTTATGAATCGCACCAATAAATGTACCTGGACTGCGTAGAGGAGTGGGTCACCACAATAGATATAATAAGAAAACCATCAACTTGTTTGATTCGCACCAATAAATGTACCTGGACTGCGTAGAGGAGTGGGTCACCACAATATATTAAAAACCCTGAACTTTTATGAATCGCACCAATAAATGTACCTGGACTGCGTAGAGGAGTGGGTCACCACAAGATATATTAAAAACCCTGAACTTTTATGATTCGCACCAATAAATGTACCTGGACTGCGTAGAGGAGTGGGTCACCACAATATATTAAAAACCCTGAACTTTTATGATTCGCACCAATAATTGTACCTGGACTGCGTAGAGGAGTGGGTCACCACAATATCTTAAAAACCCTGAACTTTTATGATTCGCACCAATAATTGTACCTGGACTGCGTAGAGGAGTGGGTCACCACAATATATTAAAAACCCTGAACTTTTATGAATCGCACCAATAAATGTACCTGGACTGCGTAGAGGAGTGGGTCACCACAATATATATAATAAGAAAACCATCAACTTGTTTGATTCGCACCAATAAATGTACCTGGACTGCGTAGAGGAGTGGGTCACCACAATATATTAAAAACCCTAAACTTTTATGAATCGCACCAATAAATGTACCTGGACTGCGTAGAGGAGTGGGTCACCACAAGATATATTAAAAACCCTGAACTTTTATGATTCGCACCAATAAATGTACCTGGACTGCGTAGAGGAGTGGGTCACCACAATATATTAAAAACCCTGAACTTTTATGAATCGCACCAATAAATGTACCTGGACTGCGTAGAGGAGTGGGTCACCACAAGATATATTAAAAACCCTGAACTTTTATGATTCGCACCAATAAATGTACCTGGACTGCGTAGAGGAGTGGGTCACCACAATATATATAATAAGAAAACCATCAACTTGTTTGATTCGCACCAATAAATGTACCTGGACTGCGTAGAGGAGTGGGTCACCACAATATATTAAAAACCCTAAACTTTTATGAATCGCACCAATAAATGTACCTGGACTGCGTAGAGGAGTGGGTCACCACAAGATATATTAAAAACCCTGAACTTTTATGATTCGCACCAATAAATGTACCTGGACTGCGTAGAGGAGTGGGTCACCACAAGATATATTAAAAACCCTGAACTTTTATGATTCGCACCAATAATTGTACCTGGACTGCGTAGAGGAGTGGGTCACCACAATATATTAAAAACCCTGAACTTTTATGAATCGCACCAATAAATGTACCTGGACTGCGTAGAGGAGTGGGTCACCACAATATATATAATAAGAAAACCATCAACTTGTTTGATTCGCACCAATAAATGTACCTGGACTGCGTAGAGGAGTGGGTCACCACAATATATTAAAAACCCTAAACTTTTATGAATCGCACCAATAAATGTACCTGGACTGCGTAGAGGAGTGGGTCACCACAAGATATATTAAAAACCCTGAACTTTTATGATTCGCACCAATAAATGTACCTGGACTGCGTAGAGGAGTGGGTCACCACAATATATTAAAAACCCTGAACTTTTATGAATCGCACCAATAAATGTACCTGGACTGCGTAGAGGAGTGGGTCACCACAAGATATATTAAAAACCCTGAACTTTTATGATTCGCACCAATAAATGTACCTGGACTGCGTAGAGGAGTGGGTCACCACAATATATTAAAAACCCTGAACTTTTATGATTCGCACCAATAATTGTACCTGGACTGCGTAGAGGAGTGGGTCACCACAATATCTTAAAAACCCTGAACTTTTATGATTCGCACCAATAATTGTACCTGGACTGCGTAGAGGAGTGGGTCACCACAATATATTAAAAACCCTGAACTTTTATGAATCGCACCAATAAATGTACCTGGACTGCGTAGAGGAGTGGGTCACCACAATATATATAATAAGAAAACCATCAACTTGTTTGATTCGCACCAATAAATGTACCTGGACTGCGTAGAGGAGTGGGTCACCACAATATATTAAAAACCCTGAACTTTTATGAATCGCACCAATAAATGTACCTGGACTGCGTAGAGGAGTGGGTCACCACAAGATATATTAAAAACCCTGAACTTTTATGATTCGCACCAATAAATGTACCTGGACTGCGTAGAGGAGTGGGTCACCACAATATATTAAAAACCCTGAACTTTTATGAATCGCACCAATAAATGTACCTGGACTGCCTAGAGGAGTGGGCACTGGGCACCACAATAAAATATATAAAAAACCTTCAACAGGTCTGCATTACACTACACATACGGCTGCTCCTCCATCCTCTCCATCATATACATGTTGGAGTTTTAGCGTGTGACAACCTCTTGTTTTTGATAATGTCAGTGCATTTTGAATATTTTTCAATTTGCCCCACACCACTGAATGTACTTTATCTATGATACGCATCTATCTATCTTGACTGCGTAGTGTGGTGGCCCCGGTACACAATTTGGTACCGAGGCCACAATATAATTAAAAAACCCTCCACGTGTCGGAATTCCACCAAACAAGTATCTGGACTGCATAGTGGGGTGGCCCCGGTACCCAATTTGATACCGGGGCCACAATACCTCCTCAAAACATGCTCCAGACAATTCGTCATTGACAGACCCCAGACAGACAGGGTCGTAGTGTTATTGTTTGACTTTGTAAACCCAAAAAAAGTCCCTGTTGCACTTGCACATAGTCGTGCAATGAAGACTTACTTTTTCATTTAAAGGCACGATCTTTCAAGTGTAGTGTTTGTAAGTCTAAGTCATATTATACTTTTGGTAAAATTGTTTTTTTTTGTTCCTCTTTATGTTAATTAATTAGTAATAGAATTAAAGTAGGAAATAGAATTAAATAGAATTAAAGTAGGAAATAGAGTGGTATAGAGTTGTAGTGTGGTATAGATAGAGTGGTCCACACAATATAATAATAAAACCCTCAACTGGTCTGAATTCCACCAAACAAGTATCTTGACTGCGTAGTGTGGTGGCCCCGGTACACAATTTGGTACCGAGGCCACAATATAATTAAAAAACCCTCCACGTGTCGGAATTCCACCAAACAAGTATCTGGACTGCATAGTGGGGTGGCCCCGGTACCCAATTTGATACCGGGGCCACAATACCTCCTCAAAACATGCTCCAGACAATTCGTCATTGACAGACCCCAGACAGACAGGGTAGTAGTGTTATTGTTTGACTTTGTAAACCCAAAAAAATGTCCCTGTTGCACTTGCACATAGTCGTGCAATGAAGACTGACTTTTTCATTTAAAGGCACGATCTTTAAAGTGTCAGAAAGAGAGAGAAGACACAGGAGAGGAGAGTTGTAGCTGGGGACCTGGGGTGGAAGCTCCCAGGCTCCCCCAGCATTGCCTGGAAGTCTGAGCGTGGTGACTGAGCCAGGGCAAGGAATGTGTGCCCTGGATGAGGGGGAGAACTCCATGCCACTATAGTGAACCCAAGAGAGAGGGGGACACTGCACATGGAAGAGGCCCTGGAGTGAGGGCTGCTACAAGAGGCATGGTAGCTGTAGTGTCAGATCCTGAGGCTGAGAGTACACAGAGTGACGTGTCAGAGCACAGGAGACATTATCCCCGCAGAGGAGGGATGAGCTGCAGTTGAGAGGTCTGTTGTTGAAATAGGACATGCACACTTTAACAAACCAATCATTTCAGCGACAGGGCCTACCAAACAACTTTGGCTGAAATGATTGGTTTGTTTGGGCCCCCACACCAAAAAAGCTATTCATCTCTCCCTGTACAGACTAAACAGGCTCTACTGAGGCAAGATGTCGTCCTCATCCTCAACCTCTGATTCCTCTCTCCCTACAGTGTGTACTTCCTCCTCATCACACATTATCAATTCGTCCCCGCTGGACTCCACAACCACAGGTCCCTCTGTAGTATCTGGAGGGCAGTGCTGTACTTCATTGAGGAATTGATTATTCATTTTTATAAACATCATTTTTTCAACGTTGTGAGGAAGCAACCTCCTTCGCCGCTCACTGACCAGGTTCCCCGCTGCACTAAAAACTCTTTCCGAGTACACACTGGAGGGGGGACAACTCAGGTAAAATAGAGCCAGTTTGTACAGGGGCTTCCAAACTGCCTTTTTTTCCTGCCAGTAACAATAT
Source organism: Mixophyes fleayi (assembly GCF_038048845.1). NCBI lineage: Eukaryota > Metazoa > Chordata > Amphibia > Anura > Limnodynastidae > Mixophyes > Mixophyes fleayi. The sequence goes on along the minus strand of NC_134408.1, from coordinate 1,801,433 downwards.
GGACTGTCTGACATGTCTACTTGGATGGTGTCAGCAAAGTAATCATCCACAATTTTTTCTATTGTCACAGCATCCAATGCAGCGAGAGTAGACATGTCTGCAATGGTTGGCAGGTCCTTCAGTCCGGACCAGATGTTATCAGCATCCCCGCCAGTGCCTCTTTTGGGAAAACTGAGCTTTTTCCTCGCAGCCATAGATGTGGAAGAAAATGAGGGTGGAGCTGTTAGCATGTCACGGTTTTCTTCAGAGGACAATCTCCTGACCAGCAGGTCTTTGCACCGCTGTAGATTTGTGTCCGCCGGAAACAGAGACACAACATACGCTTTAAACCGAGGATCGAGCACGGTGGCCAGAATGTATTCCTCTGACTTTAAAAGAGTGACCACCCTCGGATCCTGGCAAAGCGTACGAAGGGCTACATCCACAAGAGCTACATGCTTGCTGTAATCGCAATGGCTTACCAGCTCCTCCCTCACTTTCTCCAGCTGCTTCTGCAACAGCCTAATCAGGGGAATGACCTGACTCAAGCTGGCAGTGTCGGAACTGACTTCTCGTGTGGCAAGTTCAAATGGCTGCAGAACCTTGCACAACACGGAAATCAGTCTCCACTGCGCTTGACTCAGGCGCATCCCCACTCCTTTGCCTATGTCGTAGGTGGCTGTGTAGGCCTGAATGGCCTTTTGCTGCTCCTCCATCCTCTGCAGCATATAGAGGGTGGAGTTCCAGCGCGTCACAACCTCTTGTTTGAGGTGATGGCAGGGCAGGTTCAAGCTTTTTTGATGTGCCTCTAGTCTGCGGTAGGCACTGGCTGAATGCCGAAAGTGTCCAGCAATTTTGCGGGCCACCGCAAGCATCTCCTGCACACCCCTGTCACTCTTGAGGTAATGCTGCACCACCAAATTAATGGTGTGGGCAAAACATGGGACGTGCTGGAAATTGCCCATATTTAATGCCCGCACAATGTTACTGGCATTGTCTGACACCACAAATCCCCATGAGAGTCTAAGTGGGGTAAGCCACTGGGAGATAATTTCCCTCATTTTCTCTAATATGTTGTCAGCGTTGTGCCTCTTATTAAAGCCTGTAATGCACAATGTTGCCTGCCTTTGCATGAGCAGCCATTTTGTAGATGCTGCTACTGATGCAGCTGTTGCTGTTGCTGCGGAAGGGGATGCATCTACCCAGTGGGCTGTCACAGTCATATAGTCCTTCGTTTGCCCAGAACCACTTGTCCACATGTCCGTGGTTAAGTGGACAGTGGGTACAACCGCATTTTTAAGAGCACTGAGGACACTTGATCGTACTTCTCTGTACATTTTTGGTATCGCCTGCCTAGTGAAGTGGAATCTCGAGGGGATTTGGTACCGGGGACACAATACCTCCATCAACCCTCTAAATCCCACTCCACTGATGGCGGACACCGGGCGCACGTCTAACACCAACATTGCAGTTACAGCCGCAGTTATACGCTTTGCAATAGGGTGACTACTATCGTATTTGGTGGTCATGGCAAACGACTGTTGGACGGTCAATTGTTTGGTGAAAGACTTAGCGGTCTTACGACTTCCCCTCTGGGAAGATGACCGACTAACAGCAGCAACAGCAGCAGTGGCAGTAGTAGGCGTACCGCTGCAGGATTCCTCGGATGAATCCCGTATTGAGGAGGACTCAGTCTGGCTGGTGACTTGGGCTGCAGGACTGAATCTGATGGAGATTGTGGAGGAAGTTGACGAGGAGGGTGTTGCTGGTGTGTATCCAACTGGACCACGGGATTTAGGTGTCCCTGTACCGATGAGGGTCCTAGCCCCAGTTCCTGAACTAACCACTGAACTATGAAGGTTATTCAGGTGACGTATAAGGGAGGATGTTTCTAGGTGGGCAAGATCCTTACCCCTGCTTATTTGAGCTTTACATAAGCTACATATTGCCATACATTGGTTGTCTGGATTTGGATAAAAATAACTCCAGACCGAAGAGGTGCATTTTTTGGTCTTCTGACCAGGCATGACGATGGGCTTTTTCATCCCATGGACATCAGCTGTTTCCCCCCCTGGTGCCTCATTTACAATAACCACATCACCATCCTCATCATCAAGTTCCTCCACAGCGCCAGCTACATCATCAATAGCCTCCTCCCGAGCCACCTCTTCCCGTACAGTGATGGGAAGGTCAGGCTTGACAACCACCAACACCCTTGGACTCGCCTTGGGGATTTGTGATAATTTCTCTTTAGAAGGCAGAGTTGTTTGCTGTTTTGTTGCTGACAGCATAACTCTCTTCAATTTTTTGTAGGGGGGGGAGGAGGAGGAGGGCTAAGATCCGTGGGTGAAGCTGAACCACTAGTCATGAACACGGGCCAGGGCCTAAGCCGTTCCTTGCCACTCCGTGTCGTAAATGGCATATTGGCAACTTTACGTTTCTCCTCAGATGATTTTAAGTTTCTCTTTTTGCTACTTTTTCTTAACTTGGGCTTTTTGGATTTTACATGCCCGGTACTACGAGATTGGGCATCGGGCTTGGAAGACGACGTTGATGGCATTTCATCGTCTATGTCATGACTAGTGGCAGCAGCTTCAGCATTAGGAGGAAGTGGGTCTTGATCTTTCCCTACTTTATCCTCCAAATTTTTGGTCTCCATTATATGTAGCACAAGATACTGCAGAATGTGTGAACTTGGTAATATTGCAGTACCAATGGACTTATACTGCTGGATTGGTTTTGCAAATTTGGTTATAATTATTATATATATTTTTTTTTTTTTTTTTTTTTTTACTTTTTTTTTATTTTTAAAAAACTTGGGAATAGTGGGGAAATAACTATGCCCTTAGAAGCACAGAGCACAGGACACAGCACCACTGGACTGAACAGGACACGGCACAGGACCCAGCAGCACTACGGAACTCAGCAGGACAGAGCACAGGACACAGCACCACTGGACTGATACTGCAGAATGTGTGAACTTGGTAATATTGCAGTACCAATGGACTTATAATGCTGGATTGGTTTTGCAAATTTGGTTATAATTATTATATATTTTTTTTTTTTTAAATTTTTTATTATTTTATACTTTTTTTTTATTTTTTAAAAACTTGGGAATAATGGGGAAATAACTATGCCCTTAGAAGCACAGAGCACAGGACACAGCACCACTGGACTGAACAGGACACGGCACAGGACCCAGCAGCACTACGGAACTCAGCAGGACAGAGCACAGGACACAGCACCACTGGACTGATACTGCAGAATGTGTAAACTTTGTAATATTGCAGTACCACTGGACTTTTACTGCTGAATGTGTGAACTTGGTAATATTGCAGTACCAATGGGCTTATACTGCAGGATTGGTTGTGAAAATTTTGTGGTAATTAAAAAATATTAAAGTAGTTTTTGGTATTTTTTAAAAAAACTTTTTTTTATTTTTTTAAACACAGGGGAATATTGGGGAAATAACTATGCCCTTAGAAGCACAGAGCACAGGACACAGCACCACTGGACTGAACAGGACACAGCACAGGACCCAGCAGCACCACTGACCTCAGAAGGACAGAGCACAGCACACAGCACCACTGGACTGATACTGCAGAACACAGCACAGCACAGCACAGCACAGCACAGCACAGCACAGCACTAAACAGCACAGAACTAAACAGCACAGAACTAAACAGCACAGAGGACCACCTAACACACCCTCCCTCTACCCTGATCAATGCCCGAGTGAAGATGGCGGCGACTAGCGGGGAATTTATAGGATCCGAGTATCGCGAGATCCGACAACGGGATTATGAGTCAGAGCCTCAGTTTCACTTTTGAATTTGGCGCCAATACCCGGATCTGTCTCGGATCCGACTCGGATCCGCAACGTTCGGGTGGGCTCGGATTTCAGAAATCCGAGCGCGCTCATCCCTAATATATATATATATATATATATATATATCAAAGCAGGACCACTGTCACAGGAGAGCAGGCAACACACATCCTACGCTATGAACCACCAGACTACGCCACTGTTTTATATGTTGTAAATAACCATAGCAATAAATCTGCATTTCTAAAACGTTCCACCTGGCTTTAAAAACAAATCTCTATTCAGTGTTTCCACCCCTTAGCTTTCCTTGTATCAACGCAGGAGACATGAAGTTAGTCCATGAGATACATAAGGGAGAGAGAGGTTAGAAAATAGATTGCAAGCTTGCGGTCAGCGCCCTCTTACCTGTCTGTCTGTATTACCCAGTATTGTTTTATTACTGTGTTTGTTTTCTGTTGTAAAACGCTGCGGAATATGCTGGTGCTTTATAAATAAATGATGATGATTAAATAAATGATGATGACAGAATGTATCAGTTGAGATTTAACAATGAAAATCTTGTGGTTTGTAATGTTGACACCATGATCCAGGACTTCATATCACAGTGCGGGATTCCTAATATATATATTACTACAATAAAATAATGACACAGACATCACACTTGTGAGGAAACGTAGAATATATTTATTACACTTAAAGCAGTCAATGATAACTGACTACATCAACCTTAATAATCCTAATAGAAACACAATGACTTATAAACTAGTCCAAATATAAATACTATATAATAAATAGATAATCTGTATTAATATTTAAAATGTAAAGGCTTATTTATTACTTGTTTCTTTTCATTAATACCTGATAACACTCTTAACATAATGTAGGGAATTGATTGTCACAGTCTGAAAACAATATCGTACAAATCTGTTAATATTTACAGATTTAGACATAAGAAACAAGACGAGACATATTCATTTCATTACAACTGTAAATAATTTATAATCAAGTGGTGACGCTTTGTCCACATAATCTGCTCTTTAACCTGGGATTTCCAAAGATTAAAATCAGAGTCTGAGCAGCTGGATAAAGCTGGTGAAATAACCAGAGAGTAAATGAGAAAATGTTACCAAGATTGAACGATAATGATAACAAAAATGCAGTTGTTGTTAGGACATACAAAGTAATATCCAGTATAACACGTACAATCATTGTCCTGACGGCTCGGACATGGGCCTGGAGCTGAGGAGATGTTACATGAGATTCTCTCTTCATCCTCCAGATGTGTCTCAGTACAGTTGTGACACTGAGCCCGATACAGAGACAAGTTATAGGAAATGTAAGACAAAATCTGAGCAATAATCTAAAGACGATGTAAGTATAATTCCAGGTAAATTCATCACCTAAAGTAAGTGATTTGTCAGTGTAATTTTTCACAGTGTCTAAGCTTGTTGGCCATAGCATTGGTATATTAATGATGATGGAACATAACAGTGATCCCATTATGAGCTGAGGAACAGAAGATGTGAATCTTGTTTTGACACGAAGAAAAAACTGGTGGGAAAAGTTCACCAATCTAACAGAGTAAAAGACGGAGATCCAGGTGGTGTTCCAGAAACTAACATCAATCATTAAACCATATATCATATACATGGATAAAAACACGTGTTGGTCCACCATCGGATATATCCCAAAGATGTCAAAAACACCAAAAACAGTTAAAAAGCCCTGGAAGAGGACATTTGTAAAGATTGTAAAAATATGGATTTTATCAGCCAAGTTACTCATCTCCTTCCAGTGTCTGAAATACACATTGAAAATAGAAGAAACGATTAGGGTTCCAGGTATCCCAGTGACCATCACAATAATTAGTTTGCACAGCCTCATAGCTGACCACATTGTCTATCAGTTGTGATTCTCGTGTGACTCCTCTTACTATATGGATGAGAAGTCTGCAGTGTAATGATTAGACAGAGGCAGGAGGTTCATATAAATCTGAGAGTTTAATGCAAATATGTTCAGTATCAGTATCACAGGTGAGGGCTGTGTATAATGGACAGTGCATCTATAATCAGGTGTCAGAGTGATACTCTGGCTTCATCTGATACATGTTTATTTTATATCAGTATCATCTGTATCTGATGGAACTTTCCACATGAACAGAAGACAAATGTGTGATGAAAGAATGAAAGCTATAGGACAATCTATGATGGAAAGTTATAGTTATGTTGGATCTTTTTTTATCTGAGAGATAATGTTGATAACTGTAACTGAAGATAAACTGTCAATTTACCTCTTATCTAAAATCTATTTTTTTAACAGAAATAATTTACATTATTAGTTATGCTCTAACTTAGGCTTATCACATAAATCACTGTACTAGGAATAGTTTATGTTATTGAAATATTCTATAATTGCATATTTTATATTTACAACTTATACATGATGGACCTGATTAATTAAGGAGCATATAGGCCAATTGATAAAGTATAATACTCACATTCACTCTGCGCTTGCCCAAAAAACGGATCATACGCCACTGAACATAGCAGCACCAGATTCCCCTTTGAGCACAAAGGATACTTACTACAGCCTATGATTTCAGAGAGGGACTGGGTGGGCCGGGGGGTGGATGTACGTAGTCAATGTACGGTAAGGATGTGCCGATCTCAAGCACACGCAGAAACATCTGATTCAAGTTCTAACAGGGGTGCACTTAGGGGAGTTTCCAAATTTAATTTTAACATTTAACAACCAGCACTGCACAGTGGAAAATCTTAGAGGTTGAATTGGGATATGGTTATCATTACATAATTGGCAAAGCAGCAAGTTGGGAGGATATGGAAGTGAGATATGGTCAGAGATGGTGGCTGAATGTTATGTAGGAGAAAGCTAAAAGTTTTCAGACAATCAGTGTACAGATTGACAGAATAGATAAGAGAAAGTTGAGTGTTAGAATAGATAAATCACTCTCACCAAGGTGTTTAAGATGAATTGAAGTAGCGTAGAGATGGTGAGAAGGAGGCCATAGAGGAGGAGGTTGCAGCAATCAAGGCAAGACATTGACAGAGCGGGTAGTTTCTGTAGTATCAAGGGTGGGATCGTTCTTATCCTTGTGATGTTTTAAAGGTGGGAGCAACAAGCAGGGGAGCAAGGTTAGATATTAAGATAGTAGAACCAACATCATGGTAAACAGAGACAGAGGAGTGTTCTCTTTATGGTGAATGAGATGTGAGGGGGTTTAGAGTCCCTTGAAGGATAGAAAATGCTGAGCTCAATTTCAAACATATTGTGCTTTAGGTAACAATTCAACATCTATAAGAAGATAACAGAGAGACAGCTTGGCATATAAGAATGGAGAGAAGATGATAGGTCAGTGGGAAAAGAGGTAGATTTGGATGCCATCAGTGTAGAGGAGGTTCTGGAGACTGAGGCAGTTGATTAGTTCACCAAGAGAGGAGATGTAGAGTGAAAAGAGCAGAGGGCCCAGGATGGAGGATTATGGGACCCAAAAAGGTAGGGAAGATGAGACAATTAGTATCTGGAGAGGTAGAAAGTAAACAAGGAGTGAGCAATGAAGGTCAGTGAAGGATATGAAAGAGTAGAGGGTTGTCAATGGTGTGGATGGTGACGGAGTGTCAGAGAGACTGAGCATGGAGAAACTACCCTTAGACTTAGCAGAGTGAAGATCGATGGTGACTTTACTGCTTACATGCAACAATATCCACAAAATGACCCTCATAAAAAAGAATGGAAATTACTATCCCACAAGTGTGATAGATCCCATACAACCCCAGCAATATTACAGAAGATGATGACACCAGTTGGTATGAATCCATATCTAAGGGAAACGAGTTCCTTTGGTTAGTTTGAAAAACAATTAGGGTGATGTCAGATTCCAGGAATAAACAAGATGCGCCTCTGAAAAGCTTGAACATCTACAGAACACAAGAGCTGCACTTGATTCCCATTGACATTGACTCATTACTCACACTCACGCTCATACTCTCTCTGACAGCTGTAATGGTCATACAGGAAACCAGCATAGACAGGACGTTTCATTCTCACAGACATATGTGAGCATTGTGTTATCTCCCTGACATCCTGCAGTTGTGGAGGAATCCTTCTCTTGTGTCTTCTCCTCTAAAAATTTAGGACCGAATTGAAAATGTAAAATTATTCATTTCTAATTACTCATTTTAAATAACAAACACACTAATAATTAACCAATTTAATCACAGTATTAATTCTACTGTTAATATCTAAGTACCGTTGCTACCTTCTATTAGTGCTCTAAAAGAACTTTTAAATCTGCACTGAAGAATACAGAACATTTATTATGGAGTCAGTGGATATTAATGTCATCTCTGTGTATTTTCATGACGTTTAGGACACAAGAAGGTGATTGTGGTGATTGGGAACATTGAGAAGTCAGAGGATGAGATGAGGTCAGAGTGGAAACAGAATCAGTTCTCACAATGTGATCTCCTGCTCTTCACAAAGGCAGAACTGGATTATCTCACCAGAAAGTGGCTTCTGCAGGGAATGCTGGGAAAAATAAATAAGATTAGAGACATCCTGCAGTCAGGTAAACATTTGATTATTCAAACAAGACTGATCATCTAGCTGCAAAAGGTGGGGAGAAAATGGAACCAATGAAGTAATTTAAGTTAAAGGACATAGGTGCCGGGTTCCTACTGTAATATTAACTTATTCAAAATTATAGTTTGCTAAAACCTGTTTGCTAGCACCAAAATCTAAAGGAGAAAATACATTTTACAATTGCCTTCATGAAGCCCAACATGTATTTTAAAGTCATAATTACAGCATTTGACATCATGAAAGTACAACATTATATTATAAAATATTTATATTGCATGATACTATGGTTTTAGATAGATAACATAACACTGTACATTGCCAGATACAGTAGGTATGGAAAGTGCATCACTATACTGCACTCTGAACTGCTGCACTGATAGATGCTCCCATCTGTGTTCAGTTCCTCCCCTGCTCAGGTCCCTGTGCTGTCTCCCCACCTCTCAACAGTCCATGTATGTTTAAACTGAAAGGCAGAAATGTTTGTGTGAGTTACAAGTGGGAGGCTACTCAGCGCTGTGTCCTATGTGCCTCCGGTAAAGGAAGTACTGGGCTGCTAGATATCATCATCATCATCACAGCTGTTTATAGCACCACTAATTCAGCAGCTCTGTACAGTGAACTCACTCACATAGGTCCCTGCCCCATTGGAGCTTACATTCTAAATTCGCTAACATACACAGACCGAGAAAGAGACTAGAGTCAAATTGATAGCAGGAAATTAGCCTACCAGTATGTTTCTAAAGTGTGGGAGAAAACCAGAGCACCCGGAGGAAACCACCACAAACACGGGGAGACTTGAGTCCTGCTTCCATCTCAAGTGACAGGACCCTGTGAGGTTAACATGGACTGAGCGCTTCATGATACAAGCATAATACAGGGCATGTTGGGTTCTGTGTATTATTGCAATCGCATACTTGCTGAGCTGTAATCATCATTGGAAGGTTTGTGTGTAGTGCAGGGAGTCACAGGACTGTGACAAGAGAGGTCACAGCAGTGACATTATCCGCTCTGTGTGCAGCATGTTGGGCTCCAGTAAGCGGGGGAAACATTATAGAATTCATCTCTTTGTAATACGGTATCGCTGAATATTGTTTCTAAGAGTGCTGCAGTCAGTTTGACATAGTAATTCAGATCAAATGCTGGTTTTGTCTTTAAAGTGTGAATGTAAAAATATCATATGCCATGAACTCTAAAACATATCCTACTAAATCATCAGAAGCCATTTGTTTAAGTATTTTGTATTTTACAAGAAATAAAAAGTTAAATATATATTTGAGTAACATGATATTAAAATGTAAAGGCCGAGTTAAAGTGCATCCTTGTCATCTACTATTACCACGAATGTTTCCCATACTTTGTGTTTGCTCCCCACTACCACATGTTACCCTCCCAGCTGTCCCCTAATTCAGAGATGTCAGACATCCACTACTCTGGTACCCCTGACTTATCCTACACATCCAGGATTTATATCTGAGCACTATTCATTACAGCAAATCTTCAAATCTTCAAATGTTTCAGAGTTTCCAACTCACAATTTTATTACATCATTGAGCTCTTAGCTCACTCTATGGCTGTCTCATACTCCCAGGTTCTGTACATATTACCTAGCTTTATACATGGGATCATTTAGTATGTTAATATCTGTGTATTTTTAGTTTAATCATAGGAGTATTTGTAATTTACATCATAAATCATTTTTTATTATGTTTAATTTAGTATTTTTTATTTTTTTTTAAAAAGTGTTGTGTGTGCTCGAGAATATAGATTGTAAGCTCCACAGTAAATGTTGTGAAAGAAAGTATTATTATTATTATTATTATTATCATTTATTTGTAAGGCGCCACATGGTTTCCGCAGCGCCGTACACAGTACAAACAGTAGACTATACAGGGTAAAACAGTACAGAACAATAAACACAAAGTACCAGTACTTCAGAAACTCCGGGCAGGCAAATACAGTAGAGACGGAGTGGAAAAACAGGTATGGAGACAGGAGGAAAGAGGACCCTGCTCATACGAGCTTACATCCTAAGGGAGGGTGAACAAAATCAGGCACAGAAGGGAGCCAGTAAAGCAAAGGGGAGAGAAAAAAGGGGGCCAGGGGAGAAACAGAAGAGATGAGAGGTTAAGTGGATGGTTGGTAGGTCTTAAGGAACAGGTGAGTTTTAAGTGCCCGTTTGAAGGAGCACAGGTTGGGTGAGAGACGGATGGAGCGAGGGAGGTCGTTCCAGTGAAAGGGGGCAGCGCGGGAGAAGTCTTGGATTCTAGAGTGGGAAGAGGTGATCAGAGTGGAGGAGAGTCGGCGATCATTGGCTGAGCGCAGGGAGCGGGCAGGAGTGTGAATGGAGAGGAGGTTAGAGATATAAGGGGCAGTAGACTGGGAGAGAGCCTTGTAAGTGGTGGTGAGGAGTTTGAAAAGGATTCAATAGGGGAAGGGGAGCCAGTGTAAGGCAAGACAGAGAGGGGAGGCAGAGGAGGAGCGGCGTGAGAGGAAGATGAGTCTCGCAGCCACATTGAGTATAGAGCGGAGGGGGGCGAGGTGGGCGCAGGGAAGGCCAGTAAGGAGGAGTTTGCAGTAGTCGAGGCGGGAGATGATGAGAGCATGGATGATAGTTTTGGTGGCATCTTGAGAGAGGAAGGGACGGATGCGGGCAATGTTACGGAGTTGGAAGCAACAGGCTTGGGCGAGGGATTGGATGTGGGGGGCAAAAGAGAGAGAGGAGTCAAGAGTGACTCCCAGGCAGTGGAGTTGGGTGACAGAGGAGATAGTGAAGTTGTTAACAACAATGGAGAGGTCATGGTGGGAAGGGAATCTGGGTGGGGGAAAGACAACGAGTTCAGTTTTGGAGATGTTAATTTTAAGAAAGCGTGAGGACATCCAGGAGGAGATGGCTGAGAGGCAGTCAGTTACACGAGAGAGGAGGGAGGAGGAAAGATTAGGAGAAGAGATGTAGAGTTGAATATCATCAGCATATTGGTGATACTGAAGAGCGAACGAGGAGATGAGAGCCCCAAGGGAGGAAGTATAGAGTGAAAAGAGTAAAGGGCCAAGAACAGAGCCCTGAGGGACTCCTACATGGAGAGGGGAGGTGGTGGAGGAAGAACCAGACATGGATACAGAGAAGGAGCGGTTAGCAAGATATGAGGTGAACCAGGCATGGAAAGAACCAGAGAGGCCGAGAGACAGAAGAGTTTGCAGGAGAAGGGGGTGGTCCACGGTGTCGAAGGCCGCGGAGAGGTCAAGGAGGATAAGTATAGAGAAGTGACCCTAGGATTTGGCCGATAGGAGATCATTAGTGACTTTAGCCAGGGCTGTTTCGGTGGAGTGGAGGGGGCGGTAGCCGGATTGCAGAGGGTCAAGGAGGGAGTTGTCAGAGAGGTGTCTGGTGAGGTGGCTGCAGACAATCCGCTCAAGTAATTTGGAGGCATATGGGAGAAGAGAGATAGGGCGGTAGTTTGCAAGAGAGGTGGGGTCAAGATTGGGTTTCTTGAGGATAAGGGAGATAAGAGCGTGTTTGAATGAGGATGGGATAATGCCAGAGGAGAGTGATAGGTTGAAGAGGTGTGCGAGGTAAGAGCAGGCAGTAGGAGAGAGAGAGAGCGATGGAGGTGGGAGGGGATGGGATCAAGAGGACAGGTAGAGGGTGGAGAGGAAAGAATAAGGGAGCGAACTTCTTCACCTGATGTAGGGATGAAGGAGCACCACAGCCAGTTGATAGCGGGAGGTGAAGCGGTGAGGATGGCGGAAGAGGGATGGGAGGAGATGTTCTGTCTGATGGCTTCAATTTTGGAAGAGAAAAAGGAGGCAAAGTCAGAAGCAGAGAGGGAAAGCGGGACAGTGGGAGGGGGGGAGAGGAGGGAGTTGAATGTGGCAAAGAGGCGGCGGGGATTGGAGGACTGAGAAGAGATAAGGGACTTAAAGAAGGATTGTTTAGCTAGGGACAGGGCATAGCAGAAAGAGGAGAGTATGAATTTGAAGTGAAGGAAGTCAGCCAGGGAACGAGATTTCCTCCAGAGGCGTTCGGCTGTGCGAGAGCACTTTTGGAGGTAGCGGGTGAGTTTGGAGTGCCAGGGTTGGGGAATAAGGCGACGACGGCGGATAGAAGAGGCTGGGGCAACGGTGTCCAGGGCAGTAATGAGGGATTGGTTGTAGAGAGAGGACGCCTGGTCAGGGCAGGCCAGAGAGGGGAGGGGTGATAGGAGAGTTTCAAGAGAGGAGGAGAAGGAGATGGGGTCGATGGCGTCCAGGTTGCGCCTGGTGAGGATTGTGTGCAATGTTATACAATGTTATACAATTAACCTTCTCACTTGCAAGAGTAGTTATGACTATTTTAGTTACATATAGGCTTCTACTTCCTACAGATATCCCAGTAAGCAATGCAATAGAGATAAAGGACTCTTAACTCCAATCACTTGGTCAACCATCTAGAGGACCTCTCTCCAGAATCAATGTCTTTTAGAGCATTTCCACATTAAATAAATAAAACCCCATTGTCTAGATGACACGGTACATTCTGGAGACAGTTTTAGTTTTTATAGAGTAGTGAGAGTGTGGTGCTCACAACGACAGGTATTGGGCATGTCTTGGAGAAACCTCCAGTGGCACATCCACAATTTCAGAGATCACTGCGTTTCCATAACTATTCCCATGTCACGATTCCCTTTATACTTAGGGAAAGAGCAAGATCTATGGTTGCTAGATTGCAACCATATATAGACAGGATTTAAAATAAATCTTATTAGCAATGATGTATAAAATGTCACCAATTTCAAATGTTAAATGTATCTCCAATATATGAAATTATCAAAGATTTGTGAATTTGGGGATGGGAAAGATTTCAACGTATTGTATAACTTTCTTCTTGTTGTAACTTTGTCCTCCTCATTATGCTTCATATGGAGTAAATGCAAATTCTGCCAATTCATTGTAACCTCTGTGAGACATTACAAAGCATTAAATACAGAGTGTGAATAACTACAATTACAGGATCTAGCAGGAGATGAGCAAGATAACTAAGGTAAATCCAATCCCAGAATGTTAGAAGTGTCGCTATGTAACATCCATACATACCCTCTACTAACTACACCAACTCCCATCAACAACCATAGTATAACATATACCTTGACAAAGACCCCTGGTTGATCGAAACGCGTTGGTGTGGATCCTGGAATCTGTAGTTCTGACTGCCAAATCATCTAGGAGGAAGAACTTTCCTTTAAGGAGATCCGAAATCCAAAGACCCATATTACATATGCAGACCATCAGTCTTTTCTGGTAGGCCGCCATTATCTACTTTTTCAGGATATACATCATATTTTTGTGGATGCTTTTATTCATTGTTTTTATTTACAATAAATGTTATGAAAGATAATACACTATAGCATTTTGTCTTTCCCTCTTTCTTGCATATGTCTCTACTCTATGAATATGGATACTGAATGAGATCATCAACTTGAACACATCTTGTGAAAAAGCACTTTGATGAACTATATTGTATGGACATTTCTGAAAGCAATACTCTTACTGTAATATTCTATAATCCAATCCTGTGTAGCACCATTGGGTGTTGAATGTTATGAGATTCTCAAGAGAAACTGCAGAACAGGAAACATTTCAGGATCAGCTGCTGATGTGGAAAATGCGAATCAGTCCAATATCTAATTTCCCTTTACGTGAGGTTACTTTGTTTATAATCATATTTTTTTACATTCGGATTTCTCTGTACAAACAAATGAAATGCTAGAAGATGATATTTTCACAGAAGAGTAACATAACCTTTCTAATCAATGCTTCTAAATATTACTAGGTATCATTCCTACATGAAGGTACTAACCATAGGAGAGTCAATCTCTATGTATTGGGCCAATGGTTCTGTTTTCTTTGACTTGAGTTATTAATCTGATTTTTTTTTAAATTTAATTATTAAGATTACATTCTGAATTACTATGTTTAGTAATGGTCAAATGGTAAAGAGGGCCCTGCTAGTGAGAGCTTACAGTCTAAAAGAGAGACAGCAGTGTTGAGACAATCCTAGCTGGTAGGACATGCAGAGAGAGTAGTGTCATGTGAGGGTACGGTATAATGAAATGGTGGATTTTGAGAGAGCATTTTAAAGCTGGAAAGTTAAGAGAGGGTCTGGCCAGGTGGGGTAGGTAGTTCCATAAGTGGGGAGCAGCACGGAAGAAGACATTGAGGTGGGAGGGAGTAATGGTTACCAGAGATTAAAGGTGTAGGTCAAAGACAGATCAAAGAGTGTGTCTCACGGCCAGGTCAGAGATTTATGACGGGAGGAGTTGATGGGGGCTTTTAAGATGAGGGTTAGAAGGTCACAAACTGGAACAATATTAGCAGATAATCCAGTCAGAAGCAACCATGTTAGATTTTCTACTAAATAAGCTATTATAAATGTATTGCCAATGGATACCTGCCATCCACCTTCTTGGGTTTAGCTTTCAGGTTGATGTGCCGGGGACAGGGAGAGCTGTTTTCAGATTCCAGAAATTTGTGGTATTACACTGCTGGACTTATACTTGCAGACAGCACCTGGGTCACAGAAAGCCCTCTTATACACTCAGGTAAGACATCATAACCAGCGTGGGGCACCCATCAGCCTAAATATCAACCCAGTGCACTGAATGCTGAATTACCAGATTACTGTGTGTCTGTCACCAGTTTCTAGTATAGTCGTGTTACTGATGTCTCTTAGGGTACCAGACCCTCAGCTTGCCATTGATTTTAAATACTGGTATTTCGCAGTGCTTATTGCTCCAGAGTCCTTGTCCTTATCCCTCTTTATTCAGAACACAGCATTTTTGCCTCCAGTAACCACTACAACCTGGAAAAAATAATCCCTGACTATTTTTATATGGTGTACAGACCTTCACCCTGACCATGATTATAGATGTTACCTGTATTATAACCCTTGGCACTAAATCTTGCATGTTACAAAATATCTTATTAAGGAAAGTGATTGCTATATTTGGTGCCAATTTTCTAATTCTAAATTCAGTGTGGACCGTAACACCTAATACTAGACATATACTAGTTGGCCCCTTCCCAGAAATGTTCCTGAGTTTGGGGCAGTTTACTAACAAAGGACTCCTGCAGCCACTGGCCATTGCGGCACAATGCTACCTCTGTAATTTGTTTCCAGCATTCATTACACTCAAATTTATGGGGGAAATCACAGTATTACAAATATAATTCCTTATCTGGAAAATATAGTTTCCTCAATCAAATCACAAAGGATTGAGGAGGTGCTAATAGTCTCAGCTGTCAAACACAAATAGCAGCTCTACAACTCTTCAAAAGTACAATCACAATAATAAGAAATGAGAGGCGCTAAACCTTGTCACAAAGCACACCAGAGGAAATAGTTTAAAAATAACAATAGTAGGAATTTATGGTAATTGTTTAAACAATTTTTTGGTTTATGCGACCTAATGGCCGCACATGGGAATATTCAACAATAATACAGTCCAAGCAGAAAAATAAATCAGCTGATCCCAGTGATCCAGATAACATTCCTCCTAATTTATCCGCCGGTAAATGCGGCAGTATGTCAAAATAAGCTTCCGACCTACAAGTTGGTAGAGGGTCGGCATCCTTATATATTTGTATGTGCAGATCTCATATATTCTGGCATTTAATCAGCGGCACAGAAATGAACTGTCAGCGCCTCAGTGATAGTACTCACACTGATCTCTCACATGCTGAAGGAAGAAACTTCAGATTAAAGGAATTCTCCAGACTCCGGATGTATAAAGTAACAATTAACAGTACCTGATGTCTTTCTCCATATAGGTTGGATTAATCAGATATATTGGGAAGATATTTAAACCTTTTAAACCAATCCAGACCAATGAGAAAACAGCAGTCACAACTGGAAATGTTAACCTTTTGTGTATACACCATAGCAAATTAAATCCTAATTGTATAAATAAAAAGAAATTGTTAAACCCTATTTATCTTACAGAAATTATTATTATTATTATGAATTTTGCTGTTCACATTAAACAATATTTTAAATTCATAGAACGATATAAGACAATATTGACCAGGATAAGAATAAATGTCTAAAAAAATTAATGAATAAAAAAATGAAAAAAAGTTTTTTTTTCTCTTTTTCACATAAGATAAATTTGTTCAGATCCAGTTGATACACCAAAATATAATGCAAATTATAACTTTGATGAGTTTATTCAAAATCGACATTTCATTTGGTCCAGCAGGAGAAGTGTACCCAGACTTAAGATCCAGTATGTTTCCCCAGTATGTTATCCCATCTTTTTTTCACATTTTTGATTCATCACTTATATGTTGCAATAGTAGCAGTTGACTATTAGGAATATTTTTGATCACATGTGCTAGACGAGAAGATGAAAAGGAGCTTCATGGACAGCAACGTTCTTATCTAATGGTTTATGATATAATGAAGTATGGAATTAATTATTTCAAGATAAATAGTAATATGCAAACATTAATGAATTCTAAATAAACGGTAATCCTTCAAATGAAACATTCTAAAAATTATGAAAATCCCTCCCTGATCTACCACGTTTTACTAAAAAAACAATATATCATCCACATATTTAAACCACTTGATAATTTGTGAAGCAAATGGACATGGATGACTTCCATAATGATGAATATTGTGAAAATGACATATAATCTTACTACAGAAGGCACCACGGGAGCACCATTGTCACTCCAATCACTTGAATGTTATGGGACTTGTGAATTTTTCACCCCATCAAATCCTATCCCATCAAATCCTATCCCTACCCGTGAACTGTACATAGAAGGGCAACTAAAATGGTGCATGACCTACAGCATACAACCCAGAAAGACTAAAAGATCTTAATATGTATAGTTTGGAGCAGAGAAGGGAGAGGGGAGACATGATAGAAACTTTCACATATATCCAGGGTTATAACAAGGTACAGAAGTATTAGAACACAAGGACATGCACTGACACTGGGGGGAAGTAGGTTCAGAGGAAATCTGAGAAAAACTACTTCCCTGAAAGGGTAGTGGATAATGGAATAGCCTCACATCAGAGGTGGTAGAGGCTAATACAGTATAGCAGTTTAAGCATGCTTGGGATATACATAAGGATTTTAAAAAAAATGTGCAGACTCGATGGGCCAAGTGGTTCTTATCTGCTTTCAAATTCTATGTTTCTATGTTTCTACACTTTCTCTAACATGTGGTTAAGTATATACACTTTTTAATCCTTACCTAAACCCGGCACATATGCTAGTGAGGTACAGCTGGACTTGTAAGTGAGCTTTTACACGTGTGTGCCTGTCCTTGCTTACGTTCTGGTGCTAATTGCATTCAACTCTATATGAGTCCAATAACGTTCAAGCTAATACAATTGTTATAGTTACAAAATGTAAAATGTAGTTGTATAAGTTATGAATATTTCACTGCCTGTGTGATTTTAACATTTCTATACAAGATCTTTGATTAATTGTAATGTTTGATGATGGGGGGCATTTTTAAATAATGGGGCTCATGCTGCATTGATGTGTCTTAGGCAGATCAGCATGGAGATATTTTATGAGTGTTCCTTTTTCTGACTTATATTTGACCCAGTATCATTGATGTTTTTAATTGGCGGTATTGCCTATCCCGCTAGTAACATCATCAGCAACAACTATGGTCCAAGGAAAGTGTCTAGAGGTCTCATGTAAGTCTCTTTGGGATTCCTGACACAGAGGTTAGAAGTCAGTTCAGGCTCCTACTGCATACCATCCTGGCAACTCTACAGATGGTACAGAACTTAGCCTTGATTGTCATTCGAACAGCAATAGCATCACTGACTAAATTGTTGTCTGTGTTGCATTTCTGTGTCATTCCAGTCTATAGTAGTTTTGGTGGCAGGAATGTCACAAACTGTTTTTAGTTGTGTATCAAAAGTGTACTATTGGGATTACAGATGAGCAGCTTGTTTTTTTCACATTGTACTTGTATAGATATAATGGCTCTCGCATTGCACATCCTGAGCAATTTGTAATGTATACAACTTGCATAACATATACAGACAAATATTTAATATCAAACAGCATGTGCAATTATATCATGCAGTATGTGCCAATCTCTATTGTAGTGTGAAGTTTTCATGCATTCTATTATAGTCATTTATGGTGTTAAAATATCTCTTGATGTCCAATATAAATTGACACCAACCTCTGATGATAGAATTGAAAGATACATGTTGCTTTGCTTTGCATAGTGGAAGATAAAAATAAAAATGTGACAAGGAGACTGCAGAGACCATAGGGAGACTTAAGGCATAAAGTTATTAGAGGAATCTGAGCACAGGGAGACTGAAGGTAGAGCATTATTGGAGGAATCTAAGTAAAGGGACAGAGGATAGAGAGTTATTAGTAGACCCTAGGTAGGACTGCAGGTATAGGGACCTGGATGCAGGGAGAATGAATGTATATCGTTATTGAAGGAATCTGGGTAAAGGGAGTTTGAAGGTATAGAGTTATTGGAGGAATTTGGGTACTAGGTACTTCAGGTATAGAGTTTTTGGAGGATTCTGGGTACCGATCTACTGAGGGGATAGAGTCATTGGAGCATTATGGGTACAGGGAGATGAAAGTTTTCTATTCATTGAAGGTTTAGCATATTTAACATAAGTATTTTCCTCTGGAGAGGTTGGTAGGGCTGTTAGCAGATTTTTGAAAGGTGTTGGAGCCCTTTGCAAACTGCTCCTACTATCACATCAACAGGCATCTAAGGATTGTGACACGTTGGTGCCCGGATCCTGGGTCTGATACAGGGAGTTGCACAAAATTTCACTGCGCCATTAACTTAAGAGATAGACGTACCGAAGGTTCTGCATACAGTATTGTTATCTATTCAAGACTTATTTCATTGGATCGCACAATACTTTTTGGACCTTATAATTCTCATCAATCACGGTCCACTACAAAGCGGGGCTAGATCAGGACTTCCCCACGCTTACATCTAACAAGGCAGGCTTGCCACGTCAGCACTCTCGATACAGAAGAACAGCTGGGACTAGATGGGCCTGTCTGCGCATGTGCACATCACTGGAGACACCGCGATCCCAGCTCCCAGGGCTTGGATACAGGCCACCCTCTGACTATGGGGAGGTAAGGATGAGACTGGTTTTCTGAAAGCTCTGGATCTTTGCTACCATTCTGAGCAAGTTTCCCACTGTGATCATTTGGAACTGTCTGGTCTCCTTAGTGCATTTACAAATTGGATTTGAACTGAACTCTACTGCCAGAATCCATACACTACAGCTGGCTTTGACATGATTCTAACACAAGTCCACTTAGGGTTTCAGCTAAGGTTATATGCAGACTTCTCTGTTTATCTGTGATTCTATTGCATTTCTTTATTGTATGTGTACATTACATGTTTTTACTTAATCCGTCTCTGGCCAGAACTATATGTTTATTGTACCTCTCCTTAGAAAAGGACACATATTATTTTGAATAAATGACATTTGTCTTAGAAAGGACTTGCCAACCTTCACATATATTTCTCTAGTTCCACACTTGTTTGCCAAAACGCCAAGGAGTTTCTATCTATAGTATTGTTAATTAGTTTGATTATATCTATCTATCTATCTATCTATAATATAGTTGTCTGTTTGCCTGTTAATGAGTGTTATGTTATAAAATACAATAATAAACAATTTTCACTGGTAGGTGAGTCAGGGAAGGTGGGATTGAAAGGGGACCCAGCCACAATTGATATCTGTCACAGAGATCATTTCCCTGCCCCATGCTCACTGTAATACTTATCCATGTAGATATTTGCATGCATTACTCAACTGTATAAACTGTCCTCAACTTTGTATAATAATTATGTATAATCTGTGACTGCAGACGCATTTTAACTTGACAATGAAACAGATCAAATACATAGTGGATGTTGACAGCTGCAGTTATATACATGATTGTTATCACGATCATCATGTGCATTTCAGGAATAACTCTAAACTCTTCAATAATTACAGTATGTTTCATAGACGGAGTAAGAAACAACATTTCAATGTTTGTGAACAAATCTATTTATCTGTGACTCTTACAAATGTCATTCTCCAATGATTCCTGGATACCTTATTTCTGAATGTACCTGCTATATGTCAACAATGGTTATTTATATATATTTACTGTTGAATTATTTCTACTTTGCAGCATTTTTTGCACATTGCTTGGCTTTAGGTTCACTATTGTGTGAAACTAGTAAACGGTTCTCTTACTTTCTTCCTTTACGTGAAAAATAGATTGTCTTCTTCTGTTCTACAATTAGTGATAATGGGCCTGATTCACTAAGGATCTTAAATGAAAAGGATTCTTATTTCAGTCTCCTGGACAAAACCATGTTACAATGCAAGGGGTGCAAATTAGTATTCTGTTTTGCACATAAGTTAAATACTGACTGTTTTTTCATGTAACACACAAATACTTGATAGCTTATTTGTACACTGAAATTGAAAGTTGATATTTGTGTGCTACATGAAAAAACAGTCAGTATTTAACTTATGTGCAAAACAGAATACTAATTTGCACCCCTTGCATTGTAACATGGTTTTGTCCAGGAGACTGAAATAAGAATCCTCTTCATTTAAGATCCTTAATGAATCAGGCCCAATATTTGTGGGATCATTGTTCATTAATTTTTCATTTATTTGAACATTTAAATTAAAATCTGCTCAAAATGTGACTGCAAATCCATCCATGTTTTGTGGCTCTCATCTGTATTGGGCTCAGTGTGAAGTCTCTCCTAGGACATGTCTGGAGGATGAAGCAGAACACGTCTCAGTTTAACTCATCTCCTCAGCTCAAGGTCCACGTTCGAGCAGCCGGGACAATGATTCTACAAGTATTGATTAACTCAATAATGTATTTGACAATCATTGCAATCTGCTTGTCAACATTCAACTTTACTATCCTTTGACAGTTATCTGGACAATTGTCATGTCATATCCCTCTGCTAAAACCATCACTTTAATCTTGGAAAATCCCAAACTATACAGTAGATTATTTGGTCAAGATGCCTCCTCCTGAGTATAATATCTATCTATCTATCTGTCTGTCTGTCTGTCTGTCTGTCTGTCTGTCTGTCTGTCTGTCTGTCTAAATAAATAAATAAACAGTTTTTCTGCTAACTAAAAAGTCAGAAGAGGATAATTACATTTGTATAGAAGCAATTTCTACACTTGTGTTTGTTGTAACTAGGACCCAAGGCCAAACACAAAAAAGAGTCCGAGTCATTAAGGAAAGTAAAGCATTAAAAAGGAGTAACTTTGCACCTGGGCAAACCCATGTTGCATTGGAGGGGGGGGGGGGGGGTAAATTTAAAACATGAGGAGAGATTTATAGTTGGGGTAGGGCATGTCCTAGATCAACATTAAATTTCAGTGTAAAAATAAAGCTATCAAGTATTTGTGTGCTAGATGGGAAAACATTCAGTATTCAACATATGTGCAAATTAATATACTAATTTGCACCCCTTGAATGGTAACATGGTCTGTCCCTGGAGAACATTTACTCCTTTTTTTGCCTTACTTTCCTTAATGACTCAGGCTCAAAATTTTTCAGCTGTAGAGATTAACGTTTCAATTAATGTTTTTTGTTTACATGCATCCTTTATTATATTGTATAAAGTAGCAAACTGACTAAGAGAGATAGTATAAACAGTATAAATAGAAAAACTTAGCCCAACCCTGAATCGATAGAAGAATATTTGCATCTGTGTATGTTTAACTTTCTTTTGAACCAAAACCATATAATCAAATGTCGTTATTTATGAGATGTCTCAGTGCCCAACCTTCTTGTCTACGTAGTGATCCTCCATCCTTAGGAGAAATGTGCTACAGATCCAACTATCAATAAACTGACCAATGACCAACAAATAAATTACATTGATATATTCAGTCATATAATCTTATAATGCCATCATACACTATGATGTCTTCCATACAGCTACATAATACTACCACATTGATGTCAACATATAGACTAATAAATGACCATGAGTCCTCATATATATTCCCACTTATCACCAAATAACTAGTGTCAATTCTCTTAATTACCAGCAGCGCTCTTTGTGATACACACAGTCAGTGCTCCAATATGTTGCAGATGTTTCACAAAACGTTTTATGTAATATGTTTGTTTTGTGTCTTGCTCAGGTCATACAATGTGCAATGTACTATGTGTTATGTAAGAGCGGTTCTCTCACGCTACAGGAGACTTCCAAATGGAGAACACAATCTCATATTTGTACTAAGTTACACATATAGGTCCCTCTTCCTGTTATATTGGAAAGGTGGCACATTTTATATGAATATAAGAGAATAAAGAAATAATCAGACTAGCATTCAGCATATACATCTATAAACTATATCATCCCTTTACATGCTGTCACCCAGAGCAATTTGGTTGAAGGGAAACTGATGATGTAGAGTTGTCAGAGGATTCTGGATAATAATAAAAGGGGGATTTGCAAATTTGACATATCAATAAAGTAAGTATTTGGGAATCCCATCAGGAGCACAATACAACATTCATTGCAGTACTCGCCATGTGTGACCGGGATGAGACTTATACGGGACCCAGCCACAACTGTAATCTGTCGCACAGCACATTTCCATGTTCCATGTTCTCTTTAATATATTTCCTTGGGGATATTTGCATGCATTGCTCACTTGTATATACTGTCCTCAACCTTGTGAAATTATTAGATGCTTCTGTGAATGCCGTTGCTCCCAGTGCTGCATTATAACCTGACACTGAGATTGAACAAATACATCAGGGATGTCGACAACTATAGATATATACAAGGTTGTTATTGCAGTCATCACCAGCAGTTCAGGAATAACTCTAAATTCTTCAATAATTATTGTATATTTCATAGACTGGAGAAAGAAACGATGTCTCAATGTCTGTGATCAAATCTTTCTCTTCATGTCTGTTGCAAATGTTTCCCTCCAATGTATCATGTTTATCGATGTTCTGGTACGTTGTTTCTGGACTCAGCAGCTAAATGTCAACAAAGGATATTTATATATATTTGTTGCCCAATTCTTTCTAATTTACGGCAACTTTTGGCACACTGCTTGGCTTTCACTTCACTATTGCCTGAAACTGGTCAACTGTTCAAATCATTTCTTCCTTTTCCTGAAAAAGAGATTGTCCTCTTCTGTTCTACAAGTACTCATAATGACATTGGTGGGATCATTCCTCATTAATCTGCCATTTATTTGGACAATTACATTAGAATTTCCTCAAAATGTGACTGATGCATCTAGCAATACATATAGTATTGTGATAAATAGCCAATTCACTCTCTTTAACATGGTGTTTGGCTGCGGTCTTCCAGTTATTGTGGCTCTCATCTGTATTGGGCTTAGTGTGAAGTCTCTCCTGGGACATGTCTGGAGGATGAAGCAGAACACGTCTCAGTTTAGCTCATCTCCTCAGCTCAAGGTCCATGTTCGAGCAGCCGGGACAATGATTCTACAAGTATTGCTTAACTCACTAATGTATTCAGCTGTCATTGGAATCTGTCTGTCATTGTTCAACTTTCATATCCTTTGGGAACCAGTTCTCTGGACAATTATCATGTTGTATCCATCTGCTCAAACTGTCACTTTAATCTCGGGAAATCCGAAATTATACAGTAGATTATTTGGTCAATATGTCTTCTCTTGAGGAAAGCATCTATCTATCTATCTATCTATCTATCTATCTCATATCTATCTATCTATCTATCTATCTATCTATCTATCTATCTATCTATCTCATATCTATCTATCTATCTATCTATCTATCGATATATCTATCTATCTATCTATCTATCTCATATCTATCTATCAATATATCTATCTATCTATCTATCTATCTATCTATCTCATATCTATCTATCTATCTATCTATCTATCAATATATCTATCTATCTATCTCATATCTATCTATCTATTGATATATCTATCTATATATATCGTATCTATCTATCTCATATCTTTCTTTCTATCTATCTATCTATCTATCTATCTCATATCTATCTATCTATCTATCTATCTCATATCTATCTATCTATCGATATATCTATCTATCTATATATATCGTATCTATCTATCTCATATCTTTCTATCTATCTATCTATCTATCTATCTATCTATCTTTATGCCTCTGTCTATCTAACTAGTTTTGTATTAAGAACCTGAATAGGGTCATTTAACTTGTATAGAAGAAATTGACTAAATCTTTGTGGACTTGATGACCTTTGCAATAAATGTTGACTATCAATTTTATTAAGTGATACAGACTAAGGGGTAGTATAGGTAATAAACCTTAAAAACAACCCACAAGTCTGTAGAAGAATCTGTGTATGTAAATAAACTCTACCAACATGGTATAATAGACTTATGTTCTAAATGTATGAGGTACCTCAATAATGGATCTATTTACCTTTATGAGATGCCTGTAGAAGGATTTATTCTCCTATGTATCCTATTTAGAGGTGGGGTCAGTCTTGAAATGTTCTGAAGTGTTCTACTTGCAAAAAAGTTGCCCTATTGGAGTTATCTCCTTTTTGTACAGTATACGCCTACTTGGATTTTAGCTGTTAATGGTGTTGATCTCCCTGGTGCAATCCTCTTATAATACTTAACTGTAGTGACACTTTGCAATTTTGTAGATTAACTCAGCAGAGCACATGGAGGAATACATATGTTTAATGCGGATAAAATACCAAAGCAATGTCTTAAAACAATATATATATATATATATATATATATATATATATATATATATATATATATATATATATATTTTTTTTTTTTAAATAAACACTAAACAATAAAAACAATGAAAAATTACACTATCTAAAAAGACAAACTACTAAAAAGGTCACTTGGGGGCGTGGCCTGGACGCCATCACAGCCCGACGCACTTCATGTGAGCTCCTGCCACATATATCCCCTAATCGCTGTTTTGGACCCCTTACAACTTGCTTGTGACCATCAATCGTTGGGGGTAAACATAAAGTCCACCTGTGCTCACGGTCAGCTCCGTTTTGCTCAAATCACAGGGCGCTGACTCTCTGAATGAAACAGCACAGAATAAGCCACAAGACTAAACTGTCGTAAAACTAATGTTTGCTTTAAATACCCATAATCACAAATAACTCTGCACAACATATACCTGCAAACACTTCTCTTATAACAAGCTATTTTTTTTATTAATGTTAATAATTATACAATTAACTGATTTACCTCTAAATCCATGGTAGATGCACAGTTTTATAAAATTGCAATGTAAATTCATTGATGTATAATATAATAATAGTAATAATAATGGTAATTATAATAATAATTAGACTCTAATTTGTTTGTCATCTTTTGGCTTCTGCAAATTTTGTTTGTGATTTGAGTTGTTATTTGCTTTTATCTGGATGTATAAGCGGTGTGCAACCTATTGTGAACCAAAATAATGTTTCTCTATTGTAAAATGTGCTTTTATTTGGCTGTGTCATATTTTGTCCCAAGCTTTATTACATGTCATTTCTGCCTTGGCTTGGCTGTGTAAGTCTTATCTGTGGATATTTTCTATTTGTTTTGATTAACTTTATTTTGATCAGCTGCTTGTCTCTGTTGGAGCTCCACACAAATAACAAAATTCAATTTAGAGATATTCCCCAACATGGGTCAGGAATCGAACTCATAACTCCAGAGTTGACAGGTGGAATGGCTAAGCACTAAGGAACTGTGCAGATGGAAACCTGTACACATTATATATAATAGTACTATAGCAACAAGAATACTCCATGCCTGTAAGGGATTTAAAGTGCCAGATATCACATATGGAACACATAATGTTGATCCTTACAAACATATAACACAACACAGGCACTAGTGTCAACATCAAGTTGTAATGAGAAACAATAACAATTACACACACATCGTCTTATTCTCCATCATGAAGAATGTCATCAATTTTGTATTGGAAATAAATGTGGATTTAAATATTAGACCCCCCTACACAGCTTAAACTGTAAAAATCATTATTCAAAACAGTGTACCAAATTGGTAGCTGCCAATTTCACTACTAATCAGCAGTTTGCTTTGCCTCCAACAGCATAGTGTCCCCCTGCCGAAACGACAAGCAAGCCCTGATTAGTCTGCACTGGCCTGCATCTCCTAGGGTGATATGCCACTACCCCCCTCCCACCACCACATAGGGGATCCACCCATGGTATGAAAATAATATATCCCTTAACTGGGATAATAACAGTCCATGGAAGTATAATATATCCCTTAACTGGGATAATAATGTTTTATGAAAGTAAAGCTTCAATGACCCACTATAGGTCCCAGGCTGGGACCAAGAGGGATAGATTCCTGAAGCAAAGTAATACACAAAAATGTGACACTTTGAACCTCAGCGAAACCATGTCACAAAGTAAGCGTTTAAAATATGTGTCTGAAATTTTAAACATAAGTAAATTACTGCCTGCTTTTCCTGGTAGTGGTACAAAAATGTTACACTTTATTTCTACACTGACATTTAAAGCTCAGCTAGGACAAGAACTACCACAATTATAAATCTGCTCCCTCTAATCAGGTGATATCAGGTGCCTGCAATTACAGGTTTCTATTATGAAGTGCCTGTAATTGCAAATAGTGGAGTACATTTCCCATCGATCAGCCCCCCCTTTGCTACTATATGATGAATGAATGACAGGCAAACATTTTGCACACAGGTGTGGAAAAGATCCGTGAGCTCGTCCACACGTGCTCTGCTAACCAATCATAAAGCAGAGTATTGGGGAGTAGATTTTGAACCCACAAAATGAGGGCAAACACGTTTGCTCGAAGGGAATTGAGGGTCGTGGCAGAGGGCATGGACAGTATGGCCACAGGCAGCTATATCAGTAATGTTTTTTTAATTTAATTATAAAACATGTCTTCATTTGACTTTTGCAAATAATGATTGTGCATTAAACACATACATTAAGGTTTATTTACATGGGTCCAAACATGGTTTGGGCAAGGTTCAAGCTTCCTCTTTTGTTAACTTTATTTTCCTTATTCAGGTCCACAAAGTACACACAAATAAGACCATGGTTGGGAATTGAACTCATGACCCCAGTGCTGTAAGGCAGAAGTGCTAACCACTGAGCCACCGTGGTGCTCAAGTGTCAACTCCATAGATTTTTAGGAAGCTGACATACATAACATAAAAGCGGTAGATGAGGAAAAAGGTTTTGCAGACAATACTTCAATTAACCTCAAAGGAGGCTGTCCCCTCCTAATCCCCCCCCCCCCAAGTGTTAGTGCATGCATAGTAATAGATGTCAGTATGCACATAATGTGAATGAATGTGTCCTGTGGCCCAATACATTTTTGCAAGAAAAACATTGTCATAAATCAAAAATGCACCTTGGCCACCAAAGTTGCATTTGAGGGGGAAATTTAAAATTTGAGAACAGATTTATAATTGGGGTAGAGCGTGTCATAGATCAGCTTTGAAGATCTGAGTAAAAATCAAGTGTTTGTGTGTTACATGAAAAAAGTCATTACTTTCCTTATGTGCTAAATACTATCCTAATACTACCCCTTGCTAACTAAAAACATCTACTGGTTTGGACAAAGCTCCTCTTTTATTTCTTTCCTTTATGATTCAGGCCCACAAGCTGCACACAGATGCTAAGGCCATGTTTGGTATTCAACCTCATGACGCCAGTGCTGTGAGACAGAAGGGCTAACCACTAAGATAACATGCTGATCTTAACTCCCATATATTTTTAGTAATAATAAAGTTTGTGAGGAGGGTAGCAGGTATCCCAAAAGTTTAACATCCTCCCCTTTTAATGAGTGCAATGAATGAGGTGGTCTTCCTACACATTCCCTAGGTAGATTTGGCCCTTTCCAGCCCCCTCCCTACCCAGGGCCATCTTAACAACATTATGGGCCCCCGGGCAAAGCAGTGCACCGGGGCCCCTAGATATAGATATAGATATAGATATAGATATAGATATATAGATGTATACAGATACAGATATAGATATATAGAGATAGAGATAGATAGATGTACTTGCTCAGTACTTGCTCAGTAGGTTTTTTTTGCAGGTTTTTTTTCTTTTGCAGGATTATTTATTTTCATTAAGAGCTGTGCCTATGGGGCCCCCTTGCCCGTGGGGCCCCCGGGCAGCTGCCCATCGTGCCCAATGGAAAAGATGGCCCTGTCCCTACCCTGTAATGAAAGCATGCTATCCCTTCCCTGACCGGTGTGTGTGTGTGTGTGTGTGTTTGCAATTAATATTAACAATAACACTTTAAATAAATTTGTGCCAGGTAACACATATTTTTCAGTTTGAAAGTGCATTGTAAACAATAGATGACTCCAGGATATTACAATTTAAAAAGTTCTTTCTGTTATGATTTATCTTATATCTGACAATAAAGCTTTTAGTTTTGACAGTATATCTACATGCTTTGCACATGCCGCATGCAAAGAATCCCACAGTTTGTATCAAAGTTTTTTTCGTATTTCCTACTTTTGTGACATGACTGTTCACCAGTAGATATTTTAATGTTTTAGAGCGTCTACAACTCATAGGAATTCTTTTCCCAATTACTTGTTTTAAATCTGAATCCAAATCTAGGATGTACTTATGTTTATGTAGAATCTCTCAAATCCTTTGCCAATGAGGATTAAATGTACCAATACATATAAATTGTTGGTCTTCTGATATGTTTCTTTGTTTTGGGTAATTCATCCCAAATGATGCTCAAGCTTTTTTAATCAGATTGTGACAATAGTCTATTTTAATTAGTCTCTCTTTTAGTTCTCCAGCTCGTGTATCAAATATATTAAGATCACTGCAATTTCGCCTGGTTCTGAGAAATTCCCCTTTGGGTATACCATGTATGTTTGAAGGTGATGAAAACGTGTGGCATGTAAAATGCTATTTTTTACAATGGATTTTCTATGTATATCCGTGACCAATTTGTTATTTGCTGAAATCGATTTAGTAAGATCAAGAAAGGTAATTTGTCAAGAATTGATTTCTGAAGTTATCTTTAGATCAATATTATGTGTGTTAAGAATGTGTATAAATTCAACAAGATGATCTTTATTGCCTCGCCAGATAATTAAGATATCATCATTAAAACAAAGCCATAAGATTATAATTTTTGTATTTTTCTCGTTGTTTGTGGAGACGACTAGTTCCCGTTCTCACGATCCTAAAAGATGTTAGCATAGGTGTTGGCGCTTGTAGTCCCCATTGCTGTCCCTTGAATTTGGGGATAAAAATTCTCCTTAAATGTAAAATAATATTTTGTAAGTACCAAATTCAATAGTTCTACAATAAAGTCATTGTGATCACAAGAGGTCTTTATTTGTAAAAAGTATCTTATCGCATTAAGACCTGCCTGATGTTGAATGCTTGTATACCACGATTCAACATCGTACGTGCATAACCATGTGTTGGGGTCTAAGGTCAGATTTTGTAATTTTCCTAACACATCCTTTTTATCTCTAACTTATGATGGATGGAGGTGTAGCCACAAATTCCCGTAAATACCAATCTATATACATGCTAGACTTCTCTTTTTAATTATTAATCCTGGATACAATGGGTCTGCCTGGGGATTGTTTTTCATTCTTGTGGATTTTGGGTAATATGTAAAACGTCGCTATTTTAGGGTTTTCCACCCAAAGAAAGTCAATAGTTATTTAATTCATATTTATTACATTTTAAGCTGACAAGTAAAATATAACTGCATTATCCTAATAGAAACATGCAGAATTATACAATAGACTTAGTGTAAATAATATATAACAATTGTATAAATTCTACTAATATTTAAAACAGAATGACTATTTTTGATTTAAATAAATTGTAACAAACTTAAAATATTGTAAAGGAAGTGACATGTTAAATTCTGCTATCAATGATCCTGCAATTACTATTTACAGATTTTGTCACAAGAAACAAGACAAAATAAAAATCTTGTTATAGCTGTAAAGGCTTTATATTCAGGGGGTGACGCTGCGACCACATAATCTGCTCTTGAACCTGGGATTTCCACGGATTATAATGAGTGTTTGAATTGTGGGATAATGCAAGACAAATAACCAGAGGATAAACTGCAGAACTTCATCTTTATGGGAGAATGGTGCTAAAACTACCAACATTGTAATCAGATAGAAAGAGAGATCCAGCATAACACGTATAATCATTGTCCTGACGGCTCGGATAAGGCCCTGGAGCTGAGGAGATGTTACATGAGATTCTCCCTGCTTCATCCTCCAGATGTGTCTCAGTACAGTTGTGACACTGAGCCCAATACAGAGACAAGTCATACAAAGTGGAAGATAACATCCAAACAATGCATTCAAAATGGAGTAAGTCTTATTCCAAATGAATATACAATCACACAGAGTTGATATGTCAGTGATATTATTTGAAATATCAATGCTTGTTGTCCATAACACTGGCATATTAATGATAATGGAACATAACAGTGATCCCATTATGAGCTGAGGGACAGCAGACATGAACCTTGTTTTGACACAAAGAAAAACCTGGTGGGAAATGTTCACCAATCTAACGAAGTAGTAGATGGAGATCAAGGTGGTGTTCCAGAAACTAACATCAATCAGCAAACTGTGTAGCATAATCATGAATAAAGATATGTTTTTGCCCATCATTAGATATATTCCAAATAATTTAAAACCACCATGAACAGTCATAAAGACCTGTAAGAGGGTGTTTGTTAGCAAAATAACAAACTGGATTTTATCACAAACACCCATATTCCTGATCTCTTTCGAGTACACAATGAA
Organism: Mixophyes fleayi; assembly: GCF_038048845.1. Taxonomy (NCBI): domain Eukaryota; kingdom Metazoa; phylum Chordata; class Amphibia; order Anura; family Limnodynastidae; genus Mixophyes; species Mixophyes fleayi. The sequence goes on along the minus strand of NC_134408.1, from coordinate 1,770,173 downwards.
AATTGAAGAGCACACAATGGTTCCCAAGAGCCCAGTGATCATTGTAATAATTGATTGGTACAGCCACATTTGTGACTCCTCTTTAGCAATGATTATGTTATGGAAGATGAGTCTGTAGTAAAATGATTTGGACGAGGCTGGAGATTCATATAAATCTGAGCATTGAATGCAAATATGTTCAGTATCAGTATCACAGGTGAGGGCTGTGTATAATGGACAGTGCATCTATAATCAGGTGTCAGAGTGATACTCTGGTGTCATCTGATACTTGTTTATTTTATATCAGTATCATCCGTATCTGATGAAACTTTCCACATGAACAGAAGGCAAATCATGTGATGGAAAGTTTGATGGAAAGTTATCTTTACATTGGAGGTTTATGTTATTACAGAGATTAAGTCGATTAGTTAGTAACTGAGCATAAATTTCACAGTAATATCTCATCTAAAATCTGTTTCAAAAGGCAATAACCTTCATTTTACTTGCGCCCTAACTTGGGTTTATTACATAAATCAAGGACTCAATTTAAGATCAACACTTGATTGGTATAATATCCAGCTGGAATCTTCTAATCGAGCAGTGCTCCCTGAAACCTTTGTATTTGATTTAATTGTGGTTGAAAAATAAAAGAACCCTGCCTTGGGTCTCCCAACTTCTGCTGCCTACTCACCTCCCTCCTGCCTCCTGCAGGCTTGGAACCAGGATGGCTTCCAGCCTTCAATCAGGCTACTTTGTAGTGATGCTCTAGATGTACTATTTACATACACCTCTATGACCAGAAGTCAACAGAGCTGATTTGGAACATGTGTCCTACTTTCTATACAGTGCTGACACCTCCAATCGATCTCTCAACTACAAAGCCAACTAGAATTAGACATGAAGAGCCATCCTCTCATTCAACTCTGTGTCCAGTCCTTTCCATGTGATTGTTTTGCACAGTCTAATCACTTTTTTGTTGTTGTTATTCAATTAATTTTAATATTATTTATATTTGGTTAACATAATGTTTTCTTTTTAGTTAAATCTGCTACAGTGCAATATTTTCTATTACTATAACATAATTAAATGAATTAATTGTAAGAGCAAAAGGGTGATTGGTGTTAATGTTGTAGTCCCAGTACACAAGTTGTAGACAATAAGGTATTGATAAACAAGGGAGCAATGTATTTAATTGTTCTTGGTGCAGTCACAGTACAGAAGACATACATCATCATCATCAATTTATTTATATAGCGTCACTAAAACTAAGCGCTATGCAGATAACTCATTCACATCAGTCCCTGCCCCTTTGGAGCTTACAATCTAAATTCCACACAGATAAGGCCATTGTTGGGAATCAAACTCATGACCCCAGTGCTCTGAGGCTGAAGTGCTAACCACTAAGCCACCTTGCTTGATAAACAAGAGAGTGTGAGAGTATAAAATAATGAATAGTTATTAAAGGTACAAATATATGTGTGAAATACCTTAAAAAGCTATAGCTAAAGATATGATATGATACGCCCTTGACATAGGATTGAAGAAAAAAACAAGTTTTTCCCATGGAACAGAGAAAATAACAGGATGCAAGACTAAAAACAATGGCCTGGAAGACATTGTGCAGTCCTGGAAAAAGGATATTGCCTTATATTTATTTATTGTTGCAAAAAATATTTGCTGAGCTACAGAGATTTCCTTACAAGTACTTGTTGTTACCCAGTTAATGTTCGACCTTAGGTATAAATAAAGGAGCAGACTGAGAAGTCCCACAGAACTAATTCTAAAACTACAACAACTTGTGTTTCATTAACATCCTCTCCAGTCGACTGAATTATGCTGAAAGGAAATCAGGTTATCAGAGATTGGTAATAGGAGCATCAAGCCTCTGTACCTTGACATTAACTGGGGCGTCATCCGGGATACCCCAAATACCAGCCCAGGACTGACCAAATACCTCCTCAATCTTCAGGAACGGCAGACAAATCCGTACAGGAAGTAGTTAAAGTTTTGTGCATTTGCACCTCTCTACTCTATCTGCTCGTCCTGTAAGATATATGGTTCGGTTCAGTAGGGGATGGTATAATGGGTATTTGTACAATTACTGAATAACCTGTTTTCTTGACTTATGAATTAATTGTTTTGATGAAAAATAGATAACAATGAATGTAGACCTCGATAATCAAAGGCATTCCTCTAACTCACTGCTGAGGCTTGACCTTGTCCGGTGTAGATGATTATCCCTGGTCTTGAGAGGTCATTATAAGAAATCCTTCGCTCCTGTAAATACTCAGTGATATTGTACTGATAAGAGATGTATAACCTTGAAAAGACTGACCTGATCAAAGACTGTACCTTGCACAGACTACTGAGGCTTGACCTTGTCCTGTGGAAAAGTGTGAAATAAGGTTGCTCACTGATGCTGGAAAGGGTCCTTCGCATTGCCTTGGAGGTACCCGTGTTGAGGGGTGCTTGAGGTCGGAGGATAGGTCTGTCTACTGTCTAAGATCTGTCTACTGTCTATTGTCTATTGTCTACTGCCTATTTGTCTATTTTCTATTGTCTTGAAAAAAATTAGATGACACCTTTAGAAGAAATAGCTGAGTATATTGTTGGAATTATTGTAATAGTAATAATTGTACTAGTTTTAATATATTGCTTCATAAAAACATCAAGGGGAGTGGAGGGAATTAGAGACATGGTGTGTGGAGTACAAATGTCAGAAAATAATCTTTGTTGTCCAAACTGTAAATGTGTTGTTATAATTCAAAAGACATTGACAATAAAAACTAGTAAATTAATAGTGATGAAAGGAATTGGCACTGATTGTTCAGTAACATATGGTAAACATAAGGAGGGAATTTATAATCCAACAATATATACAGCAATAGTTGGAAGTCACGGTTGTCAAGACTATCTGAAAACCCAAGTAGGATTGGGATGGTGGCAAATGTATCATTTTTTTACCAGAAAACATGAGAAGGATAGGGCCACTTACTGTCCATCAATAAATAAAATACCAGGAAAGTACCCAAGTTGATCAAACAATCCATACAAACAGGATTTAATTGTAAAGGTGTATAAAATTATAATAACTCACTTCTCAGGCACACTAGGGGCCGGTATTCCCATAACTGCAGTTATCTAGTTAAGGAAAGAGAAGGTAATGTGGCTGTAAGGAATCCATATCATCTTCAGGAAGGCAGGAATGTCAGATATAGGGTCATTGGAACCTAGAAGATGGGAGACTTTTCAGAAAGAACATAGTATATGGATTACTAGGAATAAGAAAGAACACCAAGTATCAGCATGGGTAAGGGCATGTAGACAAATTGAACAAGAACAAATGGTAAAGGAGGAGATGTTAGAAGACATCCAGAGACATACAACTGTAAACCTGCCTCCTACTCAGCCACCCCCATGTGCACCATCAGACCCACATAAAGAAGGGACGTCAGGACAATTGTACCCCAATAATTCATATTTAACACCAGTAAGATACCCCAGTCTTAGAACATGAGGTGTGAGAGGGGATAGAAAGTGTCCAGCTTGTGAAGTCTGTGTCCCAGGGGCAGAGAGTACCTGCTCAAACTTTGATAATCAGGTACCAGTTGAAGGAGAACCATGTGACTCCCTCCCAGGAAACTCAAATAGGAAACCTCCCCTGTGGTCATCCTCATCACACTGGACTAGGAGTAAGGTTAATATCTGCAATTGTGGTCAGGTTGACTTCAAGGGTACCAATTGTAATTGTGGGAAGACTGCAATGTATCCAGTGGAAGTAGAGCCACCCCATGTCCTCATAGTACTGTCCAAAGTGACCCAATTACTATACAGACAGTGCACAAACCAAATCCAGAATTTATTCAATTAAACCACCCTGATGCACCTAGATTAAGAGTAATTCAAAGACAGGAACAATGTAGACTTTGGGCACCGGCAGAATTAACTGATATAGCAAGGAAAGCCTTGGATTACAGTAAGAATCCCCTGGCCTTACATAGATATCTATAAAGACTGGTGACAACTTGGGTCGCCACATGGGGAGACTTAGACAAAGTTTGTACAATGATAGTTGGAATGGGTAGTGTAAATGACATGCTTGCAATACCCGTTGGTGATGGAATAGTGGCAGCCCCAATAGGAATAGAACAGAGATCAGAAGAGTCTGGTAGCCTATTCCTAACCAGGTTAAGACGCTGGTGTGTGGAACAACAGCAGAGAATACCAGATGTCTCAGAAGGTAGACAGAGGAGGGACCAGTCAGTGAAAGATTATTATGATCAAGTCCATCAGGCACATCTGGATAGGGAATACCAGGAAGATAACCTTACACATCCGTGGCTACTGTGTACCACTTTCCTACAGGAACTCTAAGAGTCCCTAAGGAGTGAGTTAATGCCCAAAAGGCTGGAGGCCAGTACTATGACAGTATATTCCCTGCTAGAAGTATTAAGGGCTATAGAGGATCAGAGAGAAGAGAAAAAGAGAAAGAGCCAAGAAAAATCCACTCAGGTTACTGTCCATGTGGTCCAGGAGACTCCCCAACCAATGGTCTTTAATCAGAAAAAGAGAGTCACTGGGGAAGAGGCAAAAAGAAAGGGATTATGTTTCTTTTGTAACCAACCAGGTCATATGAAAAGGCACTGCCAGAAATATAAAGTCTGGCAGCAGAAAAATACTCACAAAAACCCAGAAGCCTCAGCATTTATTACCTCCACACCCAACCCACACCCATAGGAAATAGGCTACCCAGTGTCAGGCCCCCAGCAACCCACTATTAATACCCCAGGGCCCACAGGAAAAATTCAGTTGGAATTACCCCAAGGGGAAATTATTGATTGCATAGTGGACACTGGAGCAAGCCGCACAGTATTGAGGGCCTCAAAGATACCAAAAAAATACATGAGTAAAGTAAAAATCACTGGCACAGGTTTATCAGGGGATGGAGTTCAGCTTAAACAAAGTGAACCAGTATTTATTTGCAGGATAAGACTTTACGGTACCTGTACAATTTCAGACTTCAACTACCTGTCCTGTCAATCTATTAGAGGCTGAAATACTGTCAGCTATCCAAGCCAAAATAACTTCCATGGAAGGGAGGGTCCAGATTACTTCCCTGACAGCATAGTTGTCAGCTGAATGCTGGCATATATTTGGTTCAAAGTATTCCCCCAGAAAAACTAAGCTCAATACCCCTGTTACCCCTGTGGCTCAGTGAAAAAGTGCCACAAGAAGTGTGGTCAAGGGAAAGGACAGATGTGGCATTACTGGCAGTACAGCCTAGATATTTAAAAATGAAACCAAATACTGTCCCCATTACGATTAGGCAATATCCTCTGTCTCAACAACAAGGGTCATCTATAACCAAACAGATAGTGGCATACCAACAGGCTAAAGTTCTCAGGAAATGCAGGTCTTCCTGGAACACGCCACTTTTCCCAGGGAAAAAGAAGTTAGAACCTGGAAAACCACAGGAATTCAGCATTTTCAGAAGCAATGAACCTCATATTACAGGGATAGAGACCACAATATTCATCCACACAACTGCTCCAATATGTAGATGACTTACTACTGTGTTGCCAAATGATTAAAGGGTGTCAAGAAGAGACTATATCATTAACTAACTTCTTAGGGCAGCAACATTGCAAGGTATCACCCACAAAAATACAAGCAGCACAGAGTAAGGTAATATTTTTAGAACATTGCATCTCACAAGGCACCAGGCACCTCACACAGGACAGGATAACTGCAATCCAGCAGGTAAAGCCACCACAGAATACCAAGGAATTAGGGGCATTCCTTGGTTTGGTAGGGTACTGCAGGGAATAAATTGCCGGGGCATCCCTTCTAATGCAACCTCTCTATGATGCTCTTTATGAGGTAAAATGGTCCAGGATATAGCTAACTGAATCACAACTAACATTGTTTGAAACAATAAAATAAGCCATGGATGAGTATTTTATAGAGAAGTCTCCGTTCGAGGTGAAACGCGTTGGGCCACCTTGGGACACCTTTTTGACTCATTCCGGCATCCGTAGATAGGTGGTGACTCTGCGCTCCACTGTGGAACGCATCTCACCCGCGGATTCCGGCATACACGATCCGACTGTTGGAACCAGCCTGCCTGTTCTGGAGTTCCATTCTGAAGGAGATCATTGGACCCTGATTCTCCTTCATCCAGCAACGCTTTCACGCTGTTTACCAACACTAGCGTGAGTTTGGTGGTGCACACTCCGGTCATCACTTCATCAAATTTTTTTATCCTTTATATATATTTTTTCTGTTTGTATTTTAGTTAGCGTTTCATGCTGTGCATGGTTCATTGTAGTTTATTGTTATGGCCAATTGGGTCTTATTAAACTGCTATTAGTTAACCCCTCCTGGTCACATACGTTTGTTCAGTCTGAGAATTGCATCCCTTACCACAACATTATTGTTTATCAATCATAGCACATATCACCAGCTGATATCACCCTCTTTTCCCTCTTTTTTCCTTCCCCTCCCTAATTCTCCTTCCCCCCCTCCCTCCTTTCCTTTCTTTTCCTTCTTCTTTTTGAGGTATATCCTGACATACGTGGACATGTGTGGATTTCTGGATTGATCCCTAATCGGTTTATACTCCATTGACAGCAATTCCAAATTCTGCAAGTGTTTTTTCAGAGACATTGTGTGTTTTTTGTGGACTCTTAGAGCCAAGGATTTTTTGCTCTTTTTGTTTTTTTTTTCTCTATTCAGACTATTTTACAGTTTATTCTATGGTATGCATTGATACACCACCTTTATTTTTGTCATATCCAGCCATTGTATGTGATGTGTTTTATTTACTCTGCAGTAATATTCACCCCTTTTCTTCATTAACACTTCGCGAGCGCAGTTGGAACATATTTATTTGTACTGTATCTACAAGGAGGGATTCCTTGGTTCCCCCGCTGCTGCGAGTGTGTCACCTAGTCTGATATTGAGCGCATATGTATATCTATTGTACCAGCATTAGGATTACCAAAATATGATAAGCCATTTACCGTGTTCTGCAATGAGTCTAAGGGACATACACAAGGAGTCCTTTCACAGGAACATGCCCATAAACAGAGGCCCCTGGCTTACTACTCATTACAGCTAGACAGTATCATAAGAGGAGCCCCATCCTGCATAAGGGCGGAAGCAGCCACAGCCTTGCTAAAAGATAAAACTGCAGACATGATACTAGACCATCCCTTAAGTATACAGGTCCCACATACAGTTACAGAATTACTAAAGCAAGCAAGAATGAAGCATCTGTCCACAGCAAGGCTCACTAAGTACGAGGTGCACAGTTTTGAATCCTGCTACACTGTTCCCAGTTGGAGCAGATTCACCAGAGGGGAGAGAGGTGGGTGGGGACCTACCCACCCTTGATGAATCAGAAAGGGAGGAATGTATCAGTACCAGACAAAATACACACAAAAATGTCCCTTTTTTGAGTCACATGACTATGCTGAACTAATGAAACTAGAAATGTAGGAGTTAAAAAGCGTGACAGATGTCCCTATGCCTAATGCAGATTGAAAATTATTTGTTGATGGTTCCAGATATTATTATGAAGGGTCACCACACACAGGGTAAGCTGTGACCACCCTGGAAAAGACCTTAATACAACAACCATTCCCACCCTCTTGCTCAGCACAGGAGGCGGAGTTGCAGGCACTCATTGAGGCATGTATAATGTCAGAAAACCAAACAGCTAACATATACATGAACTCCAGGTACGCATATGGGGTGGCCCATGATTATGGGCCAATATGGAAGAGCAGGGACTTTGTGGGGTCAGCAGGAAATCCCATCAAGCATGCAGAACAAATAAGGTTTTGTTAAGAGCTTTGCAGCTACCCAGAAAGGTAGCCATATTGAAAGCCAGGCACAGACTAAAGAAAAGACTAGGGAGGTTAGGGGAAATGCCAAGGCAGATGTTGCTGCTAAACAGGCAGCCCTTATGCTCAGGGTGCAGGCCTGTCATGTGATGCAGAGTGAAAACCCTGTAGAGCCTGTAACCCTCGAAATACTGCTGAAGTTCCAGGAACAATTCTCCTCAATAGACAAAAATGCCTGGGAAAAGGAAGGTGCCGCATGTCACGCAGGGCTCTGGAGAACAGATAATAAGTATTGTCAACCCAGAAGCCTAGACCCCATGATGGCTCACTCGACACACGGGCTGGTCCACATTTCTAAAAAAGCTATGACCAATATTGTCTTATGACATTGGATAGCACCAGGATTCAATGCAGCTACTACGGCATATGCAGCAGCCTGTGTGATATGCAGAAAATACAATCCAGGTCAGGTAGTGAAAACACCACAGAAGAACACACCAAAGCCATTGTACCCATTTCAGAGATTGCAGATTGACTATATACAGCTACCTAGGGTAGGAACATATTAGTATGTTCTTGTGTGTACAGATTTATTCTCAAATTTGCCAGAGGCCTGGGCAATGGTTAAGGCAACAGCTAAAAACACTGCCAAGAAACTGATAAGTGAAGTAATTTGCAGGTATGGAATACCTGAATCAATAGAATCAGACCAAGGATCCCACTTTACGGGGAAAGTAATGAAAAATATAATGAAGGACATGGGGATACAGCAAGCCTTTCATACCCGCTATAGGCCTCAGGCAAGTGGAAAAGTGGAAAGATTGAATGGCACATTAAAGTTAAAAATTCAGCAAGATAAATAGAGTGTCTCTCCTGCGCTCCTATTAGATGGGGGGAAAGGGTAGGGAATGCAGCCCAATGTAACCCTTGAAAATACCTACTAGATTTCCACAGATACAATAAATTGAACACAAAAGCGGGATAGGGCGCAGATGGGAAGGTGATAGAGTCAGCGGGTAACTGAGCATCAAACAATGCCTGAACATGTGTATCACAAAACATTCAAACCCAAAAATAATAAAAACACTATAATGTTCATAGTCACAATGGAATGTGTTGTGGATCCCAATATTCAGTGTCACAAGATCATCTCAATGGGGAACGCAAAGATCATCAGGCGTGTTCTCATAAATGTTCACAAGTTCCACCGCATTATTCATATGTAAAGACAAAAATAAAACATTGATTCCCCAATAGTGTAGTAGTCCAAGATAAAACATTTAATGAACACAAGATAAAATTCACTTACATTTAGTAAGGAACACGATGCATAGAAAAGGTATCTTTTACACGCAGCCAGATATCTGCTACTGTTCCGTATCATGGTCAAACTCCGTGTTACTTCTGGGTTCCGGTGTCCCGGTAACCAGACTCAACCCTCATTGGAACCCTACGCGTTTCGTCACTAAGACTTTGTCCCCTGACGAAGTCTTAGTGACGCGGTGGAACTTGTGAACATTTATGAAATTTAGTAGGTATTTTCAAGGGTTACATTGGGCTGCATTCCCTACCCTTTCCCCCATCTAAAAGGAGCGCAGGAGGGACACTCTATTTATCTTGCTCAATTTTAATAGCAGCCAATTAGCCGACCAGTATGTTTTTGGACTGTGGGAGGAAACCGGAGCATCTGGAGGAAACCCACGCAAACACAGGAATAACATACAAACACCACACAGATAAGGTCATGGTCAGGAATTAAACTCATGACCCCAGCGCTCTGAGGCAGAAGTGCTAACCACTTAGCCACCCATATGTTTTGTAAATTGCTCATTGTCTTCTGTGAAAAATAATTCACTTTCCCATCACACGAGCTACAGATTGTCATACGTTGGAGCACAAACATTGCTGTACTTCGGTCTGGAGATAAAATTTATCGTAGAAAACAAAATACAATTTTGCTACTATGAACTCTAGGGGGAAAAGATATCATCCTCCAGTTTCTGCAAGTCGAAGGAAAACGGTGACTCTGCAGTGAAAATTTAAGTGGCGCTAGCTTGTAAAGGCAAACTTGACTTTATAAGCCATCACGGCTTTAAAACTGCAAAGTTGCTGATTTCCAGTGACCTGCAGAAATCAGAGGATGATACATCTACCCCTAGGAGCTCAACTAAGAACATATTTTTGTTACGCATTATCTTCTTTTTTTATAAAATTAATTGCAAAAATTCCTTTTCTATGCTGTATACTCGTGTACAATTATTTATTATCACAAGTCAAGTTTCTTTTTACAGATGGAGACCATTGAGTCTTCTTAGTATGTCAGAAGTATCCTATACAAAGGAAGGTAGAGTAATACCGTATTCTCTCAAATGTGTATCTATGAATACATTAATCTATTTCAATAAGCCTCCAATACCTGATATAATTAGTCAGCCTGGTGGGATTTTATTATTTTTATGAATTTTGGTCAGCATATAAAAGGTTGAACATTATTTCTTTTCATCCTTTTTTATTCTTATTTGCACAAGTTTCTATTCGTTGATCACTATATAATTTTATTTCTATATTTTGCACAGTAGAGCTAATTAATATATTAATTGACCAACATAATAAATTAATTTTATTTTAAGGTGTTTTAATAAATACAGCTATTATTTTAAAATGACCATACAATAGAATAAACATTTTTGTCTTAGTTCTGGATACTTAGATCTTGTTTTAGCACTGCCTAATTATTCTGTTTTATTCGGTGGGTGTATTTTGCACATCTGTTTTATTTGCAGTATGATTTATGTCTTTAGTATGTTGGCATATGTCTTCTGTATGAATTAAAAGCCTGTTTTATTGAAAATGATATTAGCCCAGATCTGCTCCCTTTCTCATTTTATTCCATATGTCTTCTTATCAAATAATGAGGAATTGAACTGAGACCCTATATCTCGTTGAGGAGACCAATACATCTTACAAGGTTATTTATAAAGCCCATCTTATGTCTGACGTCTGGTGAGTGAGATACCACTAGGGGTGACACGTCTGAGATCTGGAGCTTCACAGTATGGAAACAGAAATGGATCTCCAATAATTTGGAATTTCTTCACTTTTATTTCTATTTTGGACACTGCGGTGTGCTTGTAATATTTGCATATATTAGTATTACTGTACTACACTATTTGGATGTTTTTTTATTATATGTTAACTTCAGATTGAATACGTTGACAAAAGCCAGGAATCACAGAGACATCTATAAATATAAGTATTTATTTATTCACTTATTATTCTTTTTGCGTTTTTAGAAATCACCAGCGCTGAGATTTTTTCCTTTTGTTATTTTGCTTGTTTTGTTGCACTCAGACTAGTGTATGGTTTGTTTCAGGTTTAATCTTTAATTTTAAGCTGCATGAGGATGTGGAGCGCTGGGAAACTTCAAACACACATTATGACCACAAATTTAATGTGTCTCCAGTATCAGATCTTTCTTCTTCTCTTTTTTTCTAAAAATATAAGACTGTTCTGGGAGAGCGCCCCAACAATAATTCTGTTTAGGGATAATATACCAAGCAGTGATCACATTAAAGACATATCTGGTGCCGGTATTCTTTAGTTCTAAGTCATAGCTGAGTTTGTAACATCCATCCTGACATAACGTACTTCTTTTCTGTCCTTTGAATGTGTACACCTGGATACTAAGCTCCTATGTTGGCGTAAGTAGGGCTAGGGCTGGTAAGGAATGTACAAAAACTGGGGTGGCGGTGCCATTTCCTTATTGTACATTTGTGACCACATATAATCCAGCATGGAACCTGTTATGTGTGACTTCTGTGAGAGCAATTTCTGCATAATCTACACTGGTGGCCTCCTGATAGTGGATAGTTTACATCTTTATTTATTGAATATTGCACAACTCAAACATTTAGCCTGATATCCATTCTATATTCTCAACAATATTGATAATATCACTTGAATATTTTACAATCATATATTAGGAACAATCACTGAAGAGAGATCAGATGAAATGCAATTAATTTTGAAGTCCCTCTTTGCCCTGACAATGAACTTTACCCCCAAAACAACATTTTCACTGCATTTCAGCCCTGCCACAAAAGGACCAGCTGACATCAGGTCAGTGATTCTCTCATTAACACAGGTGAGACTGTTGATTAGGACAAGGCTGGAGATCATACTGGTGTCATACTGACTGAGTTAGAAATACAGATGGAAGCTTTAAAAGGAGGGTGGTGCTTGAAATCACTGTTATTTCTCTGTTAACCATGGTTATCTGCAAGGAAACATGTGCAGTCATCATTGCTTTGCACAAAAAAAAAGAGCTGCACAGGCAAGGATATTGCTGCTAGTAAGATGGCACCTACATCAACCATTTATCGGATCATCAAGAACTTCAAGGAGAAGGTTCATTACTTGTGAAGAAGGCTTTAGGGCACCCAAGAACATCCAGCAAGCCACAGGTCCGTCTCCTAAAGTTGATTCAGCTGTGGGATCGGGGCACCACCAGGGCAGAGCTTGCTCAGGAATGGCAGCAAGCAGGTGTGAGTGCATCTGCACACACAGTGAGGCAGATTTTTGGAGGATAGCCTGGTGTCACGAAGGCCAACAAAGAAGCCACTTCTCTTCAGGAAAAACATCAGGGGCAGACTGATATTCTACAAAAAGTACAGGGATTGGACTGCTGAGGTCTGGGGTAAAGTCATTATCTCTGAGGAATCCCCTTTCAGATTGTTTGGGGAAAACGCTTGTCTAGAGAAGGAAAGGTGAGCGCTACCATCAGTCCTGTGTCATGCCAACAGTAAAGCATTCTGAGACCATTCATGTGTGGGGTTGCTTCTCAGCCAAGGGAGTGGGCTCACTCACAATGTTGCCTAAGAACACAGCCATGAATAAAGAATGGCACCAAAACATCCTGCAAGAGCAACTTCTCCCAATCATCCAAGAACAGTTTGGTGATGAACAATGCCTTTTCCAGCATTATGGAGCACCTTACCATAAGGCAAAAGAGATAACTAAGTGGCCCGGGATCAAAACATCAATGTTTTGGGTCTATGGCCAGGAAACTCCCCAGATCTTAATTCCATTGAGAACTTATGGTCAATTCTCAAGAGGTGGGTGGACAAACAAAAATCCACTAATTCTGACAAACTCCAAGCATTGATTATGCAAGAATGGGCGGCCATCAGCCAGTGTGTGGCCCAGAAGTTGATTGACAGCTGCAAGGGCGAATTGCAGAGGTCTTCAAAAAGAATGATCAACACTGCAAATATTGTCTCTTTGCATAAACCAAATGTAATTGTCAATAAAAGCCTTTGACACTTATGAAATGTTGGTAATGTTACTTCAGTATAACATAGCGACATCTGACAAAAAGGTCTAAAAACACTGAAGCAGCAAACTGTGTGAAAACTAATACTTGTGTCATTCTCAAAACTTTTGGCCATAACTTTATGTGTAGTGGACATAACTTTCTGTTTTAAATTTTCTTTTTTATTGTCCAACTGTTTAATATTCCATTGTGTTTTATCTGTCTGTTTAATATCTTTTTGTGTATTACCCATCTGTTTAATATTCCTTATATACAGTTCATTCTCAATCTGTTCAATAGGGGAGTGTCGAAGGCAACTTTACTTTTAATTAAAGTACCCAGAATGAGCAATTTCTGAATAATGATGCTTAGGAACATAAGTAAAAGGTTGCATAGTTATCTGTCTATTTTCATGGACAATTCAATTACCATATGTGCTCTTACCCCAAATTCAATTCCTCATTTTAATAAAAGTTTAATCTGCTGTATATCTGTTAAGCTTTACACTTTTTGTACTAAGAATTTAATTTTCAATAATGTCTTAATGTTTGCACAAACCTAGTTCTCTATAGGGAGCAGTCTCTCTGAATGGAACAATAATATTATACATATCATCATCATCATCAGTTATTTATATATACATATACTCAGATAAGGTAGCTCTGATTTAGGTGTATGTAAAATATGTCTGAATTCTTCCAAAATCTTAATCAATTTCAAAGAAGATTTGTCTAAAGCTCAACACCATTTCCCCACAAATTGTGCTTCTAAGCAGTGGCTGGAACTTGTTAATATCATTCTCCCATCTATATTAGTGCTCAAACAATGTTACGTCCCAACAATATTTGATCTATTTTTCAAGGACTTTATCCAAACTGGTGAATTCAGATTCTAATTCTTTAATATTGTTATCCTCCTTATCATTTATTGGTGTAGTTAGCAGATGGTTTGTATAGGTCTGTAGTTAACTTACTCTGCCTCATAAATGAACAGCCCGAAAGACCTCGGGCTGGATATGTAACATAACAAAACTCCTGACATTCTGGGATTGGATTCCCCTTAGTTATCTTGCTCATCTCCAGCTAGATCCTGTAATTATAGTTATTCACACTCTATATTTAATGCTTTGTAATGTCTCACAGAGCTTACAATAAATTGGCAGAATTTGTATTTACTCCATGTGAAGCATATTGAGAAGGATAAAGCCATCATCATCATCAACATTTATTTATATAGCACCAGAAGATTCCGTAGCGCTTTACAACTGGGAACAATCAAAGTAATCTAAAACAATACTGAGTAATACAGACAGACAGAGAGGTAGAAGGCCCTGCCCGCAAGCTTACAATCTATGGGACAATCTATAGGACCATGGGAGTTTGAAATACGGGTTAAGTGGTACATATTGCATATTGGTTCAGGCTGATTGCAAAGGTAAAAGGTGTTTAGTGGGGTATTTGATCAAGGCATACAGTAATTCTGGTCAGGGGGTCTGCAGGTTCTTGTCTTGTGTGAACTGTGTAAAGGGTGGTAATAGGATACTACCCTAGGGAGGATAGGTGGGTGGTGAAGGAATATTATAAGCTTGCCTGAAGAGGTGAGATATCAGAGAACACTTGAAGGCTTGAAGAGTATAGGAAAGTCTTATTGTGCAAGGAAGGACTTCCACAAAGTGGGTGCATCCTCAATGAGAGAGGCAGATCTTCTGCAGAAGTTTGGAGATATGTTGAGACACGAGAGAGATGTATGTTGGTGCAGTTTTGATGATGGCCTTTTATGTTAGTAGAAGTATTTAACAATGGATTTGGTAATAAACAGGCAACCAGTGTAGAGACTGACAGAGCAGCTCAGCAGTGGAAGAACACTTTGCAAGGAAAATCAATCTAGCTGCTGCGTGCAAAATAGATTTTAAAATTAGAGTCTGATTCGGGGAAGAGAAAACACATACTAATAGGTTAAATGAGGTTTTATACTGAGTGCTGTAATGGGGCAGGAACTGATATGAATGATTGAATATTCTCTATAGATTGCTGCATATTATGGAGGTGCTTTATAAATAATAATAATAATTGCATCTCCGTGTTTGCACCCGTCTGTATTGGCGGCAATGGAACGATGGTGGAGCTTTGAGGAGAATAGTTTTCATGGTATATGATTTGTGGAACAGATACATATAAATAGGCTGTGGAATAATAATAGGTGGCATTGCCTATGAGCTCTCTGGCATATTGTACAAGTTACTCAACAAGTAGCTTCAACAGAGCACATTGTACCCGGTATGTACCTCTTTGGTAAGTTGGCTCTCAATTTAAAAACACATATGTATGGCCCAAATATATGGGACTCTCATTGTTTAGAGTAGGACCATCCTATTAGCAAAAGCGCCTTGGCGTGGCAGGATGGCTTAAACATACATTTGCAAATGTGTGCAACAAAGACTTTTGCATTTTTATCTACAGTAGAAATGGCAGATCTGTTGCTGGCTATAGCAGTGTGCTGGGGTAAAAAATGTTGTGTGTATGTTCCTTGCAGGATAACCCCACCCTTTCAAGCACCTGTTATGGCCTATAAATTGATTTGAGCAGCTTCCACTTTTGTATTTGTCTGAGAGGCATGTTGGTGTCAGTAGCTGAGAGGGGGTACTGGCACTGAATTGCTGTTTGGAGGCTTCTGGGGTACCTCTTTGGTAAGTTGGCTCTCAAGTTAAAAACACATATGTATGGCCCAAATATATGGGACTCTGCTACCAATAAGTATGATGTCCTTTCCCCTCTCATGCAGAAGTAAAGAATATGATAGATTATTATACCATAAGGGAGAGAGGAGTGATAGAATAGAATGTGGCAGCTGGGATTTAACAATAACAAAACAATGATTTGGACTCTTAACACCATTATACAGGACTTTACACCACAGTATCACTACAATATAATAATCAGACAGACATCACACTTGTAAGGAGGATAAGAAAATCATATTTATTATATTTTAAGCTGACAAGTAAAACATAGCTACATTATATTAATAAAAACACACATAATTATAAAATAGCCCAGTGCTAATTATATGTAATAAATATAGAAACGGGATTAACATTTATAATGTAATGTCTGATTTTTTTTTTTCCCTTTAATAAATTGTATCATACATAACATATTGTAAAGGAATTGACATTTTCCAGTCTGAAACCAAAGATCCTACAATTAATGTTTACAGATTTAGTGATAAGAAACAAGACAATACATAGTTCTCATTATAGCTATAAAGATGTTATACTCAGGTGGTTATTCTATGACCACATAATATGCTCTTGAACCTGGGATTTCCAAGGATTATAATGAGTGTTTGAATAGTGGGATAAAGCTGCATAAATAACCAGAAGATAAAGAGCAAAACATTATTATTACCGGAGTACGGTGACATAACAGTGGATGTTGTTATCACAAAGAAAGCAATATCCAGTGTAACACGTAGAGTCATTGTCCCGATGGCTCGGACAAGGGCCTGGAGCTGAGGAGATGTTACATGAGATTCTCCCTGCTTCATCCTCCAGATGTGTCTCAGTACAGTTGTGACACTGAGCCCGATACAGAGACAAGTCATAGATAATGGAATAGAATATCCAAAAACTGTATTACAAACTGAGTAAACAGGATTCCACTTGATTATATAACCAGGCACAATTGTTTTACCAGTGATGTTTTTGCGAAAGTCAAGGCTTAATGTCCATAACACTGGTATATTAAGGACAATGGAACATAGCAGTGATCCCATTATGAGTTGAGGAACAAAAGACATGAACTTTGTTTTGACACAAAGAAAAAATTGGGAAACTTTCACCAGTGTAATAGAGTAGAAGATGGAGATCCAGGTGGTGTTCCAGAAACTAACATCAATCAGGACACATTCTATCATAACCATGAAAAAAAGTAGGTGTTTGTCCAGCATCAGATATATATGAAAAAATTCAAATCCAGCATTAATGATCAAAATGCTCTGGAAGAGGGTGTTTGTAATCACTGTAACAAACTGGATGTTATCACACACACCCGGATTACTGATCTCTTTCCAGTGTCTGAAGTACACAATGAAAACTGAAGAGCATATGATGGTCCCAGATATCCCAGAGATCATGATAATGATTAATATGGACAGGTCCAGAGCTGGCAACATTGTCGATCAGATATGATCCTCTTGTGCTTCCTCTTTAGCAGTGATTACTTAATAGATGAGAAGTCTGCAGTGTAATGATTAGACTGAGGCAGGAGATTCATATTAAGCTAAGAATTGAATGCAAATATGTTCAGTATCAGTATCACAGGCGAGGGCTGTGTTTAATGGACGGTGTCAGAGTGATACTCTGGCTTCACCTGTTTATTTTATATCAGTATCATCCTTATCTGATGGAACTTTCCACATGAACGGAAGACAAATCACAAAAATCACATTAGAGGCCATGATGGAAATTGGCGTTCACACTGTAATAACATAAACTGACTGTGGCTGGCAGAGCTTAGGGGCAGGAGAGCATCTGCCTCCCAGGGTGGTCCCATATTGGGCTGCCCTGGGCCGGATCACTGGGCTAAATTCATTTTTTTCATTTAAAAGGATCCTAATAGGTTGCTGAGTCGAGTCTCAACCCCTTGGTTAAAATTTGCCAGCCAGCCCCTGGTAACTGACAACAAACTGTCAGTTCTACTCCTCATCTAAAATATAATTTCCCCGGATATAACTTGCAGCATTATTATCTCTCTAACTGGGATATTTTACATAAACAGACATAGAGAGAGACTGTGAGCCAAGGTAGGCTGGACCAGTGGCAATGGAATTAGATGGGAGACTGATAGGCTTTGATGAACATACCAGCTTTTGGGGAGCAATTAAAACTTTGGAAACTGGTGGAGAATCTGAGTGGACATGAAAGTGTTTTACATAGGTGGGTGCAGCAAAGGAGGTAGGATGATGAGCTCAGATTGAGACATGTTGGGCCTGATTCATCAAGACACACATTGTGAGCGCAACCTGCGTTCAGTATTATACAAACGTATGTAGGCTTTGAATCTGCCCAAATTCAGCAAGGAACGGCTCTCAAGATATGTGCACTTTTGAAATCCGAGGCAAATCTGTTGTGTTCTACTACACCAAACATAGCAGGCTGCATCCAATACCTATATTTATTATAAATCTGCAAAACAACTCCTCGGAAAATAATAGCATGCATATGAGACTGTCATCACTACTGATCGGGACTAATTCTAGCCCTTCAGCTGGAGATACGGCAGATATACAAGTATCTTTCAGATGCACAGAGATGGATACAACCGTTGTTGCGCAACTTTGAGTTTGGTACACCCTTTCCCCAGTCAGTTCGCTCCCAAAAATCATAGGCTGTTATAAGTGTCCTTTGCATGTGCTGGTGCATGGAACAAGACTGCATTCACGGCTGTATCTCCCGGTTCTGTGCATGCACTCAAAATTGGCAGATACATGCCTTGATAAATAAGGCCCCTTGAGTCTTAGTTAATAATTGGACATCTACAAGGAGATGTTAGAGAGACAAGCTAGACACACAAGACAGGAGATGAGAGATTTGGATATCATCAGTGTAGAGATAGAACTGGAGATACAAGGAGATTTTTACTTCACCAATGGAGAAGATTTAATGAAAGAGCAGATGGCTGAAGACGGACCCTTATGGGACCACAATGGATAGAGGGAGAGGATGGCTGAAGTAACTGGAGAAGTAGCAAGGGAAACAGGAGTAAGCCATTAATATTAGCGAAGTGCTAGATATGCTGGAGTAGAGGGTTGTGAACGACATTGAGGGTGACTGAGAGGTCAAAAAAATTGAGCATGGAGACGTGACTCATGCTTAGCAGAGAGAGGATAGACTGTGACCTTGATGCAGGTATTCTCAGTAATGTGTTATGGATTGAAACTAAAGTGGAAAAGGACAGGGAGAGAGTGTGAGGTGAGATAGCTTGTGAGGCTTGTATAAACTTGTACTAGTGTGGCGGTGAAGGGAAGGAAAGACATGGAAGAGAGATGCATCAGCAAGAGAAGATTATTTGAAGGTTGGTGAGATGAGAGCATATTTAATGAATGTTGTTGGTGGGGAGGGACAATTGAAGAGCTGGGTTAGGTGTAAGGATTCATTGGGGGAGAGGAAGCAGAGAAGTTAGGAGATGAAAAAATGGGGTAAGTAAAGATAACTGAGGAGAACTGACGTCATCCCAAGAGTTGGGGGAAGAAATATGAAATTTTGGTCAGAGGAAGAGGTTTGATGGAGTAGATGTGCCTAAAGTGGATGGTTTTTGGCTTTGTACATGAAGTAATCAGATACTGAAGAATGATATTTTCTGCTGACTGGTACAATACAAAATAAAATGCAGAGCACTTTTTTCATTAATTTTAAAGGTTGTATCGAGGTGTCTTCAGAACAATACACACCGCATCAGATTTTTTACAGAAATCTCTGCTAATTCTCCCTTACGTCCCATAGAGGTTCGAAGGAAAATGAGAGCGGATTTCTGTACCGTATTATCCTACACGGTGCGCAGTAGGATATCAAGGCGATATCTGCAGGCACCTTGTGAGTAACTGAATGTGCCCCACAGAAGTGGATCCAACCAGACACATTTCCAGCTCTCCCCCATATCCTATATCACCTTCTCCACAGCTTTGCTTTCTTGATTTTTGAATCAATATCACAGACAGGTGGTGTAATAATAATTGTACTAAAGGGGCTGTAATTATCCAGAATTTTTTCTCCCTTTCTAACTGCATTTAAATGTAATTTGTACTAGTTCATGTAAAACAAATTTATCCCTAAAAATATACCAACTAAAAAATGTAAGGCCCCAATACACATATAATCCAATGCATTTCAAAAATAATAGAATTGTTTTACTCATCTCGTGAGCCATGTGAAATGATGACCTATTGGGAAAAATAACAATCTTTTATTTTTATATCTGACCCATAATCTTATTATTATTATTTTATTATTATCCTTTATTTATGAGGCACAACAAAAGGTCTTAAGTGCCGTACATGACATATACAGAACGCAATGATTCATAACACATTACAGTATACATGAAAAACAAAATACAAAGACTAGACATGCTAAATAAACAAATAATATACAGGTAACATGGTAATGCAGGTCAAATTATTTATGGCACAGTGAGGGAGAGTGATGGTAATGATCATCGTGAAGTAGGCCTGAGCTCAAGAAAACAGGGCTCTGGAAATAGGCCAAGAGGTGCAGAAGGTGATAGAATAGTAGAAGGAGAACACAAGGAAAAAGGACCCTGCTCGTGAGAGCTTGCATCATAAAAGGAAGGGAAAGACACAAATAGAGTGGTATTGATTGGAGGAGTGGGGGTGAACGCCGAGACAAAAGAGTTAGGAGGAAGGATGTTAGGCTTGAATAAAAAAATGAGTTTTAAGCGTATGCTTGAAACCATGGAGAGCAGAGGCTAACCAGATAAGGTGCAGGAGATCGTTCCACAGCTGGGGAGCATCCCTGGCAATGTCCTGGAGGCGGGAGTGAGAATAGATAATCAGTGAAGTAGTGAGGCGGCGGTCAATGGCAGAGTGAGGGGGTGGCAAGGATTTTAGGTAGAGATGAGGCTGGAGATGTAGTGGGATATTGGTTGAGAGCTTTGCAGTTGAAGTTGAGGTATGAAAGTTTAAATCTTAGGCCACAGGAAGCCAAGGTAGAAACTGTCAGAGGTGGAGGGCAGAATTAGAACAGCGGGAGAAACAAATAGGGCGGACAGTAGCATTGAGGATAGACTTAAAAACGGGAAGGTGGGAGCCAGGTAGTCTAGAGAGAAGGAGGTTATAGTAACAAAGGTGAGAGACTACAAGGGAGTGAAAAAGAGTTTTGGTGGCTTCCATGATGAGAAAGGACCGAATCTTGGATATATTTCAGAGGCTGAAGTAGAAGAATTTTTAGAGGGAGAGAATGTGAGATTTGAAGGAGAGCGAGGAGATGAGGATCACCTCTAGACAGCGACCTTGAGGGACAGAAAGTAGGGTAGTGTTATTAACAGTGAGGAGGTGAGGGAGCCCTTGAGCGGGGAGGAAAAGATGATTCGTTCAGTCTTTTAAAGATTAAGTTTAAGAAAGTGCTGGGACAGTCAAGATGAGATGGTCGAGAGAAAGCAGGAGACATGAGACATAAGGGATGGGGAGATGTCAGGGGATGAAAGATGAATTGGGTGTCATCAGCATAAAGTTGGTACTGGAGGCCAAAGGAGCAGATATGGTCATTAAGGGAGGAGGTGTAGAGGGAGAAGAGCAGGGGGCCAGGAACGGATCCTTGGGAAACTCCAACAGATAAGGGAAGAGGGGGGGATGTGAAGTCAGGTATAGAGACTGAAAATGAGCGGTTGTGAGGTAAGAGAAAAAAACTTTCCATTTTTATTATTATCCATGAGGATAATGATCGGATGCTGACTAATAATAAACCACTTAGAAATCCACTTATATTTAGTGATAATTAGATTATCAAACTTATTTAGAAATTTATTTTTGTCAATATATAGATATACTGTTATAATGATTCACACCTGGTGGTGGGACTGAAGCTGCTCCTATTATGGATTATTGTGAAATTATCCTATAGTGTGAACCAAATACAATAAGCAAAAAATTGATTTTAAACCATAAAAATTACCACTAACACACACTTATAACGATATTAATTAGTTTATTAACAAGATAAAATATATGTATAAAAAAAATAAAAATATATCCACATTGGCCCGATACAATGCTAACAATGGGAATAATCACCAAAGCAAAACATAAAATAATAAAAGGTAAGAGGAAAACCATAAGAGGACAGTGTTACAGAAGCCTAAGATTTGAGAGTTTGCAAAAGGAGGGAATTGTCAAAGGTAGCATTGAGGTCAAGAAGGATAAGAAGGGGAAAATGTCCTTTAGCTTTAGTGAAGAGAAGGTCATTAGTGACCTTATTGAGGGCACTATTGACGGAGTGGACTTAGTGAAAACCAGATTGGAGTGGATCAAGGTATGACTGAGAGGAAACAGATGATGTAGACAACCTGTTCAAGAAGATTGGAAGCAAAATGAAGGCGGGAAATAGGGCAGTAATTGAAGAGAGAAGCACGGTCTGGGGAGGCAAGAGCATGTTTGAAGGAGGAGTGGAAGGTTCCAGGGGAGAGGGATAAGTTGAGGAGGTGGGCAAGGTGGGAGCAGGCCTCAAGAAAGAGGAAGTGGCGGAGGTGGGAGGGGATGGGATAAAATTTGCAGGTAGAGGGGGTTAAGGAGAACAGAAGGGTGCGTATTTCATCTGCAGATATACGAGTGAAGGAAAAGAAAAAGGGTGGGTTAACAAGTGTGGATGACAGTGGGGAGCAGTGGATGGCAATAGCTTCCACAGAGGAGAAGGAAGGTGGGACAAAGTGTGTAGGGAGAGAGTGGAGCGAGAAGAGATTGATGGTGGGAGATGACATGACGTATTGATTAAATTTTGTAGGTAATGTGAGTAGCAAAGTCAATAGCAGAGAGTGAGGAGGGGAGTGGGAGTGGGAAGAGGAGGGAGTTGAAGAGGGTAAAAAGGTGACGGGGTAGGAGGATTGGGAGGAAATGAGAGCCTTAAAGTAAGACTGATTAGAGAATGATAGTGCAGGTCTGTAAGAGGTGAGTATGAACTTTTAGTCAAGGAAGTCAGCATAAGTGCGTAACTTTCTCCAGAGCCATTCTGCTCTACTGGAGCATTTTTGTAGATAGCGGGTAAGTTTGGAGTTCTACAGTTGAGGCAGGGACCAAAGAAGCTTGATGGTGACAGAGTCAAGTGCAGTGGTAACGGAGTTATTATAGAAGGAGTGTCAGGCGCCGTCCCCTTACTCACCATCAGTGCCAAGAACAGATGCCTTTCTCTGCCGTCAGCGCTGTATGTTGCTAGGAAGCTGGACGCCGCAGGCTTACTGTGCGCATGTGTGTTCGCTTACATCTCCGTTTCCTAGCAACGGGATGCTTCTCTGCACTTCCTAACGGCGGTCAGCTGTCCGGGCCACCGCCTCCGCTGTCACCGATCAGGGATTGGGTTCCACTATTTAAACTTGCCTCTAACACAAAGTAGAAGCCAGGGTATCTAGGTCTTCCTATGCTCTAGCATTCCAGCCTGTTTTCCTGCTCCCAGACTGACCTCCTGTGTGCCGACTCGGCTCTCCTTGGTTCTGTTTCTGGATCTCCCTTTGGCCTGATTGATCCCGCTGTATCTGACCTTTGGCTTGCTGATTCCGCTTTCCCTTAACCTTTGATTCCATGTTTCCAGTACGGTTTGACCTCTGCCTGCATGACCATGTCTGTTCACCATCCACTACGATGATAGCTAGCTTGGAGGGCTGCGACCTGCACGCCCCTTGCAGCAAACTACAAAGCTAACGCGCTTCAATCGCGTGTACTTTAAAGGACCGCCCATTCTAAGGATGTCAATCGGACATAGGACCCAATCCAGAGGCAAAGATCCTATGGCCGCCTCCCTTTAAAAGAACTGAGGACACCCATTCATTGTACATTAATGCATCCCTGACGAAGCCCATCCCTGACAAATGCGCATCATTTTCTCCAACTCTCTGCAGACGCGAATTACACATCTGCCAGGACGCGGGGACGGTCGGACGGTCGGACGGGACCTCCCCTCTCACAGAGTTAGGACCTTACTCCGAGTACTAGGTTAGTTCCACCTGCCTACCCCTGTATTGACTTTTTATTGGATACAACAGAAAGAAAACTTTCTATAGCAATATCTGGGACACTGTATATGGACACAGATTACTTTTGATTATATTCCAGCAATACCCATACAACTCTATGCATTGGAACCATCACGGTTATTTTTGAATGTGCTTTCATTTGTTTATTCACTACATTAGTTACTGGACTGGTTTCTTGTCCTCGCAGAGCCGTGATTGTAGCTATCTACACACTCCGTTTTGCATTTGTTTGCTTAGCATATCTTTATGCAACTCTGTGTGCATTAGATTTTTGAGCCATGACTTCATCTAATTGATACTTAGAATCATTTGCCTTGCCTTTCTTCATGCAACTCCGTTTGCAGTTGATTATTGACCTATTGATTCAATTTATTTTGGATCCAACTATGAATATTGGCTATTAGCCACTTTGTACAATACCAGCTATATTCTGCATTGATTGTCATACTTTGAATCTGTCCACTACACTGCAACTCCGCTTGCATAAGTAAATTGAACTTGATGTTTTTTATGTCTGATTTATGTGTTTTTAGACTAGAGTACTGGCTTGGTTACATTACTTGTGGCAAGAATAAATATTGGCACATAGCCACTCTATTTAACACCAGTTACATCTACCTCCATTCCATCACATACATTTATACTTGCGCCTGGGAGTTAACCTTTTTTTTTAAGATATTACCTTTTGGGGATTAGGACGAGCCCCGTCACGCTCCTTATTGCAGCAGCATACATATAGGTAGAGAAGCGCGGACCCCATTATCGTTTTTCTATAATTATAAAATAGCCCAATGCTGATAATATGTAATAAATATAGAAACGGAATTAACATTTATAATGTAAAGTCTGATTTATTTTTTTATTTTTTTCTTCCCTTTAATAAATTGTATCACACATAACATATTGTAAAGGAATTGACATTTTCCAGTCTAAAACCAATGATCCTACAATTAATATTTACAGATTTAGTGATGAGAAACAAGACAAAACATAGCTCTCGTTATAGCTATAAAGATGTTATACTCAGGTGGTTATTCTATGACCACATAATCTGCTTGTGAACCTGGGATTTCCAAGGATGATAATGAGTGTTTGAATAGTGGGATAAAGCTGGATAAATAACCAGAAGATAAATTGCAAAAACATTATTATTATCGGAGTGCGGTGACATAACAGTGGATGTTGTTATCACAAAGAAAGCAATATCCAGTGTAACACATACAGTCATTGTCCCGATGGCTCGGACAAGGGCCTGGAGCTGAGGAGATGTTACATGAGATTCTCCCTGCTTCATCCTCCAGATGTGTCTCAGTACAGTTGTGACACTGAGCCCGATACAGAGACAAGTCATAGGAAATGGAATAGAATATACAAAAAATGCATTACAAACTGAGTAAACACGATTCCACTTGATTTTTATAACCAGGCACAATTGTTTTACCAGTGGTATTTTTGGGAATGTCAAGGCTTAATGTCCATAACACTGGCATATTAAGGACAATGGAACATAGCAGTGATCCCATTAAGAGCTGAGGAACAGAAGACATGAACTTTGTTTTGACACAAAGAAAAAACTGGTGGGAAACTTTCACCAGTGTAACAGAGTAGAAGATGGAGATCCAGGTGGTGTTCCAGAAACTAACATTAATCAGGACACATTCTATCATAACCATGAAAAAAAAAAGGTGTTTGTCCAGCATCAGATATATATGAAAAAATTCAAATCCAGCATTAACAATCAAAAGGCTCTGGAAGAGGGTGTTTGTAATCACTGTAACAAACTGGATGTTATCACACACACCCGGATTACTGATCTCTTTCCAGTGTCTGAAGTACACAATGAAAACTG
The DNA here is from genome assembly GCF_038048845.1 of Mixophyes fleayi. Taxonomy (NCBI): domain Eukaryota; kingdom Metazoa; phylum Chordata; class Amphibia; order Anura; family Limnodynastidae; genus Mixophyes; species Mixophyes fleayi. The sequence continues at coordinate 1,744,430 of NC_134408.1, read as the reverse complement.
AAGAGCATATGATGGTCCCAGATATCCCACAGATCATGATAATGATTAATATGGACAGTTCCAGAGCTGGCAACATTGTCTATCAGATATGATCCTCTTGTGCTTCCTCTTTAGCAGTGATTACTTAATAGATGAGAAGTCTGCAGTGTGATGATTAGACTGAGGCAGGAGATTCATGTAAAACTGGGCACTGAATGCAAATATGTTCAGTATCAGTATCACAGGTGAGGGCTGTGTATAATGGACAGTGCATCTATAATCAGGTGTCAGAGTGATACTCTGGTGTCATCTGATACTTGTTTATTTTATATCAGTATCATCCGTATCTGATGGAACTTGCCACGTGAACAGAGGGCAAATTACATTATATAAAACATAAAAATCACATTAAAGGCCATTCACACTATGTTTTTTCATCAGAGAGATTAAGATAATAACAGAAACTGATTGTGGCTGTTAGAGCTAAGGGGCAGGAGCAGGGGCGGGCTGGGCCAAGGGGCAGGGGGGCAGTTGCCGAACACAAAAAAGGCTATTTTGGGCTAGTCCGTCTACCAGCCCAAGTCTATTACTTTGTAGCTGGTCCCTCCTCTGGACTCCTCCTCTCCTCCTCCTCCTCCTCCTCTACTTATTGATTCACACCTGGTGGTGGGACTGAAGCTGCTCCTCTTGTGGATTATTGTGAAATGATCCTATTATTTGAATAAAATACAATAGGCAAAAAATAGATTTTTAAACCATCCAAATTACCACTAACACACACTTATAATGATATTAATTAGTTTATTAACAAGATAAAATATATACAAAAAAAATAAAAAATATATCCACAATGGCCCAATACAATGATAACAATGGGAATAATCACCAAAGCAAAACATAAAATAATAAAAGGTAAGAGGAAAACCATAAGAGGACAGTGTTACAGAACCCTGATGATTTGAGAGTTTGCAAAAGGAGGGAATGGTCAATGGTAGCAAAGGCAGCATTGAGGTCAAGAAGGATAAGAAGGGAAACATGTTCTTTAGCTTTAGTGAAGGGAAGGTCATTAGTGACCTTAGAGATTGCAGCTTCGTTGGAGTGGAGTTAGTGAAAACCAGATTGGAGTGGATCAAGGCTTAGAGGAAAGAGATGATGTAGACAACCTGTTCAAGAAGTTTGGAAGCAAAATGAAGGCGGGAGATAGGGCAGTAATTGAAGAGAGAAGCAAGGTCTGGAGAGACAAGAGCATGTTTAAAGGAGGAGTGGAAGGTTCCAGAGGAGAGGGATAAGTTGAGGAGGTGGGCAAGGTGGGAGCAGGCCTCAAGAAATAGGAAGTGGCAGAGGTGGGAGGGGATGGGGTAAAATTTGAAGGTAGAGGGGGTTAAGGAGAACAGAAGGGGGCGTATTTCATCTGCAGATATACGAGTGAAGGAAAAGAAAGAGGGTGGGTTAACAAGTGTGGATGACAGTGGGGAGCAGTAGATGGCGATAGCTTCCACAGAGGAGAAGGGAGGTGGGACAAAGTGTGTAGGGAGAGGGTGGAGCGAGAAGAGATTGATGGTGGGAGATGACATGATGTATTGATTACATTTTGTAGATGATGTGGGTAGCAAAGTCAATAGCAGAGAGTAAGGAGGGGAGTGGGAGTGGGAAGAGAAGGGAGTTGAAGAGGGTAAAAAGGTGATGGGGTTGGAGGATTGGGATCAAATGAGAGCCTTAAAGTAGGACTGATTAGAGAATGATAGTGCAGGTCTGTACGGGGTGAGTATGAACTTTTAGTCAAGGAAGTCAGCATGAGTACGTAACTTTCTCCAGAGCCATTCTGCTCTACTGGAGCATTTTTGTAGATATCGGGTAAGTTTGGAGTTCCACAATTGAGGCAGGGACCAAAGAAGCTTGATGGTGACAGAGTCAAGTGCAGTGGTAAGGGAGTGATTATAGAAGGAGTGTCAGGCGCCGTCCCCACACTCACCATCAGTGCCAAGAACAGACGCCTTCCTCAGCCAGCAGCGCTGTATGTTGCTAGAAAGCTGGATGCCGTCCTTTCACTTCAGGATTGCTGTGCGCATGTGTGTCCACTTGCATCTCCATTTCCTAGCAACGCGATGCTTCCCTGCACTTCCTAATGGCGGACAGCTGTCCGGGCCACCGCCTCCACTGTCACCAATCAGGGATTGGGTTCCATTTTTTAAATCTGTCTCTAGCACTAGGTAGGCGACACAGTATCTAGGTCTTCCTATGCTCTAGCGTTCTAGCCTGTTCCCTGCTCTCAGACTGACCTCTTGTGTACTGACTCAGCTCTCCTTGGTTCTGCTTCTCCCTTCAGCCTGATTGCTCCCGCTGTATCTGACCTTTGGCTTGCTGACTTTGATTTGCCTTACCCTTTGATACCATGTTTGACCTCTGCCTGCACGACCACGTCTGTTCACCATCCACCCCGCTGATAGCTAGCTTGGAGGGCTGCGACCTGCACGTCCCTTGCAGCAAACTCCAAACTCCCTTGAAGGGAGTCCCTGGTGAAGACCAGGGGTGTGTTTAGACTCCGCGACACTTTATCTTATTGTATTAGTATAATGAAAGAACTTTACCAATTACTCTATTAGATACTTTTGCGTGGGTTATATTTTTGCTATAATTATTGTTTTCTTATGACATTGCTACTGCATTAGGTGTGGTAGTGTTGTTAATTAAGAAGCCAGCAAAAAATTTTTATCAATAGCCCCACCAGAGGGAAGCAGATACATTAATGTAATGTGTCCAATATAACTGCCAGGAGTACTAATAAAATAAAGTATGTTTAGTCATGCTGGTTAAAAAAATGTTGGATTTTTTTTTCAAGAAAAAAATGTTGTGGTTAAAATAAAAGTCATATTACACAACCCACTTCCTAAACATTGTACCTCTTTGACGTAATGGTAAGGAACACATATTAACCTTCACTATAATTGTTCTGTGCAACACTTTCTTATAACATCACCAGTAACAACAAGGTGCTTATAGAGGAGGAGGAATAGATTTTGTTGAAGAAAGTAGTAGATCATGATCCTTAAATGTTGCCCTTGGAAGAAGGACAGAGGATTAGGGGATAAAATATTTATATATCAGTTCTTGTGGCCAACTAAATCATTGGGAAAAAAAATTATGCCTATACCGGTAGTAGTAAAGAAATTGAAATGCATTTATTGGTTATAAACTAATTAATAGCATTTGCAGTACAATAAATGTACATACATCACTTGAGCTCTAGGAAGACAAAATAAAATAACATAAAAATAAAAGCCTTATTTCTTGAGCCAATTAAAATTACCATCTTTGGACTCTGACTCTCTAATCTCATTGAATGCCCCATGGTCACAGTCTGAAATTACACACGTTATTAAATACCTAACTAAAGACAAAGCCCCGGGATCTGATGGATTTATTAATAATTTTTATGCTACATTCCAGACTGAACTTACCCCACTCCTAGAACAGTTATTTAATGCAGGCACTCACCAGGGTGAACTTCCCTTCGGAGATGCTGCAGTCCCGTATTGTCACGATACCCAAACCGGGCAAGGACCCATCCAAATGTCAGAACTATAGACCAATCTCTCTTCTCAATAAAGATATAAAAATCTACGCCAAATTGATTGCCAATAAGCTTAATCCCTTTATACCGTCCTTGATTCACCTGGATCAGGTAGGCTTTGTGCTTGGACGACAAGCATCCGACAATACACGCAGAACGATTAATATCCTAGAGCAAGCCAACAAACACCACCATGAACTATTAATTATGTCATTAGACGCGGAAAAAGCCTTTGATAGTCTCCACTGGGGCTATATGGCGGGAGTCCTTGCTCGGTTTGATTTTAGCAGGGGAATACTTCAATCTATATTATCTTTGTATAAGGGCCCCTCCGCGACGGTCGATAGCAACGGCTTTTCATCAGCTAAATTCACACTTTCCAATGGTACTAGACAAGGCTGTCCCCTCTCGCCCCTCACCTTTCTCTTGGCTATCGAACCCTTGGCCGAGCGAATCAGGCAACATCCTCAATTCCCAGGCATCACCCTAGCTGCTACCACGCACAAATTATGTCTTTTTGCAGACGACATTTTGCTGTACGTGACTAGCCCGGAGACCTCACTTCCAATTTTACACGATTTGCTACAAGAATTTGGAAGGGCTTCCTATTACAAATTAAACACAACTAAAACGGACGCTCTCCCTATTAACTTGACAGAGCCCCTTTTGGGTCGCCTCAAGGCCAGCCTTCCCATACTCTTGGAGGCCCCTATCCATGCCCTATCTAGGAATCATGATAACCTCCCATTTAGACCAACTATAGCCCACTATTAATTTAATTAAATACCCTAGCAAAAGCATGGCAACACCATGAGGTCTCCTGGCTAAGCAGGATAGCCGTGCTTAAAATGTCTCTTCTACCCAAAATTATGTATTTATTTAGGACTTTGCCTTTTAAGTTGCCCAAATTCTATATGAACAAGTTAGGTAACCTAACCTACTAACCTCTTATATTTGGAAGGGCCAAACCTAAACTAACTCATACGATTATGGCACGCCCAAAAAAGACCAGGGACTGGCCTTACCATACTTGGTCAAATATCAAATACCAGGAAGTGGCCATGTTAGCTCAGCTCCGGGACTGGTCTTTACCAGGTTCCCGTAAATCCTGGGTCAACCTCGAGAGAGGCCTCAATAGTGCATTCCCACTGACTGATCTTCTCTGGATTCCCAGGTCCTGGAGACCTCCCCAGGTTACCATCCCACGTCTCACTAGTGATGCTCTTGCAACCTGGGACAAATTCCTAAAGACCTCTAACCTTGTCACCCTCCCTACCTCTAATCTCTCCCTCCTTGGAGTATCAAAACTTACTCCCAACCTAAATCTCTCCCTGTGGTATTCAAGGGGCATCACTAATCTCAAACTGCTCTACTCTTACTCAGGCAGAATACCCTTCTCTGAATTGAGGGATAAATTCCACATTCCTAACCAAGATTTTCACAAGTATCTCCAGGTTAGGCATTGGTTACATTCCTTACACCCACAGGGCTCCTCTCTACAACACCCACCAGCTCTCTTTTTTTTTCCAGACTCAACTGGAAGTAACAAAGCGGCTATCTCCTTCTGGTACACCCACCTCAACACAATTCAGCATCCTATAAAAGCCTCTTCCCAGCTAGCCTGGGAGAAGGATATTGGCCAGGAATTTGAGCCGAATCAGTGGGACAAAATCTACCAAAATGCCCATCGGATGTCGAGGTGTTTGAACCATTCGGAGATGCTTTACAAGTTGCTTTACAGACTTTATATGACCCCGATATTTTGCACAAGATATGGCCATACCAGTCCAGGAACTGTTGGCGGGGATGTGGAGAGATAGGGGATATTTTCCATGTTTTCTGGAGTTGTCTAGTGGTCAGAGTTCTTTGAGCAGAGGTGTATGCCTTAATACCTAAAGTTATTCAAACTCCGATTCCTAGTACACCAGAAGTTGCTCTCTTACACTTCTTTCCTCCACAAGTGTTATTAGGAGATCGGTATCTTATAGGTCACATCTTTATAGCTACCTGTGCGGTGATTGCCCAAGCCTGGAAATCAGCTACGCTGCCCTCCATAGTCATGATAATTGCTAATCTTCAGCTAAGTTGTGACATGGAAACGTTGGGAGTCCCTTACTCCTCTTCTGCCTCCTCTCCCCACATCAAATGGTTTGCTTGGAATCAATATGTATCCAAATCCTTGGTCCTACCCGCCTCCGGGGGTACATCGCGTAATCCCCCACAGTAATGTTCAGGGGCTACTATCTATGTTGTATCTTAAATGTTATGTAAATTCTGTAAAATGTTTTGATTGGTACTGTTTCATGCTATTGATAAGTATTGATATGTACTGCCTCCCTCTCTCCCCCTCCCCACTGACCTTTCCCATTTCTTCTTTGTAAATTATAATGTATGTCTTTTTTAGTTTTTGTGTACCATGTAACCAAAAGGAAAAACTTTAATAAAAACATTATTGAAAAATAAATAAATAAATAAAATCCTCAAGAATGAGCACTTTAATCATTTAGATATTTGTCTGTGTAAATTACCATAATAATTCATTATGGAGAAAATTCCTTTTAGAGGTACTTGTAAATGATATGAAGGGAAATATAGTCAAATGACTAGAAGGTCAGAAAGAGAATACGTGTATAGCCAAGACAACACTTACACAAAGTATCATGTCTCCACATCAAAGGTACATATAGGGTTATACAGTTCAGCTAACAAGTATTCTCCTTGTATCAATAAACTTCTTGGGCAAACACAAGAACTTTCTACCATTTTTATATCACACAGTTCTGTCTTCTACACTTTGGGGCTCTATGGCAATCTTTTGACTGCTTTAAATATCACAGCCATCTGTGTCATATTTGGAAAAAGCTGCACAAGAGACTTATTATCTTATCAGATGTGAAGCAGTGGGTCCACCTACTGGTGTTTAAGAAAACACCCTGCTTATTTTTAGTAATACACTTATTTTGTATATATTTTATTTTTAACTATCTATCTATCTATCTATCTATCTATGAATGCATATATATATATATTTATATATTGATCAATAAATAAAGAATATATACAAACATATATTGCTGGATGAGTGTATAGATATTATATTTTCTCATTTCATTTAGTGCTTTGGTCACCTTTTCGGAGTTTGTGTTTGTAACCATAACGATAGAGCTGCATATTTCCCACTCCTCTTCACCTTGTAACAGATTGTAACTAAATTAACATTTTTCTTAGAAAGGAAAACATGGAAACGAACTCTTGCTTCGATTAGGTAATTCCTAATCAGTGTTCTCCCCAGCACCTATTTCCCGGACGCTTAACCCTGCTGGTTTTACTTGCTACCCGGCTCCTGGAGTCCAACATAGTCCTATTATAATAGAAAAAAACATTGTTTCTCCCATTAGAACAGCCACTATGTGAGCACTACAGCCAGCAGTGTGTGTTAGACCACTGACCACCAGTCTGACCAGTCCTGGCAGGTTTGGGCAATAACCTCCAACATTTTTCACTATTACGGTGGCTTAGTGGTTAGCACTTCTGCCTTACAGCACTGGGGTCATGAGTTCAATTCCCGACCATGGCCTTATCTGTGTGGAGTTTGTATGTTCTCCCTGTGTTTGCATGGGTTTCCTCCGGGTGCTCCGGTTTCCTCCCACACTCCAAAAACATACAGGTAGGTTAATTGGCTACTATCAAAATTGACCCTAGTCTGTACCTGTCTGTCTGTCTCCCTCTCTGTCTTTGTGTGTGAGTGTGCGTCTATATCAGGGAATTTAGATTGTGAGCTCCAGTGGGGCAAAGTTCTCTGTACAGCGCTGCGGAATTAGTGGCGTTATATAAATAAATGGTGATGATGATGATTACAAAGTATTACAGATACCCACACTGTAAAAGGCCCTGTGGTAGCGCCTCACATGCACACACTGTCCTCTTATTCTGTTCTCAGATACACTTGTTATAAAACAAAGGCAATTTTATGCACTTTTCCTTACACAATGTTGCCTTACTCAGTCTTTGGATCACACTAACTTACACTTAAGCTTCACAGAATTATTTATCTAATAACCACTGTATCTCAGCAGTACTTCACAGTATATATTCATTATAAATAACCAATACTCACAACATATGTATGTATGCAAATCAAAGTATTTTATTGTTAACACAGAAAACCCTGCATTCACAGCTCACACATATATCATAACATTGTTCAACATAACATGGTATAGAAATATACAATTAACCCTAGGTTCACCACCTTTATTCCTGACGATATCCTTGCACTATTTTCTTTACATATGTATCTTTAGTAAGAATTAGCATTTAGAATATTGATTTAACTATCACAGATATCAGACAATAGCTACACAGTTATATGTATATAATTAGCTAAATCAACATTACAAACACATATAGCTTTATAGATATATAATTATCAATGATAGTTATCAAATCCTTGTATCCTGGATCCAATTCTTTGTCTGCAATGTAAGGAACATTCCTATAGTATAGAATCCTTTTCTGTAGCGCAGTGTATATTTCCCGTAGTGCATTGTATCCCTAAAGAATAGTGTATTCCTATAGTAGTGTAGTGTATCTTTTCTGTAATATAGTGAATGCTCGTTGTCCAGGGGCAAGTAGGTAGTAGAGATAAAGAGCGGGAGTACCGGGTTTGGCTTTTATAGTCCAGCCCAAAAACTCCCAGCCTCCCCAGTGGCAACGTGTGTGGTGATTTACCACACACAGGTGGACACTGTGTGTGGGCCAGCGGTGATGATATCATCACCCCTGTCCTCTTTCCCCACTGTGTGTGTAAACTTGAGTCGGCACACACAGTGGGGTCCCTCGGTGTGACTGGGCGTGCACTGTATGAACTGTACGTGTGCGCACAAATCATCATCTATATATAATGTTTTAGTCAAGTAGATATTTTAGCACCGCGCAAGCGTGAATCACAAAGTCCAACATCAGTAAATACTACAAAGAAAGATATACATGTGAAACAGGACATAACTGTTACAAATCATAGTTACAGTTCTTGCATATCCCTGAAACTTGTTAATGAAGCTAAAGCCTAATGTGACTTACAAAGTTTTTTTTTGAACAATCTGAAATCCAGTCCCATGATTGAACTCTTGGCAGTTAGAATCCAAAACAACCTAAACATAATAGGCATGCGAGCTGGTCCCCAGGAGTATAAATGGTTCTTTCATGCAGAAAACATTTTACTGACTTTACTAAATCCCCTCGCTCCCTTCTCTGTGTAAAGAACTAGCATACGAATCGCTCTCCAAAAGCAAACTTACTACAAACAATTCAGAAGTAGAACCCTTTAACTTTACCCCCCAGTTGCAACAGCTCCTCAGGCAGAATTATAACTTCAGTTAGCAACCCATGAAATTAGTTTCCTGACCAGACACTATGACCAGTTATATGAAGCTGAATTCCCAGTTTTAATAAAAAAATGTAAATGATTGGAATAAACTATTCATATAATGGATTTCCATCCTTGTAGCAGTAACAGGGAATGTGTTACCCACAATACTGTTTCTGCTCAAAATACTTTAGGTTAAAATAACTTTGTATGTGTTTTACTATGTTAACACAATCTAATAGAAAGATTGTGACACCTTGGCAATGTGCTGCGTTGTGCTCCATGAAGTGCTATGGTGCGTTACAGTAATGACAATACAATACTGAAAGCCGCGTGTACCGGGCGTTGTCACATTGATAACTGTATTCTGTATAGCTGTGTGTTTTTACTGTAGCACTACGTTGATACATACACCCCTTCACACATAAAGAGGCCCAAGTCAGCCATACACAGATAGCTTAATAAGGATGCACGGATATGCATTTTTCATGCATATTCTCAGTACAAAAAAGTGTATTTTATGTCTCAAAACAGGGCTTGTATCCAACTCTAAATAACTCCCTGTATGTCTGGATTCATATGTTGTAAATGTGTGAATTTGCTTATTGTTAAGGTTCAGCAACTCAAACATTAGATGGATAGGGTGAGTGAATATTTGCAAAGTGTTAGATGTATTTGTAAAGATAAGCTACATTCCAATGATATGTAAAAAAAAATTAGAAATATTCAGAGATAGAATATAAATTGTTCCTTTGTTTTGCTAGTATGTCTAAACAATCTACCTTTATAATGTAAGCGTTAATCTATCACATGCTGTTCACATTTTATACTTGGCATAATACTGCCATCTTCTGTTTACTTTTGGTATTGTGGCTGCCTAAAGTTTGTTTTAACCAACAAGGCTTCTGGTTGATTTGGGATTCCCACTCTGATTCAAGGATAACTTTATTTACCAAAGATAAGTAAACGTAATCTTCCTATGACATATATTCAATTGTTATTCTTTTTTTGTTCTATTATTTCATGATAAGCGATTATCTTGATAACCTGACACAGGCTCTAAAATAATAATGCACAGAAACGAGCTTATTTACACCTAAATGCAGTACTTGCATATTAATGTGGGGGAAGATGGGGCATCCTATTAATGCTGGAGGGATAATGTTTTCTTAAACATTGATTTGTATCTGCTGCTGTTAATGCATCTGTGTGGTGATGAACAGATAAGCAGAAGAACACTTGGAGGATTATTACTAAAATCACTAAGAGTGTCCTAAAATATAGCAAATATTCAGAGATCTGCCTGTACATTGTATAACTGGACCTAGACAGGTAAAGGCAATTTGCTTATAATAGCATATATTAGGATTACGTTAGGTTTAGATACAGTCAGTATTCCAGTAATACAGTATTATAGGTGTTAATTATGATAGTTATTTTAGAGACAATTAGGGTTTAATATTGAAAGACATAAGCGGCGCTGTGCCTGAGGAGCTGCCATTACCTGGAATCTCTCCTGTATTCCAGTGGCCAGACCATGATGTAATTGCATGGGATGGAGGGGGAGGGGCATCCATAGGAGCATTGACACACAATCCCCCTATTGTCACTAAAAGTTTAGATTTTATTTAACAATACTTTTATAATTGCAGAAACAGAACACTTGACAGTTTTATGGGGACCAAATATATTTAAAGTAAATATTAGTCATATTTATAACAGAGATGAGTCTTTCACTAGTTGTGTAAGACCCAGAAGAATCGTTATTAAGTCTACGCAGGAGCCATTTTAAAGTAAAGCCCAAACTTCCAGCAAAGTCTTTTAAAATCCAGAAAAATAAAAAAGGAAGAGCAATTTAAACAAATCTCTCTAATTAGTTAAAAATGTAGACTGTAGAAAATACTCTCCTGGTTTTTAGGATTATCATTTCATGTTCTAGAATATCGCTTAACATATGTATTGCAATTGTCAGCTACACAGCCTGGTTAATAGATGGATTTCACAATCCTTGAGATCTCATTATATTTCTTATTTGGTTGTCCAGTGCATTACTCCAGGGACCTGAACTTTCTCCTTATGTATCAATATTTATTGGGAGTGATGTGTTCTCATCTATCAATGTGTGTATGATATGTATTAATGTGGTGTCTGCAATCTCAATGTTTTTCACTGTTTTCCTGATGTAAAATGGGGCTAAAAGGGGTGGGACCTAATAATTTGGCAATTGTGGTGAGACCATTTAATAATGTTATTTATGACTATTACTCTCAACAAACTCCTCATAAGTGTAATTCTGGTTTAACGCAGGAATATGATTATTTATATTTTGCTTTAATCCACAGTACCAATATTTATATAGTAAACATATGCTTATATTTTCATGAAAGACTGCCTGCAAGATGTCGCTTCATTTAAAATGGTTTGTATTGTTCATTAACTTTCTAATTGTGACACTCATATATTTATAAAACAGTTTCAATGATCAGAGTGTATTATACAAACTCAATAGGTTTTGTTTACTCTATTAGCATAGGAGGTATAGCATAGATGTTCATACAATCCATTACATTGCCTGTTTGATAAACATATAAGTTATTGTGTGTGCGTGTGTCAGCTATTTTAGTAAGGGTGTGTGTATAAGCTTGTTTTGTGTGGTGGGAGGGAGTAGTATGAATCAGTGCCTAATGTGAAGGGTGTGTGAAGGTCCCTTGTATTGTGTGAGTGTGGAGTGGGGGCTCTGTAGGGGAGTGGGGGAGACAATCTCAGGCTGTCCTCCATTTTAAGCATTCAACAAAACAGATATTCTAGTCTTCCACATACATTTCACAACAATATAAGCCTCAAGTACCATTTATATCCCATACTACTCACATTCATTATACCTGATATTCTCACACTATCCTCATTCCATCTATCTCACATGGAAACTTTTACCATTTATTCTTATATTATTTCAGTTCATTTATCTCAGTCAAACTCCAAAGTGTGTAGTGTAAACTTCATCATGCATTGAAACAACTATTACGCAATGTCCATATAAATAAAGTTTAATGTTGTTATTTATTTAGGATGACGAAGTGCTTGCGACGTGACTTTTGGTGCGTTGCAATGTGTATTGTAGGAACAACTTCCGGCTTGAGTTTCACACACGCATATGCTGTTTGCGTTACATGTGATATAAAATATCCATCAATTATTAAAACTTAATGCCACTCATGTAGTGGAATCACAAATCAAGTTGATTGCAACAATAAATGCAAACATCTTAGTGTGCACACATAATACATGCAATATGTCATGAAAATCAATATTATAATTAGGAGATTGATTGATACGACATACGACACCACTTGTTGTAGTAGATTTCCAGGGGATTGAAACAAATGTAGATATTGGTCTTCTGTTATAATAATACTCTAAAGAAGAGAAACAAATAAATAAAATAATCAAAATACTAATAATGATAATATGAAGATTAAGGAAGAAAGTATTTTATTTCTGAAATCCTTATTTAGACCATGAAGTATCGGGCAGTTTAGCTTGTAAATCCAAGATATCCCTGTCTTTAAGAGTTGTTTGTCAATATTCCTATACCTCCAGCTTTTATTCACTGCGTGTATACTTAAATAATGAATAAGGTCATTTTCCGAACAACTGTGTACTTTTTTAAAATGAGCAGAAACCAAATGTGTGTCCGTGTCTTACCTTTTATTCCAGATATGCTCCAAATTCATTGTTTTAGCATTCTGGTAGTTTTACCCATGTATAAGAGTCCACACTTACATTCGAACAGGTAAATGATGTTTTTAGAATGACTCGTTATGAAATTATTTATTCTGTATGTTTGGTTGTGGACCTTGAATTCCTGAATTTTGTTACTATTATTAATACTTTCAATTGTTTTACATGTTAATCAAGAGCCACATCTGTATAAACCTTTTGATTTCACGGATCCGGCATAGGAACTTTCAGATAGCTCCTCTCTTACGAGTTTGTCTTTTGAATTTGGAGCTCTGCGATAGATAAAAGAAGGCTTTAATGATAATAATTGGTTCAAAATTGGGTCCTTACACAGAATTTTCCAATGTTTCCCAAATATTTTTTCAATAGATTTATATTGATGACTATAGCACGTAATAAATGGGAAAATAGGTTTCATTTGCTCTCTAAACTTTCTGTTCGGATCCAAACGTTTCTGCCTGTGCTTATTTAATGCTTTCTTTTTGGCTACATCTAGAAGCTCTTCCTTATAGCCCTTCTTCGTAATGTTACATTTCATATGGTTCATCTGGATATATAAAACATCTGGCTCTGTGCAGTTCCTCTGCAGCCTTAAAAATTGACTGTAGGGGACCCCACCGAGACATTTTTCATGATGCTCAATGTTCTTCCAGATGTTCATATTTACATCAGTTGGATTTTTGAAACAGTTAGTTTGAATTGATTGGTTTTTAATATAAATTTAGGTTCTAAGATATTGATGGAATCTTGGCTCTCTTTAAAAACAATTTAATATTCCAATTATTATTGCTCAAATAGGTGAACAATTGGTTTTAAGGTGGGTAGAGTACTAAAAATATCAGTACAATGAGTTATACTACTTATAGAAAATTAAGGTTCACTTTAAAAAGAAGTGAGCTGATTGCTGCTGACACTGAAAACAGTCTGATAGTCTCTAAATTACACCTGTAAACATTATCACTTAATCCTACAACTAGAGTTAAATGGTTTCCTGGTAATTATTATGACACTTCTACTACATCCCCTCTAATCAGATTATCCACACTCAGAAAGTGATAATTGTTCTAAAGGTCTGATGTAGAGATGTATAGGTTTATTGATTTTTAGAGTAATATAATTACTCTATTACTTTAATTACTTATAAGTTGATTAAGTGATGTTGCTATTCACTTCCAACAGAGACAACTGTTATAAATACACTTTTCTCATGAAGAAAGCAGCCTGGCTATATTATATACAGACATTAGAATGTTGAGCGTGGGATCACTGAGTGATGGGGGATGTGGTTTCATTAATATCCTGTAGGAACAGTTTTTGAAGAAAATATAATCAAGTGTTATTTCACAGAAGAGGGGTTATTACAGTAATGATTACATAATTTATATAATGTTTCATAAACAATGAAAGTATTAAAATCTAATGTACAAAGACACTTAATAGTATCAGTAATAGTAATAGTTATAGCAATATAAAGGGTTACTATCACAATTCGGACACAAATTAGCACTGCGATGAAGTTTAGTTGTGTCAGGAGCACGTCATACATTTACTGACACAATAATAATAAAAATTGGACCTTTTTTTAACTGTTTTCTGAATATTTGTGAAAATACATCTGTTTAACTTCACATTTACTAATATTTCCTTAATATACTTGATCAAAGTCACCAATGATTTTCTCTTGGCCAAATCCAGGGGCCACTTCTCCCTGATTATCCTCCTGGACCTCTCTGCGGCCTTTGACACAGTGGCTCATCCTTTCCTACTCCACACCATTCACACCATTGGCCTTTCTGACACCATACATTCGTGCTTCACCTCACACCTGGCCAACTGCTCTGTTTCTACCTCTCGTTCTTCATCCCCCCATCATCATTCCAGTAGGAGATCCACAGGGTCCTTGTCCTTCTGCTCTACTCCCTGTGCACTTCCTCCCTGGGTAAACTCTTCAGTTCCTTCGGCCCCCAATACCACCTCTATGTAAAAAAAAACTCAGCTCCACCTCTCCTGTCTCTTTCCTTCCCTCAGCTCTCAGGTGTCCAGTTGCTTCACCGCCATCTCCTCCTGGATGTCCTCACACTTTCTCAAACTTAACCTTGGCCAAAACTGAACTCATTGTCTTCCCTCCATCAAAAGTCTCCTTCCCATCCAACCTCTCTATCACTGTTGAAAACACCATTACCTCCTTTGTTCCCCAACTCCACTGCCTGGGTGTCATTCTTAACGTCTCCTTCTCCTTCACCCCTCATATTCAGTCTCTTGCCAAATACTTTTACTTCCAGCTCCCCAGCATTGCCAGTATAAGACTCTTCCTTTCCCAGGATGCCACAAAAACTCTTATCTACTAAATGATCATTTCTCGTCTCAACTACTACAACCTTCTCCTTATGTTCCTCTTTCACCACTCCACATATGCCTTCCTTCTCTTCCAGACCTTATACTGGCTCCACTTCCCCTACAGAATACTCTTAAAATACCTCACACTCACCTACAAGGCCCTCTCCCACTCCCTATATCTCCAACCTCATCTCTCACTCTCTCCGGTTGGCCAATAACGGTCGCCTTTCCTTCCCGCTACTAAACATATCTTCTCCTTTATTCAAACCTTCTCCCGAGCTGCCCGCCACCACTGGAACGATCTCCCTTGTTTTATCATACTATCCAATAGCCTGTATAGCTTTAAACAGTTTTTGAAAACTCACCTGTTTAGAAAAGCCTACCAGTCCTCCACTTAACCTTTTCACCATGTAGTATGCCTTACTCTCTTTCATCCTCCCACTCTTGCTTCTTGCCCTCAGATCCCCTTACATTGGGTCACCCCATGTGTCATCCGTTTGTTTTTCCCTTTAGATTGTAAACTCTAGTGCGCAGGGGGCTCTCTTCCCTCCTGTTCTCATTACCTATAACTTTTGCTTTACTCTTCCATTGTCTTGCACCTATTTCAGTGGCTCTAAACCTGCAAGTTGCTCTAACAGGCACAGGTTTCAGCCTGCGCTGAATGTACCCCTTGAACCCAGTAGCTGTGTTGCTAGTTTATTGCATTGTACTGTCTTGTTGTTTGCCCTCTGTAAAGCACTGCGGACCTCATGTGGTGCCCTATAAATAAACAATAATAATAATAATTATAATAACACTAATTTTTAACAGAGAGCTACGTCCACAATAGTTTATCACGAGGACATAAAAACAGTTATTTTCACCTAGGAACAGTTTTTATGGGTTTTTTTTGGGTTTTTTTTAAATAAGTTTTTATTGAGGTTTTTAGCAACAAACAAGGGTTATACATACGTATTTTTCAACTGTATTCGTTTTGGATGTCGAGTGATAAAGAAATTTTAACATCATAACAACATAACACTAAGCCAAAGAAGATTAGATGTATCAAAGAGAGTATACATTCCCATCCATGAGAGGTGGGAATAGCTGACCTGACACATAGAACACAAAGACAGACAGGGGGGGGTAAAACAGAGATACATAAGGAAAGAATGAGGGATGGCATGATGCAAGTCCTCATAGTAAAAGGTCTACAGCATACACAGAGGAGGTATAAAACATGCCTAATCCGACAATCACATGCAGAGTTTTAATGTTTTTATAACCAAGTATAGTATTATGAAACAAAACCAAAGAAAAATAAGAGAAAAATAAGCCCGCGCTCGGTATGTCCCACATTATATATGGTACCAGCTGCTTGGCAACAAGCCCACGCTCGGTATATCCCATATTGTATGTGGTACCAGCTGCGTGGCAATATAAATGTCCATATATGTATACAAAACAGAAAGAAAGTTGTCAGCGCTTATCCTTTATACTGTAGATCTGTGTGTGTCTAGCAAGATGAAAACATGTGGTATTAGTTCATATTTTGATCAAAAGACTTAAGCCTGTATCCCACGTCAAGGGTACCTCATTAGATGCAGGTCCTACACTGACCTATATGCTTTAAACACTATTAAAATGCAGTTAAAATCAGATGCACTCACCTCCCAGGTATAGGGGTTTACATCTAGCAAAGTCTGGCTTGTTTTTCATTTTTGCTAGACACACACAGATATGCAGTTTAAAGGATAAGCACTGACAACTATAGTATTATGTTGGTTACAACTATGCTGTCATTTTGGAATAGACGACATATGTCCATGATTGACCAATAAGAGACGATTGCAACACTTTACTTTTACTCATCCCTACAACCATCCTCTTAATCAAAAACAACTGTGTAGTTTACAGCTATAATAATGACAGGTATTTTATGGCAGGGGATTGATCTAAAAGTACAAAGTATTTAATAGATAGTAAGTTCTGCAGAAGCTGAAGAGAACATTTACTGTGAAAACATTGTCAGAATGTAGGATTTAAGGCAAATAGTGTTACAGGGTGACATAAGTCAGAACAGTACCTTTTTATTTTATGAAAGAATAACAAGCCAGGTATATAACATATATGATATTGTTTCTTTTTTTAATTATGTTATTGATTTTTAACAAACAAATAGAGGAAAGAAAATAAGAAGAAGGAAAACATAAAGTTGTTGAACACATTTTGTTTTGGATTTAGATAAATACTCATGAGTAACCAAACTGTCCATTGATAACCACAAATATATTTTTGACAAAGAGATTATGCACCATAACTTTTAACCTTAGACATATAGAAATAAAATAAATTACGGTTCATAATGTAGTTGGCAAATAGCCCAATAGGATCAGGTAGGGGGATGTGGAAGTGGGTAAGAGTAGATGGGGGGCAGAGTCACTGATTGGATTGGGTATACAAGATGTAGGAATATTATTTAATCCTATAGAGGAGGTGAGGTCCTATATGGATCCCATATGCTAGTGCTTCTTTCTACAGTTCTTCAGTAGTTTCAAGCAAATATGCTTCAACTTGACATTCCCCACAATTAATATAAACGACTGTATGGTGGGGAAAGAAACAATGAGTACAAAACAAACCCAGTATATTGGACTCAACATTGATAGGAACCCAAGCCCAAGTTCTACCACGTAAAATATGAGATAAAGGATAAGAAGAGACATCATAGTGCGGGCAGCCCCCTGGTGAGCCTTCACACTTGGACCATGATCATCCTCCATGTTCTGTCTCATATGACGGGCGTGTTTCCATAGTGATGCAATTATACGACCAGTTGTGATCATTACCATCAGGAATGGGACAAAACAATTCATTAACAGTGAGAACAAATTATAAAAAGTATTAATTTGATACCCAATAACAACCTTTGAAGTCTCATTGGTCCCGATCTGAGCTGTGGAATTTGGTGCAAACACTTTTGTAAATGTAAATAATAAAGGGAGACAGCAGGAGAAGGAGAGAACTTGGGACAACAGAATCAGCCATGGGACCACAGTTACAATGTTCGTCTTCAGCCATGCCAAACATCCATGCTGGAAGTTAATGATTTTCAAACAGAAGAATAAGCACAGCGAGGCAGAAAGCCAAGAACTGGAGAATATTGTGTATGACATTATGAAATACAAAATGTAAAAAACATAATCCACAAGGAAAATATTGGTGAAAAATATGGAGCAGACAATGCTGGCACCATTTACACAAGAGAAGCAAGCGTTTGAGACAGCCAGAGAAACCACCAACTGGTCACTAGAGTTCAGGCTCTGACCTCTCAACCAGTCCCGGACATTGACAAATACAATGAAGCCATTGGTAGATATTCCAATAAGGATCTCGGCCATAAGGATGACAAGAAATCCTTCAACAAATGCAGGAATGATAATGTTGTCTAAACCCATTTTATATAAAGAAAGAAATAAGATTCCAAGCTTTTCCCATTCACAGATATTTCAAAAATGTTACTGTGGTAAAAAACATTAACGTCTGAATATCTAACCATGAAGCCACATAGTCTTCAGAAACTCCACAACATTCTGTCTCATTGAACCTCTTTTATAGATAATCATCCTGGACACTTATCTACCTGATGACATCAGTGGGTGGAATCATACTTAGTTCTTTGATCCTAAGATTAAGATGGATGCAAATAATGACAATATTTTCTTACTGTCAGTATAATCTGCCTTGATGTCCATGACGTTTAAGCCTTGTCAAAGCAGCTCATGCAGAAAGAAGACTGTTGTGCAAAACATCAGTTTCTCCAGCAGTCATACACATAAAAAGGGAGAACAATCTGTGCATCCAAACTTCATGTTCTATGAGCAGGAAACAGCACAGGATTTATGGGCAGGATACAGCACAGGATTTATGAGCAGGATACAGCACAGGATTTATGGGCAGGATACAGCACAGGATTTATGGGCAGGATACAGCACAGGATTTATGAGCAGGATACAGCACAGGATTTATGAGCAGGATACAGCACAGGATTTATGAGCAGGATACAGCACAGGATTTATGAGCAGGATACAGCACAGGATTTATGGGCAGGATACAGCACAGGATTTATGAGCAGGATACAGCACAGGATTTATGAGCAGGATACAGCACAGGATTTATGAGCAGGATACAGCACAGGATTTATGAGCAGGATACAGCACAGGATTTATGGGCAGGGATACAGCACAGGATTTATGAGCAGGATACAACACAGGATTTATGGGCAGGGATACAGCACAGGATTTATGAGCAGGATACAGCACAGGATTTATGAGCAGGATACAGCACAGGATTTAGGAGCAGGATACAGCACGGGATTTATGAGCAGGATCAGCACAGGATTTATGGGCAGGGATACAGCACAGGATTTATGGGCAGGATACAGCACAGGATTTATGAGCAGGATACAACACAGGATTTATGGGCAGGGATACAGCACAGGATTTATGAGCAGGATACAGCACAGGATTTATGAGCAGGATACAGCACAGGATTTATGAGCAGGATACAGCACAGGATTTATGGGCAGGGATACAGCACAGGATTTATGAGCAGGATACAACACAGGATTTATGGGCAGGGATACAGCACAGGATTTATGAGCAGGATACAGCACAGGATTTATGAGCAGGATACAGCACAGGATTTAGGAGCAGGATACAGCACGGGATTTATGAGCAGGATCAGCACAGGATTTATGGGCAGGGATACAGCACAGGATTTATGAGCAGGATACAGCACAGGATTTATGAGCAGGATACAGCACAGGATTTATGAGCAGGATACAGCACAGGATTTATGAGCAGGATACAGCACAGGATTTATGAGCAGGATACAGCACAGGATTTATGAGCAGGAAAAAGTACAGGATTTATGGGCAGGATACAGCACAGGATTTAGGAGCAGGATACAGCACAGGATTTATGAGCAGGATACAGCACAGGATTTATGAGCAGGATACAGCACAGGATTTATGAGCAGGATACAGCACAGGATTTATGAGCAGGATACAGCACAGGATTTATGAGCAGGATACAGCACAGGATTTATGAGCAGGAAAAAGTACAGGATTTATGGGCAGGGATACAGCACGGGATTTATGAGCAGGATACAGCACAGGATTTATGAGCAGGATACAGCACAGGATTTATGAGCAGGATACAGCACAGGATTTATGAGCAGGATACAGCACAGGACCGTTTACAAATCCAAGCGGATCGCAAGAAATGTTACCTTATTACTCTTGGTGTATGTGCACTCTGCCTAAACGTATGTAGATTCACACAACAGAATGCAGCATACATACAGGTATATGTGCAATATAAGGTCACATCAAAAAATATTCAATTATATAACAAATGATCAATTCTAAAGAGTATAATCATTAATACAAATAGGGATTGTTAAATATTTCTAAAAATAATATTTGTCACATTATATACCTAAATCAGGAGTTTCTGGATGCGCACAAGTGTCATTTACATTCAGACATGAATTGCATGAAATTGTGTTTATCTATATAAGATTAGTTTCTGAGCTATTTCACACAAGATACGTCACACACACAATGGTTCAGGCCCACAGAGAACGGCTCTATAGCCAGCGGTCTGTCACTCCATTATACTATCATCTGCAGACAGAAACTAACCCTCTGTACATCAGATCGGACTGCGGAGATAACCACGGAGCCATATCACTGAGCTAGTGATCAGGGAGTAATGGCGTTTGGATTAAGACTGATAAGTCCTGGAAGGAGTAAGATCTATGTTCTTGTGTAGAGGCTCATTGGGAGTAGTAAAGCAACGTGGAGGTTGTTATACATGTTGTAAAGGAGCTAAATGAGTTCTCTTGTTTTTAGGTCAGTTTTAGTAAATAAAATAGATGTTTTTTTATATTTACTGCTGCTGTTTATGTCTTTTATTATTGTCTGTTATTAACAGAAGAATCCAGTTATCCTCATAAGTTCTGCTGATTCTTTCTTGGTGTTTTAGATGCTGATTTCCCAACCAGGGAACTGCTGTGTTTAATGATGTGGTCAGCAGGTATAACATGGGAGGGAAGTGCATGGATAAGACAACAATCCTCATGCTAGGTTCATGTTTTGCCGAGTGTATCATTGCTGTGTCAGTTTACTATGAGATTAGCTTGGCTGTCAGTGACATTTATAGCCTATGTTAGAGCATGCCCACATATGTTATAACATGATTTTGCTGTGTGAGAGAAGTAGAGATTGGCGGGCTCGGTTCCCCGACAACCGAACTCGCCCGAACTTCAGGAATCCGAGTCCCGAGCCGAGTCGGCTCGGTACTCTCCCTCCTGTTTGGATTCCAAAACAAAGCAAAACGTCATCGTGACATCGTCGAATCTCGGATCTCGCGATTTTTAGACTGAATAAATAGCTGCCTTCACAGCGATCCAGCGCCATTTGAGAGAGGGAGAAAGAAGGTCTAGGTCGCAGTAATTAGAGCAGTATTTAGAGCAGGAAGAGAGTAGTAGGAGGCATTTTTCCTAATTTACACTACAAGTGTTTAGGGTGTCAGATATTCCCCTCTTTGAAAAAAGTTATTTTCTGGTGTTGAAATTATAATATACCAGCACTATATATTTCTGAATTTGTACTACAAGTGTTTTGGGTGTCATTAAAATGGATTCAGAGCAGTCCACATATGAGCAGGATCAGCAAGCAGCTGCTGGTACCAGTCCTGATGGTAGTCTTCCCTGTACGTCATCTGGTAAAGCCTATGTAAAAGTACATAGTCTATTTAGGTCAGGGAAAAAAACACAAAAAAAAAAACCTTTACCGTGTTGAAGAGAAAAAGAGCTGTAATCGAGGAAAGGTTAACTGCAGATAAAAATAAAAAGTTGCCAACATGCCATTTTACACACGCAGTGGCAAAGAAAGAATTAGGCCTTTCTCTATTAGTGCGAGATCTAAAAATGTTACTGAGACTTCTTCTTGTAAGGTCACTCATGACCAAGGAAGACCA
The DNA here is from genome assembly GCF_038048845.1 of Mixophyes fleayi. NCBI lineage: Eukaryota > Metazoa > Chordata > Amphibia > Anura > Limnodynastidae > Mixophyes > Mixophyes fleayi. The sequence goes on along the minus strand of NC_134408.1, from coordinate 1,722,409 downwards.
AGTAATTTGGAATCCAAAAGTGGTGCACAACTACTGTTACGTGTGAAAGCCGAGCTGCAAGAAAACAGTAAGACATTAGAGGAAAATATATGCTCAGAATCAGAAATGACAACAATCCCTGAGGAGAGTCCATCCACCAGTGGTATGTGTAATCGTGAGCATTCTGTTAGTGTACCCATAAAGAAGGCCCCTTTTAGCATTTCTGCTGATGTGTACCTGAACAGCCCGAGTGTAGCCTGTGATACACCAAGTGAGGGTGACACTTTGGAATTAGAAGAGGATGAGGGGGAGATTTGTGTAGCCGACGAGGGCGCTAATGAGGATGTTGATGAGGATGATGTTGTTTGTGTAAGTCCTGCACCAGTGCCAGCAGTTCTGGCACATCACAGGAAGAAACCCATTGTCATACCTGGACATAAGACCAAAAAAGCCACTTCTTATGCTTGGAATAATTTCTACCCAAATCCTGACAACAATTGTATAGCCATTTGTAGTGAATGTCAAGCCACAGTCAGTCGAGGGAGGGACCTTAACCATCTTGGAACCTCATCCACGTTAAGCCATTTAACGCGAGTTCATGGCAAAGTGTTGGGAAAAGCTGAAAGTTATGGTAAAAAAATAACAACAAGCAGTCCATCATCAGCTAGGACCCTTCTGTCACCTACATCCCGACGCCTGCAATCTACACCCACAACACCGTCCTCATCAATATCCTCAGTAGCAATTGAATTTAGCCCTGCATCTAACTTGGTAAAGCTCGATGACTCCTTTACTTTTATTGATTCCTGTGAAGAATTCTTGAGCGTTAGTCCCACTGCTGCTGCTGTTGCTGTTGCTGGGGGTGAATCTTCCTCCCATGAGAAGCTCAAGAAGAAGAGCACTAGTACTTTACAACAATTAACTGTGAAACAATCTTTTGCTAGAGGAAGCAAATATGACAGCAGTCACCCAGTTGCCAAGCGGATCACAGACGCCATGGCTACTATGTTAGTGTTACATCTGCGTCCAATATCCACAATAAACGCAGCTGTCTTTTCACAGTTAATTGATGGTTTGTGTCCCTGTTACAAAATTCCATCGCCATTTCACGAAAAGCTGTTCCGCAACTGTACCAAAACGTTCTTAAAAATGTACTAATTGGGCTCAAAAATGCCATTCTACCCACTGTACACTTAACCACAGATATGTGGACAAGTGGACCTGGCCAAACCAAAGACTATATGACTGTGACAGCCCACTGGGTTGGTGATTCACCTTCACCAGCAGGAACAGCAGCAGCATGTACACCACTATGTAACATTTGTCACAGGCAGGCCACTCTTTGTATCACCGGCTTCACTAACAGGCATACTACTGACAATTTGTTACGCAAACTGAGAGCTGTGATTGATTCATGGCTTATACCACTCGGACTCTCCCCAGGGTATGTCATTTCTGATAACGCCAACAATATAGTGCGAGCATTACAGCTGGGTGAATTCCATCACATTCCCTGTTTTGCTCACACAATAAACTTGGTGGTGCAGAGCTTCCTACGAAATAACCGTGAGGTGCAGGAGATGCTTTCGGTGGCCAGTAAAATTTCGGGACATTTCCGGCATTCTGACACAGCATGTAGGAGATTACAGCAGCTCCAAGAGCAGTTTAACTTGCCCTGCCACCAACTTAAGCAAGAGGTGGTAACTAGGTGGAATTCCACCCTGTACATGCTTCAGAGGATGGAGGAACAGCGCAAAGCCATATAAGCCCATTGCACAAGTCATGACATTGGGAAAGGAGGGGGGATGTATTTCACTCTTTCACAGTGGGGAATCCTTTCTGTGCTGTGCAAGGTACTGAAACCATTTGAAGTTGTGACGTGTGAAGTGAGTGCAGACTCTGCTAGCTTGAGCCAAGTCATTCCCTTAATTCGACTATTGGAAAAGCAGCTTGACAAACTGAAGAAGGAGATGAAAGAAAGCTATTCCGCAAAGTATGTTGGCCTTATAGATCAAGTACTTAATTCGCTTCGCAATGATCTAAGAGTTATCACTACGTTTTGGCGACTGTGCTTGATACGGCAGCACGGTGGCATAGTGGTTAGCACGTCTGTCTCACAGCACTGGGGTCATGAGTTCAATTACCGACCATGACCTTATCTGTATGGAGTTTGTATGTTCTCCCCGTGTTTGCGTGGGTTTCCTCCGGGTGCTCCGGTTTCCTCCCACACTCCAAAAACATACTAGTAGATTAATTGGCTGCTAGCAAAAATTGACCCTAGTCTCTCTCTCTCTCTCTCTGTCTGTGTCTGTGTGTATGTTAGGGAATTTAGACTGTAAGTCCCAATGGGGCAGGGACTGATGTGAATGAGTACAGCGCTGCGGAATAAGTGGCGCTATATAAATAAATGGTGATGATGATGATGATGATACTAGGTTTAGGACTTACATTGATTCTATGCTTCCAAAGGACCGAGATCAAAACAGTTGCAAGGAGCTATTGGTCAGCAAGTTGTCCGCTGAACTGGGCCTTGGCTTGACGACATCTCCGCCTTCAGTTTCTCAGGCAGTTGCTGCTCGGAAAAAATTGCACTTTCCAATGGCAAGCAGGGATGGTGCAGGTGGCAGACCACAACAGTTTGACATCTGGGCTGGTTTGAAAGATTTTACCAAAAAAATGTGTGACCTTGCCCATAACTCCATCCAATCCTACTGTTAAAATGCAAAGGATGGTGGAGGATTATTTTCAAGAGTTAATTGATATGGAAATGTCAGAAAGTCCCTTTCCATACTGGGAGGAAAAACAAGCCATTTGGAAACCCATGTACATACTTGCTTTGCAATACCTAAGCTGTCCACCCTCCACTCCAGTGTGTACTCAGAAAGAGTATTCAGCACTGCCGGGAACCTTGTCAGTGAACGACGTAGGAGGTTACTTCCTAAAAGTGTGGAAAAGATGATGTTCATCAAAATGAACTACATCTTCTACGAGGAAGGCCTTTACCGGCAAATACATCCAAGTACTGACACTTCTCTTATAGCGGATTCCAGCGGAGATGAATTAATAGTCAGTGATGATGATGTACACACTGATGAGGGTGAGGATGATGCTGAAGATGATGATGACAACATCTTTTTAAAACTTACACTATAAGTGTAGAGTGTAATCTAGACCCAAACAGAAAAGCTGCTTTGGGCATTTCTATTTATGGTACAGTCTTTCCAGGCTGCTTCTTTTTCTATTTCAATTTTAATATATGGGAATAATATATACCCAAACAGAAAATCTGTTTTGGGCATTTCTATTGATTGTCCAGTCTTTGCAGGCTGATTTTTTTTCTATTTAACTATAAGTGTAATGTGTAAAATACAGATAGACACCCAACTGCCTTTTTTGCTATGGATTTCAATGGCTCTTTTTAGTGCGTTGTCTGGCACCCTGGATTGATGTGTGTCTGGGGGGGGGGGCAGCGCTCGTTGACATTTATTATTATTATCCTTTATTTGTTAGGCTCCACAAGATTTCCGCAGCGCCGTACACCATACAAACAGTACACTATACAGGGTGAAACAGTACAAAACAATAAACATAAAATACCAATAATTCAGAAACTCCAGGCTGGTTAATGCAATAAACACGGAGCAGAAGAACAGGTAGTGAGACAGGAGGGAAGAGGGCCCTGCTCATGTGAGCTTACATCCTAAGGGAGGGAAAACAGAACAGGCACAAGGGGAGCCAGATGAGGCAAGGGGAGAGAGCGAGTGGAGGAGGTGAAGGGGTCATGTAGTTATTAGCTGTAGAATTACCTCACTTATCCAAGAAACAGGCCTGGAGGCAGGGGGGCATATGACCCCTGTACAAACTACTGGGACTGGTACACAGTAGACTCATGCAGAATTGGTCGCAACATGCAAGTAAATGACTCTATAAATAAAGAGTGGGGGAGAATAACGTGTTCCCACCCTTATGCTGAGATGTATTCATCTCCAAATCAGCAGCACATGCACCTGGTTTACGATGAGTCATCATCATCAACCAGTACTTGCACCTGCCCTATAGAAGGTGTATAAAATAATAGGTGCATAAGCCTATTTCTATATTAAGCAAACCTTTTCTGTACTTGACCTGCATCAGTTCTCACCTTCCTGCCTCTGTCCCACCACCAGGATCCCAAATACAGAACATATTATGGGATGGATCATCAATGTATTAATTATTACATAAACCAACAACATAAAATGCAATTTCATCAGGAACAGGATCTCTACCCTCAACCTGGAACTATGCAGAAAAGGTCTTAAACTGCACAAATGTATTTGTTCAAACCATAAACCTTTGGAATTTGTGCTAGAAAATTGTTCTTATGTGTAAAAATATAACATAGATGAATGCAATTTAAAGTGTCTAAAAATTAGACATATTTGAGATTAATTTCATTAAACATTGAATTCCATAAATTTACCAAAAATCCAGAATATTACATAACTGGGGTCCAACCCTCCACCTGACCCAGCAGACCCCATAAGGGTAAAACAAGTATTAAACTGGTTCAAAGTATAACTTATGGTACAATAAAAACCTGACTAGGAAATTATAAGACAAGACACACAAAAATGCTGGTCATCCATCTCATCTGGGGGTAAATCTGTAATCACCTTCTTAGACTTAATGACTTTCACAGCAGCCTCCTACTGGCACAACAAGAACTACTGTTATCTCCCTCAGGTCTGCAGCACGTCTGTGTGTACAGTGTATGTGGTACAGACAGGTTCTCGTACTCCTGTGATATCAGCAAAGGGGGGTGGATCAGGGTATAGAATATTTTGCAGTATGATGGGTTAATATAGTGCAAAATAAAATAATAAAATAGATTATTTCCCTGCCCAACATTTTTATAATTGTACTTTTATTGTACCCAGAAGCAGTCTGCACACTTTACCTTCAATTTACTCATATTTGATTAAAGAGAATCAGGGCTGCACACCTATCATATCAATACATCCCTTAGGATGTAAGCTCGTATGAGCAGGGCCCCTCTCCCCTCCTGTCTTCATACCGACTCTTCTGCTCCGCCCTCACTCCATATGTCTGCCGGGAGTTTCCGAAGCATTGGCACTTAGTGTTTATTGTCCTGTAATGTTTTACCCTGTATGGTCTACTGTTCGTATTATGTAAGGCGCTGCGAAAACCCTGTGGCGCCCAACAAATAAATGATAATAATAATAATAATAATAATACATATAGATGTTAATCTGCAATCTCTTTAGCGATCTTCCCCCCAAAGTGACCCAGTGTAAGTCTAGCTCTGTAACCTGTTATAAAGCTTGGGTGAGTATAAGTGGCCTGTTCTATACCTTAGGTGAGTATAAGTGGCCTGTTCTATACCTTAGGTGAGTATAAGTGGCCTGTTCTATACCTTAGGTGAGTATAAGTGGCCTGTTCTATACCTTAGGTGAGTATAAGTGGCCTGTTATAAACCTTAGGTGAGTAAAAGTGGCCTATTATAAACCTTAGGTGAGTATAAGTGGCCTGTTCTATACCTTAGGTGAGTATAAGTGGCCTGTTATAAACCTTAGGTGAGTATAAGTGGCCTGTTCTATACCTTAGGTGAGTATAAGTGGCCTGTTATAAACCTTAGGTGAGTATAAGTGGCCTGTTCTATACCTTCAATTAAGTATCAATACAGGTGCAAAATCAGAGCACATAGATAAGTTATAGTATACAGTCACCTTATCAGTATTAGTGCAACAGATATAAACTTTACTTGAAATATAATAAAAACAATGTATGTTGCACAGACAATCTTGATAATAGTAGAAGATAATAATAATAAAGTGAATTGATGATGGTCCAGATATAATCCTGTTAGTGTTCATATAACTTATTATATTCTCCTGTATCGTCTTTTTTATGAAAATCGTGGTACGGTTTAATGTATAATGACAGTTCCAACGTTGAAAACAATTTTCAGTTCTATAGTATAAATAGTGTTTCTGTACCTTTCTTGCGGGGGCGCAGCGTCCACTGACGTCCTTGTTGCGGTTCTGGATCTTCCATGGAAACACTTCTGTCTTCCCCTACCTGTGAGGGAGGTCCTGGGCCGGGGTACAGAGACATGCCAAGGAGGTTTTGCATACAAATTTGATTCTCGCAATTGAACAGGTGCTGTCTGAGCAGAAATTGTCCGGATTGTATAAACATTCAATTGTAACAATTTGTACTCCAGCCGGCACACATATGTACTGTCACGAGCCGCGGCGGTACTCACAGCCGCCGCGACTCGCTTCTGGCCCCATCTGGCGTCCCGGCCGTCACCTTGACGACCGGGGCGTCACTTCCGGATCCTGGCTGACCGTTGCCAAGGCAACGGTCGGAAGCTTTGTGCCCTGCGCTGCGTCCCGGCAACGGAGGAAGCCGGGCGCGTATGCGCAGAAGTTAAACAAGCCAGTGGGCTAATTAATGCATGGTATATTAATCATGCAGGGGGCTGTGTATGATTCAGAGCTAGGCTCTGATTGGTGGCCACTAGGTCTGCAGCCTCACTGCCGGTTATAGCTTCTGCTACCCAGTCTACTGACCTGCTTTGTTCCTGTTCCTGTCTATTGAACTTCTACTGATTCTCCGTGTATGACCCTTGGCTTGGATTTGGACTTTGCTTGTGAATCTCGTGACCCTGACCTCTGGCTTGAATACCGACCTCCCTGTCTGCTCATGACCCTTGACCCCAGCTTGTATATTGGTACTGTTGTCTGCTGCCGGCCCCTGACCTCTGCTTGGATTCCACTCCGCTTGCCTGGATTCTCCCCAGCCGGTACACACTTCACGACCCTCTGTCAGTGCGCAGCCCAGTCTGTCCCCACCATCAGGGGCTCCAGTGAACACCTGACTGGCAGAGTAGACTCCGGGTTGTGTTGTGCCGGCTGGAGGGGTTCCTAACACGTACTTAAACTTATCCCTGAAGAAGCCCCTAAGCTACAGGGGTGAAATGTATGGGACTTTGGACTTTATGAGATCTTGAAAGGTTGGCTTACCGAACCTCATCCCGGCAATACAGATACAGCTTTTATACAACCCAGAGCCCCACTGCAGGGTGCTATATGTGGTCTGATTTTGCTACCATCCATATAGACACAATCTTTATTCAAATCTTTATTCACAACCTAGGGGGGTTGAACCAATTGCCTATTACTATTAGCCTAAATGAAAGAACATTGGGTTTCCCTTTCTCTATTTCACGTACCTTCCTTCAGACGGCAGCACAATACACAGAGCACAGTCATTTATCTTTACATGTATTCAGCTGGGATTTCCAACAAATACTTCTACTCTGAGGTCCGTGAGTTGTATATCTCTAATGAATTTCCTCTTTCTTTTCATAATCTACAAAAAACATTGACTACAAGTGTGGGAAGATCATGTCCTTCTACAGAAATATGAGACTTGTGCACTGTTTTATGAATATGTATTTCAATAAGCTCATATTGTGTCATCATTCTGAAAACTGCTCGGTCATTCCAGTTTCTGGCAGCTGCTGTTCTTTCAATGTGAGCCGAGTTTGGATATATGTAAAATGTCACACTATAGAGTTACATGTAACAAGGGTTTCAATGTCAGTGCAGTTTCTATATTAGTATGGACAGAACATTAACCTGGGCCTCTCAGCTTACTTGTAATAATTATACGCTGACTGTGCAATCTCTATCACTTGTAAGATGTTAATAAGATTTGGCCACACAACTTTTTTTAAAAGCTGAATTGTGCCAGTGTTACATTTGTTGAATTCCCCGTTTTTGTACTCTACCAAATTCAACTACATAATTTTATTCTTTTTTGGGGTATCAATTAATCAGGTACCACCATGTGTACACAGCTGTGCTCCATACTAGATGCAACATACGGTGGTCTGGCATCTGAATGGATCCACGTCTAGTGAATGCATTTTAAACACAGTCGGAGATATATTTGTTGATTGATACCACCTCCAATATTCAGCATTTTACCCATATGACACATCTCATATGGGTCATATCTATATACATGCGTGGAGATGAATTGGATCACCACATATAAGAGAGGGAAAGGTATGTATGTTCAAGGATAGGCAAGGCAGCATGATTTTGGGAAGCATAAGGCTCTGGTCACGTTTATGCTTATTGTTTTGTCACTTTTATACTTTTTTCTTTTTTCCCTTTAACTGGTAAAATAAGTGTAACTTACTATCACCCTTACTCTAGCACTGGGGCACTGTGTAAGATGTGATTTGGGTTTATCAGACCTTCACACCTAAAGCCTTTAAATCCATGTTAAAATCCTACTCTACTCTACTCCAGTCCCAGTGATTACTACATTAACAAAACAGGTTATTAATTCCAGCATAAGGTCAGATCAAGAATTTGCAATGATTTAAAGGTGTAAGGAAGCATCTACCACCGTCCCTGCCCTTATCTGCACAGATTCCTTTCTTTGTAGGTGTAGGTGACTTTAACTTTGGTGTTCAGACAAAGTATGTATACATTAGTCCATTTGTGTAGTCGGATGAAGGTCGCATGGAGTGAGTGGGATTATCCCAGCACAATCCAGTGCATCCTCCTTATTTTGAAGACCGATGAATCGTGTCATTAATTTAAACATGGTCCATACGTCCTGCTTTAAAAATCACTATGAGACCCAGAAATTGCAACTTTGCAGATTCTTCTAAGATGAATTACCTGATAAAGCGAATTATAACTTCAGCAACAGAGGCATCTTAGCTGTTGACTAGCTAATGCTTTTTGAGGTAAGAAGGAATCTCCTTGAAGAGTCCAATCATCATCATAAACCATCCAAATATATGTATATAGTTTGCTAAATGGATGAATCCCAGACAACCGAGGTTGTCATTATTCTTTTCTTCTTTCAATTTTATTTCAATCTCCAGACTAGACTCTTACAGGGTTACCCCCATCACTTTCTTTAAGAGGTTTCTCCTTGAATGTCCTACCAACCTATTGAACCTGCTATCGTTATCCCAATCAATAGAGTTTAGCTGCTATTAGCCCAGATGTCCTTTAAGAATAAAGCTGCTTATGCAATTCCTCCTACCCATTCATCTCCTTATCTCCGATCAGTTCCCCTGATGAAGATTCATAGCTCTTAACAAGATGATAATTTGGGAATAACTAATGCAACTATTTTTTAGAACCTATTCAGTCAGCCCCGGGGCTCCGTGGGGTATGTGTGCATTACCGTCAATCACAGTAATAAAAACATTGCTCTTTTTTTTAACTGCCCTCTATTAATTGTGAGCAGATCTTTGCTAAGGCCTCACACAGTAACACACTGGTAACTTAATTGGTCGTTGTTTATATGATGACTTTCATGCTGATATCGCTACTTTTATCAATTCCTGTGCTCACACTAAGACCTATTATGTTCCTGCAATCTCTGGATTCAGTTAGTTATTGGCTTTTTTGGTAGATATCAACTAACATCTAATATCATACTGTTATTTAAACACCAGAAGAACAGATTAATATGATAAGACTTTAAGGATTTAGAAGTGGGAAAACAAGAAAGTGGAATTGTTACATTTACAACATCTGCCGTGGGCAGGATTTGTAAACAATGATTCCTTAATCAACTGCCAATATATCTCCACTGCTTGGTTGTGTATTGCAAGGATCCTAATTTTCATTCACTTTTTTAACTTCCTATTAGTGATTTAGTAAATCATATGAAGTCTTCAGTCTATCCTCAATGCCGCTGTCTGCCATATGTTTCTCTCCTACCACTGTATCTCTGCCAGTCACCACAATAGCTCTCTGTGGCCTACAGAAATAAATGTAAACTGCTCATCCTCACCTAAAGAGCCCTCAGCCCCCCCCCCAGACACACACACACATCTCCAATGTCATCACTAGCCACCCCTGCCCCCCTTCCCACCCTCTCCGCTCTGCCAATAACCACTGTCTCACTACGACATTAAGTACCTCTTCCCACTCCCACCTCCAGGACCTCACCCGGGCTGCTCTGTAATGTATTATGTAATGTTGTCACACAAACACAACGCTCACTGACTCAGCATAGCAATGTAGAAGGAAACGCGTTGTACCTCTTCAGTTGTACATGATCCTTTCACACATTAATAATACAAGACCATGTATCCATAACAATAATATCTCATGTCTAAGCATCATAATATGATTTGTTTAGGAAACACTGATCTAAACACACTTATAATAGACTGCATTGGCAAAAAGATGTAACCTTTACATATTATATGATGTATCCAGTACTGGGGGCTGTTCATAGGACTTTGAGGGAATTCCTAATACCATAATCATATAAATAGTACAGAAGTCATTATATATATTAATACTAAATATTTTATTTTACAGTACTTGAAGTACAATGTTCTTTAATTTATCACTGAAAATAAGTTTAAATGGTGAGAGGTGGAGGAGGAGGAAGAAGCATGATAAAGTTGAACTTAATTATAAATGAAACGCGTAAGGTAACTTCTCATACCGCGTTTCTTTTTTGTCTTGACTCTTATTTGTCCATTGTCGGTGACGTGACTTCTGGTTCTAGGACACAGGACTAGGATTGTTTTGGGTTGCACAGTACAATATTACCACCTCCCATTGAGATGGGATTTAGAAAATGTACCTATTGTACTCTTGTGGCCTCAGTAATGGTGCTGTACATATGTGTTCTGGGGATATGTGTGTTTCCAGGTTCTATCTGATCCAGATTACATGGCGGCATTGAGTCTGAGAAGTACGCAGCATTAATTCTGCATTCTATATTCCATTACTTTAACGTAGTAAACCAGTAGCCGTTTCCTGGTGCTTTCTATTGAATATTTTACACTTTACTGAATTCATTTTTCATTATAAACAAAATGTTCAAGACCTTGGATGTAAATTCTATGTAAATCTCCAACAGATCCAATATTGAGAAGAGACCTTACTCACAATACTTATCGCTTAGTAATAGTCCTGAGTTTGCATCAAGATTTATCCAATGTCTTCACTTTGTTGCTGCAGTAAAAGTTGACCATTACCTGAGCTCCTGGTGGTTTCATACTAGCTGGGGCTAATTCTCTTTGTGCGGTTTTAAAGAGCACAGTTTTCATGGAATTGTTTAGATGCATCAGTGTTTTTGCTGATGGTTGTATGAGCCAGATTATTTTACATTTTATTAGAAGATGCAATGAGTCCTTTTCCACTTTGTGTAGAGTGATGTAAATATATATATAAGCTAATTTATTGGCTTTTTTTCAAGACAGCTGTAAATTTAAATGAAACTGCGTAAAAACATTTTCTCATGGACATCTCTGAAAACATTCTGCGCTGACTACTGTTCCCTGTCTTCAGCTTCCTGTGATGATGAATTTCTACAATAAAATATTCTCCTCCAGGCTTCCTTCAGCTTTGTGTTTGCAAGAGTGAGAAGAACCGCTTGAGTCACACCATATGAACTCATTATTATCAGAAATATCCAAAACCCCGGACTATATGTGGCAAAAATATTGAAATAAAATAGAAACATTATTACATAAAACATTCCACAAACATTTAAAAGGCGTATCATGATACGTATGGTCCCTTCGTAAGCTTTTATATTGACACTGCCAGATGTTGCCTTGTTCCGCTCCATCCTTCGACTGTGGAGGTTCAATGACCAAACTATGGACATTATAGTCACCACACTGATCAGAAATGGTACGATACAGCAAATAAAAGACATGTATAATCTATATGGAAATATCCCATTTGATGATGATTTCATCTTGGCTAAAAGAACAAACGAGATGTTCTTGGGAGAGTCTTCATCTTTACCAAATTGTAGCATGTTTAGAGAGGCATTAAAAGAGAGACAGTACTTCAGCCAGGAAGATCATCCATGGAATTGTAGCATTACATAGAAACATAGAATTTGACTGCAGATTAGAACCACTTGGTCCATTTAGACTGCCCATTTTTTCACCTATGGTAACCTCAAAATCTATTTGATCCTTTATTCTTTGTAAGGATATCCTTATGTATATCATAGACATGTTCTTCTGATGGGAGGCTATTCCACTTATCCACTACCCTTTCTGTGAAGTAGTTTGTCCTCAGATTTCCTCTGAACCTACTTCCCCCCCAGTGTCAGTACATGTCCTTGTGTTCTAATACTTCTCTTCCCCTCCAGTGTCAGTACATGTCCTTGTGTTCTAATACTTCTCTTCCTTTGTAGAATATCTCCCTCATGTACCTTGTTAAAACCCTTAATAGATTTGAAAGTTTCTATAATGCCCCCCCCCCCCATATTTTAGTCTATCTGGGTGCTTTATTTGCTGTAGACCATGCACCATTTTAGTTGCCCTTCTTTATACAGTCTGTAATGTATTTATATCCTTCTGGAGATATGGCCTCCAGAACTGAACACAGTATTCTAGATGAGGCTGTACCTATGACCTATACAGTGGTATTATTACTTCTTTCTTTCTGCTACTGATTCCTCTCGCGATACAACCAAACATTTGACTTGTCTTTCTCATTGCTTTGTTACATTACTTACCTGCCTTTATGTCACCTGAATTAGGGACTCCTAGATCCCTTTCCTCCTCAGTAGTTTCCATTATAGCGTCATAAATACTATATTTAGCTTTTGGGTTTTTGAGACCCAAGTGCATGATTTTGCATTTTTTGCCATTAAACTGTAGTTACCACTCTCTTGACCAGTCCTCTAGTCTACCTAGATCATCAATCATTTGTTTAACCCCTCCTGGTGTGTCTACCCTGTTGCATAACTTTGTGTCATCTGCAGTAATACATACTTTACCTTCAATACCATTTGCGATGTCACCAATAAAGATATTAAAAAGCACTGGTCCAAGTACAGATCCTTGGAGTCCTCCACTGGTGGCCTTTCCCTCCTGTGAGTGTACTCCATTTACTATAACTCTCTGTTTTTTATCCTGTAACGAAGATCGTATCCATTCAACCATCTTAGAATCCAATCCCAAACTTTCAGGTTTATTTAACAGTCTGAGATGTGGGACAATGTAAAAAGCCTTACTAAAATCTAGATAAGTTACATCTACGACCCCCCCTTCATCTATTACTTTAGTCACCCAGTCAAAAAAGTCAATAAGATTTGTCTGTTATGACCTCCCCCATTGATCTTTGTCTTCGGTCGAGATACGTGGAGCTGGAAGTTTAGATCTTCATGAAGTAGAATAAGCACAGACAGGCAGTGAGACGGGACAAGGAGGTGACACAGACAACGATTGCCAAAAAGAAGGAGTGATGTTATTTATTAAGAAGATCACATATTGATAGGAGATATATATATGTGTGTGGGCTCAGAGGTAAGTATCTTGTGACCTAAATTACTTTCAGTGTGAAGCCAGACCTCTCTTTCTCTGGATCTACAGTGAAATAACTCCCACCCCCACCCCCCATGGCAGAGAGCCCCAGTGTTTCCCCAAGCAGAATAAAAATGAACTGAAGAGCGCAATTTAACTTAATGAATAAAAGCAATTTTTTTATCAGTTCACCCGAGAGAGCTAGAGGGTGTTCTGTTTATATGCCCCAGTGCAAGGATCCTTCTTTCTACAAACTAAAACAGTAATAAATAACATTTTACTTTGATGAAATAATAAAACACTTACACTGGGTTACTGTGTGACTTAACGTCTATCCCGAAACCACCTATTGTAAGATAGATATTACTGGCCACGGACTATTATTCTAGATTAACACAAGTGTCGCTAATAGTGAAAGAGAAAGGCGCTTCTTTAAATTAATGAAACATGTACAAGTGAATAAATTAATTTGAGACGGCAGCCAAGGACATATAAGACCAATGTGCAGGTACCAACATGACCACACCCTCCAGGTGCTGCAGGCTTTATAAGATGGAGCTTCCGGGGAAGGTTTTAAATGGGACACACTGATTATAAACAAGTTTTGCTAATGGCATAAATAAATTACATGTTGCTAAATTTTAAGATATTTATAAATATTAAAACAGCTATTACATCTGTTCATCTGGTTCCTGGATCACTTGTCTACTAATTTAGCTATCATTTCAGTCTAAGAACATTGCTTCCCAACAATAAGTATATATGTATAATTATATTATTTGCAGTTCTGTTGTATTCTTGAGAGGGTGCACATATTAAACGTTGCAGGCCTATTGTAGTAAGTTGCGGTGATATCGACTCGAAGCGCTGTAAACAACTCTTTGTGTGACACTATGTATCTCTTCAGTGACAGTCAGGGTAAGTAATACGCTGCCTCCACAGTTATTAGAATTATACAGATCCCAGCTAAAGGATTAGCAGTGCCCATGAGTCAATGACTATTGTAACTATATTATCAGGAACCCACAAGTTGTAGATTCTGGTAACTGTTCCAAACAAGCATCTTCTTGTCTTTGGTTGTGTTTTCAGTTTTTATATCAGCACATAAAACGGAGACAAAACTCTTGTACAGTTGGTGCTTTGGTGAATGAAATGTCTGTAGTCACTCAAAATCCAGCAACTGGTCTACAAGCAGGAGCTGAAGGCAGCCAAATAAAATTCAAAACACTTGCAGGGGATGTAACGGGTAACTGTAGATCAATCAGTGCTCTGGGATACAGACATGCCAGTATCTATTACTTGGGACATCTCAATACAGCTTTATAGAGAAAGAGATGCACACTGATTGGTCAGCCAGTAAGATTCAGAGAGAGGTGGTTAACAAATACACATTACACCTTAATACATTTGCTATCCTGAACACAGTCCTGTATTACAATATAACTGGTATCACATGTTGCTAATCATTAGAAACAGTAATGATAGGGACTGAATGGAAACAATTCAGTTACAGTGGCTGCTATGTTGATTTGGAATAAAATGTTTATTAAATGTTACTGAATGAACATTTTTTGTGAAAAAAACATTTATACAACAACAATTAATGAATTTAGTAGCATTGAAGAAATATACCCAGCTCTAAATACAGAATTCTTACCCCAAAAGGAAAAATCTTGTGTAATTTATGAACGCAGGAGAAATGCGTCGTGCACTTCCTGTTGTGCCATGTTTATAGGTTTACATCACCAGGTAACTTAGTAACTAAGTCCAGAAATTGATATAATATGGACCTAAATCTGTGCTGAAAAACAAAAAGTATAATCTTTATAAAATGGAGACTTGAATATAATGTAATGATAATATATGAGGTAAAGGCAATCTAGATTCATTGCTCATGCCAAATATAGCCTAATTATACATTGATGGATCAACTGATGAGGACTTTGATTGAGCTTTATACAAGATCTTAGGGTTAGAGCTACAAGTGTCAAAGGTCAAGGGGTGGAACTGTCTTCTATAAAAAGTGTAAAACTGCTCTTTAAAAGTAAGAGCGCCGAATCTCAGGGCGTCGTCTACTGTGGAGGATGAGTGAGAGGGGGCGACACAAACATCTCAGTGTTATGTAAATCTTGGCAGTATTGTCTCCTGTGGCTCCTTCTTCCCATCACCACAAAGGGAGTATATAGCGTCTGATTCATGGTCTGAAGTAACCTGCATACAACTTGCGTTTAACAAAACATACGCTTAGAAAATAACTGTGTTCAAATCCAAGTCGCTCTCAAGGTGTTGTAAGTACTCTCTGCCTAATGTACATTAACAGACAGAACAGATACGCACAATAATATGTGCAATATAAAGTCATAACGCATACAAAAAATTATATTATAAAATAAATAAACAACTCTAAACACTATCATCATTAATTTAAAAATATGGTTGTTTTTGCTTTAGTTTAAACAAATAAAGATGTTCTTAATGTGTAATGTACATACAATGCAATTAAATAGTTTACCTTAATTGCATACACATGTTCTGTGTAATCTAGTGGCACACATACGTGTACTTTCCAAAAAAGACTCTGCCGCGCAAGTCATCACTATCAGTCGGCACTTACTCCTGCAATGTAGCTGGTGCAAATGATACGTCTGAAATCAGGCGCACTTACTAGAAACCCAGGACTTGAATCAGCGTTGGTACGACCTTACTGTACTTACTTTGTGTACAATTGTGTTCATTGGCATGTTTCTGTGTCTGTGCAGAGCTATTTCACACAAGATACGGCATGCAAGCAGACTTACGTTCAAATATGAATCAGGACCTAATGTGTACAGAGTGTTATCCAGTACAAACCCAACAAGTCTCTTAAACTGGTGAGTTTATTTTCTCTCTCTATTGATTGAGATTAGATACATGCAAACTCCTAATGACATAGACTTACATAGACGTACTGTGTACACTCCGACTGCACAGTTGTGACAACAACACATCTATATATTTACATCTAGCAGCTCATGTTAAGTATCTGACAAATGATGCATTGCTCAATATGTTTAATAGACAAATCCAGATCTGACCTGTTCTAGCTCCACAAGCTATCAGACCTATATACTCTCATCTACAGACTTGTATCAGGGCTCTGTACACACCAGACATCCTATTGGTAATTATTGGTCACTGAAGTCAAACAATGTCTGTGTCAGAGCACCTGAACTTACCCGCTGCTGTGGGCTGTCTGTTTATTCTACCAGCTTATAACACAGGCAATAACTGGCATTATACAGAGGGTGACATGTAATGGAATTATTGCATGTTGTTGTATATTGGTGCAGATACCATACCTGGCAGTAGGCAGGCATGTAGGAGAAGCACAGATAGAGGTGAGTTATTAAAGTGTAGTAGAAAGGAAGATGGGATATAAAAGAGCAGTACAGATTGATAATGGATATTAGAGATATTACAGAGAGAGGAAGGGAGATGAGGGATTAGAGAGAGGGAGATGTGATATCAGAGAGAGAGGGAGATGGGATATTAGAGAGAATGAGAGAAATGGGATATTAGAGAGTGAGAGATGATATATTAGAGAGATTGGATATTAGAGAGAGAAGGAGATGGGATATTAGAGAGAGAGAGAGAGAGAGAGAGAGAAATGGGATATTAGAGAGAGGGAGATGGGATATTAGAGAGAGGGAGATGGGATATGTGATATCAGAGAGAGAGGGAGATGGGATATTAGAGAGAATGAGAGAAATGGGATATTAGAGAGTGAGAGATGATATATTAGAGAGATTGGATATTAGAGAGAGAAGGAGATGGGATATTAGAGAGAGAGAGAGAGAGAGAGAGAAATGGGATATTAGAGAGAGGGAGATGGGATATTAGAGAGAGGGAGATGGGATATAAGGGAGAGAAGAAGATGGGATATTACAGAGAGAAAATGAGATGAGATATTAGAGAGAGGAAGCTGGGAAATCAGAAAGATAGATGGCATATCAGAGAGAAAGAAGAGATATAGGAGAGAAGAGGTGATGTGATACCAGAGAGAGAGGGGTAATAGGAAATAATAGAGCACTAGAGAGGGATATGAAATATAATAGAAGGGGAAAGTGGAAAATAGGACATGAGTGTTGTATACATGAAGTTGGGATATCCAATGAGGATTAGATTTATTGGACAGTGCACCAGCTCTGAGGCGCCAGCTCCAGCAGCCTGCCCCGAGGCACCACCCTCTGTCTCCTGTTCCAAAGTGCCTGCCTCGGCCTCCAGTTCCGAGTCACCAGCTGCTGTTTTTGTTTCTGAGCTACAGTCTGCTCCAGAGGGGGTGCTGCCCTTACAGTCTGCTCCAGATCGGGCCCTGTCCCTCCAGGCTGCTCCAGAGAGGGTCCTGTCCCTCCAGTCTGCTCCAGAGAGGGCTCTGTTCCATGCGGTTCAGCCCGAGTTGCCAGTCCATGCGGTTCAGCCCGAGTTGCCAGTTCATGCGGTTCAGCCCGAGTTGCCACTCTATGTGGTTCAGCCCGAGTTACCACTTGGTGCTGTCTGCTCTGCGGCTTCTCACAGTGTTGTCTGCTCTGCGGCTTCTCACATTGCTGTCTGCTCTGCGGCTTCTCACAGTGCTGTCTGTTCAGCGGCTTCTCACAGTGTTGTCTGCTCTGCGGCTTCTCACATTGCTGTCTGCTCTGCGGCTTCTCACAGTGCTGTCTGTTCTGCGGCTTCTCACAGTGTTGTCTGCTCTGCGGCTTCTCACAGTGCTGTCTGCTCTGCGGCTTCTCACAGTGCTGTCTGCTCTGCGGCTTCTCACAGTGCTGTCTGTTCTGCGGCTTCTCACAGTGCTGTCTACTCTGCGGCTTCTCACAGTGCTGTCTGCTCTGCGGCTTCTCACAGTGTTGTCTGCTCTGCGGCTTCTCACATTGCTGTCTGCTCTGCGGCTTCTCACAGTGCTGTCTGCTCTGCGGCTTCTCACAGTGCTGTCTGTTCTGCGGCTTCTCACAGTGCTGTCTACTCTGCGGCTTCTCACAGTGCTGTCTGCTCTGCGGCTTCTCACAGTGCTGTCTGCTCTGAGGCTCTTCACCATGCTAGCCAGTCTGAGGGCTGTGCCCAGTCCGGGCTTCCCGTCAGGTGTGCTCAACTTGCTGTCCCAGCCGGGGACACCTGTTCTGCCGTCTCTGTGAGGGACTCTTCAGAGACTGCTGCCCAAATTGATCACTCCCTAGAGTTTGCTGGTGAGCTAGAATGCCCAGATGCCTCTTCTAAGTCATCAGATCCTCCTCCAGTCTTCTTTGATGGAGACATTGAACAGTTTATTTCAGTACTTCAACTTTCCATGAAAAAGTTTCAAGATTCTCCGGATTACTTTGTCAACCAATTTAACCAAGTGGGTTCTATTATCATGAGTTTTAGAGTGGAGCCACAGACTTGGGCCTTCTCCCTTACAAATTCTGATAACCCCATTATCCATAATAACATGGACTTTGTCAACATCGTTTGTAAGAGGTACTCTCCATCAACAGTCGAGTTTTCTGGTCATAGTTCTTCTGTTTCCGTTCCGGCCTGTGTTTCAGCTCCTATGCTTATTCATAAATCATCGATGTACGTTGCTTCCATTGGCCAACCTATATCTTCAAAAACTGAAAAGAACAAACAGGAAAAACCCCTTTCTCGACTGCACCAATCACAACAAACCTTGGTTGCCGGCTTCATGGGCATAGAACCATATCTTGTCAAAAAATATAAGGTCCTGTTCCGACTATATAATGGGACTCGGACTCTGAGTCTGAAATTGAGACTTCTAGAGACTTGTTGGATGAACTTGACAATTCTTCTTGTACTTTCGAAGAATTGGGCTTTGTCTACACTCCATTGGAGAAGGGCTCAATTATGTCTCCTAGAAAATCCCGCAAGAGGAGTAAGCAGAACAAGAGAATAGCCTGAAAGAGACTTTTTATGGAGCGTCTGGAATCCGCTCCTGTAAGGGGGGGATAATGTTATGATCTGCCTTGTATCTTTGTGTGCATTTTACCCTGTGTTATGATTTGCCTTGTTTCTCTGTGTGCATATTACCCTACAGTACCTGTGATCCTCCAGAGGTGCTGCTGTTCAGCCTTTCCTACTATCAGGGGTTAACTAGCACAGCTAGCTAATCATCCACAACTGTCTGTGTCCTATATATGCCTGCCTTTTCCAGAATTCTTTGCTGGTAATTAAAGTTCCTAGCCTGCTCATGTGTCTTTGTTCTTGGATTACCTGCATGTTTCTGGCTACTAATGCAAACTGGTTTCAGTTAAGTTATTTGCTGTATTTCATTATTATTTACCTGTTGTTTGGCAAGATCTGGAAATCCATTGTTCCATTCAGCCTGAACTGTTCACTGTTTATTTTGCCTTCCCTGGACTATACTTGTTCTGCACTAAACAGTTTAAACATTTATATCACGTGTCTGACTCCATGGCTGTAATTAAGGAATTGGTTTTGAACAAAGCCATAACAATATTGAGAGGAGTTTTTGTAAAACAAAATAGGAGACAGGATAATAATGAGCAAAAATGTTAAACTGTTATTCACATTATTCATCTTGATCTGTATTTGGCTCCAAAGTTTTCCACATGTCATCACTATAATTCTATTACACCCCCAGCACACAGCAGAGTGGAGAGACTGTCAGTGTCCCAGCTCTATTCATAGATGATAAATAATGTGGAATAAGCAAAACGTAACACGAAGATTATGTTGCTGGAACTTCACTCCTCTGCAAGACGGCACATTGCAAAACCTGGTGAGGGTGAGATTTTCTCTAGTGTTGGTAGAGCTAAAATATGGACATCGTTAAAAGGATTAACAAAATGACATATTGTTGTTTTTTTTTATTTATTTGTTTTGCTTAGAGCAAGACACTCGAGCTATGTTCATTAGACGGCCGGATGCTGTTCACAGATTTCCATAAAGCTTATTTGCTTCCATGAAACAAATACAGGATTAAGCACTTTGCCTCCTAGACTCTCTGGCCAAGCATAATCAGACCTTGTTTACACGTCAACTCATGCTATTCACGCAAAATTATTGCGTTGAATTCAAATTGCATGGCTCCTACTAGATGTAAGTCTCACACTTTGTGTCACCCATTCTCATGGAGACACAGTGACATAGGTCAGAAAACCCTCTCTCCACCTAGCTTGGTAATCCATCATAATAAATAAAACAGATCTTATGTCGTCTTCAGTACTTACTACAGGGCTTGTGTGGTTTCCTGAAATTACTGCAGGGATTGTGTGGTCTTCAGTACTTACTACAGGGCTTGTGTGGTCTTCTTTACTTACTGTAGAGCTTGTGTGGTCTTCTGTACTTACTGCAGGGATTGTGTGGTCTTCTGTACTTACTGCAGGGATTGTGTGGTCTTCAGTACTTACTGCAGGGATTGTGTGGTCTTCTGTACTAACTGCAGGGATTGCGTGGACTTCTGTACTTACTGCAGCGCTTGTGTGGTCTTCTGTACTTACTACAGGGCTCGTGTGGTCTTCTGTACTTACTGCAGTGCTTGTGTGGTCTTCTGTATTTACTGTAGCACTTGTGTGGTCTTCAGTAATTTCTGCAGGCCTTATGTGGTCTTCTGTTCTTACTGCAGGATTTGTGTGGTTTTTTTTAACTTACTACAGGGCTCGTGTGGTTTTTTTTTAACTTACTACAGGGCTCGTGTGGTCTTCTGTACTTACTGCAGTGCTTGTGTGGTCTTCTGTACTTACTGTAGCGCTTGTCTGGTCTTCTTTACTTACTGTAGAGCTTGTGTGGTCTTCTGTACTTACTGCAGGGATTGTGTGGTCTTCAGTACTTTCTGCAGGCCTTATGTAGTCTTCTGTTCTTACTGCAGGGATTGTATGGGTTTTTTTACTTATGTCAGGGCTTGTGTGGACTCCTGTACTTATTCCAGGGCCCGTGTGGACTTCTGTACTTACTGCAGTACTTGTGTGGTCTTCTTTACTTACTACAGGGATTGTGTGGTCTTCTGTATAGGGATTAACAAGCGGCTAAATTTCTGCTATCAGACATTTATACTAAGCAAGCTGGGTGGGGGGGGGGGGGGGGGGGGTTGGGTCGACAACTTGGCCTGAAAACAGGAATATACCTCTATCAGTGTCAATTTGCTGATGTCAACATATGAAGTTCTGGATCTGTGGCAAGGGTAAATCAGTTCTTGAAATCTTACTGTATATTTGTTGGGAAACTTTGCATTTTCCAAAACCTTTGTGAGAAAACCCACTTAGTGTAGAAAAGTCCAAACACGTCACACCCCACATACGTCTTCCCCACATTATTTATTTATTTATTTATATATGCTAGTAAATGCTTCTTTTATGCCACTTTATCTGTTAATTTGAATGTTTAAATGATTGGAAATTACAATGAGTTCAAAAAATGTGCTGAGTTCAAAAGTTGGAGTACAATATATAGGACTGTCCTGTGAAAATTGGATGTCCTAATTTTGCTATACAGCAATCTATAATCACTTATTGTTCAACTAGCCAAAATGATTATAATGCTTGGACTTGTAAGCACCTAAACATTCTCAGATTTCAAATAGAAATGTGGATCTGTTTTCAAAGCTCATCCTAACATCTGGTCGGATTTAACACCTGCGTCAGGCCCGACAATGAAAACACCTGAGTGATTTGCGTATCTTTCTAGTCTGTCAGTCACTGTCATCTCCCCAGTTTGTGAAATCCAACTTACAAGTCGGAGAGTAGGAAGCCAGGATGTTGTCTCTCTTCTGGGTGGTCGGAGTCATTTTTGCAGTGATTGAATTTGTTACTGGGATTCTCTTTAACTCCTTTATTATTGTAATAAATATCATAGACTGGAGATGGGGGGTTAGGTTGAGACTATGTGATAAGATGCTGACCCTCATGGCTGTGATCAATATTCCCCTTCAATGTGAATTGATCATTTCAACCCTTCTCTACATTATATTCCCTCAACTAATTACATACCGAAATATATATTCAACTATTACAGCATTTAACATATTTCTGGTGTACTTCAGCTTCTGGATTATGGCCTGTATGTGTATTTATTACTGTCTTCGGATCGTCAGCTTTAAACACCGCGTCTTTGTCCATCTGAAGCTGAAGATCTCTGACGTGGTATCAAAGATCTTGATGGTGTCTGCAGTGGGATGCTTTGCTATCAGTGTCCTGA
The DNA here is from genome assembly GCF_038048845.1 of Mixophyes fleayi. Classification (NCBI taxonomy): domain Eukaryota; kingdom Metazoa; phylum Chordata; class Amphibia; order Anura; family Limnodynastidae; genus Mixophyes; species Mixophyes fleayi. The sequence continues at coordinate 1,699,914 of NC_134408.1, read as the reverse complement.
GTATTTGGAATAATGACATGGAAATTCATTATGATACTGGAAATTTTACAGCCAATTCCCTAATTACTAACATCAGCATCCATATGAATCCATTCTTTAGAGTTCTGACTATTTTGCTGGGCTGTTGTTTGCCTTTTGTGCTTGCCATCATATCCATTGTTCTCACATTGTTCTCTCTCTGGAGACATACCTGGAGAATGAAGCACCAAAATTCTAGTTTCAGCATCCCCAGAATGGATGCTCATGTGAGGGCAGCCCAAATAATGGTTCTCCTAATAGTCCTGTATGCCGCTTTTTACATCTCTGTGGTCTATCTCCAGTCATCTTCAATAACTATTGACTCCTTTTCAGAACTCTTGTCATTAGTTTTCATTTTTATCTATCCCAGTGCACAGTCCTTCATTTTTATCTTGGGAAACTCCAAGCTCCACTCAGCTTGTCTGAGGATCAATCGCTGTAACACATGTTAACTGTTATCCTCTGATCTATATTCAAAATTATAATCTGCCTCCTATTATGACACATGCAATATAAAAATTACATAAAACCAGGACTGACTGATTAGCTATTGTGAACTATTTCTCATGTGAGTTATTATTATTATTATTATTATTATTATTACTATTATTATACAGTACATACATTAAACAGGGAAATATAAGGTAGACAAAAGAAATTCAGACATGGAAACAATGGGTACGGAGGACCCTACTCATTACAGAGCTTACATTCTAAGTGTTACCATATATGAATTTTTTGAATTAAAATACATCATAGATGGTAATGAATTTATGTAACTCACAGTTGATTGTTTATATATTTTACAGTGAAGGTAGATGTGTTACGATATAGTTTATACACATAAATGTGTCGAAAAGAGAATTAGCTAAATAATAAAGTTTGTGTGTGTGATTCACAGTAAATAAACATATTAGAAATAGTTGTAACAAATTAGGCCACCAAACACGGGTGAACATCCATTGTACTCAGCTACCCCCAAAACGTCACTGACATTTACATTAGGGATCCCAAGAAAAATACTATTTACACATCATAGTCAGCCCAAAAGACAACTAGTGATGAACAGACGTCCTATGTTTTATGGTGCCCTCGTTCCTAAGCACCTTATTTAGGACATTTGCACTTATTTACACATCAAAGCCAACCCAAAACTTAATTAGGACGTTCTGGAAAATAACTCAGTCAAAGATTGATTAGACTATGGGGAAATTCAGGGGAGGTCTGGTATAAAAATTGGGCAGTTTGAAGTCAGAGTTCAGTAAGTTCAGCTGGTGAGGGGACAGAATGAAGGATTCTATGACATCTAAGGAAAGGTAATTCTGTATTAACCCTCATATCATTCTTCCAAGTATGTATTAATTGTTTAGTGCTCATACAATAGTTTTGTGTTTGTGTTACCATTGTGTTTCCTTATCTTGTATTCTGTATAACCTATAATAAATATATTAGTGAAACAGAGCTGAATTTTAATTTCTGAACTTACTTTGGATATATAGATAATATATTGTTGTATATAGTATATCTATTGTCACATACATATAATTCTTGGACTGTAGCTATATACAGTATTTCACATGAGCCAGTCACATGCACACATAGGTATAAATGTATTTATATAAATGTGTGATTGGATTAGTTATTTATGAGCCAACCAATTGTAAGCCTGATATAATATAGTTGAAAACATATATGTGAGACATATAAGATATATTAATATAGATATATATTATTTATATGGTAAATAGAATAAATATCGTATTGGAAGGGGGCACAACTGAAACAAGAAGACCCCCATTTTTCATTTCTGCCACTGCTGTGTGGCAATGTGTCCTAGATGTGCTAGGAACTGCCGTGTGTTTGAGTCATTGCTCTGTCGCTTACCATCCAGCCAGGTCGCTGCAGTATTTGTCCGAAAGTGTATGAAAATAATATTGTGATCTGTGTGGTGGTCAAAATTGACTGCAAATGACTAGAAATTAGTGTCATTGAGGTTAATAATAATGTAGAAACAAAAAAAGAGGAAAATTATGTGGTTTTAGCAAATTTTAGGATTGTTTCTAAAATATCCAAAACCAAAACCAAAACACACGAGAGTGGTTTTGCCAAAACCAAAGCCCAAACATCAAGCTAATCCAGATCCAAAACCAAAACCAGTTCACGGGGGTCAGTGAGCATCTCTAGTTAGAAGTCAATGACTCTGTCATTCAGTGCACTGGAAGAAACCTTTTTTAATCTGAAATTAAGCATTTCAAGCTTGATGAGTACCGTACTTCTGTCTGTGCGTCCATGATATCTCTCTGATAGCGGGTGGTAATATGCCGTTCACACATTTCCACGTCTATAGGGCTCATTTACTAAAACTGCATTTAGACGACATTTACTTCCTGTAAAATGTGAGCTGTTTCCTTTCTTCTTTAAAAGGAGCTGCAGCAATTGTTTATGTAGAATTATTTGGAGGAGGGAGGATTATTTTGTTAATAAAGCTGCGGGAGATAAATCTTACGATGTTGGCTGTGGTATTGGACAACTGGTTTCATGAGCACAACGCACAATAATAATCAGATAGACATTGATTGGATTATTCTGGGACGTATCGGTAAACAGGGATTAGTAGAGTGTTTGTCGATCTGCGAGTCTACTGGCTATATTCTAATTCTGCCTATAATATAATATGGTGAGACATTGGGGTTCCACCATATTATAGGGAGATATAATTTGTAGGCACTACCTTTGTCGGCAGGGTAAATCTAATCAAAATGATTACCTTTCTTAAAATATTGTACCCTTTACAAGTTCTTCTAGTATTTTTATCTATACGAGATGAAGAATTTTTGAATATTCTAGTTGTGCCTATAAAGACATAGGGTCCCACCATATTATAGACAGATATACTTTGTAGACCTTAGATGTAAAAAATAATCTCATTTAGAAAAAGTACATTGTAATTTAATATCTATTAAAATCATTTTGAGAGCATTGTAATTGTCTAAAAACCCTTTTTAGCTCATTTATGGTATATATGGTATTTATGGTATTTATGGTATATATGGTATTTATGGTATATATGGTATATATGGTATTTATGGTATATATGGTATTTATGGTATATATGGTATTTATGGTATATATGGTATATATGGTATTTATGGTATATATGGTATATATGGTATTTATGGTATATATGGTATATATGGTATTTATGGTATATATACACACTTATATATAAATAATCACAGGACACATGCACAGGTAATAATCAGTGATGACGGCCCCATTGTTATATAACAGTGATACCACACAACCTGTATCAGTATAATATACATACTGCTCTCTCTGCTGAACGGATACTGGCAGAGAACAGTGACAGCCAGGCTATATTTGTCCGATATGAGTAAAGATCCAGTAACAGCCGACAGTATGTTCAGAGTGTGGTGTAATGGAAGCATACAGAGTTCTACAGATGGAGGGAGATGTAGTGAAAAGGGCAGAGAGTCTCAATTGTAAGGCGCTACGGAATTTGCTGGCGCTATATAAATAAATGTTGATGATGATGATGATGATTAATTGCTCAGTAGTACTAAATAGGTGGTAGGGTTAGGTGAGCGGGGAGAATTCCCGGGGGTACCTCTATCACAGATTGTCCCACAGACAAATAGCTCTGGTTGTGATGTGGTGCAATGTTAGAGAAGTTACTCACACAGGAAGAGATGTTAGCGGATAATTGTAGGATTCTCTGAACACAAATCAAAGATCTGGGATGTACATATACAGGACCTGGACTCTGGGGGAATATTTACTAAACTGTGGGTTTAAAAATTGCAGATGTTGCCTATAGCAACCAATCAGATTCTAGCTGTCATTTTGTAGGATGCACTAAATAAACGATAACTAGAATCTGATTGGTTGCTATAGGCAACATCTCCACTTTTTCAAACCCTCTGTTTAGTAAATATTTCACCTGGACTCTGACTGTCTCCCTTGCAGCTTGTCTTATACAGGACCTTTGCATGTCTAATCTGTGGTATTAAAGTAATTTCATTGTCTTCCAATAATTATTGTCTATGCGATTTTTCTGGTTCCAATGCACAAGCAATTTATTTAGCAAAAGTATTACAGTTCAATAAATAAAGACAGAACAGCCGATACATACGCTGCGCGGTGCTGCGCAATGCTGGGTCCAGCATACAGTCATTTAGTCCTGAAGTCTGTGGTCAATGTGACTGCATGCTGGTCCCAGAGCCCCTGTTATATACACTCACTGATACAGTGAAAACAATACAGATGATTTGGCATGTTTCCATAGGTTCAGGCTTCAGGAGGGTCCTGTGTAAGGCAGTCCATAGATCAGTTCAAACGACACCCTCCAAGGGTGGGAGTCAACTTTCCAAGGGGGTGGGGGGGGGGGGATCAGCTCTCCAATGGATGAATACTAATTTTCCCACCAAGGACTAGTTTAAACTGGTCTATTAGCATTACACAGACATACATAGTAACATAGTAACATAGTTGATGAGGTTGAAAAAAGACACCATATCATTCTAACCATGTATTCCCTATCATCCATAACTAGCATAAAACATTACAATATTTCACTATAAACTAAATAACATTTGTTCATAAATGACTGTGGATTGGAACTATAATAAAAATGAACTATATACAAGTGAATGTGTAAATGCGAGTGTATGTGTTATTTTTCATGCGATTGCGACATGACACGTGGAGTACTGATTGCAATCGCAAAGTAAAACAATATTAATCAACATACTTTCATTCATCCAATTATTCGACTTTGACAGTGGCTATGGAAGGTTTATGTGATTAGTACTCCAATATAAAAGTCTTGCAGCATGGCCTCAAAGATTGATAGCCTTGTCTATTAGTGTAGAGGCTTTGTCTATGGTTATGGCATATGATCTCTGATATTGGAGACTGCAGGGTGTAATATGTCTCCTATCTCTTACTGTCTCTAAGGGTTAAATTTATCAAGCTGCAGGTTTCAAAAAGTATAGATGTTGCCTATAGCAACCAATGAGGCACCCATCAAGTGTTAAAGTGGCATTGATGTTCAGAAGTCTGCCTACTTAATAGACTGGCAGCCAATCAGAAGAGCCCTCACATTCTGATCAGGCTTAAAGAAGTCATGTGTCAAATAAGCTTGGTTAAGTTACATTTAAGCTGCATTTATGCAAGTAATTATTTGGCTTACAGTAATTGTCATTTATGTTATGGTCTCCTTTTGAGATAAGTCATTAAGCAATTAAAGACAGTGTCTGCTTTTGGATGAAAACTTAGTGACGACAAGATTTTGGGGTAGATTTGCTAAGGCTTCTAGAAAGGAAAAATAGGGGTGCTGTCCATAGCAACCAATCAGAATCTAGCTGTCATTTTCTAGATTGGACTATATAAATGATAGCTAGAATCTTATTGGTTGCTATGGGCAACACCTGCACTTTTCCTGTTTTTAGCAGATTTAATTTATCTACCACTTTGTGTTTAATACTGACTGTAAGATTAATTTAGGGGGGTGTTTATTCATATTTAGACAGAGCAGGTGGCTTTTTGTTGGTTAAGCTTTTCACACTCACAGCTCACAAATGCCCAGATGGGTCTTGTATATGTCTTACTCTGGACAAGTAGTTATAACAAATTGACATGCAGAATATAAATGTAAAACAGATTTGTAAAATAAAACAGGCATAAAATACACAAATGGAAAAACTGCACTCACAAATTATTCCATACAATCGGCCATCTACGGAAGGCTAATTGGCTGGACAATTTCCCAGCAGTAGATTGATCCCAAAAAGCTGAAAATTTCCTAAATCATTTCACTACTTTTAAAATGTTTCCATTTCTTGCCCAAATCACTTCTTTGACACCGAAAGATGTGTTCTAGTACGCTAATCTGTTTTACAGGGCTTTGTTGCCCTCTTGGAGAGTTCAAGTAATTACTAAAAATATTTCTTAACTCTATTGTTGAACAAAACAAGATATGGTCTTAATTCCACTAAACATGGTCTGGCTCTCTGCTCAGAGACATATAAAACATAGTTATGTTATGTGAACGCCTAGAAGAGATAAATCAACGCTATAAGATCCTTAGATGGCTTCTATATATCATGGATATGTTATTTGGTCAATTTCTGATGTTAGAAATGTGTACAGAGATCTTTGCAAACATGTATTAAAAATGTGTCATGGAACTGTCATTTGCAGGAGAGTTTTCATGGGGAAAATCATACTCAATGTTAATACTATCAGCATTTACAGTGGCATTGCCCTAGTTGTATGGTGCAGTGTATTTGTGTTCATTCTTCCTGGTCAGCCAGGTCAGGGTTTTGAGATCTGTGATCCATGTAATATGTGACTAATATTAATAGCATTGTAAGTCTTCATCTGCCCCGTCTCTGACTCATACTGACCCCTGAAACCATGATAACATATCTCTTCTGCGTTTTCCTTGGTGTGTAGTGGGAGAAGCCTGGAGGCAACCTCCTATGAACCTCTTGTACCTATCTTTACCTGATTCTCCTCCTGGGGGCCCTCCCCTAGACACCCCAGCACTAGTATCAGGTACAGCAGATTGATTTTAGTTTATTTTTTTCTGCTGGTTGTCGGGCCAGTTTGTCCATAATAGCCTTTTAGGACTCATAATGTGGACATAAAAGCCACTTGAAAATTATTTTATTTCCCATAAAGCCTTAACTTTGCTCTATAATAATCCATAATCACTACTTGGTCAACTGAATAAAAAAAAGTAAAAGTTTTTTGTGGTAATTACCTGAACAATCTCAGATTTTAAATAGAAATTTGAGCTGTTTTTAAAGCTCACGTTGACACCTGGTTGGATCTACCACCTGCGTCAGGCCCGACAATCTAAACACCTGAGTGATTTGCGTATCTTTCAAGACTATTATTCACTGTCGTAAAAAACACGTCTCAGTTTCACCTGAGAGTATCATCAGTTTGTGAAACACATCTTACAAGTCAGAGAGTAGGACGCCACAATGCCGTCTCTTTACTGGGAGGTTGTATTTGCCTTTTCAATCATTGAATCTGTTACTGGGATTCTTCTTAACTCCTTTATTGTAATAGTAAATATCTTAGACTGGAGACAGGGGGTCAGGTGGAGCCTGTGTGATAAGATGCTGGTTCTCATAGCTGGAAACAATATCTTCCTGCAGTGTGATTTGAACATCTGCACTTTTCTCTACATCGTATTCCCCCAAACAGTTCATCATACAAATATATATTCTGCAACTATTTCAGCACTTATCATATTTCAGGTGTACTTCAGCTTCTGGATTATGGCCTGTCTCTGCATCTACTACTGCTTGAGAATCGTCAGCTTTAAAAAGCGCCTCTTTGTCCATCTGAAACTGAAGATCTTTGTTGTGGTTTCACAGCTCTTGATGGTGTCTGCAGTGGGATGCTTTGCTATCAGTGTCCTGAGCATTTGGAATATTGACATAACATCTTTTGGGAATCTCACAAACACTTCTGAAATGACCAACATCAGCATCCACTTTAATCCATTCTTTAGAATTCTGACTATTTTGCTGGGCTGCTGTTTACCTTTTGTGCTTGCCATCCTTTCCATTGTTCTCACCTTGTCCTCTCTGTATACACATACCTGTAGTATGAAGCACCGGAATTCTGGTTTCAGCATCCCCAGACTGGATGCTCATTTGAGGGCAGCACGAATTATGGTTCTCCTAACAATCTTGTTTGCAGTCTTTTACATCTCTCAAGTCTACCTCCTGTCATCTTCAATGACTATTGACTCCTTCTGGGAAGTCATGGCATTGTTATTCATTTTAATCTATCCCAGTGTACAGTCTTCAACTCTCATCCTAGGGAACTCCAAACTCCGCTCAGCATGCATGAGGATCAATCGCTGTAACACGCGTTAGCTGTTATCTTCTGATACATAGACAAGGACTGACCAACTATTGTTGAGTGTTTCTCCTGTGAGCTGAAGTCTATATGATACTTTGGACTATGTGACAAGTTGGTCTATTTGAGAAGATCTGAGATTATAGATAGTTATAGAGATCAGTCACGTTGTCTTGTGCTATTCAGTAATATGATGTCTTAGTTATACCTCAGTCTGCATGCATTTTAATTGTTATAAAGAAATTAAAGTAGATGTAACTTCTAAACAGGAACTGTTTATGAAACAGGTAATAGTTGTATTTCATCAGCTAAATAATAACACTGCACTTGAATGATGGAGCAGAAAGAGTCATGACATTTAGAAAGACATTACTGTAAATAGGGAGACATGGTATAGTGACCGGTGGGTATAGGGAAACTAAGTAGTATTGATGGGGGTATTATGATATTGTGTGGAAATAGTTGTAGGAAGACAACGACTCCACCTTTGGGTTTGCTGGAAATATCATCATCATCATCATCATTTATTTATATAGCGCCACTAATTCCGCAGCGCTGTACAGAGAACTCATTCACATCAGTTCCTGCCCCATTGGAGCTTACAGTCTAAATTCCCTAATATAGACACACACTCACACACAAACAGACAGAGAGGGAGAGACTAGGGTCAATTTTGATAGCAGCCAATTAACTTACCAGTATGTTTTTGGAGTGTGGGAGGAAACCGGAGCACCCGGAGGAAACCCACGCAAACACAGGGAAAACCTACAAACTCCACACAGGAAAGGCCATGGTCGGGAATCGAACTCATGACCCCAGTGCTGTGAGGCAGAAGTGCTAACCACTACGCCACCGTGCTGCCCTAAATAAATAATTTTTGTAAGTGGAAATTAAGCATTTTACATTTAGTCATTTCCCTCTGTTTTAAAATCTAATATTGTGCCTCCATGATATTCCCCTGATAGGGGCAGATTTAGTTCAACGCGATGTGCCAGCGGGCATCTCCTCAATGTCCTGATATGAACATTCGCTCGTTTTTCACTGCACCTCTATGGGGCAAAATAAACGAATATTTCAGCTTGAGCATCATATCAATGTGTCTCCTCAGGGGTTGGAAATGTCGGCAGTTAACCTGTTGACGTGACAATGTTGGCAGCCTAAATACAAACACTTCCATTCTGGGGACAGCTTGAAAATGTCAACAGTGTGATTGTCGACTTTCACAATGCTGACATTAAAAGCCAATGTCGGCGGGTCCAGTGTCGGGACTGTGACCCCATCCCCTCCGCGGAATGATCCGGACACACATCACGCTGAATCTCCCCCTTAGTGTCCGGTAACATATTTTCCATGACTTTCCAATGGGCTCATTTACTACACTTTGATAACTAAATCAACCAATCAGACACTTGTATTCTCTACCCAAAATTTGAGCTGTTTTCTTTTTTTTAAAAAAAGAGCTGTAGCGATTGTTTGTGCAGAATATGTTATAAGAGGGGTAAATATTTCCTCAGTCTATAAAGAGAAACATCTTACGATATCGGCTGTGGTATCGGACAACCGGTCTGATGAGGTACAGCACAATAATAACCAGATAGACATTTATTGGATGATTATAGGACATGTCGGTAAACAGGGATTATTAGAACGTTTGTCGAGTCTGCTGAATATATTCTAATTCTGCCAAGAAGGACATAGGGGAGAAATATAATTTGTAGACCCAAAAGATATGAATGTGGGGAAAATAAATCATAGTTTAACATTTATTAAAATAGCATTTCAAATATTGTATTGTCTAAAACCCTTTTCAGTAAATATATACTGTGATATAAATCATACAATAACACAACACACTAATAAGTAATTACAATAGATACAATAAAAGTAAACAGCCAGAGGTGAGACAGCGTTACCCTCACCAAATACATAGAAAACAGAAGAAAACTGCATATAATTTACTATACACAGATGGACTCAAGTCCAAGACAAATATTCAGCCAGCCTTATAGAATTAATAACTGAAAATAGAAAGTAGTCCTTAGGAAAACGATCATATACAGTATTATACATAAATTAAAGCTAATCATTTAAAAGCACATGAATGAATTACACAGTACAGGAGATGAACTTTTTAAACTTTTTGAACAAAGCAAAATAGGATTTTGAAGGACAGAGAAACTGGCCATGTAAAATCTGTGCCACAAACATTGTCCACGTACGTGATTATTGTGGCTGCCGAGTAGGTTAAGATATGTCATACTTGCCAACTCTCCCGGAATGTCCGGGAGACTCCCGAAATTCGGGTAGGTCTCCTGGACTCCTGGGAGAGCGATCAAGTATCCCGCATATGGAACTCACTCATCAAAATGACGTGATTCGCGGTGAATCGTGTCATTTTGGCCCCGCTCCCGCAACAATATGATGTTTTTGTTGCTGGGGGCGGGGCCAAAATGACGCAATTAACCGCGCCCGCCCCTCCCACCCTCCAACCACGCCCCCTGACCGGGATCTCGCGGAATTGCCTTCTCAAAGGTTGGCAAGTATGAGATATGTGTAGCTCAAAGAGTGCGCTAGAAGATTTATACATCAAGAGCCTGATACTGCCTCACACTGGAGACCCCAGGTATTACCATCAACGTATTGATCAAAGTGACGATGATGACTAAATTTAAAACAGCACCCCCCATTCCAAGGTGTGGCTCTATGACAGGCTATCACACTATAAGAGGGAAGCTTGAACCATGAGGCTTAATTCCCCAGGAGAAACAGCACTAGGACTCATCCCAACACCCGTGTGGCACTACTGGTCTCAGCAAGCCTTGGCAATTATAAACTGCTTAGGTATGCTGGCGCTTGTAGAACTACAAGTGTCAGGATACCCAGGATACCCAAGGCTGCCAGAGAGCACTTGCAGAACTAAAAGTGCCAGCATGCCCTGGGATCCAGACCTGTACATAGTAGAATACTAAACAGTAAACACCCACAGCATATAAACAGTCCTTCAACTGAAATAAATGCTTTCCCAATCCCTCGTCCCTCTCTTTATTATCCTGCTAAATCCTAAGGGATGTTCTATTTTTCCATCTTCTTTATTCCTTTCTCTGGCAATACAAATGTTTAAAAAGAAAAATATATGCTAATAGAGGACAAAGACTTGGTCCTCGAGAGCTGTGACTGGCCGGGGAAAGTAACTTATCTAGATTGTCTCCGCTCTGACTGAACAAACTGTTTTAAAAATCTTTTGTGAGGGGAAATTCTGTACATTTATATCTATTAGTTTTACGATTTTATTTGGCACACCAACATGACAATCAGCATTTTAAACCGAAGGAGATACCTTTATACTAACATGTTTCTATTATCTTAGAAAACTGCTATCCTAATCCAGCTACTGCAATATTCATTCTCTACCACAAGGTGTCCTCATAGCTCTAAACATGAAATGAGAGTTTCTCTTCTACAGTAAGAAGAGTTATTGCAACATGTGATAATCTCTATAGGTGCAATAAAACAGATGTAAATTTAGGAACTACCTTCTACTGATATTATTATTATTATCGTTTATTTGTAAGGCGCCACAAGGTTTCCACAGCGCCATACACAGTACGAACAGTAGACTATACAGGGTAAAACAGTACAGAACAATAACACAAAGTACCAGTTCCCCAGAAACTCTAGGCAGGCAAATACAGTAGAGACAGAGCGGAAGAACAGGTATGGAGACAGAAAGGAAGAGGGGCCCTGCTCATACGAGCTTACATCCTAAGGGAGGGTAAACAAATCAGGCACAGAAGGGAGCCAGTGAAGCAATGGGAAGAGAAAAAAGGGGCCAGGGGAGAAACAGAAGAGATGAGAGGTTAAGTGGATGGTTGGTAGGCCTTGAGGACCAGGTGAGTTTTAAGTGCCCGCTTGAAGGTGCACAGATTGGGTGAGAGACGGATGGAGCGAGGGAGGTCGTTCCAGTGAAGGGGGGCAGCATGGGAGAAGTCTTGGATTCTGGAGTGGGAAGAGGTGATCAGAGTGGAGGAGAGGCAGTGATCATAGGCCGAGCGCAGGGAGCGGGCGGGAGTGTGAATGGAGAGGAGGTTAGAGATGTAAGGGGCAGTAGACTGGGAGAGAGCCTTGTAGGTGGTGGTAAGGAGTTTGAAAAGGATTCTGAAGGGGAAGGGGAGCCAGTGTAAGGTAAGACAGAGAGGGGAGGCAGAGGAGGAGCGGCGTGAGAGGAAGATGAGTCTCGCAGCCACATTGAGTATAGAGCGGAGGGGGGGAGAGGTGGGAGCAGGGGAGGCCAGTAAGGAGGAGGTTGCAGTAGTCGAGGCGGGAGATGATGAGAGCATGGATGATAGTTTTGGTGGCATCTTGAGAGAGGAAGGGACGGATGCGGGATGTTACGGAGTTGGAAGCGACAGGCTTGGGCAAGGGATTGAATGTGGGGGGCAAAAGAGAGAGAGGAGTCGAGAGTGACTCCCAGGCAGTGGAGTTGGGTGACAGAGGAAATAGTGGAGTTGTTAACAACGATAGAGAGGTTATGGTGGGAAGAGAGTCTGGGTGGGGGAAAGACAATGAGTTCAGTTTTGGATATGTTAATTTTAAGAAAGCGTGAGGACATCCAGGAGGAGATGGCTGAGAGGCAGTCAGTTACACGAGAGAGGAGGGAGGAGGAAAGATCAGGAGAAGAGATCTAGAGTTGAATATCATCAGCATAAAGGTGATACTGAAGACCGAACGAGGAGATGAGAGCTCCAAGGGAGGAAGTATAGAGCGAAAAGAGTAGAGGTCCAAGAACAGAGCCCTGAGGGACACCAACAGGGAGAGGGGAGGGAGTGGAGGAAGAAATAGACGTGGATACAGAGAAGGAGCGGTTGGCAAGGTATGAGGTGAACCAGGCATGGACAGAGCCAGAGAGGCCGAGAGAGAGAAGAGTTTGCAGCAGGAGGGGGTGGTCGACTGTGTCGAAGGCCGCGGAGAGGTCAAGGAGGATGAGTATGGAGTAGTGACCCTTGGATTTGGCTAATAGGAGATCATTAGTAACTTTTGCCAGGGCTGTTTCGGTGGAGTGGAGGGGACGGTAGCCGGATTGGAGAGGGTCAAGGAGGGAGTTGTCAGAGAGGTGTCTGGTGAGGCGGCTGCAGACAATCCGCTCAAGTAATTTGGAGGCATATGGGAGAAGAGAGATAGGGCGGTAGTTAGCAAGAGAGGTGGGGTCAAGATTTGGTTTCTTGAGAATAGGGGAGATAAGAGCGTGTTTGAATGAGGATAGGACAACACCAGAGGAGAGTGATAGGTTGAAGAGGTGTGCGAGGTAAGAGCAGGCAGTAGGAGAGAGAGAGCGAAGGAGGTGGGAGGGGATGGGATCGAGAGGACAGGTAGAGGGTGGAGAGGAAAGAATAAGGGAGCAAACTTCTTCACCTGATGTGGGGATGAAGGAGCACCACAGCTGGTTGATGGTGGGAGGTGAAGTGGTGAGGGTGGCGGGAGCGGGGTAGGAGGAGGAGATGTTCAGTCTGATGGCTTCAATTTTGGAAGAGAAAAAGGAGGCAAAGCCAGAAGCAGAGAGGGAAGGCTGGACAGTGGGAGGGGGGGGAGAGGAGGGAGTTGAATGTGGCAAAGAGGCGGCGGGGATTGGAGGACTGAGAAGAAATGAGTGACTTAAAGAAGGATTGTTTAGCGAGGGACAGGGCAGAGCAGAAAGAGGAGATGATGAATTTGAAGTGAGGGAAGTCAGCTACTGATATGCATCTAAGCCAAACACCCATGTCTTGACATCAGCACAATTAAATTAAACCTGTACAATTGAAACTCCGACTATTACCTGGAAAAATAGTCACATAACAAGAGATCCCTAAAAATTTAAAGAAGACATAAAAACCAAACAAATCTGTTGTTCCTGCCCATTTCTATAAACCAAGAGCTTCCAGTGCTGAGGCAGAGGCATCACCTATAACTTGAGATGCTCAGGATCGATTCTCAGAAATCCGAGCCCATCCAAACTTAGAAGATCCGAGTACCGTGCCTTTCGTACAGCCTCGGAACTGAGAACAAGGCAAAACGTCATTGTTGTGTCATCGGATCTCTAGAGTTTTCGATTCAATAAGTACCATCCACGGAGATCTGGCGCCATTTCACAGGCATACACAGAAGGGTCACAGGGTAGCAGCGTTCTTGGCAGTCTGCAGTGTAGTTGGCAAATGTCAAAGCTAAAACAGAAAGAGAAGAGGTGGCAGTGTTCTTGGCAGTCTCCAGTGACATTGCTCTGTGCCATTGCTCATACAGAAACTGGAGGGAAGGCAGTAATCCTCTTATTAGTCTCTCCAATGACATTGTGGTAGTGTTCTTATAAGTCTCCAGTGACATTGATCTGTGCCATTGGTCACACAGAAACAGGGTAAGCAGTGTTCTTGGCACTCTCCAGTCTCCAGTCACATTGTTCTTGTCACTCTCCAGATTCCAGTCACATTGCTCTGCGCCATCGATATGGATTCACATCAGTCCACAGAAGACCAGGAGCACCAAGCAGCTGCTGGCACCAGTCATGATGGTAGTAATCCCTCTACATCATCTGCTAAAGCCTATGTTAAAGTCCATAGTGGTTTTAACTCAGGGAAACATAAAAGTAAAAAAAGCTTTTGCCTTGGTAAAGAAAAGAACACCTGTAATGAAGGCAAAGTTAACTGCAGAAAAACATAAAATTGCCAACATGCCATTCTACACACGCGGTAGCAAGGGAAAGATTAAGGCCTTCGCAATTCAGAATGAGTGCTTGTTCTGCAACTGTCACTGAGGCATCTTCTTCTAAGGTCAGTCATGACAATGCAAGAACTTGTCATTCAGACTGAAAAATTAGTGCCCAAATACTTTTAAATGTAAAAGCTGAGCTGGAAATAAACAGTAAGGCATTAGAGGAAACTGTATATTCAGATTCAGAAATGACACAAATCCCTGAGGAGAGTCTATCCACGAGTGCTATGTGTAAGCCTGACCTGTCTGATAGTGTACTCATAAAGAAGCCTCCTTTCAGCATTTCTGCAGATGTGTGGATGAGCAGCTCAAGTGTAGCCAGTGATACACAAATTGAGGATGCCACTTTGGAATTGCAACAGGATGAGGGGGATATTTGTGTAGCTGATGAGGACGCTAATGAGGATGTTGATGACAATTATGTTGTTTGTGTAAGTCCTGCACCAGTGGAAGCAGTTCTTGCCAGTGATAAGAAGAAGGTCATTGTCATGCCTGGGCATAAAATCAAAAAATCCACCTCTTATGTGTAGAATTATTTTTACCCAAATCCAGACAACAGTTGTCTAGCCACTTGTAACGTTTGTAAAGCCACAGTCAGTAGAGGTAGGGACCTTAACTATTTAGGAACCTCATCCATGTTACGCCATTTGAAGCGAGTTCATGCAAGCTTTTAGGAAAATTGTAAACTTATGCTAGCAAAATAGCAACTTGCAGTCCAGCATCAGCTAGGTCCCTTCTCTCAGCTAGATCCCAGCACCCACAACACCGTCCTCGTCATTATCCTCAGCAGCGGTCGGAGTTAGACCTGCATCCAAGTATCTAAGGAGACATGACTCCTCCAGTATCCAGGATTCCTCAGAAGAATTATTTAGTGTTAGGCCCACTGTTGCTGCTGCTTCTGGGGGTGGAGCTTCATCCTAGAAGCAGACCAAGAAGAAGACTACTAGTAGTTTACAACAATTGACTGTGGTTCACAGACGCCATGGCGACTATGCTAGTATTCCATTTGCGTCTTATATCCACTATTAATGCAGCTGGTTTTAGACAGTTAATTGAGGTTTTGTGTCCCCATTGCCAAATTCCATTATGACACCATTTTACTAGAAAAACTAGAAAAGTTATTTCTCACCTCTAACAGAAGGTTCGTAAAAATGTAATTATTGGTCTAAAAAATGCCATTCTACCCACTGTACACGTAACCACAGATATGTGCACAAGCAGAACTGGGCAAACTAAAGATTATATGACTGTGACAGCCCACTGGGTTGGTGAATCGCCTTCAGCAGCAAGAACAGCAGCAGCATGTACCCAACAACGCCAGATTTTTCAGAGGCAGACTACTCTGTGTACCACCGCCTTCACTAAGAGGCATACAGTTGACAACCTGTTACAAAAACTAATGGATGTCATTGCAACATGGCTTATCGCATTTGGACTTTCCTTAGGATATGTCATTTCTGATAACGCCACCAATATTGTGATAGCATTATAGCTGGGTGAATTTCATCACATTCCCAGTTTTGCTCACACAATAAACTTGGTGGTGCAGAGCTTTTTGAAAAATGATAGGAACATGCAGGAGATGCTGCCCGCGGCCTATATAATTTCGGGACATTTCTGCATTCTGCAACAGCATGTAGGAAATTGCAGCAGCTGCAAGAACAAAGCATTTTGCCCTGCCACCAACCCTTTATATGCTTGTGAGGATGAAGGAACAGCAAAAAGCCATCCAGGCTTACTCCACAAACCATGACATTGGAAAAGGAGGGAGAATGTATTTTAGTCGAGCACAGTGGAGGACAATTTCCATGTTGTGCAAGGTGTTGAAATCATTCGAAGTAGTCACCTGTGAAGTGAGTTCAGAAACTGCTAGATTGAGCCAAGTGATTCCCTTAATTAGACTTTTGGAAAAACAGCTTGAGAAACTGAAGGACGAGATGAAACAAAGCAATTATGCTAAATTTGTCACACTTATAGAACAAGTACTTTATTTGCTTCATCAGGATTAACATCATGAAATCGGATCACTGCATTTTGGCGACAGTGCTTGATCCTAGATTTAAGAGCTATGTATTCTCTTTGTTTTCAACTGAACCAGATCTCAAGAGATGCAAGGAGCTCCTGGTGAGCAAAATGACAGGTCAAGTGGTACATGACATGACGGCATTTCCTCCTTCAGTTTCTCAGGCGACTGCTGCTCGATAAAAACTTAGCTTTCCCAAGAGACCCAAGGATTATGCAGATGACTCAGCACAACATTTTCACATCTGGCTTGGTCTAAAAGAATAGACCAAAAACCGTGACACCTCTGCCGTAACTCCACCTGATCTTACTATCAACATCCAAATGATAGTGGGGGATTATTTTAATGACAGCGCACAAATAGACACATCAGACAGTCCCTTTACATACTGGGCGGAAAAAAAGGCAATTTAGAGACCCATTTACAAGCTTGCTTTGCAATACCTAAGGTGCCCACCTTCCAGTGTGTACTCAGAAAGAGTTTTTAGTACAACTGGGAACCTTGTCAGCGATCAGTGTAGGAGGCTCCTTCCTAAAAATGTGGAAAAGATGATGTTCATCAAAATGAGCTACAGATTCCACGAGGAAGCCTTTATCGGCACTTACATCAAAGTCCAGAGACTTCTGAAATGTGGGATTCCAACGGTGATGAATTAATATTGTGTGAGGATGATGTACACCCTGATGAGGGTGAAGGATGATTTTTTTTGCGTATGTTTATTGTTATGGATAACAATTATGATATATTGATTTATGAGTGAGTGAATTTACCATAATGATACATTTCTCAAAGAATATTTCCTCTAATATTCATGAAATTCATGGCCCCTGTACAGCAACTTCATGGGGCTTCCCTTATAGTTGAGCGCTGAAGCTCCTTATTGGCCATCACCGGCTGCTTTGCTGAAGCTGCTTCAGTAATGAAGCAGATTCACTGTGGAATACTTCAGTTATGAAGCAGCTTCAGCAAAGCAACCGGTGATGGCCGAAACGGAGCTTCTGCGCATGCACAGAAGCTTCGTTTCGGCCGCCATCGGCTGCTTTACTGAAGCAGCTTCAGCGTCAGTGTGCCAGACAAAAGTGGTCAGCGTGCCAGGGGTTGCCCACCCCTGCTATAGAACAATGTACACCATATACCATTTTAAAATTACTGAAATTCAGCGATTTATATCTTCTATATTTTTCTCTTATGAAAATAATCTCAAGTCAATTTTTAATCCGCTACTAGGTCAGGACAGAGATACTTATTTAGTTGTATACAAAAATAATACACCTAAATCCAAGGGAAAAGAATATTCATTGGCCCGCTCCCTGCGCTCGGCCAATGATCGCCGCCTCTCCTTTGCTCTGATCACCTCTTCCCACTCTAGAATCCAAGACTTCTCCCGAGCTGCCCCCCTTCACTGGAACGAACTCCCTCGCTCCATTCGTCTCTCACCCAATCTGTGCTCCTTCAAGCGGGCACTAAAAACTCACCTGTTCCTTAAGGCCTACCAACCATTCACTTAACCTCTCACCTCTTCTGGTTCTCCCCTGCCCCCTTTCTCTCTCCCCATTGCTTCACTTGCTCCCTTCTGTACCTGATTTTGTTTACCCTCCCTTAGGATGTAAGCTCGTATGAGCAGGGCCCATCTTCCCTCCTGTCTCCATACCTGTTCTTCCACTCCGTCTCTACTGTATCTGCCTGCCTGGAGTTTCTGAAATACTGGTACTTTGTGTTTATTGTTCTGTACTGTTTTACCCTGTATAGTCTACTGTTTGTACCATGTATGGCGCTGCGGATACCTTGTGGCGCCTTACAAATAAACGATAATAATAATAATAATAATAATAATACTAGAGAAGGTTTAGTTAATGGAACTATTCATAATATTGGACCAGGGGTTCTATTTTCAGCTAACCAGTTCTGTATCGTAGCTTTTATTTCATTATAGTAGTTGTTTTGCTATTTATAGTATTACATGCACAGGGGCACAGTGTGATGAAGGAGGGCATAACACACTAGACACATATAACGTAACGTACATTATGTGTACTTGTGTGTGTTTATTTATTTAATTACATAGATTTCATTTTTCTCCTTTATTTCCACCAATAGAGCAGTGAGTAACTGTTGATCATGACGGCTAAACCTTAACCGCTAATGCTAATGTCATTACGCCCGAAATATTCAGTGAGAAGAGGCAGGAGAGAGGAGGTTGCTGGGTCCCGGGCGCCGCCGGATTGGTAAGTTTTTCTTTTTTTTTTTTTTTCTTCCTGTCCACGGCGTGATACAGAGAGGGCAGAGTTAGGGGGCACAGCGCGGATGCACAGGGGGCAGAAAGGATGCAGAGGGGCACAGAGTGTATGGATGCAGAGGGGCACAGAGTGTATGGATGCAGAGGGGCACAGTGTGTGTGGATGCAGAGGGGCACAGAGTGTATGGATGCAGAGGGGCACAGTGTGTGTGGATGCAGAGGGGCACAGAGTGTGTGGATGCAGAGGGGCACAGTGTGTGTGGATGCAGAGGGGCACAGAGTGTATGGATGCAGAGGGGCACAGTGTGTGTGGATGCAGAGGGGCACAGAGTGTATGGATGCAGAGGGGCACAGTGTGTGTGGATGCAGAGGGGCACAGAGTGTATGGATGCAGAGGGGCACAGAGTGTATGGATGCAGAGGGGCACAGTGTGTGTGGATGCAGAGGGGCACAGAGTGTGTGGATGCAGAGGGGCACAGAGTGTGTGGATGCAGAGGGGCAGAGTGTGTGTTAGCTGTAAATTATTCTTTGACAGAAATATAATTGAAAAAAATATATAGAAAAATATTCTTTTCCCTTGGATTTAGGTGTATTATTTTTGCATACAACTAAATAAGTATCTCTGTCCTGACCTAAATACTTATTAAGTTTTTTTGACTACTTATAAAACGGGATTGCTCGATAATTATTTTGCAGGGGTGCCTTGAAAAAATTATGGAGACTCTAAGGGTGCCGCGAACTGCAAAAGTTTGGGAACCACTGCGCTAATGGCTGACACCGCACCACTGTACCACATTACCCTTTTACCCTAAAGCTGTCAAACCTTCTATCATGACCTGAAATAATGACAGACACAAGTTTAAATTTTTGGCGCCCTAAGGTCACAGTTTTAATTGTTATAAAAAATGGTGGCAACAAAAGCAGATGCAGTAACCGCTAGCAATAAATACCAAACCGAACCGGCCCCGAACCCCGGCGCTATCTTAATGGTGTCAGAAAAACTCCACCCCTTCTGGCCTGGAAGTTACGCTTACACAACCGATACCCCAGACACCTACACAGGTGACCTTGAAGAGACAAGAGAAAGGGGGGAAGAACACCGGGGCCCAACACAACATTTGCGCCAATATATTAAACCGCCGGCTGCACTGCTTTCCCGCCGACTGCGCCTCATCTGAATTAGGAGAGAAAACAAGGTTAATAACAATACTCAAATGACAGTGCCAAACAACTGCTTAAAAAGTTAAAGGCATGCGGGCAATCCTGAAGAATGAGAGGGAAAATTCATGTCCCTCTTGCTCATGAAGGCTTCCTAACCCCGTCCCGTGAAATCTTATTGGTTACCTCCATATCCTGATATAACTTTAACCCTTCAGGGTAAGTGCAGTAGTGGGATTGCAAGACCAGCGTTTAAATACATTCGTCCCAATTCAGGTCCTCATTTCTCCAAACGTGGGGCACAAAAGCGCAAGGAGATGAAGGAAGAATTAGAGAAGAGTTCCAAACCACCAAAAATAAAAGGATAAAGAATGATATTGATGAAGAAATGAAAGCTGCACCATTTGTATCTATAACTATGGATACAATTCAGGATATTTCCAAAACTGATCAAGTAAAGACATCACACGAGGAGCCAATCAGAGCTCCTCTTGTGATGTTGCCAGGGAGACCTGGGCAGACCCGTGTTCAGTGTGAACACGGTCTACCCAGGTATTTGCCTGGGTGCCCTGCACTGTCACCCGGCAATATCCCGGTTCATAAAGCCGGGATATTGCCAGGGCGCAGTGTGAAAGAGGTATTAGAGACTGATAGTGACATTGCTTTAAAACAATTATGTAAAACGCGCTGGTCTTCAAGGAATGATTCACTTACTGCTTTGAGATTTCGGTATAAGGACATAATGAAAGACCTTTCAAAAAATAATTCTTCTCAGCAAAAATAGGGCAGAATGTAATGAAGCTGTTAGTCTGAAGGAAATGTTATGGTGTTTTGAGTTTCTATTACTGATCGTGCTTTCAATAAAAGATTGTTGGAACTGTCAATTTTCTTTCCAAATGGCTACTAGCCAAAGAAACACCCTTATAAAATACTGCAAAATTAATTTGTAATGCAACAGAGCAACTGAGGATGTTTAGAAATAATTTTGAGTAAGCTAAAAACATTGCTATAAACTTGATTAAAACATGAAGGAGCAGCACAGTGGCTCAGTGGTTAGCACTTCTGCCTTACAGCACTGGGGTCATGAGTTCAATTCCCGACCATGTCCTTATCTGTGAGGAGTTTGTCTGTTTTTCAACGCGTTTGTGATCTACTTGTACTTGAATACAGCCGTACATGTTAATTCCGAGTTTTCAAACACAATTTGTATAATTAGAAAAGGAGAAAAAATTGTTTAGTTGCTTTACTTTGATCACTTATACATAGCCAGAAAACAAATAATATATATGAAAAACAAAAAAAGCCTTTGATCATGTTCGGACTGACCAGAGTGGAAGGACGTTGGCGTGAGTTGGTCAGTGTAACATATATGGCAATATGTGGAACTAACATTTTCTGTTTTTAATATAGAAAAGTATTTAGTACAGCATTAATTATGTGTTTGGAGATTGCACAGTGTCCCTGTTTTTGTCTATGTGAGCTTGTAAAACATGTGTATCTTTGGATTTAACAATAATTTAATGACATTCAACAATAACATATGAGAACTATGTTTTCCCCTCAGGCCCATTGGCTTCTTGGTGAAGCAGAGCGATATATGCAAATGTTTAATCTTGTAATTACTTTCTTTACACCTTAGTTGAGCTTTGTTTAGATTAATTAAAGATATTTCCCAATTTTATTTTCTGTATTAAACTAGACGTGAGGTGTGTCGCACTTTGAATGTAAGTGACCTATTCACTGTTTATTGTTAGTTAACGTAGATGGCTTACCATAATGTAACCAAGACTTCTGCATTTTATTTATATTTTAGAGGCAAATTTAACTATTTGTGTTTGCTGGTAGCAGCTGAGAAATTGGAAATAAAATAAATATATATATATATATATATATATATATATATATATATATATATATAATCAGCTACTGAGGAGGCTCTTCAGGGCTATTTAAAAAGATGGCAGTCTGTGGTTGGCATTTCATACACCTAAATCTTTGCACATCCTCTTACATTGGCTCCGTGTCCTCCAGAATTCAATTCAAATGGTTATCGCTTTTGCTTTTTTTGTTAATTTGATCTGAAATCGATTGGTTTTGATTAGGAGGCTGAGTTGGTTCCAGATCTTAATGGAGTTCATTACAACGAAGAGGAATGAGACTGATAGACGTCATGAGTGGGTTAATGAATATGATTGGAATTCATTTTGATGTGGGATTTATTATTGATGCGGATACGGGAACTAACGTTTATAAAGGGGGTAATGCTGTGGGAGGAGTTGGTTATCATGAGGTTGTTCATTATATATGTGGGGTTAATTGGTGATGATATTTAATGATTGTGAGGAGGTTAATGTTTAAGGATGAGGGGACTGAGTGATAAGGAGATTATTATGAGGTGATTTGACAATTTTTTTTTATATTTTTATAATTTTTTATTTTTTCATTCTGGAAAAAAACACTATAAGTAAACACTATGAAGTATTTTTGGAATAAACTCTTTTATTCAAATATAAATATCTATATTGTAACGTCCAGTCTTGAAACAGTGAGCAATCATGGGGGACGCCTGCCTTCCCTGGGGGTGGCAGAACTGCCATGGGTTCAGGGGTGTGAGGCCACTACAGTGATCTGTGTTGTAATGCCAATATCCCCCATCCGATCAATGGCCCCATTGAGAGACCCACACCTCTACATCATCTCCTGACGCCTCTACATCATCTCCTGACGCCTCTACATCATCTCCTGACGCCTCTACATCATCTCCTGACACCTCTACATCATCTCCTGACGCCTCTACATCATCTCCTGACGCCTCTACATCATCTCCTGACACCTCTACATCATCTCTTGACGCCTCTACATCATCTCCTGACGCCTCTACATCATCTCCTGACACCTCTACATCATCTCCTGACGCCTCTACATCATCTCCTGACGCCTCTACATCATCTCCTGACACCTCTACATCATCTCCTGACACCTCTACATCATCTCCTGACGCCTCTACATCATCTCCTGACGCCTCTACATCATCTCCTGATGCCTCTACATCATCTCCTGACGCCTCTACATCATCTCCTGACGCCTCTACATAATCTCCTGACGCCTCTACATCATCTCCTGACGCCTCTACATCATCTCCTGACACCTCTACATCATCTCCTGACGCCTCTACATCATCTCCTGACACCTCTAAATCATCTCCTGACGCCTCTACATAATCTCCTGACGCCTCTACATCATCTCCTGACGCCTCTACATCATCTCCTGACGCCTCTACATCATCTCCTGACGCCTCTACATCATCTCCTGACGCCTCTACATCATCTCCTGACGCCTCTACATCATCTCCTGACGCCTCTACATCATCTCCTGACACCTCTACATCATCTCTTGACGCCTCTACATCATCTCCTGACGCCTCTACATCATCTCCTGACGTCACCGCTCTGTTCTCTAAGCAGCAGAGCAGACCCTTGTACTCTTCTCCGCACAGCCGTGTGAGTACCATGGAGCCGTGGGCCGGCCTCACATGAGCAGAGTGAGGGGCCCAGGAGGATACAACGACATGGGGCTACAGGGCCTGGTGATGTGGAGTCCCAGCCATGTGTGGGACTAACATTCAAGGTATGAAGTGAGACGTAGTTCTATAAGAATGGCTCTGGGTTATACCATAAAATCATTATCATCACCAATGAACAGTATGAACCAGGGACTGAACCATTCTTACATGAGATTCTGTCCGGACAGATTTACAGTACACAATAGGAACTGATCTCCTGTTACAGAGAGCTGTTAGTACGGGGATTGGAGGAGAAGGTCGGTGTCAAACACTAACCTGCTCCGGCTCCATCCGATATTACCTTGGACAACGCTAACTATAAACTGCGAGTTTGATGCTAAATATCTGTATTGACCCCTTGTGGGCTTCTTACGCAGTAACTAATGGAGAAAGGAATTTTGCAGTTCAGCACTTTAAGCTTTAGGAGAAAGGCTTCCTTGTTAATTATTTTTACTGCCTAATTATCGTAATAAGCTTTTACTGGTGAATGGGACAAATTCAGGACCCAGGAGGGTTTTATTTAGCGACAAAGCTCCAGCTAACAGTATCATCTTTTTAGGCTCAATTATATGCCACATAATCTTTCTTTGTTTGTTCAATGCAAAAATATCAGTATTTCCTGATTTTTATTAATTTATATATAAATATTTAGATGTGTTATATTCTTTGCATTATTGATCAATTTAAAAAATATACATTTACAATTTTATCATTTCTCTAGGTAAGTTTGATTGGTAAGTAAATAGATTATTTGTGTACACATTTGCAGATCTGTTCTGTGCAGGTCAGTGCTTTATAATTGGGTCTGACAGTCCCTTTATCTGAATAGCAGCATCTAGGATTCTGCTTTGCGGTATAAGTTTTCAGGTTATATATTAACTATTAGTTTTACTGAGCGCCTGAGACCATTTATTTTTCATTTTTTTTCACGTATGTTTTTTTGCATATTCTTATGAATAACAATTATGATATATTGATTTATGAGGGAGAGAATTTACCATCATGATACATTTCTCAAAGAATATTTCCCCTAATATTCATCTCACCTCAACACCATAGAACACTGTACACCCACCATTTACCATTTTAAAATTGCTGAAATTCAGTGATTTATATCTTCTATATTTTCTTTTATGAAAAAGGTCAATTTTTAATCCCCTACTAGAGAAGGTTTGGTTATTGGAACTATTTATAACATTGGACCAGGGGTTCTATTTTCAGATAATCAGTTCTGTATCGTAGCTTTTTATTCCAGTATAGTAGTTGTTTTGCTATTTATAGTATTACATGCACAGGGGCACAGTGTGATGACGGAGGGTATAACACACTACACACATATAACGTAACGTACATTATGTGTACTTGTGTGTGTTTATTTATTTAATGACATAGATTTTATTTTTCTCCTTTATTTCCACCAATAGAGCAGTGAGTAACTGTTGATCATATCGGCTAAACCTGAAACGCTAATGGCTGACACCGCACCACTGTACCACATTACCCTTGTACCTTAAATCTGTCAAACCTTAAATCATGATTTGAAATAATGACACAGACACAAGTTTATATTTTTGGAGCCCTACGGTCACAGTTTTAATTGTTATAAAAAATGGTGGCAACAAAAGCAGATGCAGTAACCGCTACCAATCAATACTAAACAAAACTTGGGGTGGCCCTCCGGCCCAGAACCCCGGACTATCTTAATGGTGTCAGAAAGACTTCACCCCTTCTGGCCTGGAAGTTACGCTTACACAACCGATACCCCAGACACCTACACAGGTGACCTTGAAGAGACAAGAGAAAGGGGGGAAGAACACCGGGGCCCAACATAACATTTGCGCCAATATATTAAACCGCCGGCTGCACTGCTTTCCCGCCGACTGCGCCTCATCTGAATTAGGAGAGAAAACAAGGTTAATAACAATACTCAAATGACAGTGCCAAAGAACTGCATCAAAGGGGAAGGGCGTGCGGGCAATCCTGAAGAAAGAGAGGGAAAATTCATGGCCCTCTTGCTCATGAAGGCTTCCTAACCCCACCCCGGGAAATCTTATTGGTTACTTCCATATCCTGATAGAAGCGTAACCCTTTATGGTAAGTGCAGTAGTGAGATTGCAAGACCAGCGTTTAAATGCATTCGTCCCCATTCAAGTCCTCATTTCTCCAAACGTGGGGCACAAAAGCGCAAGGAAATGAAGGAAGAATTAGAGAAGAGTTCCAAACCACCGAAAATAAAAGGATAAAGAATGATATTGTTGAAGAAATGAAACCTGCATCATTTTTATCTATAATTATGGATACAACTCAGGATATTTCCAAAACTGATCAAGTAAAGACATCACACGAGGAGCCAATCAAAGATCCTCTTGTGATGTTGCCAGGGAGACCCCAGGCAGACCCGTGTTCAGTGTGAACACAGTCTACCCGGGTATTTGCCTGGGTGCCCTGCACTGTCACCCGGCAATATCCCGGTTCCTAAAGCCGAGATATTGCCAGGGCGCAGTGTGAAAGGAGTATTAGAGACTGATAGTGACATTGCTTTAAAACAATTATGCCCAATGCGCTGGTCTTCAAGGAATAATTCACTTACTTTTTTGAGATTTCGGTATAAGGACATAGTGAAAGACCTTTCAAAAATAATTATTCTCAGCAAAAATAGGGCAGAATGTAATTAAGCTGTTAGTCTGAAGGAAATGTTATGGTGTTTTCAGTTTGTATTACTGATCGCGCTTAAAAAAAAAAAGATTGTAGAAACTAGCAATTTTGTTTCCAAATAGCTACTAGCCAAAGAAACACACTTAGAAAATGCTGCAAAATTAATTTGTAATACAACAGAGCCCCTGAGGATGTTTAGAAATAATTTTAAGGAAGCTAAAAACATTGCTATAAACATGACTAAAACATGAAGGGGGAGGCGTAGTGGCTAGCAATTCTGCCTCACAGCACTGGGGTCATGAGTTCAATACCAAACATGGACATGATTCATCAAAGTACGCAAACTCATGTTTCATACTTTGAGTGACGCAAACCCTTATATTTGCTTTGGAGTTTGAGATTGAGTTGATTTTGAGTGCCGTATCTGCTCTGTTTGCGCTGCGTATGTGGTGTTTAACGTAGCTCAAGTCCCGTTTAGCAGATGCATATGAGTTTGCGCACCTTGATGAATCAGGCCCCATGACCTTATCTGTGAGGAGTTTGTATGTTCTCCCGGTGTTTGCATGGGTTTCCTCTAGGTGCTCCGGTTTCCTCCCAAACTCCAAAAACAAACTAGTGGTGATGATGATGGTGATGAGGCGAAGTTTACAACAAAAAAGGATAAAGACCGTAAAAAGACAGTTTGATGAGTTATGTGAGGATAAAAGACAAAGAGAGATCCTATTAAAGTGAACATTGTCTATGATTGTTTGGATATAATTGTGGCCCAACTGTCAAATCTGAATGATACTGTCAAAATGTGTAAAGCCATTCTACCAAGTACACTTGTGACAGCATCAGATGACGAGCTTTGTGAAGATGCTAAACTGTTAGATAAACATTTCTGCAAGGACTTTTCTACTTCTTGCATTAAGAGCATGTTTTAAACCAGAAATATCTAAACCGTCTACAGTGCAAAACTTGGCAAAGCTACGCATTGCTGATAATAGTGTTTAAGCCTCCAGCTTTTCAGAAGTATGTACAGCGATTATTTTATTTCTGTACATCTCAGTAACAGTAATAACTGCTGAACGATTCTTCTCAAAACTAAAACTAATTAAGAATTACGCAGAACAATGGGACAGGAAAAGTTTCATAGATTAGTAATGTTGTCCACTGAAAATGAGAGGTCAAAGAATATTCAACTGGATAATATCATTGACAAATTTGCTGAGCGTCAAGTCAGAAAGATGGATTTCCAGACATAGTTTTAGCTAGAAAAATAAGCTATTGCTCATAGCCTCTATCATCGAGGATTCAAAACTGGCAGGCGGTGGCCTCTATCTTTGTCCATGGAGGAACACGCATACAGAAAGATTAACCACCTATACCTCTACTATGCCAGACAACTACCTGGTGCAATGCCCACTGCTCAGACCCAAATTTCTTCTCATTTACCCCAAGGTTTCATAGGTTTTGGGAAATAAATTCTACTTTGGAGTACTTCCTAGGTCTGTTTCAGAGAGGGCCCTGCCCCTGCAGTCCGCTTCAGAAAGGGTTCTGTCCCTTCAGTCCACTCCAGAGAGGGTCCTGCCCATCTAGTCTGCTCCAGAGAGGGTCCTGTCCCTCCCGTCCACTCCAGAGAGAGTCCTGTCCTTCCAGTCCACACTAGAGAGGGTCCTGTCTCTCCAGCCGCTCCACGGAGGGTCCTGTCCCTCCAGTCTGCTCCAGAGAGGGTCCTGTCACTCCAGAGAGGATCCTCTCCCTCCAGTCCGCTCCAGAGAGGGTTCTGTCCCTCCCGTCTGCTCCTGAGATGGTCCAGTCCCTCCAGTCCGGTCCAGTGAGGGTCATGCCTCTCCAGTCCGCTCCAGACAGCGTCCTGTCTCTCCAGTCGCTGTAGAGATTGTACTGTCCCTTCAGTCCACTCTAGAGACATTGATGATTATTCAGTCACAGTTGCCTTATAGTACTGTACACCCTGAGATGCCTTGTGGCCCCATCCGGTCACAGGAATCTCAAAGTGCCGTTCAATCTGAATTACAATCCCAGTCCGGGGCTCCTTCCAAGCTGTCTGCTCAGTCCGTCCGTCTTCTGCCAATGCTGCCCAGTGCGGGCCATCAGAGACTATGCACCAATTGGCTTTTCATGTGTATCTGCCTTAATAAACATACTGTGCCTGATTCATTAAGGAAAGTAAACCAAATATAATGAATAACTTGTTCATATTTTTATGTTATATATTGATATTTCTGATTCTTGAAATTGGGAAAGTTTTCTTTGTGTGTGAGGAGGGGGATGGGGGGTTGTTGCCAAAGCTAATTTTTACACCTGGTCCCACAACTCGCTAGTATCATCTCTGACTTTAGCTCTGCAGATTTACTAAAGTCCCAGTAAGTCAGTAATTTCTACAATAGATTTAAGGAACAATCACCCTATTTAACTCCTAAAATCATCAATAACACAGAACGGTAATCACAGGTCCACAGCACTCAGTGTCCCACAGCATGTGTGTGATGGGGGGGGCCTGCACACCTTTACAAGATTATACATAATCCAGACACATTATATGCAGAGTCAAACTCCTACATACAATGTAACAATATCCTTCTAATCACTTCTACTTGAGTATATTGTAAACATCACATAAATCTTTCCCAGGTCACTATATCCATAGAAACTATTTGTAACTCCTATTACTAACACAACACAATTATCTATGAACAATCACACAGTGTAGGACACATGCTCTATATGTGATATCATCATGATTACATAGTTAACCAATCTATATCCCCTTATGATCAGATATCACCACAGCCCAGAATGGGTTATGAATTATGTTTCTAGTTGTGTTATCCATGGTGGTCAGCGAGTGAATGTGTGTTGTCTGTGTCCAGCATGTCTGAGAAGTGACCAACACAAGGATATTCAAATCTGTCTTAAGATAAGTTATTTACAAGGGCCTCTGTCAGCGTAGCCCCTATGCAGCATGTGAGCCAGGCCTATTCACATGTACCCAAGAGGTCTTTAGTCGCCTAACAACTCCGCTTGGACACAGACTAGTATCATACTACATAAGGTGGGGAGGAAAGTGATTTGTGCGAATGTCTGCATGGAAAATGAAATATTATAGTCTTTTTCAGTTTTAAAGAAATGAATGTAAAATTATTTAATTTGATCAGAAACCAATTACATAGGAAATCCTCACGTCGTGCACAGAAGCTGCACTAAATAGATGTGCGAGGAAACAGAGCTAGCACTTTGTTGGCCAGAAAATGCAGCGGCAGAATAAGATATCTTATACCCCATGATGGCCCAAACATTTCCAATCCTCTAGGTATTGCCGATAGGTTTGCTAAATATTTTTTAGGTCTATAAAGTATAAATAAGAGCACACCCCAGTCTTCGGAGGAAAACATTCTCACATTCATGATCTAAACCTTCCTACAACTCACCGAGACTCTCGAGAAACTCACTCACATCCCCATGGACAGAAATACAGGTAATTACAAAGCTGCCTAAAGACAATGTGTTACATTACCAATTTCTACAATCCTCACAAAGCTGTATAATGCTTTCACCGAGAGGGAGAATACGCCACAATAAATGTTAGATGCAGAGATAATAATCAAGACTCCTTTCCTCCTCCTCTTTATTCCCACAATAGAACCACTAGCTGTGAAAAGCAGAAACACTGGAGGTTAGATCTACTAATGGCCAAACCGCCTGAAAACTGCATTCTAACAATGCGCCATATTACAAATCACCATCCCGATTTATAACATGATAGAAATACGAACCGTTAGATTTACTAAACTTTGTTAAGTGTCGGAAAAAACTTGGACGCAAGTGCATGCTGGTACTTGTAGTGTCATAGGTTCACTCTATCATAAATAATTATTACCCCCATTAGCAATCAAATATTATTTCCCTATTAATATAATTATATAATCACATTGCCACCATAATATTATAGTAATACAATGATATTATCTCCTTAATATAATGAAAAATAAAATTTGCCTCCATAAGTTAATTATAACTTTATTTTGTTCATAATCAATAAATAATGATTTCCCCCATAATTAGTTAATGGTGTCTCCTCTTATGTTCAGACCGGTAGGAATGCTTAGACTGCCCATTTAATCTATTTAGCCTATCAGAAGCAATGCCTTTTTCTGGCGTATTTTACTACCCCAGCGGGTTTAGGTGGCTTGAAACCACCAAACATCGTCGGCAGTTTCACATTCAAGACTATGGTAAATGCGTTGGTCTGAGGCATTGAAATTGGCAGAAAATTGTGGGGAAGTGCGGCCGCCAAATATAATATTTAGCAAATCTACCCCAAGGTTTCAACACCTCCGTTCTGCACAAGATCTGCGTCTCTCTTCCACTCTCATCACATCCCTGATTACAGGACTTTTTTTGGGCTGCATCCACTTTGTGGAATTCACTCCTTGACACAATAACACTTTACTGCAGTCTTCAAACCTTCAAGCGTTTTTTGAAAACCCACCTCTTCAGGCAAGAGTATAATATTCCTCAACCAGCATCTTAGACTTCGCCCAGATGCGCATAGTCTAACAGAGCAGAAGGTATTCACCAGGCATCCCCGCAAGGAGATTTGGACTTAGCAGCTTCCACCCTGCAGGTCGCAGCCCTCTAGAGAAGTTCCCAGTGAGACAGAATGGAGATGTAACTTGAGGGGTAACCTGAGACAGAGGAATGAAGCCCAATGAAGGGTGAGGCACATGAGTCTCTAGTTAACACTGGAAAGCAGGAGGCGATGATCCAGGGTAGACCTATCCATGGAGGGGTAGCTAGGCAGAGGTCAGCGGAATATAGAATATGCAGCAGATGGTGAACCACAGTTATTACCACTTGTAGGTGGAATGGATCATTGGAGGTCAACGGTGCATGCAGGATAGGTAGAGGCGTTGATCACAGCGATTACCACTTTCGAGTGGAACAGGTAGCAGAGATCAACAGGATATGCAGCAGATGGTGAACCACAGCTATCACCACTTGGAGGGGGAACGGATCAGCAGGCGTTGATCACAACGGAGAGAGGGGAGTTGCATCAGGCCAGGTGAAGACTCAAAGAGCTAGAACTGAAAGGTGAAGGGAGGAGCATTATAAAGGAGTACTGACCAATGACCAGATAGGCCAAGGTTACACAGGTGAGGCAGTTGAACAGGCGCAGACTGCTGCTGACAGAACAGCATGCACAAAGGGGAGAATCATGATGAGGTCAGGCATGCCGATCCTCGAGTGGAGATACCAGGGGACCGATGTATGACATCCTGAGGGCATCTGAGTACCAGAGGGAATCCGAGTACCAGAAGGCAGTGCTGAGGAGAGAGATGGTTTCTATTATCCAGAGAGCATGATGAGACCAGAAAATTGCTTCACCAAAAGTGGTTTATGTCCTGTCACTTCCATGTCCCTGTGTTATTCCTGCTTCAGTCTTGTCTGATTTTCTTTCATATCCCGTTCATGTCCTCTTTAACCCCTGATACTGACCACTGCCTGGCTTGCTTACATATTTTCATTTTGTACCTTTGCAATATGGCTGTCTCTGACTCGTGACCTTGGCCTGTCTGACTATTCTCTGTTTGTGACTTCCTCCCTTGTATACTTTATGTTTTGCTATGTCCATAATTCATCATTTCTTTTTGCATATTCTTCCAACCTACTCATCCTATCCATTTATGTCAGCTCCTGCTCTTGGAGTCAAGCTTCCCCTGCTGGTCATCACAACACCAGGGATATCTATACTCTGTTGGATAAGGTTTTACTGGACTGAATCTATGCTGTGCTCGGCCTCCATTCTGACAGGATATTGGGAAAGGTGGGACAGAGGATTGCTGAAATAGTGGTTACCATGTATGAGACAGAGCAGTCCTATCTACCTGTTGGGTTTGGTCCATAGGCACACGGAGACATACAGAATGACCTGCAGAACATCTCATGACTCGGACAGTGTATAGAATGAGGGGGAAGGAGAAGTAACAAGTTAGAGGGACCAAGTTTGATATGAGTTTAAATTCTAGTTAGCTTTTACATAGATTAGTAATAGGCAACCTGATGCACATCAGGAATCGCACGAGGGGCCCTCTAGCCTTCATAAGGGCCACATTACCCTTAATCTCAGTAATGAGTTAAGCATTACATTTAGTCAAAGAAAGAGACACCTGTCTGTAATAACATATAATCAGGCATATTATACAAGTGTTTGTAACACTGGGGGTTGCAGGCGAGGGCTTGGAGGGCCACATGCTGTCTTAGGGCCACATCACTACCATAGATATATAGACAAAAAAGGAAAGCTAGTAGTAACTAGAAGGGCTCCAAGCAATAGTGTAATGGGGTCTGCATCTAGGACCTGTACGAGAGTCCATGGCACCCTAGTCTATGTTCGCCTAGTAGTAGCATGTGAGTCACATTCCCTCCATCCATACACAGATGACAGAGTCACATGCAACAAGTCAGCGACTGATTTACTGACTGCTGAGCTTTAGTGTAAAGTAAGAACGAATCAGCAGAATCACGTATGTACCCATGATAGGTATGTGACTATAAGTCAGACTGTAACTCACACCAAAGTCACTACGCTCTCTGTCGTCCGTCACTCTGAATTTTCTATATATTTTTTTTTTCTTTCAGCAGCCAGGTCCATGTGTTTCAGTTTGCAGACACTAGACCAATGACCGGCTAGCCACATTAATTAGTTACCAGACTCCTTTCCTGGTTCAGCAGTCTGAGATAATTCAGCATGTCTGCTGTTTTCCCCATGATTATATGCAGCATGCGTGAAAACTAGCTGCAGTACAGCCATGAAAGACATGTAATCCTAAATTCTAACATTGCTGCTGGATACACATCCCCACTGTGGCCTGTATCTGACAAAGGGTATATCTAACAAGGGATGTATCTGACACGGGATGTATCTGACAACGGCTGTTTCTGACAAGGGCTGTACCTGACAAGGGATGTTTCTGACAAGGGCTGTACCTGACAAGGGATGTATCTGACACGGGATGTATCTGACAATGGCTGTTTCTGACAAGGGATGTATCTGACAAGGAATGTACCTGACAAGGGATGTATCTGACAACGGCTGTACCTGACAAGGGCTGTACCTGACAAGGGATGTATCTGACAACGGCTGTTTCTGACAAGGGCTGTACCTGACAAGGGATGTATCTGACACGGGATGTATCTGACAACGGCTGTTTCTGACAAGGGCTGTACCTGACAAGGGATGTATCTGACAAGGGATGTTTCTGACAAGGGCTGTACCTGACAAGGGATGTATCTGACAACGGCTGTTTCTGACAAGGGCTGTACCTGACAAGGGATGTATCTGACATGGGATGTATCTGACAACGGCTGTTTCTGACAAGGGATGTACATGACAAGGGATGTATCTGACTGCATCTGTTTTATTTTGTAATGACAGTAAAGACACCACACAAATAACATTACAGATAATCTTACAAAGATAACTTTCTTATGTAAGGAAGTAGAAGTTATATATAGCCCATAATGAGGTTCCAGAGTTTTGTGGCTTAGGTGCTATAAATACTCTTATTCTAATATCATCCCATAATAGTTTCATTGTCCTTTGGAGTCAAACTGTACAATATAGACTTTCTAATATGGTACAAAGCTAGCAGGGCCTGAGTAAGAGTTCTGACTGCCCTAGGCTAACACCCCGGAAGCACCACCATCAATGTGCTGCCATATAGGAACATATTCAGGAGTATTCTCCAGCACACACATTTAGACAGATTGGGACACATTCCTTAAGGAAAGTAAGGGAAAAAAAGTAAGTTTTTCTCTTGGATAAAACCATGTTACTAAACAAGGGGGTGGAAATTAGTTTATTATTGTGCTCATAAGTTAAATACTGTCTGTTTTCTCATGCAGCACACACAAATTTGATTGCTTTAATTGTACACTGGCATCTAAAGGTGATCTAGGACATGCCCTATCCAACTATAAATCTCTCCCCAAATTTTAAATTTATATCCCCCTCCAATGCAACATGGTTTTGCCAAGGATAAAAGTTACTTATTTTTTTTATTTACTTTCCTTAATGAATCAGGTCCCTTGTACTGTTCTCTTGTGCCTGTTCTTGCTCCTCTCTCTTGCCTGTTCTTGCTCTTCTCTCATGCCTGTTCTTGCTCTTCTCTCTTGTCTGTTCTTGCTCTTCTCTCTTGCCTGTTCTTGCTCTTCTCTCTTGCCTGTTCTTGCTCTTCTCTCGTGCCTGATCTTGCTCTTCTCTTATGCCTGTTCTTGGTCTTCTCTCATGCCTGTTCTTGCTCTTCTCTCGTGCCTGTTCTTGCTCTTCTCTCGTGCCTGATCTTGCTCTTCTCTTATGCCTGTTCTTGGTCTTCTCTCATGCCTGTTCTTGCTCTTCTCTCGTGCCTGTTCTTGCTCTTCTCTCATGCCTGATCATGCTCTTCTCTCATGCCTGTTCTTGTTCTTCTCTCATGCCTGTTCTTGCTCTTCTCTCGTGCCTGTTCTTCTCTCGTGCCTGTTCTTGCTCTTCTCTCGTGTCTGTTCTTGCTCTTCTCTCGTGCCTGTTTTTGCTCTTCTCTTGTGGCTGTTCTTACTCTTCTCTCCTGTCTGTTCTTGCTCTTCTCTCGTGCCTGATCTTGTTCTTCACTTGTGCCTGATCTTGCTCTTCTCTCTTGTCTGTTCTTGCTCTTCTCTTGTGCCTGTTCTTGCTCTTCTCTCGCGCCTGATCTTGCTCTTCTCTTGTGCATTTTCTTGCTCTTCTCTCGTGCCTGTTCTTGCTCTTCACTTGTGCCTGATCTTGCTTTTCTCTCTTGCTTGTTCTTGCTCTTCTCTCAATGCCTGTTCTTACTCTTCTCTCGTGCCTATTCTTGCTCTTATCTCGTGCCTGTTCTTGCAGCTTTGTTGTGTTCTACTGGCTTCGGGAAAGTTGTGGTCAAATGCAAAAATTGTATTATAATGCAAAATGTTATTAAACCCTGAAGGATTAGGCTCTTTAGTTCAAACACAACAGTCCATTATAAAACTACCCCACAGCATAGACATATATGAACAGTTGTGGTCAAAGAGCTATAAATTAATATAAACATCTACCAGCCCCATCTGACCAATATTTATCATTCTAGTGACCGCAGAGAACACAAGGATCATCCATATAGCTAACACACGGTACAGGGATCATCCATGTAACTGACACACGGTACAGCGATCATCCATGTAATGACCACATGGTACAGAGATCATCCATGTAACTGACACACGGTACAGGGATCATCCATGTAACTAACGCACGGTACAGGGATCATCCATGTAACTAACACACGGTACAGGGATCATCCATGTAATTAACACACAGTACAGGGATCATCCATGTAACTGCCACATGGTGCAGGGATCATCCATGTAATGACCACATGGTACAGAGATCATCCATGTAACTGACACACGGTACAGGGATCATCCATGTGACTGCCACACGGTACAGGGATCATCCATGTAACTAATGCACGGTACAGGGATCATCCATGTAACTAACACACGGTACAGGGATCATCCATGTAACTGCCACACGGTACAGGGATCATCCATGTAACTAATGCACGGTACAGGGATCATCCATGTAACTAACACACGGTACAGGAATCATCCATGTAACTGACACACGGTACAGGGATCATCCATGTAACTAACACACGGTACAGGGATCATCCATGTAACTAACACACGGTACAGGGATCATCCATGTGACTACCACACGGTACAGGAATCATCCATGTAACTACCACACGGTACAGGGATCATCCATGTAACTACCACACGGTACAGGGATCATCCATATAACTAACACACGGTACAGGAATCATCCATGTAACTAACACACGGTACAGGAATCATCCATGTAACTAACACACGGTACAGGGATCATCCATGTAACTAACACACGGTACAGGGATCATCCATGTAACTAACACATGGTACAGAGATCATCCATGTAACTAACACACGGTACAGCGATCATCCATGTAATGGCCACATGGTGCAGGGATCATCCATGTAACTAACACACGGTACAGGGATCATCCATGTAACTGACACATGGTGCAGGAATCATCCATGTAACTAACACACGGTACAGGAATCATCCATGTAACTAACACACGGTACAGGGATCATCCATGTAACTAACACACGGTACAGGGATCATCCATGTAACTGACACACGGTACAGGGATCATCCATGTAACTGACACACGGTACAGGAATCATCCATGTAACTGACACATGGTGCAGGGAACATCCATGTAACTGACACACGGTACAGGAATCATCCATGTAACTGACACACGGTACAGGGATCATCCATGTAACTGACACACGGTACAGGGATCATCCATGTAACTAACACACGGTACAGGGATCATCCATGTAACTGACACACGGTACAGGGATCATCCATGTAACTAACACACGGTACAGGGATCATCCATGTAACTGACACACGGTGCAGGGATCATCCATGTAACTAACACACGGTACAGGAATCATCCATGTAACTAACACACGGTACAGGGATCATCCATGTAACTAAAACATGGTACAGGAATCATCCATGTAATTAACACACGGTACAGGGATCATCCATGTAACTAACACATGGTATAGGGATCATCCATGTAACTAACACACGGAACAGGGATCATCCATGTAACTGACACACGGTACAGGGATCATCCATGTAACTAACACATGGTATAGGGATCATCCATGTAACTAACACACGGAACAGGGATCATCCATGTAACTGACACACGGTACAGGGATCATCCATGTAACTAACACATGGTATAGGGATCATCCATGTAACTAACACACGGAACAGGGATCATCCATGTAACTGACACACGGTACAGGGATCATCCATGTAACTAGCACACGGTACAGGGATCATCCATGTAACTGACACACGGTACAGGGATCATCCATGTAACTAGCACACGGTACAGGGATCATCCATGTAACTAACACACGGTACAGGGATCATCCATGTAACTAGCACACGGTACAGGGATCATCCATGTAACTAGCACACGGTACAGGGATCATCCATGTAACTAACACACGGTACAGGGATCATCCATGTAACTAGCACACGGTACAGGGATCATGCCCACCCCAAATCTGCTCTATTTATTAAATACCCCATCAGCCACATTCCTTACTCCCCTTCCAGTTTGGAGAATCAGAGGGTCACACAGGTGTCTTGTGATGGGGCCGCTCTTTGTGCTCTGTCTGCATTGAATAAGTTCGGTCCTTAGTCACGAAAAACATCTCAAAGTAAAAAACACCCGTTTATCTGAACTGCTTGAGATAAAGATCATTATAAAAACTTGGTGCTGATTTTTTACATTTTTTTATTTGTAGTAACAAATATTTCTGTTTCCTATTTAAAAAATGTTTAAAATAGGCACTAAAGTGATTGGAAAAGTATTACTGAATCCAACTTGCTGCACCCTCATTATTGTGCAAATCTGGAAATCCAAGTAGGACATATAATACACATATAATACACATATAATACACATACAATACACATATAACGCCTTCTTACTGTAAAGCCATATTCTATAGCTGCTCTGATTACAGGTTGGCAGCTCCGAGGATTCTGGGAAATGGCTGAGGATTAGATCCTGAATACTGTATGACAGATGCAGGTGTCAGCTCTCTAGGGGGTAACACAATAAACATGGTACAAAGGGAACAGATAAAATAACATGTTTTTTCAGTTATTTAGCTTGTTAACCCATTCTTGGCAGATAATTGCATTGTCTTGTTAGATTGTTAGCTCTTTGTCACATGGTTTCATTACCTTCTTGACCAGGTGCTATCAATTTTATTATGGGAGCAGATGGGGGTCACTCAACTCCATTAATGTTTTGTAATAAGACGGTTTCTCTGGTCTATTCACTGGAGAGGTCAGGTTAGTGCTTAGAACACAGCCTATTAGCTAACTTGTTCTAGCAACCAACACATAGCATATAAGGAAGTAACAGAGCAGCGGAGTTTAACACATCTGGGACTGGACATTTCACATCCTCTGGCTGAAGCTGAAGAGCAGAACACAAGAGACGCAGAGAGAAGAAGAAGATCATTGCCATAATGCTTCTCCTGACCCTCACAGCACTGCTCCTCCTAGGTGAGTTCTAGGTCCAGGTAATAGAGCAGATTTTGGAGGAAGATTCAGAGGGAAAAATAAATTCTGAAATGCAGGATTTTAGGGTTAATAAATGAATCAAGTCACTGATTAACATGAAGAAGGTTGTGAGGGCAGAGAGAGATGTGGACTAGGCACAAACACACACACATTCTTCACTTATAATGGGGTCATCTAAGTTTTTACTCTGGTTACTATGTAAACCCGACGTCAATGATTACCTCAATGTGATATTGTTGGATATATTTTTCTCTTTTGTTCTAATATGTGTGATTATATTCATTTCTGCCATTTTATTGCTATCCAGACCCAGGCATCCATGGGGATTTTGATGTCCAAATACACATGATTGGTGTAACTGGTTCAGTCTCAATCAATACAAAGACATGGACTCTCAGGACCAATCTGACCGGTGCATGTGGCGTTGTCAATATTTCCATACATGAGTTTCCAGTGAAATATGGAGCATCATTCAATCACTGTGATGTTGAAGCCATTGGACACTTGCGTTACAATGTCACTATGAGTGGATTCTCACAAGTGGCTATTGATAGTAACATTAGGTATGAAGGGCGCTCATTGGTTTTAAAGACCTGTGGTCAGCAGGGATGTGCAAATCTTGTGGAGAAAAATGGCTCCCAGAATGCCTGGCAAGCTATTTTCCATTCTTTCATTATTGGACAAGTCTACTTCCTGAAATCATCGACTCCAGACCTTATCACAGTGGCAGAGCTTGCAGTTTTGGAAGGGATGCCTACGTCTCATGCCTCATTGTTCTTCTCAGACACATGCCAAATGAACAATGGTCAAGTTTTGGGCAGCACAGAAGTTGGAAACAACCAAAAGTTTGTAAAAAAACGACTAGATGTTATAAC
Source organism: Mixophyes fleayi (assembly GCF_038048845.1). Taxonomy (NCBI): domain Eukaryota; kingdom Metazoa; phylum Chordata; class Amphibia; order Anura; family Limnodynastidae; genus Mixophyes; species Mixophyes fleayi. The sequence goes on along the minus strand of NC_134408.1, from coordinate 1,660,533 downwards.
TGCTTCCATTAAGCCTTTCCTTCTCCTACAGTACCAAGAGAGATGGACATGTGCAGAAGTGAGGTCCATACAGCCCAAAGAAGCAACTGCACAATTCAGCATGACAGGTATCACTGGATCTTTTAGATTCAGACAAGAGTCTCCCTTTTACCCAACACAGCTAAACATGAGCCTATCGGGGCTCAGGGGGCTTGCTGACCATTACGGCATTTACTCTCTACCTGTTCTTGCCCGTCAAGAATCAGGTCAGAATCTGTGCAGCAAAGCAAACATTGGACAGCTTTGGAATCCTTTAGAAGTGAACAGTAACTCTATGGCAGTGAAAAATGGCCATAGCTCTTGGCCAATGGGAGACTTGAGTGGTCGCCACGGCGCTCTTGAGGGTGATGAGAAATATGAGGCTGTTCTAATTGATTTTAATCTGCCACTTTATGGTAACAACAGTGTCGTAGGTCGCTCTGTTGCTATATCTAAGACAAGTGGTGACCAATGGGCCTGCAGCACCATACGGTTGGAAGGAGAAGTTGTTAGAGCACTGGCATCTTTCCATAAAGGTGTAATTGGTAAAGTAATGTTCCAGCAAGCTCCAAGCAGTCCATACAATGACCTTTCCATATACCTAGAGCTCTCCCATGAGTTAAACCCTTTTAGCTCAGGCCATAATTGGCACATCCACAAGTTTCCACTGCAAACAGAGTCAGTGAGCTGTACCAATGCCGGAGGGCATTTCAACCCTTATAATGTATCCACTATTGGAAATTACAGCCAGGAATGCAAGATGAGTCCCCTTCGCTGTGAAACTGGAGACTATGCCGGGAGACACTCGCCAATTTCCCTCTCTACGCCAACTCCAGCGCGGTATCTTTTTACCGACACATCTTCTTCACTCACAGGGCCAAATTCTATCATAGGACTATCTCTGGTTGTTCATGGACCAGAGGGGGCATCTATACGTGTTGCCTGTGCCAACATTCTACTCCAGCGTAATAGTGAAGGAAGGACCAGCATTTGGTTTGGTGCAGGCAATGCCCAGGGAGAGCTTACAGCATCACAAGCCTCAGATAATGACCCTACTTTGGTTGATATCAATTTCCAAGGGTTAAAAGGCCTTGCGGGAGGATTCCATATACACCAGCTTCCAGTGAGTGGAGGGGCGGATAACCCATGCTCAAATACGCTAATCAGAGGTCACTTCAACCCTTTCAATGTAAACGTGTCCACATCTCCGACAGCCGGCAATGGAACAGACGATGAGTATGAGGTGGGTGATATCAGTGGCCGACAGGGTTCTTTAGCAAATCGAGACACTATGAGTAAACAATTCACAGACATGAACTTGCCCCTATCTGGAACCAACAGCGTCCTTGGTCGATCATTGGTTATTCACTATGCAAATGGGTCAAGGTGAGTGACACAGACAACTAATTAAGATAATGAATGTATTCTATCATTTACTGTCATTGGAATCATTCTGTAATAAAGGTGACAGGAATACCAACGACAATAGAAATGATGTAGATAGACAATATATGTTGTAGAAATACAACTACATCACGGTTAAAGATTTTCCTTTAAGACTGTCATGTCCCTCTCCGTTCTATTACTACATTGAGGGCTCTCTCTACAGTCTTCTAATTCATGTATAATTTCTCGGTTGGTTCCGATATCTTTGTATCTGGTACTGATTTTTATATTTTTAAACAGTCTTTTAAATATAACTAAGTATTGACTAATCTTATGGTGTGACTAATATTTCATATAATATAGATTAACATTACTCTTCCTAGAGGAAAACCTAATTTAACAACTCAATGTAGCAGCTTGATGATGGATGTTTTTTATTGCATTAGGAAGCCCCAATATCAAGTTTATTGTTTAGGCTGATAGTTACAACATAGAGAATGACGACACAAGAGACCCAAACATACCTTAAACCACAGCGGTGGTTTTGCATTAAACACATGTAAGTCTGGTTTATTTGTGCAGCTCCCATTATAATGAAACTTGTGGATCTCTATCAACCCCTTTATCCCATTGTGAGTTTTGTTGTCAGTCAGACCTTTGTAGACGTTGAAGACAATGGACCTGATTCGTAAAGAAAAGTTAGGCAAAAAAAATGACTTTTCTCTTGGACAAACCATGTTACAATACAAGGGGTGCACATTAGTTTATTATTTTACAGAAGTTAAATACTGGCTATTTTTTCATCTAGCACACAAATACTTGATAGCTTTATTTTTACACTGAAATGTAAAGTTTATCTAGGAAATGCCCTACCCCAACTATAAATCTGTCCCCTCATTTTTCATTTAGCTCCCCCTCCAATGCAACATGGTTTTGCCCAGGTGCAAAGTTACTCATTTTTTTTGCTTTACTTTCCTTGATGAATTAGGCCCAATATGTTATTTAACTGCCAACAGTTCCTATTTTGGCAGAACTGGGTAAATACATCCAAAATTACAGGTAAGTGACTATTTGCAGCAGTTGCAAGATGAGGATGATGAGACACTAATATAACCCAATGTAGAAGTCACCTAAGAGGGATGATGAGGATGATGAGACACTAATATAACCCAATGTAGAAGTCACCAAAGAGGGATGATGAGGATGATGAGACACTAATATAACCCAATGTAGAAGTCACCTAAGAGGGATGATGAGGATGGGCATTTACACTCCTTACATCCTCTGGTCAGATGATGACTTTTATTAAGAGATAAGTCTAGCAAATCTTCTCAGACAACCTCACATAGTAATTACATTGTGCATGGAAAGGAACAAGGCTGGTGCAAGTGGTAATGAAGAAAAGGAAAATATCTCTCACACATCCTTATCCAAGTTATTTATTTATTTATTTTAAATGTAATGGATGCGAAACATCTGTCAGGTGTTCGTGATATAAAGTAATCTGTGTTTGTAGATTCTGATGTCACAACTCAAATTAGATTAGACAATCTAGTTTCATAAACTGCTTTTGAAGTGGCATCAAGAAGTGATGATTAAGGGCAAACAATAACATATCTAGATACACCGGCCATTCAGCAAATTCATGTGAAGCATGTAAAGATACCTGCACCATAGATTACCCAATCCTGCCCACACTGTCAAAAAAGTTGCAATGTGAAGTATAGTGTAAGTTATTATAGCATAATAAAAGACAGTGTCATGACTCTGAGGTCTCTATCACACCTGGGGGCACTACTATAATTCTGAGGGCCAGATTCCTTGAAGGTACATTTATTGGCCTGCCCAGCCCCTTCCTCTTTATGTCAGCCGTTCCTCTGTGAGCCACTGAGAATTACCTGTATAGAGAGGTAGGGAGCATCAGAGATCCCCACCCTTCTAAGCAGTACCCTAGACATCTAGTATACAGAACCAGAGAAGTGGTACTGTGCTGTTATACATATATACAGAGTAAGATCATATACTTAGATTACACCCAGTATACAGAATAAGAGAAGTGGTACTGTGCAGTTATACATATATACAGAGTAAGATCATATACTTAGATTACACCCAGTATACAGATAAAAGAGAAGTAGTACTGTGCAGTTATACATATATACAGAGTAAGAACAGATACAGGGAATTACACCTAGTATACAGAATAAGAAATGTTCATTTTATTAATATTATTGAATGAAATGGAGATTGTCAGGGAAAGAATCTTTAAATGAAATAAATAACTAAAACAGATAGTAACATACTCAAAAAAATAATTTTTTTCGGTGGTTCTCCTTGGCTGATGCCATCATGACCGGGTAATAATAGGACAGACATTACAATGCTGATAAATAAGGTCCTCTCTGCGACAGCATGGCGCTGGTGGGGTTATTGCCTGCTATAACAGCCTTATTTCTGGCAGTGACCCCATTAGTATATAAGGTGAAGTTAAATAAATCCTTCTGGCCATTTTGCCCTCTGATAAATGGGAAATTTATGTTTTCAATGGTTTAATTGTAGAAATATCAAAAGTCCACTAGGTGGCGACATCTTATCAAGAACCAACAACTGGGATCTTGTATTATTAGTGCAGAAATAATGTCAGGTTCTGGTGTAACATACTGGAGATCAGGGCACGGGGTAAGGTCCCTTTATTGGCACCAAAGTGCAGAGGGTTTGAGGAGCAAGATGGTAGCGTCTGCCGGGAAGAAGTTTGAAAGGAGGAGTTGGGGGAGTGGGGCGGTATAATTGCACCAATGCTCCCTGTTTTGCAGAGCAGGGCAAAAAGCAAATTAAATTTGCAGCTTGATTTTATAGCAATGAAATAAAGTGGTGGAGATTACATATTTAGGGGCTATCACTGCTATTCTGAGGGGTACACACCAATTTTCACTTCACAAAATGACTTTTGAACATGATTTTGAATGTGATTGGTTAACTCTGGACACAGATTCAACCTCAAGAAGAACGGGTGTGCATACTTATGCAACAGGGCAGTGTAGGTTTTTTATTTTAACTTCAGTTTCCTAACAATTGAAAATGTATTTTTCACTTGAATTTTGTTAGTTGCAAGGTCACAATAAAGGATGAGAACACCTTCAGCTTCCATAAGGGTTTGTAGATTCGTTATATCCACTGCGGAATAACAAGCACGAAGCCTGCATAGACATCGGACATATAGATATATAGAGGTCCCTGGGCATATGAGCTTACAATCTATAAACGACTCTGACAATCTGTAAGTTATCTAGATGGATCTACATATTAGGTCCCCTCCGATAACAGGATCTTCAATCACTTGTATCGCAGAGATAGAAAATCTTTTTTCTGGAAATTTATTAAGATAATGTCACCTGAGCAGCTGGGATCCTTCATGCCAACTATAGTCTTTACCGGCTGGGGGTTTTGGTAAATAACGAGTCGGCCTAAATACTGCAAATATCCCCTTTATACAGTATTTAGGGCTTATCTCCCTAGAATAAGTAGACCCCATAGTTACAGTTATCCTAGGTCTCACCAGGCCATACTGTTAGTCGAGTGAGGACTTGGTGTACTGATAAGTCTGGTATAATGGTGAATGGTTCTCTGATCCATATGTTGATATGTGATGTTCCATTTCTCTCCCAGAATGCAGTGTGCCAGCTTCCTGCCTCATTTGCCCTCAGATGGAGAGTGGGTTCGAGCTGCAGCAGAATTTTCCGGCAAGATAACAGGAAGAATCTCTCTGGTGAGGTCGTCAGGTGGTGATCTTAGAACATACTTGCCAAATATCCCACATACTGGAATTTACTTTGCAAAATGAAGCGATTCACGGTGAATCGTGTCATTTTGGCCCCGTGACAAAATGACGTTTTCGTCTCGGGGTGGGGCCAAAATGACGCGATTGACCGTGAATGGTGAATGGTTACTGAAGTGTATATGAAGTTCTAGTTAAAGATGAGGACGAAGAGATATGAAGATAATGGTGAATGATTACTGATATGTATGAGAAGATCTAGGTGAGGATGAGGAAGAAGAGATATGGAGATGAATGATTACTGAAGTGTATATGAAGATATAGGTGAGGATGAGGAAGTTACTTTCAAGGCCCTCTCCAACTCCACTGATCCCTACATCTCCAACCTCATTTCCATCCACGCTCCATCCCGCCCTCTGCGTTTGGCTAATGACCGTCGCCTCTCTTCCCCCCTGGTTACCTCCTCCCACGCTCGCATCCAAGACTTCTCCCGAGCTGCCCCCCTCCACTGGAACCAGCTCCCCCGCTCCATCAGAACATCCCCTAACTTGTCCAGCTTCAAACGGGCCTTAAAAACCCACCTCTTTCTTAAAGCCCTTCAGTCCCCCTCCTAACCGACCTCCTTCCAGCCTCCCACCTACCACCCTCCCTATCCTGCCCTCCTCCTACCTCCCTCCTCATCATTCTCCTCTCCCCCCTCTCCGTCTCTGCCTCCGTTCTACCCCTTTCCTCCTCCTACCCTTGCGTCTCTGTCCGTCCTACCCTCCCCTTAGATTGTACGCTCCTCCTGTTCTCCACCACCATAACTCTGCTCTCCAGCTCCTTGTCTCCTCGTGAGGTCCTCCTGCCCTTCTACCCTTCTAGCTACCCCGCTGGGGGCTCTCACCTCTCATCTAGCTGTACATTGAGCTTCCGAGTTACTGTGCTTTTTGTTAACTGTACCGTGCTGTCTCACCCTGTATTGTGTTTCTGTCTGTCCCTGTACGGCGCTACGGATACCTAGTGGCGCCTTATAAATAAAAATGAATAATAATAATAATAATAAGAGATAAGAAGATGAATGATTACTGAAGTGTATATGAAGATCTAGGTGAGGATGACTAAGAAGAGATATGAGGATATAGGTGAGTGATTACTGAAGCATATGAGGAGATCTAGTTGGGACTGATGAAGGAGTCTGAGGGTGACGGAACTAAGAGTATAAAAAGATTGATAGGGTGGATAATGCTAGAATTGTTTTTAAAACTAAATGGAAATGCCTTGTGTTAATAGGTAACAAAATTAAGCAGTTTTGGAACAAGACTTCCTTGAGTGTTGCAGAATATGGTAGATAGATCTTGTTAAGTAAAACAAGTAAAGATGATTCAGTCAATAATGAGAAGTGTGTGTTCTCTTATATTAGAGCCAGATTGTTTACCCTGACGGAGGGTCCAGTGATACCACAATTCTGGTGGATCTACAAACATTCTCCACCACTCCAGAAAAGGTAAAGAATACACAATCCGTGAAATAGTCATGGCCAGATGCTGGAACTCAATAGCACCAAATAAACAGTTTATATTCCCTACAGATAACCAGTCTTGAGTGGTCCATCCGTACAGAGGACAGAGGTGGAGAGCTGTACAATCCATATGAATTACCAAATCAGGTGAGACTTTCCCAGAATGGTAAAATCAATACCAACACCAATTAGGGCTGCCTACTGTAACTACGGTCACTCCTAATGAAAATTGATTTCGAGATTGCATTGTGTAGTCTCATGATGAATATGTGATTTGTTGGAGTTATGTTCATACTGCTGAGGAATTAGTGGAAATGGTGTCTGTCCTCTGCCATTACTAAGTGGTTCACAAATAATCTGAATGAATGAGGAAAGTTTGGTGCAGTGGGCAATAGAGATGGAAATCGGTAGAGTTGTACGATAACCAAGAACACCAGGAAAGCCTACAGCAGACAGAAGGGTCCAAGAGGGGATCATATCACATAGATTCCAGGCACTCTTTAAAGCATACATGTGACATAAATAACATTACATGAAGCTCTTTGTTTTGCTCTCCTATCTGTTATTTATGGGGGTCCTTTAACAGCATCTATTCGTTATGGCAGCATAGATTGTACATTCTTTCACACACTATACAAGTTGACACTGCAGGTTTTGTTTCACCCCTGAGAATCACAGTCCACCAGCAGGATTTGGAGAAAACACAGTAACCTCATGGGAATAGTGAACGTAGACGTTCAGTAGCCACAGGAGGGCTCCTTTTCATCTCTCAAACCCAGAAAAAGGCAACATGATAGTTTTTTAGGGCCTTCTACTTGGGCCCTAGTCAATCATGGAAGGGCCACACACTAAATTACAGGAGAAGTACTAGAGTTATTCTTTCAGCACAAGGAAGACACCAATATTCCATTACAGAACAGGCTGTAAGAATGGACCATACAGGAACTTTCATGACAAAAGAGGAAAATACTATTGGTCAGAACGGCCACAGGTCAGTCTCCCTAAGTCCTCGTATGACCCTGGAACACAAGCTGACCACCTCTGCTCTCACCTTTGGTCTCTTTTTTATCTTGTCTCCCTAGAGTGGAAACTGGTCATGGTGCACGTCACAGAGACCCCACCACTGTAGAGTGGGAGATCTGATGAGAAAACATGGACTTATAAGTCCAGGGAACAACGTTTTGGTGACTGATCCTAACTTACCTCTGACCAGGGACTTCACAGGTATAGTTATACGTAGTCCCATACAGGGGCATCACCAGTTATGTCAGGCAGGACTAATGCAAGAACTATTGGGATTGTGTACCCAGGCCCCCTTCTCCAAAAAGCCAATATGACTGTGGATTTATTATGTGCCTCCTTGGAAATATAGCATCAGTGTTACAGGAAGATTTGGAGAAGATTGCACTGTATAATATAATTATAGACCAATACCTGCAATATGTCCGCAGATCATATTATTAAATAGCCTAAAGCGTTATCTGTTCCTGCAAATATTGTTATACCAGAACTCTGCTTATTCTGTATAGTACAGAGGCAAATTATGATACATACATAGTTTCAGTACCAGAAAATGTGCCAGAAACTCTAATTTTATTTATAATTGTTCTTTGTTCTTCTTAATTATTTACTAAGTGGGAGTAGCCCACCTACCCGTGTGCTAACATGCCCAGCGCCTGCTCCCGTAGACTTCAATCTATATAAATATGATAAGTGTGGTGAACACATCCACAGACAGAAGAACGCAGTAGTCACAACTATAGGACCTATCAGCCACCGCGATGCCTGTCATGGTAGTACTGTACACACACAGGATGGACTATACTTGGTATGATCCTAAGACAAGTCTCCCTATATTGTGTTAGTCATCAGAAGGAGCATAATGGTCGCATGGGACAACCTGGAGCTCTCCGCACCCATTCTTCCTGATGTCCCTATCACATCTGTCCTGCTCCAGAGGGTGACAACATTTAACAGGTGAGTCCTTGTGCAATGGGTACGTGCAACATACACAATTATATCATACATGTGTATGACATGCAAATATCCATTCTCCATGTGTATGATTGGATTCTTTGTATGAGTGGCTATGAAGGGGATGGGACTGGTCGTACAGGTATGCCATAGAGGCCTTTAGTCCAGGCTGTGTGCTCCCTGTGCTGTGCTCAGTGGCAGGCTGGGCTGGGGGGGGCAGTGGGACATCTGCCCCCCCGGGCTGGTCCCATAGTGTGCTGCCTGTGCTGTGCTCAGTGGCAGGCTGGGCTGGGGGAGGGGCAATGGGACATCTGCCCCCCCGGGCTGGTCCCATAGTGTGCACCCTGTGCTGTGCTCAGTGGCAGGCTGGGCTGGGGGGGGGGGGGGGTAGTGGGACATCTGCCCTCCAGGCTGGTACCATAGTGTGCTGCCTGTGCTGTGCTCAGTGGCAGGCTGGGCTGGGGGGGGGGGGGTAGTGGGACATCTGCCCTCCAGGCTGGTACCATAGTGTGCTCCCTGTGCTGTTAGTTATGTGATCCAGCACAGTCAGGTCTGTGCTTTACTCAGATATGTATTAAATCGTTATATTTGCAGTGACTGGATTTTTGACAAATCCTAAGGATAGGAAGTGGTTTGGTGTTAATGCTTATAGGGGTCTATTTATCAAAATAATACCAATAAAAAGAAAGGTTAGGGACAACAGCGCTGCTCTGAGATATGTAGAATGTAAAGCGGCCCATGTGGGTCTGTAAGGGATGAACTCCAAAATTTCCCCAATAGGATATAATAAAAACAGACAAATCTAAAAAGGACCCACGGCGCAAAAATGTGATATGTGAAGGATAGAGCGAACCAATCCATATCCTCCAAACCAAATATTTCTAACAGATGACTTATTATAGGTTTGCTTGCTAAGCAGAAGTGGTCTGGATAAAACAATGCATAAAAAAGCAACAAGTATAAAACATAATCAGAATAGATTCTACTGTAGACAGAGAATTAATGCAAACTAAAAAAAATGACTAGATGATAAAAGTCCACAAGATTGTCCTTAAAATAAATGTCCAAAAAGGCTCCAATTTCAGTATACAAGGTAGATGCCAATATGCAACCGATAGGTGCACATTTTTAGTTTGTATTATTACTCTGTCTACAGTAGAATCTATTTAGATTATGTTTTATAATTGTTGCTTTTTTATGCATTGTTTTATCCAGACCACTTCTGCTTAGCAAGCAAACCTGTAATAAGTCATTTGTTAGAAATACTTGGTTTGGAGGATATGGATTGCTTCGCTCTATCCTTCACATATCACATTTTTGCGCCGTGGGTCCTTTTTAGATTTGTCTGTTTTTATCAAAATGATACCAATAAAAATATGACTTTATTGAGATTTGTATTCGAACACTGTAGCAGCTGAACATCACGCAGCTTTCATAACGTAAAGCTATCCAGACCGATGAGACTTACTTATCGCTCCAGGCACTTGCCCATGGCATTCATGGATCTGGGAACCAATTTAAAGCTCCAGTTCCACTGCTATTAAAAAAATGCTAACAAAACGTTTATATATTATATCTAAATCCCAATGAAAATAATAACAACTCTAATAATATTCACATTAGCTGGGTAACAAGTAGCCTATATTGGTTCTGATTTGCTTCAGGTCAGCGTTCCAGGAAGCCGTGTCTCTTGCTCTGAATGTTCCGCCATGGAAAGTTACATTGTTACCTGGCATTCAATACAACAATACATTGTGTCAGCAGATGGACTTCTTCATCATTGGTAATGTGATGTGATTGTATTTTGTCATTTCTGACAATCATCTGCTACACCTTTCTTGGTTGTCTCTGTGATCCTTCTCTTGCCTCTTCTTTCCCCCTCTCTCCATCTCTTCATCTCTCACCTGTGTGGACCAAACAGTCAAGGACAAGCCATAAATAGTGTTGGGGCTCTACAGTGGAACATATGATCTTTGTACAGAGATTTGTTTAAAACCATGATTTTCTTGCATTAGTTTTATTGCTGCCTCTCATCACTGCTATGTGCTATTGGGGGATGCCTCTCCTTCCACAGCCTTGTCCTCATTAACATATCATTCATCTCCTGATTTACTCTGTGCTGCTGGAGGACCCTGCTCCTTCCACTATATAACTCTCAGTCTGTGGCTTCCTGCTACCTCCATTCCCCTCCTCACATCATGTCACTGCCCCTGTCACATGCAGTCCTGTCCTCACTAACACATCACTCATCTCCTGATATACTCTGTGCTGCTGGGGACCCTGCTCCTTCCACTATATAACTCTCAGTCTGTGGCTTCCTGCTGCCTCTATTCCGCTCCGTACATCATGTCACTGCCCCTGTCACATGCAGCCCTGTCCTCACTAACACATCACTCATCTCCTGATATACTCTGTGCTGCTGGGGAACCTGCTCCTTCCACTATATAACTCTCAGTCTGTGGCTTCCTGCTGCCTCCATTCCCCTCCTCACATCATGTCACTGCCTCTGTCACATATAGCCCTGTCCTCACTAACACATCACTCATCTCCTGATATACTCTGTGCTGCAGGGGACCCTGCTCCTTCCACTATATAACTCTCAGTCAGTGGCTTCCTGCTGCCTCCATTCCCCTCCTCACATTATGTCACATACAGCCCTGTCCTCACTAACACACCACTCATATCCTGATATATTCTGTGCTGCAGGGAACCCTGCTCCTGCCACTATGTAACTCTCAGTCTGTGGCTTCCCACAGGGTTTTAACAAGTCCACGGCAGTTTGGTGAACTTGTTTAGAGAAATAAGGATAGCAGTTATTAAGTTTTAGATTTAATATACAAAAAGGTACAATGCTTACAGGTAATAAAAACAATTAAATAACAATTGACATGCAAATATAAAATTCATAACAGTTCTAAAAACAAATGCAATGAGTGTACAGAGCATAACTTACGTTTGATAATATGTATGCCTGGGGCAGGAAGAAGAAATGGACAGTCCTTCAATTAGATTGATCCCCAAGAGCTGACAATTTCTTGTAACTGGTCTCAGCTTTTTAAAGACACTCATACACCTTACCCTACCTCCAGGGGGTTGTGGTCTGTGACACTGTTTACAACCACAATTTGCATGTTCCCTGATTTAATACCCAATTCTACTATATGACCTAACTTTCCTGTGGAGTATCACGCGGACCCAATTTTATTATTAATAGATCCACTACGAATTTGCCAATTTATTGATACCAAACAGGTCTAGGTCCAGTGTATTAGTTGAGCTTATACTCATTCCCTCAATTTCTTTATGTGACAGAATGCTTTATTTGACGTATGGGCTGCCATTCATCATGCTATTTATAAATATGTGGTTGATGACTCCTTTTATTGATTTTAAGTGGTATTTTAAAAACTGAAATATATTTTCCTATACAAAATATAGCATCTGGCCTCCTTGTGTAGATCACAAGCTGTGAATGGCTCCCTCCCGTTTGTCCAAAGTCTCTTTAGTTGTCAAAAACTCTCCTATGTCAGGATGTAGCTCACCCCGGGGGCCTTTGAAGCTGCTCAGCTTCCCCTGAAAGCATAGAGGTGAACATTTATCCTGTATAAAGAACAGGCTACAGCCAATTGTAACATTGCAGAACTTTGAAATAAATAACAGTTTATTTGCAGTTAAACACTCAGTTAAAACATTTTACAGCATATTAGAAACAGCTTCACTCAGTGCAAAATATTGAGCTCAACCTTATTGTGACCTGGGATAGATTGGTTACTTCCCTGATGCCTGGGGAAATGTCATTCTATACCATGCTTTCCAACACTCCAAATTTCAGGTAGGTCTCCTGGACTACAGAGGGGGCAGGATGCGGGAGAATTGCACTCCCACCACGCCCCCTGACCGGCATCTCCTGGAGGGTCCCAACTGGAAGTAGGAAAGTATGTTCTATACATTTATGGTCAGAGCCCCCCTAGTGTCATAGGGACTGGTGCAGAGGGGATATCCGCCATTATGCATAGGATGTCTTGCATTAAATCACTCTGCCATGCCCAGAATGTGGGTACACATGTATGCAGACTTACTGCACTTGGAGAGGCGTGATGGAGGCGAGATACGGCGTTCTTATACAGTCTGAGTACAAAGAAGGTGTATGTACCAAAACACAGAGACCTACAGATACGCACATGGGGGCTAAGTCTTTAGGGAGAGCAAGACAAAGAGTAAATGTTCTCTGGGACAAACCATGTTACAATGTAAGGGGTGCAAATTAGTTTATTATTTTGCATATTAGTTAAACACTGGCTGTTTTTTCATGTAGCACACAAATACTTGATAGTTTATTTTTACACTGAAATGTAAAGTTGATCTAGGACATGCCCTATCCTAACATAAATCTGTCCCCACGTTTTAAATTTACCTACCCTCCAATGCAACATGGTTTTGGCCAGGTGCAAAGTTACTCCTTTTTTATGCTTTCCTCTCTTAATGACTTAGGCCCTAGGTCTTTATAGGAGGTGCAGTGGGGAGAGTTGTGGCTATTATTCGGGACAAATCTCACCAGTCGGTTGTATGATGTGTGATATAACGAGTCTGCTAAGCTGTGTTTGTCCGGCACAGTCGCCATATTACCATATTCAGTAGATGGTTTGCAGGTGACATTCTGGTTGTATACTCGGTATTCTTGGTGATCTATGAAGATAATCGGTTTTATCATTAGTTTTTGTAACTGCGCTGTTAATGTGAGCTTAGAACGACAGGTCGCAGCTTCTCGCACCTACTCGTATTTCTATCCATTAACACTTGTAATCTGCCCTTGTTTCTCGGTAAGAATTTCCTATCACTGTTTTGTTTTTGACTTTCCTTATTTTTTTTGCTAATCAATAGGACCTGATTATTTCTATTTATCGATTTGTAGCTGGAATGGGTTAAAGTCTGTCTGTTATGTAGTTGTTATTTTGTTGTAGGTCTTATTATTTGGTATAATGCTCTTTCTACTATATAACATGCTTGTGGCATGAATGGTGCCATACACACATACGTGACATCCAGGAAGAAGTCCACCGTGCTCCGTGATGGCTGGAGAGTGACACCATCATTACACAGTCCTGATGCTAATTTATCATCATATTGCTGTACACTTATAGACAAGTGGTTGTAACTACCTAGGATCTGTGTATGACACAAGCGCTCCTCTGTCACTCACTGATCCCGTCTCTATCCAGCTAGTTTCATCATTTTATAATTGTTTCTTCCATTAGCACACCACAATAGGAGTTAATCACCTGCGCTCTCAACAAGGCGGCATCTAGTGATCACTTACTCATATTAGTGATACATAATAAAACTAATCCTCAGCTCATCACACAGAACAATAAATGTGGGCTGCTGGGTTATTGTCACCTGAGGAAGTGACAATGACAGAGAGATGTTAGACATCCTGGGATTAGGGGAGGGTCGTAGTCCAGAGAGAAGGGACGATTTATAAAGAGCGTCACAGCTGTGACCTCAGCAGAGGTGTCAGTGTAATAAATTGTCACTGGTACCAACAGAATAAAACATATTTATGGCATAGGCATTATTAGTGTGATACATATGTGCAAGAATGTTGTCAATGCTAATATAAATTCCTTAGTATACAAGTTTAGCTGAATAGTTGGATCCTACACACATGTACGTTTGGGCAAAGTGACCGTTTAGTCCTATCAGGGTCTCTGTATGAAGATGATGGACTAATGATGAAAAAATCCATAGCACTAGTTTTTAGCATAACATATAGCCTTATTCAGGGCCTGGCTGGCAGACTTTAGCCCAGGGGTGCAAGCACATAGCACTGTCCCATAAGTAGGGGCCCATTTTTAAAGGTTGGTCTCACCGCCAGCCCAGGGAGGGCCCTCTGGGGACCGCTGGGCCCTAGGCAAGTGCCTAGGTTGCATAGTGGTAAATCCGGCCCTGCATGTGGGTCTATATATTCTACCTCTGTATATAAAACAGTGGCCATGGATAGTTCCTAATACTCCAATACGTGTCCCATATTTATGATATAGATTCTCCCGGCAATAGGGACTGTCCTTAGAATGTATCATTCAGTAACACATCGTTAATCCTGCTATGTTTTATTTCCACCTCTCCTGAGAGTTTGTACCCCGCCACCTCAGCTGGGAGGTGAATCACTGTCCCTACCACCCTCCCTGTAAGGTTACGTTTTCCACTGGATAGTGACAGGGATTTATAACGCACCTCTGGGTGTGACAACAAGATCACTAATCTCATGTAATTCCCAGGAACAAAAAAAGACCTGTTCCTCCGTTCCCCGGTGTCAATCACTCTCCCCACCCTCAGCCGCTTGTCTGTTGTCAGATGTCTGGCTTCTCTGTATAGAGAGAAGTATTATGTAGGGTTAGATGGAGACACAACAAACACCGTCTATCTATGTGATATCTGCCTCTAGGGTCCAATACTCTTCATGTAGGAGATACAACACTAGGCCATGTGATTACAGCACTGGCCTGGCACGGTAAGGGTTAAATGACCTCTTCGCTGGACCAGTCTCGCGCGCGGGACGCATCCAGCCGTGTCACACATGTGCAGCGCAACTTGAGCGCTCAGTTCCACTCAGCGGGGGGAAAAATAGATTTAAAATTTTTAAAAACTAACAAAAATATTTTGAAAGTATTCACAAATGAAAAAATACTTTATTTAAATAATAATAATAATAATAATATTAATAATGATCATTTTCCTCTTCACCCTCTTCTGCTATTATCATCCTGACATGGGCCTGTTACTCCGACCCCCCATGATCTCTGTCCCCCCACTTCTGTCATTCTGTTACCTGAATCAGATAAATACCTTCAATTCATTACTGCAGATACTGCAATGGGAAAACCAGAAGTAAAACTGCCCTGTGACTGATTGTGTAACTTCATCTCTACAGGGTATAATGACACAGCCGCCCTGGCCTTACTGCCAAATCAGGAGTCTCTGAAGCCATATTATGGGTCCTGTCTCGGAAATGAAGGTACGTCATCTAACACCTGTCTAAATGACACCAATAAATAAACACATTGGGCCTGATTCATTAAGGAAAGGAAAGCAAAAAAAAATAGTAACTTTGCACCTTGGCAAAACCATGTTGCATTGGAGGGGGTGGTAAATGAAAAATGTGGGGACAGATTTATAGTTGGGGTAGAGCATGTCCTAGATCAACTTTATACTTCAGTGTACAAATAAAGCTATCAAGTATTTGTGTGTTACATGAAATAACAGCCAGTAATTAATGTATGTGCAAAATAATAATCTCATTTGCACCCCTTGTATTGTAACATGGTTTTATCCAGGAGAAAATTTACTAATTTTTAGCCTTACTTTCCTTGATAAATCAGTCCCAACATGTACTGAGAACGTGATTGTGCAGAAATGCCCCATCCTGCCCCCTATATAACTCCATCATCTTGGGAACTGCCCCATCAGGTCATTCTGCCCCTACATTTGTGGATCCAGGTGGAAAAAGCCTGGTTTAATGTGTAATAAAACCACTTCTCAGTCCTTCCCACCTCAGTCTTATTGTGCCTGGTTTAGCCTCAGATACACTGTAACTTAATATCTTACTTTTGTGTGTTTCAATGTGTTTATCACGTGGGAATTACACGCTCCTGGTCTGTCCATTAAAGGTATCGGAAGACTCCTAATGTCGAGGAAAACGTCTCTACAGCCAACCACTGAACCAGGATAACCCCCTCTCTAATCCCCGAATCTCATGAAGGTCCCCCCTTCCACATAAGGGAATCTAGGTGGCATATGATCTGCATGAGGGCGGCTACCCACCATGCTGTCAGCCACTTCCTCCATCAGAGACCCAGCGATATAACAATAAAGATTATAATCATGTCCGCTCACTCGCATGCTTAGTATAAGCCCAGAAGGATTCAGTGTGGGGAAAGGACTTTGATGAGGGCCACACCTAGGTGCATGCCTAGCTCACATAGGAGAAAGGGTCATTATGTGCGCTGGGCAAACCATCCAAAATCAAGACACGTTGCAGTACGTATGGAGTGCACCCCGCGTACTCTCTTATGAATGCGCTATTTATCTCCTTACATGTCTCCTGCATGTTTAACAGTGACTGAAAGCTCTATAATGGTGGTATAATAACTAGAATGGCTCAGTCTGTGACTGCATGTATGATCTGAGTAATAAGTGTGGTTATGTTACATGTGTGATATCAAACATGGCTCAGCCTTGGACTGGATGTAGGAACTAAAGATAATTCTTGGAAACTCTCTAATCTCATGTTACTGTCCACTCGGTGACTCATCTTATTTTACCTTTAGGGTCATTACTGTCCAGAGCCAGCGTGAATCTGGTAAACATCACACAATTCCTGGTCATCGTATATGTCTTCTTCATGTCCTGATCCCTCAAGTTCCGGAGATCCCTCAAGTTCCGGAGATCTCTCAAGTTCTGGAGGCCTCTCATGTTCCTGAGGCCTCTCATGCTCCAGAGACCCCTCATGTTCCGGAGACCCCTCATGTTTCGAGGATCCCTCATGTTCCAGACCCCTATCACGTTCCAGAGCCCTATAATGTTCCAGAGAGCCTTTACCCTGTATGATAGTGAAAGTAAGAAATATTAACCTTTTATTCTGTAATCAGTGCCCTCTGTATAGACTGATTGTTACCATTAGCCCCACTCCCCATGTACTCCTGTCTGTACCCTTCTGACATACACTGCTCTGTAATAACTGAATAAAAGTTTAATTACGCTCATTGTTCCGGAGTTACACTGTTTAGGGCTGGACAACAGACGGAGGTGTCAGGTAATAGGGAAAGAAAATTGTCTAAAATGAGGACTTCTGTATCTAACCCGGTTAAGTTCATCCCGCAACATGAACAATAAAACCACTGACGCTACTCTGAGGTAATTTATTAGTTACCAGGTAAATCATTTTATTCACTTAAGATGACCTTAATTTATTGGCTTTAACTGAACGTATTTGTAACCGTTATTCTACAGTGAGACCATTTTATCCTCTATTTGCCTCGGGGAAAGAGCTGACCCTTACCACCCCGGGGCTGCTCAGGGTCACTCAACCTCATTTATTTTCTTAATAATTTGTGGTAAAGACTTCTTCTCTTGTCCGCAGATTGATAAATAGGCTCATAGTCATCATAATAGAGAGGAATAAAGTCAGGAAGTCACATGGTCCAGGGCAAGTGATGGATAGAAAACTGTCTTTGATGGACATGTAGAAAGAGGTGTTGTGATAGCTGTATATGTTGTATATGTATATAATATATATAGATATACACATGTGTATGTCAGTGATGTACGCTGACAGCTGTACACTCTATATCTATATACACAACATGACATTGTTATGTATGTTGTGAAGCTCACACGCTGTAACATGCTCTGCCTCTTACTATTAGGGACAGGTGTGAGGTGCCTGACCCCAATCTAATCCCTACTCCTCCCTAACTTGTTACAGAAACATAAAAAATGCCTCACTCACAGGGATGGGCTGAGGAGGGGAGAGAAGAATAGGAGACGTGTCCAATATTAAAGATGCAGAAAATGTCTCTAGTTCCCGGTTACACAGGCAGCCTGCACTGACATAGCACAGACTGGAGGGATCTATACATACCTGTCTATAGGTAGGTAGGGATCTACAGCTGGACACTATACACACCTCTATATAGGTAGGGATCTACTGCTGGAAACAAAACATAGCTCTCTATAGGTAGGGATCTACAACTGGACACTACACATAGCTCTCTATAGGTAGGGATCTACAACTGGACACTACATATAGCTCTCTATAGGTAGGGATCTACAGCTGGACACTACAGATAGCTCTCTATAGGTAGGGATCTACAGCTGGACACTATAAATAGCTCTCTATAGGTAGGGATCTACAGCTGGACACTACATATAGCTCTCTACAGATAGGGATCTACAGTTGGACACTACAGATAGCTCTCTATAGGTAGGGAACTACAACTGGACACTACATATAGCTCTCTATAGGTAGGGATCTACAGCTGGACACTACAGATAGCTCTCTATAGGTAGGGATCTACAGCTGGAAACTACAAATAGCTCTCTATAGGTAGGGATCTACAGCTGGACATTACAGATAGCTCTATATAGGTGGCGATCTACAGCTGGACACTACATATAGCTCTCTACAGATAGGGATCTACAGTTGGACACTACACATACCTCTCTATAAATAGGGATCTTGAATTGGCAATTACACACACACACAGCTCTCTCTAGGTAGGGATTTACAGCTGGACACTACACATAGATCTCTATAAGTAGGGATCTTCAACTTCAACTTGAAATTACACAAATATATCTTTAGGTAGGGATCTACAATGGGACATTACACACAGAGATCTTTCTAGGTACGGATCTACAACTGGACATTACACTATACACAGTCATCTCTAAGTAGGGATCTACAGCTGGACAACACACACACAGCTATCTCTAGATAGGGTTCTATAACTGGACATTACACTACACACAGCTATGTCTAGGTTGAGATCTATAAATGAACATTACACACACAGCTAACTCTAGGTAGGGACTTTACACCACACAAAGTTATCTATAGGTATATATCTATAACTGGACATTATGCTACACAGCTATCTCTAGTTAGGGATCTGCAACTGGATATTACACTACACAGCTATCACTTTCTAGAGATCTACAACTGGACATTACACAGCATAGCTCTCTTTAGGAAGGGATCTACATCTGGGCATTATACACATACACCTATCTCTAGTTTGGGATCTAAATCTGGAAATTACACTACACAGCTATCTCTAAATAGGGATCTACAGCTGGACATCACAGCTATCTTTATGTAGGAATCTGCAACTGAACATTACACACACAGCTTTCTCTAGGAGAGGATCTATAACTGGACATTACATTTCACACAGCTATCTCTAGGTAGGGATTTACAGCTGTACATCACACTTCACACAGCTATCTCTGGGTAGGGGTTACACTACACTCATTTACTGAACAGGGGTAGATACTTAAAATTGCGCTATTTTTTAACTGCTGTCTGATAACCATAAATGGAAGTATGTCAAACCACCCCAAAAAATGAATATCATTATAATAATATAATGGTGTCGTTGATAATCTGGATAATCTCACAAAGATACAGGTAAATGTTGCTTAAAGTCAGAGAAAAGGGAGTATTTAGTGTAAGAATTTTTGCTAATATTGATCTGTGCTGGAGTAAGTACGTTGTAGCCCAAACCACACTGTAGGGAACACAAATCTGTATTGTATTACTTTGTACCAATATGTTCCATGTGTACTACTGCTTTGACTTTGTAGATATATAGTATAATATCTGGACAAAAATCTGAATACTGTAGTGGGGTGACAATGCCGCCCAAAAATCTAGAGCTAGCCATCAGCAGAGAAATGCGTTAAGTGCTATATATCTGCATACACTTTGAGAGTTGTCTTACCTGCATCTGACCTCTATATCTATACACAGGATAAGCTATATGTTCCATTGATGTATACACATCACTATATAATATAGTGTTGCACTTATGTATTGATAAATTATACAGCAGCCCTGCTCTAGTTCCTATATACACAGCTCAGCTATGTCTCAATGCTGCATTCACATCACTATATATTATACTGTGACACTGATGTACTATAACATTGCAGTTCTACACTGATCCCTCTATCCATACACAGAATAAGTTATATGTCCCCTTGCTGTATGTACAGAACTGTACAGGTGTCATCTGCATGTGTCCACATTCAGGTTTGATAATCTGGTAAAATAAAAAGCCCTCTGTCAGGGAGTGGTACCCTCCTGGTCTATAGAAGGGGGTGAATCACTCAGGGAGGAGATACTTTTGGAGTTTATGAAGGGAGGAGGCTATAAGCATGATGTATAGGAGCTATGCATTGTAGCACATTCTAAAAGCCTTAACTCACCTGAGTGACAATCTCTGTCACCAACACACTGGTGGATTGGAAATCGATCTGTACATATCTCCAGTATATTTCTTCTCTGGGTACCAGAATATATTACTTTCTGTGGTGTCCTTCCATCCTGGTGTCTAGCCATCAAACATCTTTCCTCCCCACCGCTCTCTCTGAGCTGTGGAGGGGTCATTCACTTGGATCTTCCTGGTGTAGCTTGGATACTGCAAGAATACGGAGACCATGAGACATCACTATCTGTGGTTGCTGACAGTTCTCCTCATCACAAGTGAGTACACTCAATACTCCTGTCTTTGGATAAGATTACACTTAAGTAGGTGCATTCTAACTTGTCAATAACTATTGTAATTCAGTTCATTTTAACAATATTGGAAACCACCCTGGGCTCATAAAGAAAGAGGGACCACCTAGAAAATCATGGGGTAATTCCCTGCCACCAATGTGAAATCCTTGCCTGGGAAGTATTTCCCTCTCACTCCCTACCATTCAATGACTGCAATGGGACTGATCTGAAGTGAAATGATGGTAAAGGGGGTTTATGTGCAATAACCTCCATCATTGCTTTATCTCCAGGTAACTACACTCCTGGGGGTAATTTACAGGTGACTCAGTGTCACTTTTTACATATGAATAATGAAAATCTGTGTTAGATTATGTCATAAAACATAAGGACAATGAGCGGGCACATTACTAGGGATTAATTGAGATTATATCTGTAACCAGTCAGATCAGATCTGGTCATCAAACTCCATATCAAACATTATACATAAGAACTACAAAAAGAGGAAGAAGAGGGAGCAAAAAGAAAAAGCTATTACCACCAAAACATGAACTTTAACCTATCTATCTACACCTCAAACTTTTCTGACTAGTAAGGGACTATCCTTATCCTCCACTATTATCATTACTATTATTATGCTTTATTTAAAAGGCGCTGTACTCAGGGGCTAGAACATACAACACAATGACAAGATTACATATGTACAGATAATAACAATGGGTACGTAGAACCGAAGTGATAAATGCAGAACAAATCACCCATTATCCATAGACAGTTCAGCATAAGGAAACCCAGGGACAGCTAGGAGGATGGAGAGTGGGGAATACAATATGCTTCACTGATCAGCAGCCAACATCTGTTATAGCAACTTATAACAAATTCCTGTTTATGCATTTAGAAAACATAGTTGCACATACGTGAACAAGTTACAATGAGATGAGGTTCAGGTAAAAGAGAAGGAGAGTTGTAGCAGTTGATGTACTTCAAAACCAAATTAGCTTGATCTTTGTACAGTTACATTGGTGTATTAGGAATGTATGTTTAAAGCAATGTTTTGAATCCATGAACCTATATAAAAGGAGATACTGAGTGTATAAACAAGATAGATACTCACCGGGAGGAGAATAATTCAGAGACTATGGTGCTCATGAAGAGTTTCGACCAAATGCAGTAAAAGATATACGCATGGAAAAGCGCATTTACATGCAGCCGTGCACTCAGAGCATCTCCAAATGCATGAAGCTGTACATTAATAGCATTGCACCAGATTTATGTCGGGAGTAGCTAGTACGTATATCCCCCCTCCCCCCATTAGCGTAGTTATTGTTGTACACAATACAATAATGTAATGAAGTGTCACATATACAAGCTAGAATATTGTCTGGACAGTGTTAATTATAAATGTATATACACAACAGAGATTATGGTCAGTTATTTATAAATAAGACATTTGAATTTACCATATAAAATGTAATTAAATCAGATCACAATGCTGCTTTCTTTTGTATTGTTTTCTTAATTTAAATGCAAATACTTTCAGCTGAATCAGCCAATCAGCAACGGCTTCTTGTATAGTAATCCCACCTTACTCTCTGCTTTAATAATCATGGGTTCATCTTGTGCCATTGATCTTAACTCTTTCTGTTCCAATATGGCCAACATGGCCAGATTAGATCTGTGTTTTCTAAAGGGAGAGGGACAGTTCTCATTATCTGACAAGTAATGTTCTAGAACTGTACACCTACAGAAAGATATGACACTGAGTTTATTTTGGAATTATTTAGCTTTTATTTTAAAGCATACTTCTTTACATCTTAACCAAAAGTATTATTTGCAAACCTCATGGGACGGCCATGGGGACCAGATTTGCCTCAAGTTTTGCTATAAATGAGGCTATATAAGAATAGATACATTTGGAATGGCCCCTTTGCAAAAAACTAGTTATTTATGGCCAGTACTTTATGATACTTTCTTTATCTGGAGTTGGGATATCAGTTCTATCACCAGATTTGTATATAACATGAATAAGATTCAAATGGATCGATTAAAAAATATTTTTTCAAATAACTAAGAATAAGACCAGTACTGACTCACACTGGAGAATGAAAACAATTGGTTACCACCTATACCCTTCGGTTGTTATAGATGTAGCAATAACTTCTATATCACACTTAGTATTACACAAACTAGAATTTCCAAATTTAAATCTAGTGTGACAGGAGAATAATATAACATTAAAAGTTTAATTTATTGTGAAAATACAAATGCTATTTATTTGTTGCAGCGTAACTGAGGCTTACAATATGTCAGTTCCGCGATACACAAACTAAAGTGGTCATTTCTGGAACGTGGCCATTAATTTTAAAGAAAATAGAAACACACAGTATTATTATAATTTGATACTTGTAGTCTGTTTATGTTAATGATTTTTTTAAAAATATTTAGTTACATTTTCAAAGGAATTAATATTGATATAATTAAAGATATACACTTGGCAAAATAATTTGTGTACCTATTAATTTGGACCAATAATTTTATTAACCTGATTTATGTACATTGCACTAGAATTGAATCTTTTTAGATTAAAAATGTAATACTATTTTTAGTTAAAACAATTAATTTTAATATTATAATATATGCAACTATAATGATTTAAGGCTACTCACTCCAATTCATTAGGAAATTTAGATATAGAGAGGGTTAATCATTTACTGTGGTGTTCTCCCATTGGGTACCCTAGATGTAAAAGAGGTTCTATAGGAATGGTTCCTGTACACTTCTGTAGACTACAGTTCAACCTGTTCTGCTCCCTGGGATGAGGCCTAGTACGCCACCTCCAGTTGCCTGTCTCCAGGTGCCAGCTCCAGTTGCCTGTCTCGATGAGCCAGTTCCAGGAGCATGTCTCATGGTGCCAGCTCCAGCTGTCTGTCTCGAGACGCCAGTTCAGCCCCCTGTTTTGAGTCATCAGCCTCTGTAGTCTGCTCTGAGGTGCTCCATCTCCTGTTCCGAGGTGCCAGCCTCCGTTTCATGTTCCACACTGCCAGCCTCCGTCTTCAGTTCCACGCTGCCAGCCTTTGTCTCCGCTCAAGAGACTTTACCAGCTCCAGAGGAGTCGCTGCCCTTGCAGTCCACTCCAGAAGGGGTGCCGCCCATACAGTCCGCTCCAGATGGGGCCATGTCTGTCCAGTCCCCTCCAAACAGGGGCCCTGTCCCTCCACATTTCAGAGGGTGCCATGTCCCTCCAGTCTGCTCCAGAGAGGGCCTTTTACCTTTAGTCTGCTCCCTGGAAGCAGCAAAAGCCCCTCCTACTGTGGTTAGAGGGCGCATTTGGGAGAAAGAAAGGGGACAGTGGCCAGGCAAACCCTCCCGGTCGCCAGCAACACAACAGACAGGGTGTCATAGGATGTCCATCCTGTCACACAGTTAAATAAAATAAATAAGAATAATAATAATATATAATGAACAATACAATTAACGGGGAACCTCAACATTTTAACATATAAAATCCACACTAGTAAACAGTATAACACCTTTTAAGAACTTGGGGTAAGCTTAGCCTTCAAGTAATGGAGCACCCTGAAGATCTCAGGAACATTTCTTTAGTCCATGTTTTCTGAGAAACGAGGTACAGACAAAGTGAAAGCCACCCCCCTGTCTCCTCACAGGTTGTAAAACTCACACCCATTATAGGGGCCTAATCCCACTTATAATGTCAGTGTTGGTGCATCAGGAGTTTGAATTATGTCTATCTACCCCCACTCTCTCTCTCCTTCTTTCTCATATATATATATATATAATTTCTCTCTCGCTCTCTCTTTTTCCTGTTCTCTCTCTCTCTTTATCCGTCTTTCTCTCATTCTCTCTCTATCCCTCTCTCTTTCTTTCATTCTCTGTCTCTCATTCTCTCTCTCTATCTATATATATATATATATATATATATATATATATATATATAATTTCTCTCTCGCTCTCTTTTTCCTGTTCTCTCTTTTGCTCTCTCTCTCTCACACACTATATTTATATATATATATGTATATGTATAATTTTTTCTCTCTCTTCCTCTCTCTGTCCCTCTCTCCTTCTCTCTCTCTCTCTCTCTCTCTCTATATTATATATATATATATATATATATATATATATATACATATATATATATATATATATATACATATATAATTTCTCTCTCGCTGTCATTCTCTCTCTCGTTCTCTCTTTCCCTCTTTCCCTCTCTCTTTTTCCTGTTCTCTCTCTCCCTCTCTTTCTCTCTCTCTCTCTCTCTCTTTCTCTCATTCTCGCTCTCTCTTCTCTCTCTATCTTTCTCTCATTTCCTCTCTCTCTCTCATTCACTATCTCTCTCTTCTCGCTCTCTTTCTCTCATTCTCTCTCTAATTTCTCTCTCGCTCTCAATCCCTGTCTAGTTCTCTCTCTCCCTTTCTTTTTCCTGTCCTCTCTCTTTCTTTCTTTCTTTCTCTCTCTATCCCTCTCCTTCTTTCTCCCCCTCTCTCTCTCTCTCTCTCTCTCTCTCTCTCTCTCTCTCTCTATATATATATATATATATATATATATATATATATATAATTTCTCTCTTGCGCTCTATTTTTCCTGTTCTCTCTCTATCCTTCTTTCTCTCATTCGATCTCTCTCATCCTCTTTCCTCTCTCTCTTTCTACCATTCTCTCTCTCTCTCTCTCTCTCTCTATCACTCTCTTTCTTTCATTCTCTTTCTCTCATTCTCTCTCTCTCCCTCTCTCTTTCTCTATCTCTCTCTCCCTCTCTCTATCCCTCTCTCGTTCTCGCTCTCATTCTCTCTTGTATATTAGATATACATCTTGATTCAGACATCTGAGCTTAAGGATGTTTTGTTACACAGGACGGACATTGAACAACTTATTTCTCTTTCAGGTTTTCAGCAGATATTGACTTCCACAGGTAAGTCCACCACCCTCCATCCATATTACTCCCATCCTGAAATAGAACAGACCTCTGTTTCCCAGCCCCCCTTTCTATCCACTGTGGGTGATGACAGATGCTGGTTCTGTACAGGTTGTGGAAAACCAGTGATATCCGATCGCATTGTTGGAGGACAGGACGCTTTGCTAGGAGAGTGGCCCTGGCAGATTAGCTTGAGAAAGAATGGATACCACATCTGTGGGGGAGTCATGATTGACAACCAGTGGGTGCTGAGCGCTGCACACTGCTTCCCACGGTAAGTCACCTACCGTACTTGTATATATTATATAATTTCAGATGGGATGAAGAGAAGACGGAGGAAAGTAAAGAACAGAAAAAAAGGAAGGAGAAGGTATAAAAAACTATAATTCTGATATGTTTCCATGGTCCAGCTGAAGGGTCAGGCCCCAAATTGTGAAAGGTACACTGTAATTACAGTCAGTACCAGCCTAAAATAGGTGCAGGAAATATCTGAGGAGCAGATGGACATAACATCCTTATAGATGTTATTCAGTATCACATTTCAGGACCAATTCTGGCTGCTCCATAGACAAGTTTATTTAAATGTACACAAGGGGGTAAATGTATCAAGCTGAGAGTTTTCCGGCGAGTTTGAAAAACCAATGAGATTCTAGCTATCATTTATTTAATACATTCTACAAAATGATACCTAGAATGTGATTGGTTGCTATAGGCAATATCTCCACTTTTCAAACTCACTCGAAAACTCTCAGCTTGATACATTTACCCCAAAATATTTTACAGCTGTGTAATTAGACTTTTGGGTCCCTTTCTTGATCCACGTTGAGACCGTGTCTGAATTCATTCTGTGATTTCCTCATCTTCCTATCAGGCCCTTCTCAACCTCAGAATACACAGTAAACTTGGGTGCTTACCAGCTTGCTGTACCCACTGGGATCATGTCCACTGTCAGTGCCATCTATGTCTACCCCATGTATAATCGACCAGGGTCCAGTGGAGATATTGCGCTAGTCAAGCTGAAGAATCCTGTGCAGTTCACTGATTATGTGATGCCTATCTGCATCCCGACTCAGGACGTCCAGTTCCCTGCTGGCCTCAGCTGCTATGTGACTGGTTGGGGATCCATCAAACAAGGAGGTAAGACATAAGTCTATTCATAGATATAATTATTTACCTACAGATGCATTTAATGGGGGAAGACGCAGACATGGGACAAGTGCTTTACGCCATGAAATATTATGATATTTTAGCACAAAGACAACTCATTATTTTATAAAAAATGATTCTTAATAATATGCACTAACACAGTGAAATGAATGGAGACTGTTTATACTAGTTATTTGACCAGAGATTTTTATCTATATGTCCATGAAACCTCTCAGATCCTGGACACTAATTATAGGATTAATTTGTTGCAATGGAGGCTGTAGCCTCTTATTCTTCTATAAGAAGCAGGTTTGTAGATGGAGCCAAATGTATGTGACGCGGATGGGGCCACTGGAATTTCTGGGATCTAACCGAAACGATGTGTCCTTGCAGTAAGTCTGCCATCTCCACAGACACTACAGATGGTTCAGCTTCCTATCATTGACCGTGCAGCCTGTGATGCCATGTACCATATTAATAACCCTACGCTGGCTGCTAATGCCACCATTATCCAGTGGGACATGATCTGTGCAGGATACGCCAATGGACAGCAGGACGCATGTCAGGTAAGTCCTCACTAAAACCTGAACTGTCCTTCACAATTACTGGCCAGTTAAACACATTCATATGCTAAAGTGACACTCTTCATGTTTCAGGACAACTAAAGCCCTTAGATATGATTGAGATATATTGTTTTAGGGCTCATCTTTATCTTACTCGCAGCTGTAGGGGGCTCGGGTCACCATAAAAATTATCAGTAAATACTTCAAAGGCCTCAAACCTGAATGGGCACCTAAAACACCTCCAGTACAAGGAAAGCTATGGGAAGAGGGATTTTATATAGATTATTATTATTATTATTATTATTATTATTATTATTATTATTATTATTATTATTATTATTAAAGTCCAGTATCCATAAAGCTCCAAAGATTTATAAGAGGAAAACATACTAAACAAGTTAAAATAAAAGGAGGACGTGTGCCCTAATACTAGCTGGGGTTAAGAAGGATGAAACTATGGTGAACGGGAAGTGTACTATAGTGGTGGGAAACCCAATATACTTCAAGGGTAACCAACCTCCAAATGATACACACATTATCCATAAATTCAAGAATAGAAACAGCCCCAAAACAACTTCAGCTCCGCAACATCACTCATCCTACAATCCACCCACATCCCACCTGCTCCAAAATAGCCACACATGCCATTAGATCCCTCCATTTGTCCCAAAACACCCTCAGATTCTATATAGGCCCTGAAACTCCCCTACATGCCACTCTGACCTGCCTGCATATCCCTCACTAGCCATTTGGACATCCCTGCACAACCTTACCAGCCACTTAGAACTCCTCACAAGTAACACTCTCCAAAGGCTCAATCTTCCCCCCATGCCCCTAACATGCCATTTAGTCCTCATCTCATGCTGCTCAGACCTCTCCATACTTACCAACACAGCTGGAGCCCACAGAGGAAATAGGGAGAAAACATGGTGCAGCATGCACTGCACTATCTTCTCCCCTCCTTCTCTGATTGTGTTGAACTAATTCCTCATCTTTAGACTGGATGAGCTGCATGACCTCCCTGCAGTGTGCAGATAACAATGCAGAGAATGAAGTACATCTGGAGCAGGCAACTGGGGGCCATAGGAGAAGGGTTGGTGGGCCACCTGTTGTCCGCCACTGGTGTAATAAGAGGGTGGTGGACTAGTCTGTCTATATAGATTGTTTTACAGTGACCAGTTTGAGGTAGAGAAGTCTGGGACAGTGTAATGGAGTGAGGGAGAGGGTGGTAGAGAAGCCGGAGACAGTGAAATAGAGTAAGGGAGAGGGTGGTAGAGAAGCCGGAGACAGTGTATTGGAGTGAGGGAGAGGGTGGCAAAGAAATCGGGAACAGTGTATTGGAGTGAGGGAGAGGGTGGTAGAGAAGCCGGAGACAGTGTAATGGAGTGAGGGAGAGGGTGGAAGAGCAGAGAAAACAGGGACAGTGTAATGGAGTGAGGGAGAGGGTGGCAGAGCAGAGAAAACAGGGACAGTGTAATGGAGTGAGGGAGAGGGTGGCAGAGAAGAGAAGCCGGGGACAGTGTAATGGAGTGAGGGTGAGGGTGGTAGAGAAGCCGGGGACAGCGTAACAGAGTGAGGGAGAGGGTAGTAGAGAAGCCAGAGACAGTGTAATGGAGTGAGGGAGAGGGTGGTAGAGAAACCGGGGACAGTGTAATGGAGTGAGGGAGAGGGTGGTAGAGAAGCCGGGGACAGTGTTATAGAGTGAGGGAGAGGGTGGTAGAGAAGCCAGAGACAGTGTAATGGAGTGAGGGAGAGGGTGGTAGAGGAGCCGGGGAGAGTGTAATGGAGTGAGGGAGAGGGTGGCAGAGCAGAGAAGCCGGGGACAGTGTAATGGAGTGAGGGAAAGGGTGGCAGAGTAGAGAAGCCGGGGACAGTGTAATGGAGTGAGGGAGAGGGTAGTAGAGAAGCCAGAGACAGTGTAATGGAGTGAGGGAGTGGGTGGTAGAGAAGCCGGGGACAGTGTAATGGAGTGAGGGAGAGGGTGGCAGAGCAGAGAAGCCGGGGACAGTGTAATGGAGTGAGGGAGAGGATGGCAGAGCAGAGAAAACGGAAACAGTGTAATGGAGTGAGGGAGAGGGTGGTAGAGAAGCCGGGGACAGTGTATTGGAGTGAGGGAGAGGGTGACAGAGCAGAGAAGCCGAAGATAGTGTAATGGAGTGAGGGAGAGGGTGGTAGAGAAGCCAGGGACAGTGTATTGGGGTGAGGGAGAGAGTGACAGAGTAGAGATGCCGGAGATAGTGTAATGGAGTGAGGGAGAGAGTGGTAGAGCAGAGGAGCCGGGGACAGTGTATGGAGTGAGGGAGAGGGTGGTAGAGAAGCCGGGGACAGTGTATTGGGGTGAGGGAGAGAGTGACAGAGTAGAGATGCCGGAGATAGTGTAATGGAGTGAGGGAGAGGGTGGTAGAGAAGCCAGGGACAGTGTATTGGGGTGAGGGAGAGAGTGACAGAGTAGAGATGCCGGAGATAGTGTAATGGAGTGAGGGAGAGGGTGGTAGAGCAGAGGAGCCGGGGACAGTGTATGGAGTGAGGGAGAGGGTGGTAGAGAAGCCGGGGACATTGTATTGGAGTGAGGGAGAGGGTGGCAGAGCAGAGAAGCCGGAGATAGTGTAATGGAGTGAGGGAGAGGGTGGTAGAGAAGCCAGGGACAGTGTATTGGGGTGAGGGAGAGAGTGACAGAGTAGAGATGCCGGAGATAGTGTATTGGAGTGAGGGAGAGGGTGGCAGAGCAGAGGAGCCGGGGACAGTGTATGGAGTGAGGGAGAGGGTGGTAGAGAAGCCGGGGACAGTGTATTGGGGTGAGGGAGAGGGTGGCAGAGCAGAGATGTCGGGGATAGTGTATTGGAGTGAGGGAGAGGGTGGCAGAGCAGAGGAGCCGGGGACAGTGTATGGAGTGAGGGAGAGGGTGGTAGAGAAGCCGGGGACAGTGTATTGGGGTGAGGGAGAGGGTGGCAGAGCAGAGAAGCCGGAGATAGTGTAATGGAGTGAGGGAGAGGGTGGTAGAGAAGCCGGGGACAGTGTATTGGGGTGAGGGAGAGGGTGGCAGAGCAGAGAAGCCGGAGATAGTGTAATGGAGTGAGGGAGAGGGTGGTAGAGAAGCCAGGGACAGTGTATTGGGGTGAGGGAGAGGGTGGCAGAGCAGAGATGCCGGAGATAGTGTATTGGAGTGAGGGAGAGGGTGGCAGAGCAGAGGAGCCGGGGACAGTGTATGGAGTGAGGGAGAGGGTGGTAGAGAAGCCGGGGACAGTGTATTGGGGTGAGGGAGAGGGTGGCAGAGCAGAGAAGCCGGAGATAGTGTAATGGAGTGAGGGAGAGGGTGGTAGAGAAGCCGGGGACAGTGTATTGGAGTGAGGGAGAGAGTGACAGAGTAGAGATGCCGGAGATAGTGTATTGGAGTGAGGGAGAGGGTGGCAGAGCAGAGGAGCCGGGGACAGTGTATGGAGTGAGGGAGAGGGTGGTAGAGAAGCCGGGGACAGTGTATTGGGGTGAGGGAGAGGGTGGCAGAGCAGAGATGTCGGGGACAGTGTAATGGAGTGAGGGAGAGGGTGGTAGAGAAGCCGGGGACAGTGTAATGGAGTGAGGGAGAGGGTGGTAGAGAAGCCGGGGACAGTGTATTGGGGTGAGGGAGAGGGTGGCAGAGCAGAGATGTCGGGGATAGTGTAACGGGTTGATGGTGGCAGAGCAAAGAAGTCACTCTAGAATAAGTTCTGTAAATACGTGTTTGAGATGGTAACAACGGAGGTGGTGATAATCATAGTAGGAGTCTGGTAAAGAACAAGAAAATTAAGTTGCATATGTCGATTGGGGCAGAATTGTGAACATCTATATAGTTTCAGGAAAATAATTTTAACCTTTTCTGTTACAGACCTTTCAGTTCAATCAGAAAAAAAATTACAATTACAATAGGTGTGATCTATAAAAATGAAGATGTATTATGGATTTAACTAAACCACATACACTTTTACTCATTAACTTAAGAAGAGCAGGAAGTGGAGATATAACATTTTACAATGACAGACCATTGTGTAGCCAAGTTCAGGCTCCTCCCTTATAGTAAGCTCTATGGCCACTTACCATTAACAGGAACACAATCCTGCCTGGGTTTATCTGCTGTCAGTCACATTGCTGTTCTCTGAATCTCCGTAGGGTGACTCCGGAGGTCCTCTCGCTTGTCGATGGGATGGATCTTGGCTCTTAGCTGGAGTGGTCAGCTGGGGATTCGGCTGTGCGATTCCAGACCGTCCAGGCGTGTACACCAGAGTCACGGCATACTCAGACTGGATCCAACAATATGTGAAAGCCCAGCAGACGCCTGCTAACATCCCCTCTCCTAACCCCACCAACGGCTCAGTGGGCCCTTCATCATTCCTCACCCTTTTCCTCTTCCTCTTGGCTCTTCTTATAAGCAGGTTGGAGTAGTACTGATCCCTTCTCTATCAGAATCAAATATTTATACTAGACAATAGTGTGTATTTTATTTCTTAGCACAGCTGCCCCAGAAAAGGGCAATTAAGGATTTGAATATTATGTACGTGGCCTATTATAGAGGATTCAATCCACACTCAGCGCTATTCTGAGCCATTGCCTAGTAAAAAGATTTTTGCATTACTGAACTTTTATTTAAATAAACTTTCTAATGATAATCATTGTGTGTCTAATTAACCATCACAATATCCTATTTCCTACACACAGTGGAGGAGACAATTTGGGGATAGAACCAGTAATCAGTTCACCAAGGCCCAGTGATATCACAGAGGTGGGAGGAATAACATTGCTAGTGAATTAATAAGCCCCCTCCACATTGCCAACAATGACAATATAACTGATATTATGCATATGCAGGGGCTGGCTGGGCTGGGGGGGCTGTCCTCTGTGCTGGGGGGCTGCCCTCTGGTCTGGGGGCTGGCTGGGCTGAGGGCAGGAGGGTGGCCCCCTGGGCTGGGGGCTGGCTGGGCTGGGGGCAGGGGGGATGCTCCCTGGACTGGTCCACTATTAGGCTACTATATGCAGGGGCTGGCTGGGCTGAGGGCAGGAGGGCTGCCCCTGGGCTGGGGACTGGCTGGGCTGAGGGCAGGGGGCCTGCCCCTGGGCTGGGGGCTGGCTGTGCTGGGGACAGGGTGGCTGCCCCCTGGGCTGGGGGCTGGCTGGGCTGAGGGCAGGGGGGGCGGCCCCCTGGGCTGGGGGCATGGGGGCTGCCCCCTGGGCTGGTCCCCTATCAGGCTACTTTGGCCTGAGTCACCTGTATTTTCTTTCCTTTAAAATAATTATTCGAGTCTTACCCCCGGGCTAAAATTTGCCAGCTCTCCCCTGTGTAGATTCACACAGATCATCCAGGCTTTCACCAATCGTTCTCATTAACGGAAAGCAGACCTAAAATATCAGCTATTCTCTAATATTTACAGAGTTAAGTTGTCTGAAACTGAATATAATGGTGTAGATCAGTGTTTCCCAAACCAAATCCCCTAACATTCCATGTTTTCCATATCTCCTTGATGGAGCAAAGGTGTATTCATTACTGACTGACACATTTTGAAGGATCCACAGGTGGTGTAATTATTTCCCTGGTCACCTGGAAAACCTTCACTGTTAGGGGGCCCTGAGGATTGGGTTAGTAAAACACTGGTGTAGCTGAAGGTGGTGAATCATGGTCTGGACCATCTGTAACTGGCTGTCAATGGCTTATGGCAGAAAGTCTGGTGCACACGAAATTACTTCCCCTACAATAGAAGGGTTACAGGGTTACATACCTGGCATGTTATGGTTAAGTTCACTATAATATACCAGAATACTAAATAGATAGATAGATAGATAGATAGATAGATAGATAGATAGATAGATAGATAGATAGATAGATAATGATGATGATGATGATGATGATGATGATGAACACTTAAGACTTGGGGATAGATTTACTAAGCTGCGGGTTTGAAAAAGTGGGGGTGTTGCCTATAGCAACCAATCAGATTCTAGCTTTCATTTATTTAGTACCTTTTACAAAATGACAGCTAGAATCTGATTGGTTGCTACAGGTAACATCCCCACTTTTTCAAACCCGCAGCTTAGTAAATCTAGCCCTAGATCTTCGGATATTCAGAACACACCTTATCAGACTTACAGATGCAATCTATAAAGTGTATCATACTGAACATACATGTTATTATACAATGGGGGGTTATTATTATACATGTACAAGACACCTGTGAGGCTTATATCTATTTATAGAATAATAAATAGATTGATAGTTAAACTAAGCAACTGTGTCTGCATCTGAAGAGCTCACAATCAGGGATTCAGTAGAAGAGTCTAAGGGGTATATCAGGGGCGCACGGAGGATTGTCGGGGGGGGGGGGGGTTTCTCCCCGCCGACCCAAAAAAAAAAAAAAAAAAAAACGAGAGAGAGCTGCTGCACATTCTGATTGGTTGTTATAGGCAACATCTCCAATTTTTCAAAGCCGCAGTTTAATAAATATACAGTGACGCACGCAGGGGGGGTTTCTGAGTCTCTAGAAACCCCCCCCCCCTGCGCTAACCAAGTGGCCACTGTCCTAAACAGCAGTGCTGTATACAATACAGCACCGCCACGGACGCTTCTTTGACAGCGCCGCGGCTGCTGTATAGGACAGTGGTATAATACAGGTGTAAAACAGGTATAATACAGGTGTAATACAGGTGTAATACAGGTGTAATACAAATATAATACAGGTGTAAAACAGGTATGATACAGGTGTAAAACAGGTATGATACAGGTGTAATATAGGTATAATACAAGTATAATACAAGTGTAATACAGGTGTGATACAGATGTAATACAGGTATAATACAGGTGTAAGACAAGTATAATACAGGTGTAATACAGGTGTGATACAGGTATAATACAGGTGTAATACAGATGTAATACAGGTGTAATACAGATGTAATACAGGTGTAATACGGGTGTAAAGGATTCACCTACAGTCAGTTCACATTTTTGTCTTCCAGTCTACACTTTGGTCCTATTTTTCAAATTGCAAAATGCACCTTTGTCAGTGAAAACAGGAGTTGAATATTGCTCAGTAGCCACAGCGATAACCTATTGTCACATAGTGACAATTAGTCATTTATCTCCCTCTTAGCTGAAATGACTTTATGTTTGCTGGATTAATAATGGTAAATAGGCCACTTAATATCTGTTACTCGAACTGACAAGATATTGTCACTCAGTGAACCGAGAAACTGCCCCAGGCATTGATCTACTAGGGGCAAAAGAGTAATTCATATCTGAGATGTGACCTGGGGATGTGGGCCAGGGATGTGAGTTGGGGATGTGGGTCAGGGATGTGAGTCGGGGATGTGGGCCGGAAATGTGGGTCGGGGATGTGGGTCAGGGCCGGAGATGAGCGTCAGGATTGTGGGCCGAAGATGTGGGGCGGGGATGTGGGTCGGGGTTAAGCCGGAGATGTGGGCCGGGTATATATGTGAGTCGGAGATGTCGGCCGGGGATGTGGGTCAGGGAATGGCGCCGGAGATGTGGGCAGGAGACGTGGGTCAGGGATGTGGGCCGGATATGTGGGTCGCGATGTCGGCCGGGGATGTGGGTCAGGGATGTTGGCCGGTGATGTGGGCCAGAGATGTGGGCCAGGAATGTGGGCAGGAGACGTGGGCCAGGGATGTGGGCCGGATATGTGGGTCGGAGATGTGGGCCTGTGATGTGGGCCGGGGATGTGGGCAGGAGACCTGGGTCGGAGATGTCGTCGGAGATGTCGGCCGAAGATGTGGGGCACTGCTGGGGGCAGGCAGAGGCAGTAGTACTATAATTACTGTTTTCTGGTATGAGCGCAGTAATTTATATGTTTGTTAGTTACTGTTACAATCCAGGAGGGACACTCTGTTTATTACCAGCAGCTTTACCAGTTTAGATAGTTTTGACTCCCTGACCGCAGTGGTTCCATTTTGAAAGTGGCCTGGGAGGGAAATAATGTGAAATCTGGGATTACTGGCTCAGACTCATCAACTCTGTATCATAACGGCCGCAAATCCCAGACTGAGCAGTTTTATTACAAGAAGATGCCGCATATCAGCAAACAACGTTAGTAAATAGATATCATTATTTGAACGATTCTCAATAAAGATGAAACTCACATATAAGTATCATCCAATGTATCTTTTATCCTGATTAATATACACATTAGGGTCTGTCCCCTGTACTGCAGGAGAAGTAGTCACAGCTCAGGATGGAGACCGCTGGCCCGGAGGAGACAGCTCAGGATGGAGACCGCTGGCCCGGAGGAGACAGCTCCGGATGGAGACCGCAGGACCGGAGGAGACAGCTCAGGATGGAGACCGTTGGACCGGAGGAGACAGCTCCAGATGGAGACCGCAGGACCGGAGGTGACAGCTCAGGATGGAGACCGCAGGACCGGAGGAGACAGCTCAGGATGGAGACCGCAGGACCGGAGGAGACAGCTCCAGATGGAGACCGCAGGACCGGAGGTGACAGCTCAGGATGGAGACAGCAGGACTGGAGGAGACAGCTCAGGATGGAGACCGCAGGACCGGAGGAGACAGCTCCAGATGGAGACCGCAGGACCGGAGGAGACAGCTCCAGATGGAGACCGCAGGACCGGAGGAGACAGCTCAGGATGGAGACCGCTGGCCCGGAGGAGACAGCTCAGGATGGAGACCGTTGGACCGGAGGAGACAGCTCCAGGTGGAGACCGCAGGACCGGAGGAGACAGCTCAGGATGGAGACCACTGGACCGGAGGAAACAGCTCCGGATGGAGACCGCTGGACCGGAGGAGACAGCTCCGGATGGAGACCGCAGGACCGGAGGAGACAGTTTAGGATGGAGACCGCTGGCCCGGAGGAGACAGCTCAGGATGGAGACCGCTGGCCCGGAGGAGACAGCTCAGGATGGAGACCGTTGGACCGGAGGAGACAGCTCCGGATGGAGACCGCTGGACCGGAGGAGACAGCTCCGGATGGAGACCGCAGGACCGGAGGAGACAGCTCAGGATAGAGACCGTTGGACCGG